>NW_027331940.1:418296-1018296 GCF_048418815.1 Hemitrygon akajei
TCCATACCCTGTACATTCTCAACCAAATTATTGATCTAGATGACAAGTAGCAATGGTTGATATTCAAAGTAAATTTTATTATCAGAGTACATATATGTCACCACATGCAACCCTGAGATTGTTTTTCCTACAGGAACACTTAGAAAATCTTTAGAATAATAACAGGATCAATGAAAGATCAAGTGGAGCATAGAATTCAACAAACTGTGCAAATGCAAATATAATTAAATATCAATGAATAATGAGAGCAATGGGGTGTAACCCTGGGGAACCTCACTAGGCCGGGGCCTCGAGTTCAATAAACAGCCTCCCACCATCACTCTCTGCTTCCTACCATCAAGACAACTGTGCATCCAGTGAGCCAGCTCTCCCTGGATCCCGTGTGATCTGACTTTCCACAGCAACTTACCATGTGAACCTTATCAAAGGCCTCACTGATGCCCATATCGGCCACAATCCTGGGACAGCGGTGTCACAGATCAGAGGGCATGGACTTAAACAGAGGATGAAGAGGTTTGGACGGATCTGAGGAGGAGATTTGTCACTCAGAGTGTAGTTGAAATCTGGAACTCACTGCCTGAGGTGGTGGTGGAGGCAGGTCCCTTCACAACATTTACGAAGTGGATGAGCATTGAAACTGCCGAGATACAGTCAGCTATGAACCAAGTGCTGATAAATGGGACCAGTGTAGACAGTGAGTGGATGGTCAGAACAGGTATGGCTGGCCAAATGCCTGTTTCCGTGCTGTGTGATCCACGCCCCTCTCCAACCTGAAGTAAAGCAGACTGAACCCCTTTGTCACCACTGGAAATAGCTATTTCTGTCAAGGTAATATACAAATTGATCACTTTTGCTAAACAACTGGCAATTGATGAAGTTTCTGTGTCTTCTTACATTAATGTTGCTGCCTTACAGCAAAACTAACCCTCTCACTGTGTCAGAATCAGTGATTAAATCAGGCCCCGAACACTGTGCTTTCACCCCTGCACGTTATAACTGGAACCATCTCACTGAGGGTCTGATGGAGACATGGGATCACATCTCCCCTGCTTCTGACATTTCAAATACCCTCAGAATGTTTTTCCGATTCAGTCTGAAGGTTATGGTACATTCAGCTCGTCGTCAGACCTGACAAACCGTGTCTTCCCGCAGCTGGTTCCACCTGTTGGTGTGTCCTCTTTCCTGCACCTCCAGGGAAGCTGCATCTCCACACAAACTCCTCACTGGAGACGACTGTCTGTACCCGTGACACAGGAAATCACATCACTGTCACTCTCCTGATACCGTGTCTGACCTGCTAACCTCCGGGTATCCTCCATCAACAAGCTCCTTCCTCAGTCACCGTCTGTGAGATTATATAAAAACACAATTACTGTAAAACGATCTGTCAGACAGCTCCTGTACCCCACCACCCCGGACGATGGTTTGCTGGTTAAAACTCTCTCTCCTCACCCCTTCCCTATCCCCTTACCCTTTGCAAACTCCAGCTATGCCAGCTGATCCGAATCCACTGTGAGGACATTTATATCTCACAGGAGGAGGTAGAAACCCGTGTTGTTCTCTGATACAGAGGTCACTGACACCCCACCACCATCCCAATCTGCAGCAACAGCCCATGACGGTAACAGCTCTTCCAGACACTAGGGCTTTGTAACAAACACAATGTTAACAGCAAGATTAGACAGTAATTCATTTGAAGAGATAATTGCTACTTCCTGAAAGGACACGCGAGCGTTCGACACAACGGAGCAGATCCTTCCCCGTTCACAACTTTATTTGGCCCAGGTCACGGAACGTCCGATCATCCCACTTTCTCACAACAGCAACTCCCCCCCGTCCCCCGTCCCCCGCCGAATACCATATAAACATATAACAATCACAGCACGGAAACAGGCCATTCCGGCCTTCCTAGTCCGTGCCGAACTCTTAATCTCACCTAGTCCCACCTACCCGCACTCAGCCCATAACCCTCCACTCCTTTCCTGTCCATATACCTATCCAATTTTACCTTAAATGACACAACTGAACTGGCCTCTACTACTTCTACAGGAAGCTCATTCCACACAGCTATCACTCTCTGAGTAAAGAAATACCCCCTCGTGTTTCCCTTAAACTTTTGCCCCCTAACTCTCAAATCATGTCCTCTTGTTTGAATCTCCCCTGCTCTCAATGGAAACAGCCTATTCACGTCAACTCTATCTATCCCTCTCAACATTTTAAATACCTCGATCAAATCCCCCCTCAACCTTCTACGCTCCAATGAATAGAGACCTAACTTGTTCAACCTTTCTCTGTAACTTAAGTGCTGAAACCCAGGTAACATCCTAGTAAATCGTCTCTGCACTCTCTCTAATTTATTGATATCTTTCCGATAATTCGGTGACCAGAACTGTACACAATATTCCAAATGTGGCCTTACCAATGCCTTGTACAATTTTAACATTACATCCCAACTTCTGTACTCAATGCTCTGATTTATAAAGGCCAGCGTTCCAAAAGCCTTCTTCACCACCCTATCTACATGAGACTCCACCTTCAGGGAACTATGCACTGTTATTCCTAGATCTCTCTGTTCCACTGCATTCCTCAATGCCCTACCATTTACCCTGTATTTTCTATTTGGAATTTTCCTGCCAAAATGTAGAACCTCACACTTCTCAGCATTAAACTCCATCTGCCAACGTTCAGCCCATTCTTCTAACCGGCATAAATCTCCCTGCAAGCTTTGAAAACCCACCTCATTATCCACAACACCTCCTACCTTAGTATCATCAGCATACTTACTAATCCAATTTACCACCCCATCATCCAGATCATTTGTGTATATTACAAACAATACGGTCCCCCAAAACGTCACTCCTCTCACCCCACACCCACAGTCCACCCATAACTTCTACCCATACACACACAGACAGATCCCCCTCGCCCCAAACCCCTCCCAGCCTGGGAACCACAACTAACTGATCCCACAGCCCGGGCTCGGGCGCAAAGCTAAAACCGGGGCTGCGGGACCGGAGAGCCCGGAGCCTCCAGCCGTCCGGCAGAGCTCGTTCCCGTCACTTTTCATAGAAACATAGAAAACCTACAGCACGATACAGGCCCTTCGGCCCACAATGTTGTGCTTCCACGGCAGCCCGCCCCCGATTTCCACAAACCCGAGATCAGACCCTTCTTCACGGACGCCTGAACAGAATAATAGCTACGGTCGGCACTGCGCCTGCGTTTAGCAGGAGGTTCTGGGCTGCACCAGCCGTGGCCGGAGGTCCCTGCAGAGGGACCAGTGGCCGGAGGCGGGAGGGACAACGGAGAGGTAAATTACAAACACGACAAAGTCTGCAGATGCTGGAAATTCAGAGCAACACAAACAAAATGCTGGCGGGACTCAGCAGGCCGGGCAGCATCTATTAGAGAGAAAAACCAAACTCCTACCCCCGCATAAAAAAGAACGTCATCCCAATCATCAACCCCCAAATCCACCCCTCACCCAAATGACCAATAAATATAATTCCTCTCAGCGATCAGCTGTCTGAGTGATTCCCTGACTCTGAGAGGAAGGGGTATCTATGGTCCACACTGTCAGGGTGTTGAGTTCACCAGGAGACAAAGACTGCAGGGACGAGAGGTTTTCTGTTGACTAATACTCAGTGTGTGGACCCCGCTGGCAATTCTGGTGTTGTGACCCGAATCGAGACAAACACCACGCTGCCCACTCCACCAACAACACGGCACAGCCGGACACATAACAGGGGACTTTACATCCCACAACACTGGATTCAGCGATGAAACCCGTGATTAATGTTGTTGTCCCACTGAAAACTCCATTAAGGTGCTTTTAAATGCCAGCCTCTCCCACAGGTGACGTCACACAGCTCCTCACCCACGCGCCTGACGTCACAAATGGGCTCCCCACACCGGGATCTGCCCTCACGTGCGCGGTGTCATACGTCACCCAAGCGCTGCTGTGCTCGAGCTTTATCGGTTTAACGGCTGGGCTAATAATCACGTGACCAGCCCCCCCCCCCCCCCCACCGCTGTCAACAGAGGATTCAGGCGCTGCGCTATTCCCATTGGTGCGAAGCGATGTCAATCACTGGTTACAACCATTCGCGCAGGCGGACAAGCCGAGTGGGCGTTACCCCCGCTGAGTCCGTCTCCAGCTCAAGCGCCGACCGCCTCCTCAGAGCGGAGAAAACCTCAAAGTAAATGTCCGCTTTCTGATTTATTTCCATTTCCCTCCGAGGGAAGTTGGGGCGTTTGTGAAGCGTCTCCCGCGGCCGGAATCTGATGTATCGCTGAGAGGTAGGAGGAGACCGCTCGGCCCGTCGGTTTGATGCCGGTTCCCCGGGGAGGGATTTTATTGAAAAAATGAAGATGGTGAGAGAGGGGGCGGACAGGATGTTTGTCCCGGTGGGGACAGGAGGGGCTCATCTGTGGAAATGTCTGAGCCCACGGTGGTGTCGAGCAGAGGGATTCACCACATTGGGGGCAAACACCGGCAGACTGTTGCCCTGCAAGCGGGGCCGATGGTCCGGACAAAGTGACAATTATTTGTGCTTTGTTCAGATTGTACCTGGAATATGGTGTAAAATTCCGCTCCCCATACTAACACGGGTTATACAGACCCAAGAACAAACTGCCGGAGGAACTCAGTGGGTCGGGCAGCATCTGTGGAGGGAAATGGACCGTCAACATTTCGGGCCGAGACCCTCCCTCTGGACTGAGAGTGGACGGGAAATAGTCAGAGAAAAGAGGTGAGTGGTGGGGATGGGGCAAGAGCTGGGGAGTGAGAGGTGGATCCAGGTGAGGAGGGAGGTGGGAAGGTAGAAATAGTGACAGGGGTGGGAGGTGAGTGGTTGGGGCAACACGGGGCTGCAGAAGATGGAAATTAATTCCATAGAGGATGAACAAAGAGGTTAGAGAGTATTTGTTACAGAGAGTGCGATGAAGATTTACCATACTGATCCCTGGAGTGGTGGGGTCATCATATGAAGAAAGATCAAATGCGATAACCCTTTCATTTAGGGAATCGAGGACTGAGGGGTGAACATATTGAAATGCACAACATCATTACCGGCTGAACCAGGGATCCCAGTCTCTGAAAAAGGGCGTGGACTGTCCGGGACTGAGATGAGGGGAAGTGTCTTCACTCCGAGGGTGGTGAATGGAAAGAAACATGTGGATAAGAGCAGCCGCCATCTTGTTGATGGTTACAGGGGCCGAATGGCCACCTCCTGCTGTTTCTCACTTGATGTTTCAGTGTTCCTGTCCACTGAGGCCGGAGGAATGTGAATATAAATTAGTGTTTATAAACACAGAACTGATTTAAATGAAACGTGGACACTTCCTGTTTGGGCTTGAATTATGTTTCGGACGGGGATGGGAATCGAGCCCGTGACTCTGTGACCTGGGGGTGGAGGGAAAGGGATCGGTGTAGATATGGTGTGGGAAAATAATCATGTATCTGGGGTAAATATGGAATAATGCGGGGAATGCGGCGGATGGGTCGGGCAGTGTGTGAAGGGTGAGAAACGGAGTCACCGGTTCAGGTGGGAGTCCCTCCACCCGTCATCTGATCCCGTTTCCTGTTCATGTTTTTCTGCAGATCTGCAGCATCTGCGGGTCACTGCTCTACGTGTCCGTGTAGCTTCATCTTTCCCCGTTCAGACAAGGCAGTGAGATCCGGATCTGTCACATCCTCTCGTGGACAATGTCTTTTTCTCTGCAATAGTTTCTGCATGTTTCATTCCACTGTTTTGAGGCGCTGAAGTGCAGCCGATGTTTCTGGGTGTATGACTCATTTATGTGAGAATTTAGCCTTTTCTATTTATCTGAGCTTCTCATAAATGTGTAAAGTTCAGTTCAGCTTCACCTCAGAATTTCCAAAGCAACAACCCAGTCAGTCAAATAGTTCCACACAATTAAGATAGTTATTATATCTTTAATTTTTTTTCTATTTTTGTACTATATATGTATATTCTTATTTTAAATCACAATTGTTAAAAACTATTGTCATGAATTAGGTTCTACTACTACCGCAGGGACAACAAATTTCATGACACATGCCGGTGCTATTAAACCTGATTCTGATATTGTTATGGGAGACCCACCACCGGTCAACTGATCCCAGTTACCGCAGATCGTAATGTGAGTTTGAAGCATTTTCCATATATTTGCTTTCCACAGAAATGACAACAGTTCAGTTTCCTTCTGAGCTTCCAGAGCAGAAGCTTAGTCTGTCTAATATTTCCACACAGTTAAAGTGGGAAATTTGTTTATTCTCATCATGTACTGAGCTACAGTGAAAATCCTCCCTGATGTACCATCCACACAGACAGATACATTACAACAGTACATTGAGCTGATATACAACAAAACAGTAACTGTAACAAAGCATTAAGGCTGCAGAGAAAGTGCAGTGCAGATAGACATATGGTGCAGGGTCACGTCGAGTTACATTGTGAGGTTGAGTCCATTTTATCATTCATTTGGCTTATAACTGCAGACAGGAAGCCGTCCTTCAGCCTGGTGTTACGCGCTTTAAGGCTTTTGTATATCTTCCCCGATGGGGGAGCGGGTTTGCAGCAAGAATGTCCAAGTAATGGGGTTCTTTGAGTACATGGCCTGCTTTTCCAAGGGAGGGGAAGTGTAGGGAGAGTCCATGGATTGGAGGCCTCAAACTGTATCTGCCTTTCCGCAGTCTCCATCTTTAATTTTTCTCACTTGTACTGGAGCTCAAGCTCACTAGGTTTACTTTCAGGAAACACCTCCAACTCCTCCACTTTAAATACACCCTCAGATACATAATGTTCAGCTATTACCCTCTGCATCTGTGCCCTCCTCATTGTCAATTTCACCTTAGCAAGTATTAACGTTTTAGCAATACTCAACCCTTCTGGTGTCCTCTAATGCCTGAGAGGTTCACACTTCCAGATATCTATCAACATCCATTGCTGCTGGTTTTCCACACACAAATAAATCAAAAGGGATTTCCCCAATGAAATCGATAATAAATCAATTGTTAAATTTGTTCATATCCCAGATGCAGGCCCCATTTTGTTACAAACCGTAACGCTTTAGAAACGAACCAGCAGCAACAGACTACTCCCAGTGGCCACACATTTTAATTCCACGTCCCATTCCCATTCTGATATGTCTATCCATGGCCTCCTCTACTGTCAAAATTAATCCAAACTCAGGTTGGAGGAACAACACCTTATATACCGGCTGGGTAGCCTCCAACCTGATGGGATGAAAATTGACTTCTCTAACTTCCGTTAATGCCCCTCTTCCCCTTCTTACCTCATCACTGACATATTTAATTGTTTGCCTGTTTTCCATGCCTCTCTGGTGCTTCCCCTCCACCCTTTCTTTCTCCCGAGGCCTCCTGTCCAATGATCCTTTCCCATCTCCATCTCTGTATCACTTTCGCCACTCACCTTTCCAGCTCTTAGCTTCATCCCCCCCCCCCCTCCGGTCTTCTCCTATCATTTCACATTTCCCCTTCCCCCCACTACTTTCAAATCTCTTAGTATTTTCCCTTTCAGTTAGACCTGACGAAGGTTCACAGCCTGAAACGTCGGCAGTTCTTCTCCTTATAGATGCTGCCTGGCCTGCTGTGTTCCACCAGCATTTTGTGTGCGTTGTTTGAATTTCCAGCATCTGCAGATTTCCTCGTGAGTGTTATGTGTATAAATGTGTATAAATATAACTCCCAAACTATTGAGCTCGGGGGAAACAAGGCTTGGAGTCTTGAGATGGTAAAGTATGAAAGTTCAGTTCAACCACAGAATAGGTGATGAGAGAGAGATCATTGTAATCCAGGGTAAATGTTGAGAGAAGGCAATTATGTCGTATTCCACAGATTCCATGGTGGTAAACCGAGACCAACAGTCACTGTAGATTTTAACTGTCATCCTTCCAAATCTACATACTAATTATCACCCGAAGTGACTTGTCATAATTGGTATCGTCTTAATGAACTACCACACCACAGCCAGGCAAGGGTTAACACATAAGTGGTCTCCACAGGATGCGCCAAATCAGATCCACTCCTATGGATCAAATGAGGTGGCAACCACACATTTGATGTACGGTGAATCGATAATTAGCCCACCCTTGTGGGCAAAGGAAAGTTCCAAACAGTGACCCTTGGCCACTAGTTCCCTGGTTTCAATCCTTCCATTTTTCCTCCTTTGTCTGCATCTGACTCTGAGTGTCTGTGTCCTCGGATAAAACTAAACAAGCTGCAAGTCAGACACATTTGCCTTCTTAATCTCTCTCTCTCTCTCTCTCTCTCTCTCTCTCTCTCTCTCTCTCTCTCTCTCTCTCTCTCTCTCTCTCTCTCTCTCTCTCTCTTAAAATGACAGTCCACTGCACACAAAACCCAGGGATTCATAACAATGGCCACTCCCCATTGTGAGCTGACAGGTGTGCCAGCAGATGGGATGACTGAGTGAATCCTTTCCCACATTCTCAGCAGGTGAACGGCCTCTCTCTAGTGTGAACTCGCTGATGACTCTGTAGGGTGAATGACTGAGTGAATCTCTTCCCACAGACTGAGCAGGTGAACGGCCTCTCCGCAGTGTGAACTCGCTGATATACCAGTAGGGTAGATGACTGAGTGAATCTCTTCCCACAGACTGAGCAGGTGAACGGCCTCTCCGCAGTGTGAACTCGCTGATGTACCAGTAGGGTAGATGACTGAGTGAATCCTTTCCCACAGACTGAGCAGGTGAACGGTCTCTCCGCAGTGTGAACTCGCTGGTGTCTCCGTAGGGTGAATGACTGAGTGAATCCCTTCCCACAGACTGAGCAGGTGAACGGCCTCTCCGCAGTGTGAACTCGCTGATGTACCAGTAGGGTAGATGACTGAGTGAATCCTTTCCCACAGACTGAGCAGGTGAACGGCCTCTCCGCAGTGTGAACTCGCTGATGTACCAGTAGGGTAGATGACTGAGTGAATCCTTTCCCACAGACTGAGCAGGTGAATGGCCTCTCCCCAGTGTGAACTCGCTGATGATTCCATAGGGTGGATAAATGAGTGAAGCTCTTCCCACAGGTGAACGGCCTCTCCCCAGTGTGAACTCGCTGATGTACCAGTAGGGTAGATGACTGAGTGAATCCTTTCCCACAGACTGAGCAGGTGAACGGCTTCTCCCCAGTGTGAACTCGCTGATGTACCAGTAGGGTAGATGACTGAGTGAATCCTTTCCCACAGACTGAGCAGGTGAATGGCTTCTCCCCAGTGTGAACTCGCTGATATACCAGTAGGGTAGATGACTGAGTGAATCCTTTCCCACAGACTGAGCAGGTGAATGGCCTCTCCCCAGTGTGAACTCGCTGATGATTCCATAGGGTGGATAAATGAGTGAAGCTCTTCCCACAGACTGAGCAGGTGAACGGCTTTTCCCCAGTGTGAACTCGCTGATGTACCAGTAGGGTAGATGACCGAGTGAATCCTTTCCCACAGACTGAGCAGTGAATGGCTTCTCCGCAGTGTGAACTCGCTGATGTCTCTGTAGGTGGGATGACTGAGTGAAAATCTTCCCACAGATGAGCAGGTGAATGGCTTTTCCCCAGTGTGAACTCGCTGATGTACCAGTAGGGTAGATGACCGAGTGAATCCTTTCCCACATTCTGAGCAGGTGAATGGCTTCTCCCCAGTGTGAACTCGCTGATGTCTCCGTAGGTTAGATGACAGAGTGAATCCCTTCCCACAGACTGAGCAGATGAATGGCTTCTCCAGAGTGTGAACCCGCTGGTGAGCCATTAGGTCAGATGACTGAGTGAATCCTTTCCCAGAAATTCAGCAGATCACCAGCCTTTGCCCGGTGTGGTGTGAACTGATTGATAGATAGATAGATAGATAGATAGATACTTTATTCATCCCCAAGGGGAAATTCAACATTTTTTCCAATGTCCCATACACTTGTTGTAGCAAAAACTCATTACATACAATACTTAACTCAGTAATAATATGATATGCATCTAAATCACTAACTCAAAAAGCATTAATAATAGCTTTAAAAAAAAGTTCTTAAGTCCTGGCAGTTGAATTGTAAAGCCTAATGGCATTGGGGAGTATTGACCTCTTCATCCTGTCTGAGGAGCATTGCATCGACAGTAACCTGTCGCTGAAACTGCTTCTCTGTCTCTGGATGGTGCTATGTAGAGGATGTTCAGGGTTTTCCATAATTGACCGTAGCCTACTCAGCGCCCTTCGCTCAGCTACCGATGTTAAACTCTCCAGTACTTTGCCCACGACAGAGCCCGCCTTCCTTATCAGCTTATTAAGACGTGAGGCGTCCTTCTTCTTAATGCTTCCTCCCCAACACGCCACCACAAAGAAGAGGGCGCTCTCCACAACTGACCTATAGAACATCTTCAGCATCTCACTGCAGACATTGAATGACGCCAACCTTCTAAGGAAGTACAGTCGACTCTGTGCCTTCCTGCACAAGGCATCTGTGTTGGCAGTCCAGTCTAGCTTCTCGTCCAACTGTACTCCCAGATACTTGTAGGTCTTAACCTGCTCCACACATTCTCCATTAATGATCACTGGCTCCATATGAGGCCTAGATCTCCTAAAGTCCACCACCATCTCCTTGGTCTTGGTGACATTGAGACGCAGGTAGTTTGAGTTGCACCATATCACAAAGTCCTGTATCAGTTTCCGATACTCCTCCTCCTGTCCATTCCTGACACACCCCACTATGGCCGTGACATCAGCGAACTTCTGCACATGGCAGGACTCCGAGTTATATTGGAAGTCAGATGTGTAAAGGGTGAACAGGACCGGAGAGAGTACGGATCCCTGTGGCGCTCCTGTGCTGCTGACCACCGTGTCAGACCTACAGTCTCCCAACCGCACATACTGAGGTCTATCTGTCAAGTAGTCCACTATGCAATCCACCATGTGAGAGTCTACTCCCATCTCCCATCTCCGTTAGTTTGTGCTTTAAGATCTTGGGCTGGATGGTGTTAAAGGATTGGTGTCCACAGGTGGGAAAACTGAGTGAATCCTTTCTCACACACAGAACAGGCCTTGCCCAGTGTGAAGTTGCTGATGTACCTTCAGTTGTGATAACCGAGTGAATCCATTCCCACTGTCTGAGCAGGTGAACGACCTTTCTCCTGTGTAAATTACAGGCGTGCCAGTTGGTCAAATGACCGCGTGAATCCCTCCCCACAGTATGAGCAGGAAGGGTGGTCAATTGGATCCCCTGCTCCACTTCTTAAATATCTAGACAGAGACAACAAAACTGGTGTGCCGTGTTTGAGCTTCCTGGAGATGAATTCCTTCTCAGTTTTAACCTGTAAAAAGATTTCAGATGAAGACAACATTTCAGATGAGATTACTTGAGTTGCCAACGTTTGATCTGGTATCACACTGTTACAGTGAGGTTCTACCCAAGTTGGACAGAGAAATCATCTTCTGACTGGGCAGAGTGCTGGTATCTGGAATGACCATCAATTCTCTGATGCTCTTCGTGTCTCTATAAGAATGGGGCATTTCAGCCGTCTCCAATCTGTGCCTTGGCTCAGTTTTATTCTCTCCATTGGTATTATTCCCTGTTCCTGCTGAGCAGCATGGGTTCTTCGCCCCACAGTAACTGAAACACTCTCACACAAATAGTTTTTCTTGACGTGCAGCTGGGATTTTCTTTTATGTATTATTAACTTAAAGTGCCACAGTTTTATTGCCATATAAAACATTCCTGCTGAAATGACTGGTTGGTTCACACAGCTGTCAAAAGGGGTTAGAGTGAGTTTTTGTGTTACTTCAGGTTCTTGTCACAATCATAGAAAATTTCAACACAGAAACAGGCCCTTTGGGCCATCTAGTTTGTGCTGAACTATTTAAACAGCCCACTCCCACACCTCTACCATCAAGGTACCAACACAAACCTCGTAAATGTTGAAATCGAGCTCGTATGCACCACTTGTGCTGGCTGCCCATTCCACAGCCGGATGACCGTCTGTGTGAAGAAGTTCCCCCTCATGTTCCCCTTAACATTTCACCTTTCACCCTTAACCCATGGCCTCTGGTTGTCCCCTCCCAATCTTCATGGAAAAAGCCAGCTTGCATTAACACTATCTGTGCCACTCTGTCACAATCAAATCTCCCCTGAATCTTCTGCATTCCAAGGAATAAAGTCCTGATTTGTTCAATCTTTCCTTCTAACCCAAGTCCTCCAGACATGGCAACATCCTTGTGAATTTTCTCTGAAATCTCTGAACTTCTTTTACATCTTTCCTGTAGGTAGGTGACCAAAACTGCACACAATACTTCAAATTAGGCCTCACCAATGTCTTCTAGAAGTCAACGTAACATCCATCTATTGTTGTCAGTACTTTGGTTCATGAAGGGCAATGGGCTGAAATTATTCTTTCTATCCCTATCTACCTGTGATACCACTTTCAGTGAATTAAGGACTTGTATTCCCAGGTCCCTTTCTTCCACAACACTCCTCCGTGCCCGACCAATCACTGTGAAAGACCTCCCCTGGTAGGTCATACCAAAGTGCAACAACTCACACTGGTCTGCATTAAATTCCATTTTCCATTTCTAAAACCATTTCCCACCTGGTCCAGATCACACTGCAAGCCATGATAGTCCTCTTGCAGTCCGCTAAACCCCCAGTCTTGTTGTAATCCACAAATTTTCTGATCCAGTTAACCACACTATCATCCAGATTACTGATATAGATGACAAACAACAACAGATCCAGCACTGATCCCTGTGGCAACCACTAGACACAGGTTCCAGTCAGAGAGACAGGTTCCAGTCAGAGAGGCAACCATCTGCTACCACACTCTGGCTTCTCCCAAAGACAGCGTCTCATTCAATTTACTGTCTAATCTTGAATGCTGAGTGACTGAACCTTCTTGACCAACCTCCTATATGAGACTTTGTCAAGTGCCTTGCTGACGTTCATGTAGACAACAACCACTGCCTTGCTTTCATCCACTTCCCTGATAACTTCCTCGAGAGACTCTGAAAGATTGGCTGGAGCCATGCTGTCTATCCTTTATCAGTCCACACTTATCCAAATACTTACAGTATATACTTGGTTCCTGCACACACATTCCAATAACTTTCCCAGTTCTGATGTTAAGCCCACCAACATATACTTCCCTAGTTCATTTTTAAAGCCCTTCTTGAACAGCAGAACAACATTGTCTGTCCTCCAATCCTCCAGTACCTCACCTGTCGCTAAGGATGATTTAAATATCTGTGCTAAGGCCCCAATAATTTCTGCACTTGTCTTCCGCAGGGTCCTAGTGAACAACTTGTCAGGCCCTGGGGATTGATCCACACTAATTTGCCTCAAGACAGCAAACCCCTCCACCTCTGTAATCTGTCCAGGGTCCATGAAGTTGATGCGGCTTTGCCTCACTTCTATAGACTCTGTGTTCATCTGTTGAGTAAATACGGATGCAAAAAAAATCTCCCCAAGTCTATGTTATCCCTTCATATGGATTACCATTCTGATCTTCCAGAGAATTATTTTTTTCCCTTGCAATCTTTTTGCTCTTAACAAGTCTGCAGAATCCCTGAGGATTCTCCTTCACCTTGTCTGCTGGGGCAACCTCATGCCTTCTTTTATTTTTTTCATAAGTGTTCACTTGAATTTCCTGTATTTCATAAGTACCCCTTTTGTTCCTATCTGCCTGTACCTGGTATGCACCTCCTTTTTATTGATCTGGGAGATGAAAGCCAAAGGGGTGATAGATTGCATGGTGGGAGGTGGGGGTAAGGAGGGTTAAACTAAAGTTTCAGGGGGAATGGGAGCCTGAATGGTAGTGGAGAGGTTGTGGAGACAGATGTTGTTCAGGCCTCAGACAAAGTCAGGAATGAAAACGTTGAGCATGTTGCAGTGAATATGCTGAGCCCTGTATATTTCAATACAAGGAGCAGCATAGGAAAGGTGGATGTGTTCAGGGCATGGATCAACACCTGGAATTAAGATACTAGGATCTGGCAACTTTGGATTGGGACAGGCTGCTTTATGGCAAGGTGTGCTTGGTAAATGGGAGGCCTTCAAAGCGAAATTTTGAAAGTAGTAAGCGGGTATGTCAGAATAAAAGGTAAAGATAGAAACTGCAGGGAAACTTGGATTGCCAGAGATATTGAGACCCTGGTAAAGCACAAAATGGAATTGCGTAACAGGGATAGGCAGTCAGTTTCTTATGGAGTATAAGAAATGCAAGAGAACACATAAGAAATAAATCAGGATGGGTAAAAGATGGCATGAGGTTGCTGTCACAGAAAAGGTGAAGGATAATCCTCAGGGATTCTAGTGATAGATTAAGAGCAAAAGGATTGCAAGGCACAAAGTTGGTCCTCTGGAAGACCGGAATGGCAATCCACGTATGGAAACAAAGCAGATGGGGGAGATCTTAAATATTTTTCCATCTCTATTTACTCAGGAGATGGACAAAGGGTCTATGGGAGTGTGGAAAGGCGGCATTAACCATTTCAACCCTGGGAAAAAAAACACTCCTCTGGCCACTCACACGCTCAATACCCCTCATCATTTTATACACCAAAAAATGTCTCTAAATATAAACAAGGAAATTATACATTGCACAATCTACTTTCCACGATTCAGTACATTTACACGGACAGGTGTGTAAAAAGGGCCCAACGAATATCAGGGACAAACAGGCCCAATTCACCCCAACCACAAACTGTTCCTGCTGCTACCATCCAGGAAACGGTATCACAGCAAAAGGAGCAACAGGCTCCGGGACATCATCTTCTACCAGACCATCAGACTGATTAATTCATGCTGATACAATTGCATTTCGGTGTTATAGTGACTGTCCTATGTACAGACGATCTATTATAAATTACTATAAATTACACATTGCACATTTAGATGGAGATGTAAGGTAAATATTTCTACTCATGTTTATGTAGTAGGTATCTAATAAAGTCAATTCAATTCACCCTCTCCACTATCTGTTCTGTCATTCTGGCTCCCATTCCCCCTACAACTTATTTTAACCACATCACCCCCCTCCCCTGATCACTACCACCAGCAAGCCTTACCATTAGGATATTCGTCCCCTCTTGTTCTGTTCCTCTAAGTAATGAATCCCCTTTCAGCCTTTTGACTTTCCTCTGCCA
The DNA here is from genome assembly GCF_048418815.1 of Hemitrygon akajei. Taxonomy (NCBI): domain Eukaryota; kingdom Metazoa; phylum Chordata; class Chondrichthyes; order Myliobatiformes; family Dasyatidae; genus Hemitrygon; species Hemitrygon akajei. The sequence continues at coordinate 433,433 of NW_027331940.1, forward strand.
GGTAATTTCCCCCCAACAGCTTCTAAAGTGGTCCACCTGTTGTTGTAGGGGATGGCCACTAGAGTACTCTGCGATGGATATTTAACCTCATTCCCCTTCCTGATTCTCACCCAGTTTCCTGTGTCCTGCACCTTGGGAGTAACTCACCTCTCTTCATGTCATATCTATCACCCCCTCCAACTGCTGGATGACCTGGAATTCACCCATTTCAAGTTGCAGCTCATTGAAGTGCAGGGTTACAAGCTGCATATCTTGTAGGTGAGGGCATCAGGGACACTGGAGGTCTCCCCTCCTTCCCTCCAATACCCCTCTAATTTGTAATAACCAGTGTGCAGATAAATCTTGTACTGTGCATTTTTTACCCAGTGACAAGATGTGCACAGTGAATTTTATATAGAGAGGTATTCATTTTCACAGCTAGCAAATCACTGTCAATAGGAATTTTGATCTCCTCTGGGTTTGATCGAGTTCATCTGCACTCTCACACAACCTATGTAGCAGGCCTGTAACGGGTAATGAAGGATTTTCTCACCAAAGCTTTTGCACATTGTCCATATGTGGTTCACTTGCTAAATTATGCTTTAAAAAGTCAGATTTCCAAATATCATTCCACTTCTTCCCACTTGCAAATTCTCCAGCAACTTTTGCATCACCAAAATGCAAACAGGCATCACTAGTTTCTGTATTCGACATAAATATTCCCCCTGAACCCTCCCCCAATGACTGACGGTGGTGAACTCAGTGATGGTAATACCAATGTATATGAAGGGAAGGGCAGTAGTCTGTCTCACTGGAGTCTGGCACATTTGTGATGCGAAAGCTACTTGTTGCCCAGGGCAAAGGTGTTTGATATCATTACGTACCCAGAGAGAATGGGACAAAACATGTTCTCCCCGGTAGAAAAGCCCAGAGCAAGAGGAGGTAGAGGAAGCAACACACACAAAATACTGGAGGAGCTCAGCAGGCCAGGCAGCATCTACGGAAAAAAGTACTAATGCCGATTTTCTCAACTGCTGATGTAAAAGATTTTGTTCCCTTTCTCCGAGTTCCTAATCCTTGCATTTGGATAGCTGGAGCTCAGCTCTGTCTGAGAGATCCATCGGTTCCCATTCCCTCATCAGTCGGAAGCTCCCCGGGGCCCGTGTACGGATCGTGGGGCTAAGAGAGAGGGAAGAGAGCAGGACTGTCCCGGGATTGCTGGCCACGGTGTCAGAAATTCAGAGGAATTATCCCGAAGTCGGTGTTTAAGATAAAAACACAGAGAATCGCTCTTACCTGCAACTGACATTTTCAAAGCCTTCTGTGTACTGCGCGCATGCGTGAAACTCAGGGACGGCCTCAGCCTGACGCCTGCGCATTTCATCGGCGCTTCTGTGCGGGCAAAATTCTTAATGCATGGCCCTATGGGTAATCACGGTGCCATTATACATTTCTGCAAGCACCTGTTCAATGTCCATACCTCTTTTTTTTATCTTGGGTATAGAAAAAATCTGCAGCTGTTTTAACGCAGAAAGCGGCTCCCGTAAGCAATATACTCATTATCAACGTGTATCTAATGCCAAAGTAAAATGCAGATATAAAACACAGGAGATTCTGCAGTTGCTGGAAATACAGAGACGCACACACAAAACGCTGAAGGAACTCTGCAGTTCAGAGAACAACTAAGCAGCGGAGTACACAGGCTAGGCACGCTGAAGGGGCTCTGCCTAAACGTTTTCTATTTATTCCTCTCCAAAATTTCTGCCTGATCTGTTGATTTCCACCTGTATTTTGCAGAAAATAACCACCTTTTTTTTCGATCAACCAGTTTCCAAATAGTTCTAATCTTTCACTTTTAACCACATCGTGCTGGTCTTATTCGTCCTCCTCCTCTGGACCCCATCTCTCTCTGGAGCCCCTGACTCAGACTGGCAAATCTTCGGTTTCTGACTCTGCACCATCGAAGATTCACTCGCTAGTCTGCTGTCAGGCTTTAGAGGTGCATTGTGTTACGAGACCGCAGGTTCGTTTACTGTGAGTGTCGCTTTAAATGCCTGAGTGAGGCGGGGCTCTGACGTCAGACACAAGCTGCGGCAGCCTGAGGGAGCGGGAGCGGGAGCGGGAGAGGGAGACAAGCTGTTGGAACTTCAGCGTGTGACTGCTATAGGCTGCAACTCTTCCATGCCCAAAAGGTTGGGTTGATCTGATCATCGGCACGCAGTGCACAACGGATGTGTGACTGTCACTTCGTATCATCCATATGTGTGGATTTGCTGGGGTATCCTGTGGTATCACTTTTGTTGGCCCTTACATGGAATCGGGGTGTTCTGTGGTAACCACTTGAAGACGATATTCCTGTCACTGTCACCTGGTGATATTTCTAAGTGGATTTCGGCCTAAACGCTGTCTACTTATTCTTCTTCACATTTGCGGCCTGATCTGTTGATTTCCTCCAGTACTTTGTAGAAACTAACCACCCTTTTTCAATCAAACCGTTTCAAAATGTTTCTGATCTTTCATTTGTAGCCATATCCTGCTGGCGTTATTCCTCTTCCTCCTACTCATCGTAAACTGCAGGTCCCATTTGTTTCCGGAGTCCCAAAGCCCTGACTCAGGCTGGCAACTCTTTGGTTTCTAACTCTGCACCATCGAAGATTCACTCGCTAGTCTGCTGTCAGACTTTAGAGGCGCATTGCAACAACCCAGCTGTCTGAGGCACAGTCCTTTGAAATTAGTGAAAATGACCCAAAACGTTCAAAAGAGCAGGGAAGAAGGAGTTAACCACCTCAGTCCGGAGTTCTGAAGAAAACCATAGTTCTTCAGCATGGAGAAAATCCTGCAGGAAATTCATGGAGGTGTATTTGATGATGAGAGGCATTGGTCGTGTGGATAGCCAGAGGCTTTTTCCCAGCGCTGGAACGGCTAACACGAGGGGCATAGGTTTAAGTTGCTTGAATGTTGGTACAGAGGAGATGTCAGAGCAAAGTTTTTTAAGCAAAGAGTGGTGTGTGTGTGTGGAACGCACCGCCAGCGACGGTGGTAGAGGAGGATACAATAGGGTCTTTTAAGAGACTCTTAGATAGGTACATGGAGCTTAGGAAAATAGGTGGCTATGCGGTAGGGTAATTCTAATCAGTTTCTAGAGTAAGTTACATGGTCGGCACAACATTATGGCCCAACGCGTCTATAATATGCTGTAGATTTCTATAATTCTATGAAATTCAAGGGAAATCTCTTATCCCACGGAGAGGTGATTAGTTGCAACCTGTCATCATAGGGAGGGTGAGAGGGAAATGGCAGGGATAGATTTTGATAAACTGATATGGAACAGAAACATGGACAGGAACCAGATGGGCCGAGTGGCCTTACATGGTGAGTGTGATAGAGACAGTAAGTACCTGAGACACGGGATAAATGATACAGAATTGATTTATCATTCACAGATCCATTGTATTAAACACCAGTCTAGTTTAAGGCTAACATCAGCAGAACAGACTCCTCCAATGCTCAGTGACCAGGGTTCAGTCCTGGGTGCGATGAGCAGCCGCAAGAACTGCAGAATCTGACAGTAACAGTCCCTCATGAACCTGCAGCTGCCTTCAGTCACCGTGATGGCTAAACTTTTAACACGGAGCTGATTTGAACTTCCTCCCTGATGTAGGAGCGCTCAGACTGAAGATATAGGGGAGAAGGAAAAGAAAAGAGATAATAAAGTTGTTTGCACCGTTAGGGATAAACAGAGAGGAAGAGGTGGAAAGTTTCTTGAATGCATCTGTTTTAATGCTAGGAGCATTGTAAGAAAGGTGGATGAGCTTAGAGTATGGATTGATAACTGGAAATATGATGTTGTATCTATTAGTGAAACATGGTTGCAGGAGGGGTGTGATTGGCAACTAAATATTCCTGGATTTCATTGCTTCTGGTGTGATAGAATCAGAAGGGCAAGAGGGGGAGGTATTGCAATGCTTGTCCGAGAAAATATTACAGCAGTGCTTTGACAGGATAGATTACAGGGCTCATTTAGGGAGCCCACTTGGGTTGAATTGAGGAATGGGGAAGGAATAGTAACACTTATAGGGGTGTATTATAAACCACCTAATCGGGAGCGAGAATTGGAGGAGGAAATTTGTAACGAGATAGCAGATATTTGTAGTAAGCACAAGGTTGTGATTGCGGGAGATTCTAATTTTCCACACATAGAAACATAGAAAATAGGTGCAGGAGTAGGCCATTCGGCCCTTCGAGTCTGCACCGCCATTCAGTATGATCATGGCTGATCATCCAACTCAGAACCCTGTACCTGCTTTCTCTCCATATCCCCGATCCCTTTAGCCACAAGGGCCATATCTAACTCCCTCTTAAATATAGCCAATGAACCGGCCTCAACTGTTTACTGTGGCAGAGAATTCCACAGATTCACCTCTCTCTGTGTGAAAAAGTTTTTCCTCATCTCGGTTCTACAAGTCTTCCCCTTTTATCCTTAGACTGTGACCCCTCGTTTTGGACTCCCCCAACATCGGAAACAATCTTCCTGCATCTAGCCTGTCCAATCCCTTTAGAATTTTATACGTTTCAATAAGATCCCCCCTCAATCTTCTAAATTCCAGTGAGTATAAGCCTAGTCGATCCAGTCTTTCTTCATATGAAAGACCTGCCATCCCAGGAATCAATCTGGTGAACCTTCTTTGAACTTCCTCTATGGCAAGAATGTCTTTCCTCAGATTAGGGGACCAAAACTGCAAACAGTACGCCGGCTGTGGCCTCACCAGGGCCTTGTACAACAGCAGTAGAACCTCCCTGCTCCTGTACTCAAATCCTCTTGCTACGAATGCCAACATACCATTTGCCTTTTTCACCGCCTGCTGTACCTGCATGCCCACTTTCAATGACTGGTGTACAATGACACCCAGGTCTCGTTACACCTCCCCTTTTCCTAATCGGCCATTCAGATAATAATCTGTTTTCCTGTTCTTGCAACCAAAGTGAATAACCTCACATTTATCCACATTAAATTGCATCTGCAATGAATTTGCCTACTCACCTAACCTATCCAAGTCACCCTGCATCCTCACAGCTCACACTGCCCATCAGCTTCCTGTCATCCGCAAACTTGGAGATGCTGCATTTAAATCCCTCGTCTAAATAATTAATATATATTGTAAACAACTGGGGTCCCAGCACTGAACCTTGCGGTACCCCACTAGTCACTGCCTGCCAATCTGAAAAGGTCCCGTTTATTCCCACTCTTTGCTTCCTGTTTGCCAAACAATTCTCTATCCACATCAATACCATACCCCCAATACCGTGTGCTTTAAGTTTGCACACTAATCTCCTGTGTGGGACCTTGTCAAAAGCCTTTTGAAAATCCAAATATACCACATCCACTGGCTCTCTCCTCTCCACTCTACTAGTTACATCTTTAAAAAATTCTATAAGATTCGCCAGACATGATTTTCCTTTCACAAATCCGTGCTGACTTTGTCCAATTATTTCACCTCTTTCCAAATGTGCTGTTATCACATCTTTCACAACCAACTCTAGCATTTTCTCCACCAACGATGTCAGGCTAACCGGTCTATAATTCCCCGGTTTCTCTCTACCTCATTTTTTTAAAAAGTGAGGTCACATTAGCCACCCTCCAATCCTTAGGAACTAATCCAGAATCCAAGGAATTTTGAAAAATTATCACTAATGCATCCACTATTTCTTGGGCTACTTTCTTAAGCACTCTGGGATGCAGACCATCTTGCCCTGGGGATTTATCTGCCTTTAATCCTTTCAATTTACCTAACACCACTTCCCTACTAACATGTATTTCCCTCAGTTCCTCATCTCACTAGACCCTCGGTCCTCTACTATTTCTGGAAGATTATTTATGTCCTCCTTAGTGAAGGCAGAACTAAAGTAGTTATTCAATTGGTCTGCCATTGCATATTGCATATGAATGTTGAGGAACCAACTAGAGAGCAGGCCATTCTACATTGGGTATTGAGCAATGAGGAAGGGTTAGTTAGCAATCTTGTTGTGCGAGGCCCCTTGGGTAAGAGTGACCATAATATGGTGGAATTCTTCATTAAGATGGAGAGTGACATAGTTAATTCAGAAACAAAGGTTCTGAACTTAAAGAAGGGTAACTTTGAAGGTACGAGACGTGAATTAGCTAAGATAGACTGGCAAATGATACTTAAAGGGGTGATGGTGGATATGCAATGGCAAACATTTAAAGATCACATGGATGAACTACAATTGTTCATCTCAGTTTGGCAAAAGAATAAACCAGGGAAGGTAGTGCACCCGTGGCCGACAAGGGAAATTATGGATAGTATCAAGTCCAAAGAAGAAACATATAAATTAGCAAAAAAAAAAAAGCGGCACACCTGAGGACTGGGAGAAATTCAGAGACCAGCAGGGGAGGACAAAGGGCTTAATTAGGAAAGGGAAAAAAGATTATGAGAGAAAGCTGGCAGGGAACATAAAAACTGACTGTAAAAGCTTTTACAGATATGTGAAAAGAAAAAGATTCGTCAAGACAAATGTAAGGACCTTTACAGTCAGAAACAGGTGAATTGATCAGAGGGAACAAAGACATGGCAGACCAATTGAATAACTACTTTGGTTCTGTCTTCACTAAGGAGGACATAAATAATCCTCTGGAAATAGTAAGGGACCGAGAGTCTAGTGAGATGGAGGAACTGAGGGAAATACATGTTAGTAGGGAAGTGGTGTTAGGTAAATTGAAGGGATTAAAGGCAGATAATTCCCATGGGACAGATGGTCTTCATCCTAGAGTAGCCCAAGAAATAGTGGATGCATTAGTGATAATTTTTCAAAACTCCTTAGATTCTGGATTAGTTCCTGAGGATTGGAGGGTGGCTAATGTAACCCCATTTTTTGAAAAAGGAGGGAGAGAAAAACCAGGGAATTATAGACCGGTTAGTCTAACGTCGGTGGTGGGGAAAATGCTAGAGTCGGTTATCAAAGATGTGATAACAGCACATTTGGAAAGAGGTGAAATCATTGGACAAAGTCAGCACGGATTTGTGAAAGGAAAGTCATGTCTGACGAATCTTATAGAATTTTTTGAAGATGTAACTAGTAGAGTGGATAGGGGAGAGCAAGTGGATGTGGTATATTTGGATTTTCAAAAGGCTTTTGACAAGGTCCCACACAGGAGATTAGTGTGCAAACTTAAAGCACACGGTATTGGGGGTATGTTATTGATGTGGAGAGAGAATTGGTTGGCAGACAGGAAGCAAAGAGTGGGAGTAAACGGGGCCTTTTCAGAATGGCAGGCAGTGACTAGTGGGGTACTGCAAGGCTCAGTGCTGGGACCCCAGTTGTTTACAATATATATTAATTATTTAGATGAGGGAATTAAATGCAGCATCTCCAAGGTTGCCGATGACACGAAGCTGGGCGGCGGTGTTAGTTGTGAGGAGGATGCTAAGAGGATGCAGGGTGACTTGGATAGTTTAGGTGAGTGGGCAATTTCATGGCAGATGCAATTTAATGTGGATAAGTGTAAGGTTATCCACTTTGGTTGCAAGAACAGGGAAACAAATTATTATCTGAATGGTGGCCGATTAGGAAAAGGGGAGGTGCAACGAGACCTGGGTGTCATTGTACACCAGTCATTGAAGGTGGGCATGCAGGTACAGCAGGCGGTGAAAAAGGCAAATGGAATGTTGGCATTCATAGCAAAAGCATTTGAGTACTGGAGAGGGAGGATCTACTGCAGTTGTACAAGGCCTTGGTGAGACCGCACCTAGAGTATTGTGTGCAGTTTTGGTCCCCTAATCTGAGGAAAGACATTCTTGCCATAGAGAGAGTACAAAGAAGGTTCACCAGATTGATTCCTGGGATGGCAGGACATTCATATGAAGAAAGACTGGATCGACTAGGCTTATACTCACTAGAATTTAGAAGATTGAGGGGGGATCTTATTGAAACGTATAAAATTCTAAAGGGATTGGACAGGCTAGATGCAGGAAGATTGTATCCGATGTTGGGGAAGTCCAGAACGAGGGGTCACAGTTTAAGGATAAAGGGGAAGCCTTTTAGGACCGAGATGATGAAATCTTCTTCACACAGAGAGTGGTGAATCTGTGGAATTCTCTGCCACAGTAAACAGTTGAGGCCGGTTCATTGGCTATATTTAAGAGGGAATTAGATATGGCCCTGGTGGCTAAAGGGATTAGGGGGTATGGAGAGAAAGCAGGTACAGGGTTTTGAGTTGGATGATCAGCCATGATCATAATGAATGGCGGTGCAGGCTCGAAGGGCCGAATGGTCTACTCCTGCACCTAGTTTCTATGTGAACCGTGTTCAGTGCTCCTCCAGGCAGCACCTCCAGCGTCTGGACCAATGACGTCAGTTTCAGCGGAACTCGCCATCTCAGAGTCCTCGTCCGAGTCAGAAATCTGCCTCACCTCTTCCCATTCTCCACTTGAAATATATCTCCGTCCGTCACTGTCCTTCTCCACCTCTTCCCATTCGCCACTTGAAGTATGTCTCCGTCAGTCACTGTCCTTCCTCACCTCTTCCCATTCGCCACTTGAAATATATCTCCGTCCGTCACTGTCATTCTCCACCTCTTCCCATTCGCCACTTGAAATATGTCTCCCTCAGTCAATGTCCTTCTCCACCTCTTCCCATTCGCCACTTGAAGTATGTCTCCGTCAGTCACTGTCCTTCCTCACCTCTTCCCATTCGCCACTTGAAATATATCTCCGTCCGTCACTGTCATTCTCCACCTCTTCCCATTCGCCACTTGAAATATGTCTCCCTCAGTCAATGTCCTTCTCCACCTCTTCCCATTCGCCACTTGAAGTATGTCTCCGTCAGTAACTGTCCTTCTTCACCTCTTCCCATTCGCCACTTGAAAAATATCTGCGTCCGTCACTATCATTCTCCACCTCTTCCCATTCGCCACTTGAAATATGTCTCCCTCAGTCAATGTCCTTCTCCACCTCTTCCCATTCGCCTCTTGAAATATATCTCCGTCCGTCACTGTCCTTCCTCACCTCTTCCCATTCGCCAATTGAAATATATCTCCGTCCGTCACTGTCATTCTGCACCTCTTCCCATTCGCCACTTGAAATATGTCTCCCTCAGTCACTGTCCTTCTCCACCTCTTCCCATTCGCCACTTGAAATATATCTGCACCCGTTACTGTCCTTGTCCACCTCTTCCCATTCGCCACTTGAAATATATCCCCGTCAGTAACTGTCCTTCTTCACCTCTTCCCATTCGCCACTTGAAATATATCTGCATCCGTTACTGTCCTTCTCCACATCTTCCCATTCGCCACTTGAAATATATCCCCGTCAGTAACTGTCCTTCTCCACCTCTTCCCATTCGCCACTTGAAATATATCCCCGTCAGTAACTGTCCTTCTTCACCTCTTCCCATTCGCCACTTGAAATTTATCTGCATCCGTTACTGTCCTTCTCCACCTCTTCCCATTCGCCACTTGAAGTATGTCTCCGTCCGTCACTGTCCTTCCTCACCTCTTCCCATTCGCCACTTGAAATATATCTCCCTCAGTCACTGTCCTTCTCCACCTCTTCCCATTCGGCACTTGAAATATGTCTCCGTCCGTCACTGTCCTTCCTCACCTCTTCCCATTCGCCACATGAAATATATCTCCGTCCGTCACTGTCCTTCCTCACCTCTTCCCATCCGGCACTTGAAATATATCTCCGTCCGTCACTGTCCTTCCTGACCTCTTCCCGTCCGTCACTGTCCCTCTGCACCTCTTCCCATCCGGCACTTGAAATATATCTCCGTCCGTCACTGTCCTTCCTCACCTCTTCCCGTCCGTCACTGTCCCTCTGCACCTCTTCCCATCCGGCACTTGAAATATATCTCCGTCCGTCACTGTCCTTCCTCACCTCTTCCCATTCGCCACTTGAAATATATCTCCGTCCGTCACTGTCCTTCCTCACCTCTTCCCATTCGCCACTTGAAATATATCTCCGTCCGTCACTGTCCTTCCTCACCTCTTCCCATTCGCCACTTGAAATATATCTCTGTCCGTCTCTGTCCCTCTGCACCTCTTCCCATTCGGCACTTGAAATATCTCCGTCCGTCACTGTCCCTCTGCACCTCTTCCCATTCGGCACTTGAAATATATCTCCGTCCGTCACTGTCATTCCTCACCTCTTCCCATTCGCCACTTTAAATATATCTCCGTCCGTCACTGTCCTTCCTCGCCTCTTCCCATTCGCCACTTGAAATATATCTCCGTCCGTCACTGTCCTTCCTCACCTCTTCCCATTCGCCACTTGAAATATATCTCCGTCCGTCACTGTCATTCCTCACCTCTTCCCATTCGCCACTTTAAATATATCTCCGTCCGTCACTGTCCTTCCTCGCCTCTTCCCATTCGCCACTTGAAATATATCTCCGTCCGTCACTGTCCTTCCTCACCTCTTCCCATTCGCCACTTGAAATATATCTCCGTCCGTCACTGTCCTTCCTCACCTCTTCCCATTCGCCACTTGAAATATATCTCCGTCCGTCACTGTCCTTCCTCACCTCTTCCCATTCGCCACTTGAAATATATCTCCGTCCGTCTCTGTCCCTCTGCACCTCTTCCCATTCGGCACTTGAAATATATTTCCGTCCGTCACTGTCCTTTCTCACCTCTTCCCATTCGGCACTTGAAATTTATCTCCGTCCGTCACTGTCCTTCCTCACCTCTTCCCATTCGCCAATTGAAATATATCTCCGTCCGTCACTGTCCTTCCTCACCTCTTCCCATTCGCCACTTGAAATATATCTCCGTCCGTCACTGTCCCTCTGCACCTCTTCCCATTCGGCACTTGAAATATATCTCCGTCCGTCACTGTCCTTCCTCACCTCTTCCCATTCGCCACTTGAAATATATCTCCGTCCGTCACTGTCCTTCCTCACCTCTTCCCATTCGCCACTTGAAATATATCTCCGTCCGTCACTGTCCTTCCTCACCTCTTCCCATTCGCCACTTGAAATATATCTCCGTCCGTCACTGTCCTTCCTCACCTCTTCCCATTCGCCAATTGAAATATATCTCCGTCCGTCACTGTCCTTCCCCACCTCTTCCCATTCGCCACTTGAAATATATCTCCGTCCGTCACTGTCCTTCCTCACCTCTTCCCGTTCACCACAGGAAAGGCTGCAATCCTATAAAAGAGAAGTTATCACTGCCATCGGAGGAGTATTTGGAGACACATAATAAATGATGCCTGAGTAACAACACAAATATCGCAGAAATCAACAAAGCCAGTAAGAGAGTTGTTGTATTGATCATTGAACGGAACGTATTGATTTATGGCGCAGTGGACAATGTAATGGCGAGCAGGAATTGCAATGAATTGCTGTCGCAGGAAATGGCAACTGTTTCCAAGTTACTGATAGAAAGCAATTTACAACAAAAGTTGAATTTCACGCTGAGACGAACGCAGTCAGCCTCACGAATCGTATTCAAAGTGTGAGAGGGAAAAGGGTGTTTTCAGCGCCGAGATATTCTGAGAAAAACCGAGCGCCACACGTCAATACGAGTTCCACGATGGGTACAGAGTGGTTGGAAAGGTCCACAGTGATGATACCAGTTCCACAATGGATACAGAGTGGTGGAAAAGGTCCACAGTGATGATACCAGTTCCCCAATGGATACAGAGTGGTGGGAAAGGTCCACAGTGATGATACCAGTTCCACAATGGATACAGAGTGGTTGGAAAGGTCCACAGTGATAATACCAGTTCCACAATAGATACAGAGTGGTTGGAAAGGTCCACAGTGATGATACCAGTTCCACAATGGGTTCAGAGTGTTTGGAAAGGTCCACGGTAATGATACCAGTTCCACAATGGATTCAGAGTGGTTGGAAAGGTCCACAGTGACGATACCAGTTCCACGATGGGTACAGAGTGGTTGTAAAGGTCCACAGTGATGATGTCAGTTCTACAATGGATACAGAGTGGTGGGAAAGGTCCATAGTGATGATACCAGTTCCACAATGGATACAGAGTGGTGGGAAAGGTCCACAGTGACGGTACCAGTTCCACAATGGATACAGAGTGGTTGGAAAGGTCCACAGTGACGATACCAGTTCCACAATGGATACAGAGTGGTGGGAAATGTCCACAGTGATGATACCAGTTCCGCTCATCGCACATCGATACCAACGTCACGATGGATACAGACGTGAGACTCTCTCCAGGCATCCGAGTGCTGCCCGTTGGTACAAGTTCCACACTGGATGTAGAAGGGTAAGCCTTTATCTTTCCAATAAGCCGAGGGCCGCTCATCGGTACGAATTCCACAATAGGCACAGAGTAGGTTTCACTACAAAATCAGAAGGAAATGAGATTGAAAGGTGAGCTTGAAAACACCCTCCGTTCTGCACATAGTTATATTGGTGACAAAAGCGAGAAGACACTGAATGGGGAAATGAGACAGAGATAGTCATGAAGTCAAAGATTATTACTACGGACAAATAGGCTCTTCCGTTCATCTCGGTCATCCCTCTGTGATCCTCCGCCCCTCCCCATATATCTGCACCCTCTGTCCCACTCTCATCCACGTACCGGCACAGCCTTCACTGAAATTATACATTTGAATCCGAATCTACCAGTTACGCTGCAGTTCCTTCCACACTCGGTCGACCCTCTGAGTGAATAACGTCTACTACATCCTCTGCTTGCATATTTCAACATTCTCCCCAAGCCTAAGAACTCTGCTTGTAGATTCAGTCAAAGGATAGAACATAGATCATAGAAATGTACAGCATATTACCGGTCCTTCGGTCCACAATGTTGTGCCAAATATGTAAATACTCTAGAAACTCCCTGCACTTTCCCGAACGCGTAGCCCTTTAGTTTTGTAAGCTCCTGTCTAAAAGACTCTTAAAAGACCCTATGGGATCCGCTTCCACTACCGCCGCCAGCAGTGCATTCCGTGCACACACCACTCTCTGTGTCAAAAACTTACCGCTGGTATCTCCTCTGTACCTATTTCCAAGCATTTTAAAACTATGCCCTCTTGTGTAGCTATTTCGGCCCTGGGGGGAGAAAAACTCGGATTGTACACGCGGATCAATGCCTCTCTTCATCTTATACACCTCTGTCAGGTCACCTCTCATCCTCTGTCACTACAGGGAGAAAAGGCCCTGTTCCCCCAAGGTACGACCTCCATTCCAGGCAACACTCTTGTAAATCTCCTCTGCACTCCCTCTCTAGAATCCACGCACCCTGCCTACAGTGTCTATAGGATAAACCCTGGATGGGCAAAATCTGGGGCATTCACCCTATTCATCCCGCACTCTTCCTTTCAAATTATCGCAGGGCATTTTGAGGCTAATTGATATTTCAAAACAGTAAGCATGTGGCCAGAACAGCCACGATATTCTATCTGTGGCCTCTCAGCGTGTTGTACAGCTTCAGCATAGCGTCCCAACTCGGGTACTCAGTGATCTGATTGTGAAGGCCACTGTGATCAGAGCTCAATACGAACCGATCTACCGGTGACGCCGATTTCCTGGAATTATCGATCTGTACGGCCAGGTCTCTTTTTTAAACACTGCACACTAAAGCGCACATATTCAATGTGTGCGGCGAAACCTGTTGTCCCTTTCCTCACGACGCAGACCGTCTCACACTTGTGAGTATTAAAGGCTATCTGCCATTTTTCAGCCCATTTCCTAGCCCGTCAACATCAAGCTTCAAGCTTGGATAGAATTCCTGGCTGGAACAACGCCCCCAACTTAGGAGTCGTCCGCAATTCTTCAACATTGACATCTGAGTCAGTAAAAATACATGATAAAACACAATGGGCCTAACACCAATCCCTGCACTGCACTTGTCAGAGACAAAGAATCAACCATCCCCTCTCTGCTAATCCAGAAAAGAACGTTCATCAATCCGTCCACAGGCCGCATCTAAATTCGTGTTAGTGCGTAAGTTTTTATAACCAAAGGTCCCTGGAATATTACTCTGCATCTCTTTTATCTACTTAGGAGAACATACGTACAACGTGTTTTATTGTGTTACATATCATCGGCTGTTACTGTGACGTTCGTCATTCAATTCAATCGAAATGGCTAAAACAAGCGACAGAAAAAATGCTCCTATTCCCTCCCTCAATCAATCGTACCCCATTTCACCTGCCGAGATGATGTCCCGCTGTCAATGTCAGAAGCGAATGTGCTCCGCTAAATGGGACAAAATAAATCTGTTTGAAGTTGATTGTTCAGGATGATTGTCTACGTTAGAAACAACACTGATCAGAACATGTCCCATTTCTGTAGCTGACGTCAGATGTCTTGGAAAGTATATTGGTAACGCTCGTATTATCTTTTGTTTAAAATTAAATAACTTGTAACATCCCTTGGGGATACTAATTCATGTCACGGTTACAGAGTGAGAAAACACTTTATTGTAACTGTTTCTGTAGCTGGTTGCCCCTCATGCGACTGATGTCATCAACACACTAGTTGCCTCAGTGGAATTACTCTGAATTGCTTATAACTCTGTAAAACCTGCCACCAGTTCATATGAGCAGTTGGAACGTTCCGTACAACTGAACGCTGCCTCTGACGGATTATGGGATATCCGGCGATTTTCTACATCGCGAGCGTTTTCTATCCTACAATTGTGGCGATCGGTATCCCTGGTAAGGTACTGGAGCTGGTCACTCTATGTATGGTGCCGTCCTCATTTTGCCCTCTTTCAATTGCACTGTTTGCAATTTTACGGAGCACAGATGCGACCATCGTCTGAAATGTGTTTCCAGAAATCAGGATTCAAGCATCTGATAGTTTTGTTATTCAGCTTCCATATCGTTTCTATGTGATGCTTTGTATTTCCTTTGTCAATTACGTTGGTGCCGATATTGCCATAGTTCCATAGTTTCACCTTGCTCAGCTTTCTGAACCGACAGTGGTCGCGTTTCCAGATCAGAAGCTTTTCCATCTGACCGGTCAGTCGAATATCGACGCTCAGGTCTGTTCTTCTATAAAACGTTAAATTATAACTTATGCATTAAATCTCATGATTTCACCACAAATAAACCTTTCAAGTATTTCACCTCAAATAATGGCAATGGTGTTGTTTATGGAGCGAACGAACTTCACCGGTACATGAGTCGAGGAAATCAATTGCCCGGTTCTATTCTGTCGGAAAGTAGCCAACCCACTGCTAATTCTGTCCATTATTGCCCAGCCCGAGATGCGCGGTCAGAGTCCGCACAAATTTAATTTCTGCTTTTCACTTCCAAAAGAAATCACACCCCGCGTAGCATTGGAAAAATGGTGGGCATTCAGACATCTGCAGCTAACGATAATTCTGTGTTGTTTTTTTTTTCTTTCCAAATTTCTTGCAGTTAATTTAATGGCGATTGTGATCCTGTCTCGGGGAAAATGCGGACTCTCCAAATGCATCACCCGTTACCTGGTTGGAATGGCAACAGCGGATATGACGGTGGTTATAGTTTTCGCTTTAGTGGAACAGACCAACAATATCTACATTTATTCCAGAACCCTGCTCATCACTCCTATATGCGCAGTGACACTTGTATTATTTGTTGTGACGAGAGACTGCTCTGTTTGGTTCACGGTCAGTTTTACCTTCGATCGCTTCATCGCAATATGTTGCCGAAAGCTGCGGGAGCGATACTGCACCGAGAGAACAGCAACGGTGGTTATCGTGACCGTGGTTTTAGTGAGTTTCGGGAGAAGTTTTCCGTTTTACTTTATTGTTGAACCCTACGTCATCATTGATAACACGCCGTGGCTTTGCGCCCTCACACATGAATACGCTACTTCACCCGTGTGGAAAGGAATCGAATTGCTGGATAGCATTTTAACACCGATGCTACCAATCGGCTTAATTCTTATCTTCAATGGCTTAACAGTAAGACATATCATTGTGGCAAACAGAGTCCGCAGAGGGCTTCGGAGCAGCAGTGATAATCAGAAAGATACCGAGGTGGAAAACCGCAGAAAATCGATGATTTTATTGCTTGCAATCTCAGCTAATTTCATATTA
This sequence comes from Hemitrygon akajei, assembly GCF_048418815.1. Lineage (NCBI taxonomy): Eukaryota > Metazoa > Chordata > Chondrichthyes > Myliobatiformes > Dasyatidae > Hemitrygon > Hemitrygon akajei. The sequence continues at coordinate 449,440 of NW_027331940.1, forward strand.
TTTTGGATGCCCTATGTAGCTTTTTCCCTGACATGGCAACCGGTAAATTATTTTTATCAGGACCGATATTTGAGTTCCCCGGTATACATCCTACAACAATGTGGGCTCATGGTGCAAATTCTGAGCATGTGCACCAATACTTGTATCTATACACTGACACAGAGGAAATTCAGAGAAGAGCTGAAGAATGGAATGAAGTATGTGATCACTTTAAATGGCCATCTGTGTAGATAACGACCACGTCTGATTGCAATTCAGAGGAGTTTTCGAATAAAACGTTTTTAAATATGAGTAAGTTGGTCATAAATTCAAAGAATCCGGTCACCTTGAAATTGCAGAAAACATGTAAGATTGCATACTTCATGCAGTTAAGGTAGGAAAATGGGCAAAAGTACAATGAGCTGGCGTGATTGTTACTTATGTTTCAGTACACAACAAACTATCACAGAGAATTGCCAATCGCAGGGGCAGGAATGCCTTCTGGACATTCCCGGGTTTATGGATTTCAAAATGGAATCCGATAAAAGACAGTAAAGGGAGTCCCATTGAAACCCAGGGGGAGTATGATAACACACAGCAGCAGAAAGGGAAGGAACCGTGGAATGATTGTCCAGACCGTGAGTAGATCTCAGAGCAGAAAGGGAGCAATCTCTAATTTGTGAGCATTCTGTACAGACCGCAGACACGCACCCCATCACCAAAAAATATAAATTAAAAAACTATACACACACACACGCGCGCGCGCAGACACACACACACACACACACACACACACACACACACACACACACACACGCACACACAGCGCGGAGATATATTTTGGACAGGTGCCATATTAACAAGCTGTTGTCACAGGCAGCTTAAACTTCAATAAAATTCATCGGCACTTCCTCGCGTAAAAGGGTTGAGATATGACTGAATTTCGCAGTTGCGTCCAGAAATGAGTCCTGACACAATTATCGGACAGGCGGACTAGAGAACAGTCCCTCCTGGCTCCTGTACCAGAAAAGGAAAAGGATCTGATAATAGATCTCTTCCCGGGTCAACTATTCGAAATGTCCGATAACTACACCGGGATAGAAGCAGACTGCATTTAATTGGTGCTATTGGGTAACAACTTGGGAGCCGAATTCGGGAGAGGGTTTACTCCTTGAACTGCACAACAGGTGATTCTTAATCGACTTGCATTGGGGTTGAGGATAGACTTGTCTCATTGAGGCGAGGTAAGGATGGTAGTGTAAATTAAACCTGGTTGAAACCGATATTGAACATCTCGTCAGGAAGAAGAAAGAAAAATATTTAAGGGTCAGGAAGAAACGATCAGGCAGGGCTATGGAATGTAACAATGTAGCCTGAACGGAAATGAGCAATGAACTTAGAAAGGGACATGAGTCGTCCTTGGAAAGTCGCATTAAGATACGAGAAGAACAGGAGGGTGACGAGACAGAGGGTGGGAGAGCTGAGAGATAAAATGTTAAGCATGGGTCTGGAGTGCAAGGAGGCAGTGAAGGTCCTTAATGATACTTTGCTTATATATTCAACAGTGAGCGGGACCTTGATTAATGCGGATTAAGCGTAACAAAACACAGATATAAAGACGATAACAATTATGCGCTGGAAATTTATAATAAACTAAAATAATCATTCCCCTTTGCTAGAAGGGATATACGTTGTCGAAAGCGGGGGAAGATATTGCTGCGAATTGGGGCATGATATCTGCGGTCTCACTGTCCACAGAAGTAGTACCGGAGGATTGGAGAATGACAAATGTTTTTTTTTCTTTGTTCTAAGAATTCCGTGAGGATAGTCCTCAAAGTGAGTCTTTCGTCAGTTGTTGGGAAGCTATTAGAGAGGATTTTTAAGGAGGGAATCTATGAGTATATCGAGAAAAGTATTCTGGTTGGGGATAGGCAGCGTGGTTTTGTAATAGATGGTCATCATTTATGAGCATGAATGATTTCTTAGAAAATTGAAAAAAAAATACCGCTTAAGTCCGACATCGATTTTGGATGTATTAACTTGGTCATGTGTTTGACCGGGCTAGGCATGGTAGGCACGTTCAGAACGTTAGATGGCATTCCATTTAGGGAAACCTGGTTTCGTGGACTCAGAATCGGCAAATTGGCAGATTGGATAGTAATTGGAGGGAATTCTGCCTGGAGGACAGGGACCAGCGATATTCCGCAAGAAGGTATAAAGTTTAATACAGTTTACTAGTTTATCGCGACTCTGCTGTTACAGTGCTCTGAGAGGCAGACTGTAATCTGACCATCCTGCAGCACTTGGATAATTTACTGATGTCAGCAAAATGGTGAATTTCAGGATGGAAGCGCACGTTATACTGTATAATCTGAACACCCGTTACATACAACAGGGCGGATGCTACATTAACATCGAAACAACCTTTTCCAATGGAGGCCCCAAAGTCGACATTTAGCAGCATCTTGTGGTGCTATCCAAATATATCGGATGATGCAGTATAACGTGCAGTTGCATTCTGAGATTCAGCGTTTATCTAAGTGCTGCAGGATGGTCAAATTAAAGTCTGACCAGGCAAGTGAACCAGCATTCCAACATGCCGAAATCAAATTCCTAATTCGAGTACAAATGCATTTATCCTAATCCCAATTTCCCTTTGAATAGTGGGTTTATCATACATGGATACCTTTTTACCACGATTCTACCTGGCCGGTGTGAAATCGGCGACTCCCTCTGAAATCAATAACAAGGTAGACAAGTAAATGAACACAATATAAATACACAGGTACATGTAAAACAAAGTGCAAGGATGCGCTTGTCTACGTTCAAACCCGTTGTAGATAACTGGCGCATACAGAATAAACAGTTAAATACCAGAGTGTAATCCCTTATCAGATATTCCAAGGACCAGAGGAAAGAAAGATCGGGGTGGTTGCGGCCCACATACACTAACACTTCATGTAATTTCGGAAAGACCCACTCTCTGAAATTCAACTCAGTACCTGGAAATGCATTTCACTCAACGAACCAGACTTTTACAGACAGTCATATCCTGTGATGAAACAGAGGATTAATTCAAACATCCTGTCAATACAAACCTAACAAAGACACGACTGCTTTCCGTTCATTTACGACCGAATTACCTCTCCTTGTTTTTCAAGGGAACCCGCAAACGTCCTGTCCTCGTGCAATATTTTACAATCTCAATGCATTCACATTATAAACTTTTGCAGAACACGTCGTAATATTAAGTGTTGAAAAGGTGAACAACTAAGCAATAATAAGAATCGTTCAAACAGTTAAGAAATCCTTTCGAGTTTCAAGCATATGGACGCTGGAGGCTATGTATCGTCTCAAATTGATACTCAACAATTTAAAACATGCAGTCATCGCGTCACCGAATCCCCAGCGGCTTCCACGTTTTCTGGCCTCTAAATTCCACTCAAACATAGGATGTAATTTAAATGAAAGTGCTGCTGTATAGAATCATGATTAGTAATCCCCATAACCACCGCTGAATGAATATATATTTAACAGGGTACTGGCTTCGGCCCGAAACTTCGACAGCGCTTCTCCCTATAGATGCTGCATGGCCTGCCGCGTTCCACCAGCATTTTGTGTGTGTTACTGGGAACATTTGCCTACCAAATCCGGTCCGGAACTATCGCCTTTATCACCTAATTAAAGGTATATTACTTTAGTGTGTGTCCTCCCTCATATACTCACGCCTGCACTTACTTATTCACACGCGATAACTTTGTACTGAGTCCCCATGCTGAGTACTCTATACTCCATACTGAGTCTCCACTCCGTGGGTGTAATGACAGACCGATGAAACATTACCATAGATTTTCCATGTTGTCAGTGCTGCCACACACTAAAGTTCCGAACGAAATTTATGTGACTTCTGGCTCTAAAATGTCTCGATGTAATGTTGAATAATTAAGCGCTTGGACCACCATTCATGGATCTGACGTAAATGTGGTCAGGTGCTTGGCGCTTGTCTGGTTAGCACGTCTAGCGGTATCCTCTGTTAATACCTAGAAGTGACTTAACGGATTATTTAATTCTTCACTTGCTCACCATGTATTTTCGCACAGTCCAGTGTGGAGAATGTAATTCTGAGACTTTACAAGGCAGCTAAGTGTTCTGGCACAAAAGCTTCTGGGTGAGGTAGAAAGGATGCAGTGCATGGTATATTCCGCTTTCAGATTCCTGCCTCTGTCTCCTTCCGTTGCGACTTTCTCACTGGTCGCATGTGGGGAAGGGGATGGAAGAAGGTAGCATAGTCCTGGTTGAGTACTGGCAGGAGGTGTTTGGAAGTGGGCTGCCTATCATAGTCATAACCATGAGGATTTGCACCACTCCTGATTTAAATCAGTATACATTGCACTCAATCCTTCCACATCGCTACAAGCTGATTTGCCTCTTATCACTCACTCTTCTTTCACAAACCATTAGAAACTGATTCAAATGCATTATTTTCTCGCTCCTCGCACCCGCCCTCCTCGCAAATACGTTGCCCTCTCCTTAAGGTGGACAACTTCTCTTCAAGAAGAGTCTCCACATCATGGAAAGCATTATTGGTTCTTATAATCGGTCCCGCGGCACTTCAGTTTGCTGCCGCCATTCTACCCAATTCTCAATTAAGCATCCTTTCTCTCGGGTTTCGTATACCCTCCTTGCCTCACATTGTCCCATAGGTAATCATCCAAATCTTTATCACAGCTTCTTTATTTTCCTTCATTCACCATGACCAGTGGAGTCTCCACTCTGAGACTTTGCGTTACCCTGTTCTCAATTACAAAACAGGCAAGTTCTGAGATTGATGTTATAGGTACAGGGGACTTTTATTCCCCAAGTATTGAGTGAGAGAACCAAGTGGCTAATGGATTACAGGGAAGTGAGTTCACTATGTTAGTGAATTGCTGTTTTTTTGACGCGGTATGTTAATGCACCGATAAGAGGGGAGGTCTGTCTAGATTTGAAATTCTGTAACAATTCAGGATAGAATTTTGAGTGCAGAAGTTGATAAACCTTTCCAATCACTGGAAACCTTAGCCTCAGTAGAGAATTCCTGGGTTATATGTCATAGGGGTCTGTCAAGTGTATTTAAAATTTGAGAGGAATGTTCAATAATGAATGAGGATGGAGAGAGGTGATCAAGACAGTTCACTGGTCAACTTGGTTGAAACTGGTTCAAGCGACAATCAGACACTAAACATACTGAGGTCAATCGACCTGTCGTAGAAAGTGCTTGGACCATGAGGAACAATCGAGGCAAAGTAGACGGCGAGAAAGAATGCATAGTAGAGACACAAACTAATAATTTTCGCCGGTATTCATATTCGAAAAGGGGTTTGCAGTGGCGGATTCAAAAAGGCAAGGGAAAATTTTGCTGCGACTCACCAAAAATGTAGCCGATATCCTAATGGACTGAAATGAGAATAACTGCGGGGCTGAGTGAGGCTTGTGGACTGAAAGAGGAGGGAATACATGGTCCAAGGTTAGGACATTTTGGGGAACAATTCTGAGATGCCAAATGATAACAGGGTTGCAGAAGAGGCCCCAGCACTCTACAAGAACAGAACACTGTGGCTCAGAGAGACACGAATATCAGCCAATGATAGGCAGCCATTTGTTTGCTGGAAAGGCTGTGGTCTAAATTCGTTTGCCCGACATGTGTTATTATGAAGAGCATCGTGATCGGGTGGGAAATGTGTATTTACCCCTCAGAGGGAGAGTGGTCACAGATCGGAAACAAGATGCACGGATGTGGAGGCAGAGTTAAGATGCCACTAAACGACTCCTTCGCACGCATCTTCGGAAACAGCTCTATTACCATCTGTCATGTTTTCATTTTTCCTTTTCAGGGTTCTTTCGAAGACCTTGACCTGGAGTAACACGCTGACTTCGGTTCTTTGCGGGAATGGGACTGGAGTATCAGAACTGTCCGGTATCCGATATGCCCAGGGTTCGGCCTGAGAGTCTCGGCCGCACTTGGAAGCCTGAGATCTCGGGGCTCTGGAGATGGCCGGATCGAGGGTCGGTGTCACGGCAGGAGACCCGTGTGTCACAGGTGAGGCCGGAAACACTTTTGCTGTGGGCCAGAAGACCCGAGAGCTTTACTGTCTTCGGGCACGGATCTCGGTTGCTGTTATGTCTCCCACTCGCCGTGAAAATGGGGGACACCACCCTCTCCCTTATTAGGGGTAGAGAGAACCTGTGGTTTGTCGAATGCCGGATGTAACGAGAAGTCTTTGGGGTAACTGCATGTCTGTGTCTTTGCTGTTGCCTACCTCACGTTTGTGCTCGGTGGTGGTGTTGATGCATTTTGCCGGGATTGTTGCTCGCTGCCGCACTCGGGGAGAGGGGAGCTGGGGAGGGGGGATTTGGAGTTCTCACGTTTAACCATCTTTCACTCTTTGGGGCACTTCTCTGTTTTCGTGGATGTTTGAGAAGGAAATACGTTTCAGGATGTATATTGCATACAATTCTTTGAATTGAATTGGACCTTTCAACCTATAAGCCTTTGAGCACCTAGCGAAGCTAAGCAGCCTCACAGTATGTCAGAAGTATCTGGATAGGGAGACAACGACCAATCCTGATCAAATTCTGGTAAACGAATTCAGATTACCTGAAAAAAAGCTGCCCCGCTACTTTGTAACTGTCATGGTCCGGTCCGTGAAATTCGCGTTCCGGCTCACAGCACGGTCCGTGGACTCCGGAGTCCGCATCTCCCGGCTGTCCCTTGTCTCATTTGGGCTTAATCGTAGGCACCTGATTCTCGTCTTTGAGCTGGTAATTTAAGTGGCCCTGGGTTCGAGTCTGGTGGCTGGTTCGTCTTGTCAGTATCCTGTCCTTTTCTCTGTGGGGTTTCTGTCGTCAGTATCCTGTCCTTTTCTCTGTGGGGTTTCTGTCGTCAGTATCCTGTCCTTTTCTCTGTGGTGTTTCTGTCGTCAGTATCCTGTCCTTTTCTCTGTGCGGTTTCTGTCGTCAGTATCCTGCCCTTGCCTCTGTGTGGGTTTGTGTCGTCAGTATCCTGTCCTTTTGTCTGTGGGGTTTCTGTCGTCAGTATCCTGTCCTTGCCTCTGTGTGGGTTTCGTTCCGTCGGTATCCTGTCCTTTTCTCTGTGGGGTTTCTGTCGTCAGTATCCTGTCCTTTTCTCTGTGGGGTTTCTGTCGTCAGTATCCTGTCCTTGCATCTGTGTGGGTTTCGTGCCGTCGGTATCCTGTCCTTGCCTCTGTGAGGGTTTCGTGGGGTAAGTCAGGCCGTCCTTGCCTTTACCCTACGGTGGGATCTGTCCCTCCCGGTCCTTGCCTCCGTTGGGTAAGTCAGGCCATCATTGCCGTTACCCTGAGGTTGGACTGTTCCCTTCCTTCCCTAAGCTTGAAGCCCTGCCCTGCAAACTGTGCCTGGAGCCTTGCTTCGCCTCTCCTTGTCTTGCGTTAATAATAAGATTATTAAGGCATTGGACACGCTGGAGGCAGGAAGCATGTGCCCGCTAATGGGTGAGTCCAGAACTAGAGGCCACAGTTTAAGAATAAGGGGTATGCCATTTTGAACTGAGATGCGGAAAAACTTTTTCACCCAGAGAGTGGTGGATATGTGGAATGCTCTGCCCCAGGAGGCAGTGGAGGCCAAGTCTCTGGATGCATTCAAGAGAGAATTAGATAGAGTTCTTATAGAAAGCTGGGTCAAGGGACATGGGGAGAGGGCAGGAACGGGATACTGATAGTGTATAATCAGCCATGATCACAGTGAATGGTGGTGCTGGCTAGAAGGGCCGAATGACCTACTCCAGCACCTATTGTCTATTGTCTATTGCCTCTGCCTGGAGCCTTTCCACGCTTAGCCTTGCCTCTGCCTAGAACTTTGCCTCGCCTTGCCTGTGTCTGGAGCCCAGCCCTGTTTGGAACTGTCTCATTATGTCCACGCCTCCGCCAGGTAGGTCCGGCCGTTTTGCCGCTACCTAGCGTTGGGACCTGTTTCGTTGTTTTCAGTGTTCTGTGTAATGTGTCCCGGCCCTACGTACTGTACCCAAGGAGGGGTCCCGCCTCGGTGTTCCATGTTCCTGTCTCTCCTTCGGCTCTGTGTTCTGCGTCCCTGTTCTTCCCTGATCAACGCTCTGCATTCCTGTCTCTTCCTCGACCAAGTCAAGGCTTTGGAGTCTCGTCCAGTCCCAGTCACGTCCAAGATCCTTGTCCTGTCCAAGCCAGCGCTTTGTGTTCTCGTCTTGTCATGTGCCTCGCCCAGCCCAGGAGTACCTTGCCCAGACCAGTACTGGGGTTCCCTCGTCCTGTGCTGGGGTTCCGTTGTCCTGTCCATGAGTCTGACGTCCAGTCCTGTTGCCTCTCCTCGTCCTTTAGCCTCGTCCTGTCCTCGCCTGTTTCTGTAGTCCGAGCCCGAGTCAAGACCCAGGTTCTGGGTCCTTGTCCAGTCTCTGGCTCGGAGTCCAAGCCCAGGCTCCTGGTTCCCAGTTCTATGTCCTGGTTCTGCTATCCTCGTTATTTCTAGCCCAAAGTAGCAGAGTGTGTAGAAAGTGAAACCCCGTTAACCCTAACCCACGGGATTGAGTCAAGGTTGCAAGTGTGCCAATTTTCAACATGAGGATGACGGAGCGGTAAAAGATCAATTAGACCATGGAACTTTATGAGAAATACTGGCCGTTATTTAGGATTATATGGTACCGGGGCAGGAAGGGGTCATCGGCATCATCAGAGTAACAACAAAAGATAATTCAGCCGGAATAAGAAAAAAACAGCAGTGTGTTCTCTATCGTTGTGAGGTGTCTAGCTGGAAGATGAGATGCCGTTCTCCTCATTTATGTTATGCATACGATGGCAGTGGAGAAGGCCCCAGACAGAGGAAAGAAGTCCGAATATCAGTGGATTAAGCATTAAATTGTGATCAGCTCAGGATCAACCATGCTCGCATTCCGAGCAAATCCACGTGGTGTTTTATTTTCCAATGGAGTGGAGACATCATTGTGAACCCTGAAAGTGCAGTAGGCTCGGTCGGCAGGGCACAGCCCTAACAAGCTAATTAAGTTCTGAGACCTTGGTAAAAGTTATCTCAGAGCTCAAATCTCTTGCGGTGCCCAAACTTTTGAATGGTGCTCCTTTCCTATTTTTTACTCTAAAATTGTACAAAACAAAAATAATATACTAAACTTGCTTAAAATTTTGAAAAAAAAGTTTCATCTTTAACTTTATGACTTCTGGAAATCATTTCAACTTCTATTCACTTAAATATTCACAGTAACATAAATTTTGACCAGTGGTGCCCCAGACTTTTGCAAGCCACTGTATGTCGCTAATAATAGTTTAGCTTCTGTGTGTAACACCTCCTGGTCCTCCGCTTCAAGGAGAGAATGACAGATTCTCGGCTGATATCGGAAATGTTCCATGTTCGGCAATTTCCTGGTGAAACACTTGTGCAGCGGCTCCACAGCAATCACGTCCATCACTCACGGGGAGCAGAAAATCAGACTACTATTATATATTATTGAATCATGACTTTTCCCGTCCGTGACGGCATCTGTTCAGAACGTATTGGATGCCCCATTGTAAATCTGCTTCCATACCTTTACTGATGTTTGGACTTCCATTTATTTCTTCGTGTCCACATCAGCACTCCCGAGAACCCCGTCACTCTTTGTGAATATCCCAGCCATACTCACTCATGGAAGGTAACCTCGTACATCAATATTGACCCTTGTCTGCCCTTCGCTTACTAGCTGACAAAATGACTAATTTAATCCCACAACCGACAACCCATTGGATATTTATTGCAACGAATATCTAGAGAGAGTGAAGGGCTCTTCTCATGAGCCATTCTGTTCAGACCATTCAATACATAAGTAAACCGAGGTGGTATATTAGGAACATAAAAACAGAATAAACAATGTCGTGTTGTGTTTACAATGGAAGAGTCAAATAGGCAAATGCCATTGTCTACAATACTATCAACAACGCTAGCAATTTAGCGCATCTGCCAAACAATTGTTGTTACAAATGTAATGAAAGCAGATGCTATGTCGGTTTAAACATATACCCCAATTCGAGGGTCATGTGTACGGCGGTTGAATTACTTTGCTTCATACTGGTGCGAGCATTGGTGGCCGCTGGTTTACTACACGAAAGACTGCATGTATATCAATTGTATTCACATATAAAACGCTGGAAGTATCTCCGCAGGTCAGGCAGCATCTACGGAAATGAACAAACAGACGTCGTTTCGGGCCAAGACTGTTCATTAGGGGGTAGAAATGAAGGCGGAAGATGGCAGAATATGAACCTCTTGGGGAGAAGGAAGGGCAAGCTAGAAGGGAATGGGTGTTGTCAGGTTGGCGAAATAACAGTCTGGGTGATGACAGGTGAACAAGGCAAAGGGCTGCAGAAGAAGGAAGCTGACAGGAGAGGAGAGTGGATCCAAGGAAAAGGGAAGGAAGAGGGGCGTCATGGGAAGGCGATAGGCAGATCTGGCGGAGAGATAAGAGGCCGAAGTGGGGAAAGGAAGGAGGGGAAAATACCGGAACTCAACGGAAATCGATGTTCTTGCCATGAGATTGCAGGCTACCTGGACGGAATTTGAGGTGTAGCACATCCGGCCTGAGAGTAGCCACAGTCTGGCACGAGAGGAAGCCACGGGTCGACATATCGGACCGTGAACGGGGATCGGAAAGAAAATGGTTTGCCACTGGGAAATCTCGCTTCTGTTGATGGTGGTGAGGTGCGACGAAGTGTTAATTAATTTAAAGAAAGGTCTTGGCCAGAAAGGTGGACATATTAACCATTTCCAAAGATGCTGCCTAACCTGTTGAGTTCCTCCAGCATTTTGTGCGTGTTGCAGTTAATTTGATTAAACATTTACTTGCATTCAACATCTCCGTGAGCCTGAATATAATATTAGTTTAAGGTTCTTCACTATGTTACAGAAACGTACAAATATCTTATTCTTTATTTCATATTTCTATTGCAAGATCTATAACCGAGACAATTCCCAGAGTGAAACAGAACAGCCCATTGACAGTATAACATTGGTCTATGGTGACAAAGTCCATGGATCCTCGGAATGGACAAGATCAACAATAACAATCATGAAACCGAGAGATGAGCCTGAGAGTGTTTCACAACAACATTAACTGACTTCTCCAATCGTCATTTCTTCATCTTTGAGATGTTACAATATCGTGTCAAGCTATCCATACCTCATCACAATTGGGAGTTTACTTAAATGACATCATGTTCATTTTAACCCCAGCTGTTGGGAACACGTCAACCTTGTGTGATATTAAAGAGTTCGTGTGATGGAGCGAGTATTAATGAATGAGCGTGGAGATTCGTCAGCTCAGAGTTTCTAAAGCGAGATCGCGGACAGCTAGAAGACAGGGTGAATCTCAGACAGCATGAGTGAAACCTTTTACCGTGTGATGAAGATATGGTACTTGGTCATTGCCGTGATCGGTGTTTCTGGTAAGAACACAAGCAAATTAACATTTTAAGTATTGTGTGCGCGGTCCGTGGACTCGTTCAGTGACCGACAGCGCTGTGATGTCGGAGTGTCAGAGAGTGCGGTGTTCACATTGCGACCAATCTCTGTGTTCGATCAGAAGTTCCCTTCCTTTTTAATTCATGGCTTCTGCTGGAAGTAAACCGGCAGCTGAAGCGGCCGTAGAGAGGAAGATCGGGAAGATGGATTCATTTTGTAGATTCATAGCAGGCAATTGTGATTTATGAATGCAAATTCGCTGTCAGGTAAACCCCGATAATCCAGCGAGCTCGCCACCTATACGGCTATTTGTTTTTCTACCGTTTCATTAGAACAACGTGCTTTAAATTCAAAATTCAAGGTATTGTGCTCTGATTAGAGAAATACCTGCAAATTTGAAGGGAACGCGGGAAGCGAATAGACTTTGAGATTCAGGGGAGAGTGGTCGATTGCATTTGTAAGCCAGACTCCGAATATAAGTCAAGTAAGGACCTGTGTGCGTGTTTTGTACCAGGGTTTATTCCCACGCCCTGTTATCCGTGAATTGAAGCAGGAGTTAAGAGCAAGCCCAGCGGTGTCCGTTAGGGGTCAGATGGGGTAAGGTGCACGCGATACTCAGTTCTTGTACAATATGCTTTGAAACATGTAGAATAATGCTGAAGTAATTCGGTGCTGCCCCAAAAGAGACAGATCTTTTGGAGTACCTACACTGTCTTTGATGATATAAGCACCAGCGTGCTAAATACTTTAAAGTTCAGCGGGTCAAGCATAAACCTCAAAACCGAAAATTGAAACTTTCTGATCGGATTCGTTGAGAGCGTGTGAAGGAACCCCGGCCAAGGGTAGTTGCAGAATTTAAAAGAAGCCATCCAAGCGGAGGTGGGGGGTGGGGGGGGGGAATTGCTGTGTGCGGGTGATAAACGGGGGGTCAAGAAGGAGACGCAGGCATTGGAACGGTGGAAATGAATTTGCTTTGAACTTTGTAGATGGACAGAGGTGGAGGGAGCGGGACTTCGCTGCACAGTGAGAGGGCCAGGACATAGGTGACAGGAACGCGGTAATCAGCATCGCTGAGAAAGTTGCCGAGGTTCCCAGGTTTTACACATCAGTCCAAAACCTGACGGGGGGAGATTTATATTGATTTCTCTGAAGCGCTCTCGGCGATCCGCTGATAACGCCTCCTTCCCAAACCCTGTTCCTTTTCCAGTATCGAGTACCTTCTCCGTTCACCCCGCATGCATTCGTGAGAGGGATCTGAGATTCCCGCATTACTCCTTTTAAACCCCCAGAAATGAGTTGTCTGCACAGTTTCATTATTCTCAATTTCCAGCTTGTCTCTGCCCTGAGACCCACTGATCGGTGAGACAGTAATTCACTCATTCTGTTTGCTGTTCCCCCAATGAATTTAGTAGCGATTGCGATCCTGTCCCGGGGAAAGTGCGGCCTCTCCACCTGCACCACTCGCTACCTGGTGGCCATGGCAACGGCGGATCAACAAACTATTATCTTTGAGGTCATATTGTGGCGGGTCAGTTATTATTACTTCCCCGGGACTTTCCTGGACATCACTCCCGTGTGCAGTGTGATCGGTGCACTGGCAGAGGCAGCCACTGACTGTTCTGTCTGGTTCACCGTCATGTTTACATTTGATCGGTTTGTCGCCATCTGTTGTCAGAAGCGGAAAACGAAGTATTGCACCGGGAAAACTGCGGCTGTGGTTCTGACAACAACCGGCGTTCTGCTCTGTGTTAAAAATGTGCCCATCTTCTTTACATTTCATCCTGTGAAAGTGATTGACAATATACCCTGGGACTGTATTACGAAGCCATGCTACTATACGGATCCAGGGTGGGTGGGATATGACTGGTTTTCTGCCGTTCTAACGCCATTACTCCCTTTCCTGTTAATACTACTGTTCAACGCTCTGACAGTCAGACACATTTTAGTGACGAGTCGTGTCCGTAAGGGGCTGAGGGGTCAGACCAAGGCGGAGAACCGCAGTGATCCGGAGATGGAAAGCAGGAGGAGGTCTGTGATCTTACTTCTCACCATCTCCGGGAGCTTCATCATCCTGTGGTCGGTGAGTGTTGCCGAATTCCTGTATTACATCATCGCCGGACTGGATCAGAATAATTACAACGATTCGGAATTCATGCTTCAACATTCTGGATACATGCTGATGATATTAAGTTGCTGCACAAACACGTTTATTTATGGGGTAACTCAGTCCAAGTTCAGAGAGCAGTTCATCAGCGCAGCGAAATATCCGCTCAAGTCAATTATTCAACTAATTAATGAACAGAATATCTAAGATCTTCACAGAGGCCGTCGCAGTGTTTTCATCTTGTTACTATGAAACTGACGGTCACCGGAGAACGAGGCAGAGGTGAGAAATAAACAGTTTTATAGCCTGAGATAGACACAGCACGGGAACAGACTCTTCGGCATCCGCAGCCCGCGACCTCCACCCCCTAACAATTACTCAACTCATTCCAGCATTTTCTTCACCATACTCCCGCTCCCTTTACAGCCAAACCCCTTTAGACAATGATTGGGCTGTTCAGGATCTGAGGACATTTAACACCAAATCGGCAGATATGTAAGCCATTCGTTACTTTTGCACAAGAATAAAACGAAAAAGAAAGTCAACATTCCGCAGGAACTTACAGTAAACCTTACACTTGTCCTTCGCGTTAGAAAACCCTGTTGGGGAGAAATATTTAACACCACAGAAATCATGCATTCTGATTATAATTGTGCAAATTCCTATGGAAAACCCAGATGCCCACTCTGCTCCAGGGAAAGATTGTCATCTCACCTGACGATTTCGATTAAATTTCCACCCGAGGAAACTGCATGTCGAATCTCCTCTGCATTCACTCCAGTACAGTCGCAAGTTTATTATCACTTTTCTCAGCTAAAACTGGTAAAGCCTGAGGTATGGACATGGGAAAGCGCACTCATTCCTCAATTGCTAGCAACTTTCGGACTATTCTGGTGGTCATTACCATTGTGGCTTTCGGGAGATTTACATAGATTTTGCCGGGTAATAGTTCAATGTCACTGTGTGGTGACTTAGGGATAATACCAGTTGTAGATATTTATATTGGGACAATGTTTACCCTGTTCGTGTAATATGGACTTTCTATTTCCTCTTTCAAGTCAACATATTTGATTATCTTCGCTTTTCGATTCTCTGTAAGTGGTGTGTTATCTGGAATGGTTGTATCTATTAAGTCCGTTGTTCTTCCTTCTTTATCCTGTAATATTATAACCGGAAGGATATCATGTATTGCAATGCTCATGGACCGGAATCTTTCATTTCCCTCTTTCACGCCAGCATAGTTCAGATGACTCTCCCTTACTGATTGCTGTGGTGTTCTGCGTGTTTTGGATAGCCATGCCTCTTTATCGGTTGACTTTACTGGTTTACCCTGCAATATTATATCCAGACGGGTATCGGGTACTGCCCTATCTGCAATGAACGACCAGTCGTAATATAATTGTAGGACTCGACCTCTGAAACTGTATTTATACTAATGTATAGTACCTTGAGAATTATGCGTTTGTATTGTAAAGCACGGTTGTGGCGAATAACTCTTACCGCTGCTTTCTGCCTGTGTAAGAAATCAGACTCAATTAAACTGTTGTAGGACTCTGTAATGCGTTGGATAGCTTCTGTGTTTTCCTCGGCATTTTCTGCTTTTATCGTCTTGAATTGTTTGGACTTGTATTGTGTAATTTTGATATTTTTGTGCTAACCACCTGACACCCTTTTACCACAAGCAACCACTCCGTTTCTGGAAGGAGGTCTCCAACATTGAAACAGGCATTGGACGCTTCCTGTCGACATCTACTCTGCACCGATTGAGGGGATGTCGATAGAAGGTTATGTTAATCCATTGGTTAATCATATCATCCATGGCGACGCAGTAGAAGTAGCTTCACAGTTTCTGACATGTGGAGTGTGATGGAACAGTGTGGAGGGAGATGTACTCTGTGTCTGACCACGGGTGTGTGTGATGGGACGGTGGAGAGTGAGCCTCACTCTGTGTCTGACCACGGGAGTGTGGGATGGGACGGTGGGGAGTGAGCTTCACCCTGTGTCTGACCCCGGGACTGTTAGGAGCGAGGATGCGGAAAGAGCGTTACTTAGTGTTTGACCCTGGGTGTGAGAGATTGGACGGTGTATACGGAATTTCACTCTGCGTCTGAACCCGAGGAATGTGTGATGGATGATACGGATGGAGCTGCTCTCTGTCTCGGACACAAGGAGTGTGGGATGGGATGGTGCGGAGGGAGCTTCACTCTCTGTCAGGCCCCGGGCGTGTTTGATGTGATATTGCGGACCGACTTTCATTGTGTTTGTGATCCCTGGAATGCTTAATGGAATGTGCAGGGATTTTAACTCAGTGTCTGAGAAGACGAGGTCGAATGAGCTTCAGTGTGTGTCTGACCCAGTGAGTGATGCGAGGATGAGGAATGAGCCTCACTGCGGGGCTGCCTCAATGTCACAGCGTTCGGCTGGAGCCGGGACCGATGGAACAATTGGGAATGAAACCCGGAGCGCGCCCGTTAAAGGGGAGGACGGTTTTAAAGGGGACGGCGCGGAAGCGGCCAACATGTTCCAATCCCAAACCACGGTTCACACATTCTGATGTTCACCATCTCACTCTCAGTCCGGGTGTGGGTTCCTGCAGAGATCTCAGTTCCTTCTTCCATTTCGGACTGAACTGATTGTACTGCAGACTGAAACAGATGGAAGGATACAGATGAAGGAAACATATTACACAACTGCGTCAGTAACAGGACAGTGGGTTAATGTTTCAATAACACTAATTTACAAATATTGCCAGAAAACCCACGGATCGGCTGAAATTTTATCACATTATTTACATAAACACTCATCCGATCGGGAGGGTCAGTATGAGGTGGTGGAGAGCGGGGACAGATCGGTCTGTTAGCCAGTTTGATCCCAGATCCAGCACCGTCAGTGTTGGGTTTGCACTGAGAGCGGAGACGAGATCCTCGGCACCACAATCTGTGAAGCCGAAATTGTGCAGCCTGGAGATGAGAGACAGTGAGGGTGAAGGACACAGAGAGACAGGAGACGGTAAAATCCCCAGTGTTTATCAGTAGCACAATTACTGATGACATTAATATTCTGTTTCAGACACCCAGTGACTGTAAACACAATCTCCCACAGTCTGGTACTTACCCCAGTTTCTGTATTTTACACACAGGGTTACTCAGAGCCGCAGACACCAGTTTCACTCCTGAATCTCCCAGTTTATTATCACTCAGTATCAGGTCCGTTAGATATCCTATTGTACTGAGAGCGTCGGCGAGTTCGTCGGCACCAGAATCAGTGAGACCGACTTTGAACAACCTTGAGATGAGAGGGAGTGAGGGTGAAGGACACAGAAAGACAGGAGACGGTACAAATCCCCAGTGTTTATCAGTAACACAATTACTGATCACATTAATATTCAGTGTCAAACACCCAGTGACTGTAAACGCGATCTCCCAGTCTGGTATTTAACACCAGTGTCTGTATTTTACGCTCTGGGTTCCTCAGAGACGCAGACACCAGTTTCAATCCTGAATCGCCCAGTTTATTTCACTCAGGTTCAGCATCGTCAGTAACTCAGTGGGACGGGTGGTCACCAGCACTGAACACCCTGGGAGCAGCTTGCCCTGGATTAAACTGTACACAATGTCAGGCATCTGGCACCGGAATTCAGGATCTGTGCATGTGTATTGGGGTTCTCTGTCTCTCCGGCTGTCAGCAAAATAAATTTTGTCATTGAATTCATCAAAACCATCCAATATAAACAGCAACACCTCTGGGTTGTGTTCTATTTGAAGGCTACGGATGTGTTCATTAATTATACGCCGACTCTGAGACGGGTATCAGTAATATCTGACAACGTAACGTGCCAACACCGTCAGGCTGTATAAACGTTAAAGTGACAGACTCAGTCCAGATTGTGTGTGCAAGGAAATGTGCAAAATCTTCATGAAGCTCGTCATTCCCCGTGACGCCGCTAGTTACTCCATTCTGTAGATACTGAACCGGGTCAATAACTTTACCGGGTGTTTTTTATAGGCGGCCCAGTAGTAACAGGGATATCGAGGAGCAGATAGGGAAACCGATCCTGGAAAGGTGTAAGAAGAACAGAGTTGTCGTGATGGGAGATGTTAATATCCCAAATATCGATTGGCATCTCCTTAGAGCTAGGGGTTTGGATGGAGTGGAGTTTGTTAGAACATAGAACATAGAATAGTACAGGACATTACAGGCCCTTCGGCCCTCAATTTTGTGCCGACCCTCAAACCCTGCCTCCCATATAACCCCCCGCCTTAAATTCCTCCATATACCTGTCTAGTAGACTCTTAAACTTCACTTGTGTATCTTGCTCCACCACTGACTCAGGCAGTGCATTCCACGCATCAACCACTCTCAGAGTGAAAAAACTTCCTCAAATATCCCCCTTAAACTTCCCTCCCATTACCTTAAAGCCATGTCCTCTTGTACTGAGCGGTGGTGACCTGGAGAAGAGGCGCTGGCTGTTCACTCTGTCTATTCCTCGTAATATCTTGTACCTTCCTATCATGTCTACTCTCATCCTCCTTCTCTCCAAAGAGTAAAGCCATAGCTCCCTTAATCTCTGATCATAATCCATACTCTCTAAACCAGGCAGCATTCTAGTAAATCTCCTCTGTACCCTTTCCAATGCTTCCACGTTAGGTGTGATCAGGAAGGATTCTTGACACAATATGTAGAAAGCCTATGAAGAAATGTGGCAAAAATTCAATTTGTCAGACATCACCTTCCACGCACTAATCTATGTTGACTGTTCCTAATTAGACCCTGTCTGTCCAGAAAATTATATATTCACTCTCCAAGAATACTTTCCATTAATGTACCGAGTCTGTGACGTCTGATGATGTCAAATACGTCCCCACCCCCGAGTGTTCCGACTTCCTTGAGGTGTTTAGTAAATAGATGGCAACCACACAACTGCTCCATCGGTGCCATGACACTGCTATATAGTGAGGGTATCTCGATGACAGTTTGATCTTTTCTAACCGGTGTGAGGAACATATAACACGTGTAAGGCTGGTTATTTGGAGATTGTTAAGACTCGCCTGTTTGTGAAATTAGACTGAGATCCGCGTCCCCGAGTTCTCTTCTTTGGGATTGGTCACTTATTGATTTCTGTATTTTATGTGTGTTTGGAATGGCTTGATCTATTAAATAAGTTGTCCTTGCTTGTTTAACCTGTACTACTGCACCGACCTGTTATTATGGATTCTCCAATCCGCAATACGTTGATCTGACATAATATAAATTGTGGTATTTTGACTCTAAAAATGGATCAAATTGTATGCCTGTAAGGTGTGACTTCATTTCCAGGTTTGCATTTTAAAGCCAGATTTAGATGAACGATGTTTGCATTTGATTGTGGCTGTGCAAATATTCAGATTGTGTTGAGCGATTACAGGGTCCTGTAATGCTTTCGATTGTCTATGATTTTTTTCCTTGGCATTTTTTAAATTTATCGAGCTTGCTTAGATAGTGGAGATGTCTTCCATGAAGAACCATGCTCTTCCATTGGTTCACTTTTTCTTTAACAGTGGTAATTACGGGGCTGTAGCTTAGGAGAAAATGGCGTCTAACGGCGTCTCATTTCTTTGCATCTTCGGAAGCAGCTCTGTTTCTGTCTTTAATATCTCTCTTGTTCCCATTTAGGTTTATTTTGAAGATCCTGGCCTCATGTTACACGCTGACTTCGATTATTCGCGGGAATGGACGCGCCATTGGGGTCTCACGACTGGCCGTTCTTCCACTCGGCCTAGTAGATCAGGGCGCCTTCGGAGCTTCCGGATTTCCTGGCCCTGGAAGCGGGCGGACTCGAGTTTGGTGCTTCTACAGGAAATCGGTGTCTCCTGATCGGCCGAAGATCGAAAGCAGCAAGTTGGCCTTTGGCTGTGTGCCTAGAGACCCGAGTTTTTTGGGCAGAAAAAGTGAAGCAACAGATTATTAACACCATAAATCAGCGAGTGTTTGATTCTCGGGGCCAACTCTTTTTCCCTTATTAGGGAGAGAGAGAGCCTGTGGTATGTCGAATCACCGGGTGAACAAATTGTCTTTGGGGTACTGCAAGTCTGTGTCTTTATTGATGTTTTGCTGCACGTTTGAATGCTAGCTGGGGGCGCCTATCTTTTTTTTGCGGGTGGTGTAGGGTGGGATCTTTGCTTTGCTGCTGCTTACGCGTGGGAGGGAGGAGCTGCGGGGAATGTTGTAACATTTAACTGTCATTCACTCTTTGGGACACTCTACTGTTTTCGTGGATGGTTCTGAAGAAAAACAATTTCAGGATGTATATTGTACACATTCCTCCGACATTAAGTATACTCTGCATTTGAAACCTTTGAAACTTTTGACTTTTCTAGGATGTGCTCTCACTTAAATTTAGTAGTTTACTCTTCTTATCAGAATTGCAATGCTCTCAAGGAGGGCCTATATTATTCTTATTATTTACTATGTTTGTATTTGCACATTTTGTTGTATTTTGCACTTGTTCGCTTAGCGTTGTTGGTGCGGACATTCATTGATTCGGTTATAGTTACAGGATTTATTTGAGTATGCCCGCAAAAATGTGGCTAGTCGTTTCCACCTATATGGTGACATGTGGCTACTTTCGTAATGAATTTACTTTGAACTCTGAATATGGTCATCCCTGTTTAAATTGATCCGAGAGGACCATCTGTTCGTCGCATTCAAAGTGAAATCCTCCCTCTCAAGTCCTGTCATGTTCGCCGCAGTCGGTTATGCAACTCTCTTCCTCAAGTAATTTCCTCTTTAGCAGCGCATTCGGACCCGGTAAGCCTGAGATGCCAATCATACTCATACGTCAAACACATTTCCATAACCAAGTGTCCATAATACTGTCACTCACAACCACCTGCAGATTTTTCGGGATTCACTAGTCTCAGAGGTGAAGAAAATAGCGTTACTAATTTAAATAAATCCACTAAAGGACTATAAATACTATAATTATATGATATTATATTAAAATAAAAATTAAAATAAATATAACTATTATATAAATATAATAAATTATAAATATCCCTAAATAATATTTAGGGAAGATGATTGCAAAACATCGATTTGTCTTCCAATAGACTGTACCATAAAGCACGTCGTCATTCAAAAATAAATTTATAATTGAAACGCGGTGCTAATAATGTAAATATTGCATTTCAGTTTGACAAGGTGACTGACGTATTTTTAGACTCGGGGATATTTATTTACTCCCCATGAAGCTGCATCGGGGTAGAGCAACAAAATCTGTATATCTTCTCCGATTAAAATGGAATCTTAGCGTGTCTCTGCGTTAAGTCTTCGTGATTATGGATTCGATTAAACAAAAACGTGCATTTGATGGCAAGATTAGCATCTTACTGTTGGTGAATGTGTAAAAATAATTCAAGTCCAACATTATTGATAATCATTGCTAGTGGAGACAGGATGTCGCAACGTCCAAAATTACAAACATATAGTTTCAGCTATCACATTAGATCTTGACGTCAGAATTTTACTGTGCAGCGTATTCGACTTGCAGTAGTCTGTGTTTCTCACGGGCATTTTATTTTCCTCCAAAATTCAAAAGACTTTCGGGGAGTCATTCAAGGTTGCTTCGTCCGCGGCCACTAGTAGTTTGTTGATTAGGTTCCACTTAAAAGTCCTCCACTTCCTGGTCAAATTTTATATCGGTTGTGGGACGAACGACACAGCGATCTTGAGATTGGATGACACAGGAGCCGTATGATCTTGTGAACGTAACAAGAGAGGTTTGGATCAGGATGAACCTCAAATGCAGAGTAAAGTCTGGAATTAGCTCAGATTCAGACTCAAAATTAACAAAACGATACAAACACAATCCGTTGGCGATATCTCAAACAGTAATACGAAAAATGCAACTCTTCCGATTGAGCCCTGAGCGCTCAGTACGAGGACTTCATGCAGGGACTTTCCATGAATAAACATGACAGCAATAATAGGCAGTCTGATAAGGGAGAACGGCATTCATTCTTTTACATTATTACTTTGCATGTCCAGACACCACATTAGGGCTGAGAACTTGTATTTTCATTCGATCTGATTGTCCACTCATTGTGCTTCATTTTCTCATCCAGTTCACGTGAACCTTCACTTCATTGTTGTACTCCATGTCCAACAAACAATATATCATCAATACAGTTAAAACTGGGACAGCAAGTGAGGGATTACACTCTGCCGACTCGTTGTCCACTGGATCATGGAATTCGGTCGGCCTTTGTAAATACCCTTGAAGTGACAATTGAATGATGAACTGACATCACTCCCATGTCACAGCATATCTACCTTGTGGATATCAATCCGGTAAGATTGAGAAAAGAAGTATTTAAATATTCAAAACGGCTTCTCATTGTCCGCACTCTTGTGAAGTGCCCTTGATCAAAGTCACAATATCTAGGAAGAAGTAAATGAACGATATATAGTTACACAGACAAAGAGACAGAGAAATAGGCAGGCAGAGGACAGGCACACCGGCAGACGGCCAGATAGATAGAGAGATACATGGATAGATAGGTAGATGTGCAGACATGCATATCGACAGACAAACATATTTGTTGTTCTGAGAACCATAATCTGCAAATCAGTGAGCAGAAACGAGGCAAAGGCAATGGAAATAGACAAAGAAGATGCTTTTGTTCTTGCCATGTGATCGCAGGAATGGAGATCAGTTCTCAGGGATGGCTTCATCAAAACAACTACAGGTGGACACAATAAGTTGTTGTTTTTTTTTATTATCGAAAGCAAACCATTTTCAGATGAGAAGGAACAGCCTGTGACCTGGTGGTCTGCGCCGAGTGTGTGGCTTGAACCAGCTTGAGTTGGGAAGGACAAAATCAGTTACCAAGATCACATGTCGGGGGAAAGGGCCATAAAGTTTGAGTCCACGAAATTGAAAGCTATTAGATTAATGTGATAAGGGAAAGAGAGGAATAGAGGTTTTCAGGAGTACACGCAGCGACAACTCTGTGGAGACCAGCCATCGCGGAAGTGAATGACCCAAAGTTGGGTTCTTGAAGGTTATATCCGTGTGTCGAGGAGCGCCCGGCCAGCGTGGATTACTTTCCCCCAGTATTACCTTCCCATGCGTTGACTCTTTGTGGCGGGTAAACTTAATGGGCGCACACGCACAGGTATGTACTCTTCATTTATAACACAGTCGCTTTCCACAATGTACATTTCATCCTCGAGGATGATTCACCTGTCATTACACCACGTCAATTCGGGTCTCGGCCCGAAACGTCGACAGCGCTTCTCACTATAGATGCTGCATGGCCTGCTGTGTTCCACCAGCATTTTGTGTGTGTGGTTGTTTGAATTTCCAGCATCTGCAGATTTCCTCGTGTTCGCACGTCAACCAATGCCTCCACTTTACCCACTGCCCTAGATAGGCCTGGTTTGGCTTCAGGCATTTGACAATGTAGACAACTTTATTTTTCCCAAAACTGTGTATCGCTACGATGTCATTCCAAGGTGTGAAAGAGAAAGATTGTTAGAACACCTCCAAAGTAGCAGAGTCTGTAGAAAGTGAATTCCCGTTATCCCTAACCCACGGGATTGAGTCAAGGGTGCAAGTGTGCCAATTTTCAACATGGAGATGACAGGGCGGTGAAAGATCAATTAGAGCATGGAACTTTATGCGAAATACTGGCCGTTATTTAGGATTATATGGTACCGGGGCAGGAGGGGGTCGTGGGCATCATCGGAGTAACAACAAAAGGTAATTCAACCGGAATAAGAAAAAAACAGCAGTGTGTTCCCTATCGTTGTGAGGTGTCTAGTTGGAAGATGAGATGCCGTTCTCCTCATTTATGTTATGCATACGATGGCAGTGGAGAAGGCCCCAGACAGAGGAAAGAAGTCCAAATATCAGTGGATTAAGCATTAAATTGTGATGAGCTCAGGATCAACCATGCTCGCAGTCCGAGCAAATCCAGGTTGTGTTTTATTTTCCAATGTAGTGGAGACATCATTGTGAACCCTGAAAGTGCAGTAGGCTCGGTCGGCAGGGCACAGCCCTAACAAGCTAATTAAGGTCTGAGACCTTGGTCAAAGTTATCTCAGAGCTCAAATCCCTTGCGGTGCCCAAACTTTTGAATGGTGCTCCTTTCCTATTTTTCACTCTAAAATTGTACAAAACAAAAATAATGTACTAAACTTGCTTAAAACGTTGTAAAAAAAGTTTCAACTTCAACTTTATGACTTCTGGAGATCATGTCATCTTGTCTTCACTTAAATATTCACAGTAGCATAAATTTTGACCAGTGGTGCCCCAGACTTTTGCAAGCCACTGTATGTCTGCTAATAATAGTTCAGCTTCTGTGTGTAACACCCCCTGGTACTCCGCTTCAAGGAGAGAATGACAGATTTTCCGCTGATATCGGAAATATTACATGTTCGGCAATTTCCTGGTGAAGCACTTTTGCAGCGACTCCACAGCAATCACATCCATCACTCCGGGGAGCAGAAAATCAGACTACTATTATATATTATTGCATCATGACTTTCTCGTCCGTGACGGCATCTGTTCAGAACATATTGGATGTCCCCATTGTAAATCTGCTTCCATACCTTTATTGATGTTTGGACTTCCATTTTTTTCTTCGTGTCCACATCAGCACTCCCGAGAATCTCGACACTCTTTGTGAAAATCCCAGCCATACTCACCCATGGAAGGTAAACTCGTACCTCAATATTGACCACTGTCTGCCCTTCCCTGACTAGCTGAAAAATGACTAATTTAATCCCACAACAGATGGCCCATTGGATATTTATTGCAACGAGTATCTAGAGAGAATGAAGGGCTCTTCTCATGAGCCATTCTGTTCAGACCATTCAATGCATAAGTAAATCGAGGTGGGATATTAGGAACATAAAAACAGAATAAACAATGATATTAGTTTAAGGTTCTTCACTATGTTACAGGAACGTACATACATCTTATTCTTTATTTTATATTTCTATTGCAAGATCTAAAACCGAGACAATTCCCAGAGTGAAATAGAACACCCCTTTGACAGTATAACATTGGTCTATGGTGACAAAGTCCATTGATCCTCGGAATGGACAAGATCAACAATAACAATCATGAAACCGAGAGATGCGTCTGAGATTGTTTCACAACAACATTCACTGACTTCTGCAATCGTCATTTCTTTATCTTTGAGATTTTGTATTTTCGTGTCAAGCTATTCATATTTCATCACTATTGGGAGTTTACTTAAATGACATCATGTTTACTTTAACCCCAGCAGTTGGAAAACTCGTCAGCCTTGTGTGATATTAAATAGTTCGTGTAATGGAGCGAGTATTAATGAATGAGCGTGGAGATCCGTCAGCTCAAAGTTTCTCCAGCGAGATCGCGGACAGCTAGAAGACAGGGTGAATCTCAGACAGCATGCGTGAAACCATTTACCGTGTGAGGAAGATATGGTACTTGGTCATTGCCGTGATCGGTGTTCCTGGTAAGAACACAAGCAAATTAACATTTTAAGTTTTGTGTGCGCGGTCCGTGGACTCGTTCAGTGACCGACAGCGCTGTGATGTCGGAGTGTCAGAGAGTGCGGTGTTCACATTGCGACCAATCTCTGCGTTCGTTCAGAAGTTTCCTTGCTTTTTAATTCATGGCTTCCGCTGGAAGTAAACCGGCAGCTGAAGCGGCCGTCGAGAGGAAGATCGGGTAGATGGGTTCATTTTGTAGATTCATAGCAGGCAGTTGTGATTTATCAATGCAAAATCGCAGTCAAGTAAACCCCGATAATCAAGCGCGCTCGCGACCTTTACGGCTATTTGGTTTTATACCGTTTCATTAGAGCAACGTGCTTTAAATTCAAAATTCAAGGTATTGTGCTCTGATTAAAGAAATACCTGCCAATTTGAAGTGAACGCGGGAAGCGAATGGACGTTGAGATTCAGGGGAGAGTGGTCGATTGCATTTGTAAGTCAGACTCCGAATATAAGTCAAGTAAGGGCCTGTGTGCGTGTTTTGTACCAGGGTTTATTCCCACGCCCTGTTATCCGTGAAGTGAAGCAGGAGTTAAGAGCAAGCCCAGCGGTGTCCGTTAGGGGTCAGATGGGGTAAGGTGCACGCGATACTCCGTTCTTGTACAATATGCTTTGAAACATGTAGAATAATGCTGAAGTAATTCGGTGCTGCCCCAAAAGAGGCAGATCTTTTGGAGTACCTACACTGTCTTTGATGATATAAGCACCAGCGTGCTAAATACTTTAAAGTTCAGCGGGTCAAGCATAAACCTCAAAAACGAAAATTGAAACTTTCTGATCGGATTCGTTGAATGCGTGTGCAGGAACCACGGCCAAGGGTAGTTGCGGAATTTAAAAGAAGCCATCCAAGCGGAGGTGGGGATGGGGCGGTGCTGTGTGCGGGTGATAAACGGGGGGGTCAAGAAGGAGACGCAGGCATTGGAACGGCGGAAATGAATGTGCTTTGATCTTTGTGGATGGACAGAGGTGGAGGGAGCGGGACTTCGCTGCACAGTGAGAGTGCCAGGACATAGGTGACAGGAACGCGGTAATCAGCATCACTGAGAAAGTTGCCGAGGTACCCAGGTTTTACACATCAGTCCAAAACCTGACGGGGGGAGATTTATATTGATTTCTCTCAAGCGGTCTCGGCGATCCGTTGATAACGCCTCCTTCCCAAACCCTGTTCCTTTTCCAGTATCGAGTACCTTCTCCGTTCACCCCGCATGCATTCGTGAGAGGGATCTGAGATTCCCGCATTACTCCTTTTAAATCCCCCAGAAATGAGATGTCTGCACAGTTTGATTGTTCTCAATTTCCAGCTGGTCTCTGCCCTGAGACCCACTGATCGGTGAGATAGTAATTCACTCATTCTGTTTACTGTTCCCCCAGTGAATTTAGTGGCGATTGTGATCCTGTCCCGGGGAAAGTGCGGCCTCTCCACCTGCACCACTCGCTACCTGTTGGCCATGGCAACGGCGGATCTACTAACCATCATCTTTAATGTCATATTGTGGCGGATCAGTTATTATTACTTCCCCGGGACTTTCCTGGACATCACCCCCGTGTGCAGTGTGATCGGTGCACTGGGACAGGCAGCCACTGACTGTTCTGTCTGGTTCACCGTCATGTTTACATTTGATCGGTTTGTCGCCATCTGTTGTCAGAAGCGGAAAGCGAAGTATTGCACCGGGAAAACTGCGGCTGCGGTTCTGACAACAACCGGCGTTCTGATCTGTGTTAAAAATGTGCCCGACTTCTTCATATATCACTCTGTGAAAGTGATTGACAATATGCCCTGGGACTGTCTTATAAAGCCGGGCTACTATACGTATCCCGGGTGGGTGGGATATGACTGGTTTGCCACAATTCTAACGCCATTACTCCCTTTCCTGTTAATACTACTGTTCAACGTTCTGACAGTCAGACATATTTTGGTGACAAGTCGCGTCCGTAAGGGGCTGAGGGGTCAGAGCAAGGCGGAGAACCGCAGTGACCCGGAGATGGAAAGCAGGAGGAGGTCTGTGATCTTACTCCTCACCATCTCCGGAAGCTTCATCATCCTGTGGTCGGTGAATGTTGCTGAATTCCTTTATTACACCATTGCTGGATTGGATCCAAATAATTACAACGATTCGGAATACATAATTCAACATTCTGGAATCATGCTGATGTTATTAAGTTGCTGCACAAACACGTTTATTTATGGGGTAACTCAGTCCACGTTCAGAGACCAGTTCATCAGCGCAGCGAAATATCCGCTCAAGTCAGTTATTCAACTGATTAATGAATAGAATATCTAAGATCTACTCTTAGGCCGTCGCAGTGTTTTCATCTTGTTACTATGGAACTGACGGTCACCGTAAACACAATCTCCCACAGTCTGGTACTTACCCCAGTTTCGGTATTTTACACTCCGGGTTCCTCAGAGCAGCAAACACTAGTTTCACTCCTGAATCTTCCAGTTTATTCTTCCCAAATCTAAACACAAACAGACAAATTGAAGAACAAAGTAATTCAAACCGTTCGTCGGAGGGAATTTCTCTCACTCGGATAGTTCAAGAACGTTAAACACTTCAGTAAATCACTAATCAGAGTTCCCATCACTGTCAATGTCCCTCACTGTCCATTTCCATGTTATTCACGGAATGCAGCAATTTAGTCGGCAAATGTGATTTTGTAAACTCCTTATGTTCTGTCTCATTCCCCGATTGTTACAAAAGTGTTCCTGTTGTGAAAGGGTCAAAAGGGCAGGCCCACAGTGAGTAAGACTTATGAATGGGGAAGTGTCGATGAGATAAGGTGGAAAACACTCCATCTGAGGAAAAGATAGGGGAGGACAGAACAAGAACGTGGGACGGGAATGCGGACAAGATATTCCACATGAGGAAGGGAGATGGGGAAGGGAGATCCCACAGGAGAAAGGGGATGGGGAAGAGAGATCCCACATGAGAAAGGGGATGGGGAAGAGAGATCCCACAGGAGAAAGGGGATGGGGAAGAGAGATCACAGAGGAGCAAGGGGATGGGGAAAAGAGATCCCGCAGCAGTATACCGATGGGGAAAGATAATCCAACAGACCGGATGACGCAGAAAAAGATTTTTCTGGAGGGGTGGGTGTGACCTAAGGCCCACAATCGGGAGAGGAGATGCGCCCATGGATTCTGGGTATCTTGTAGTGAGCAAAGTCACACAGGTGGACTGATGGTGATAGTCACACACGGGGAAGGGCAGGAGAGTACAATCTCACAATGGTATTTCTTTCCTTCTCACTGGGACAGTCTGCTGACGAGCTCTTGTCCCTCACCGGGAAGGGGGTGTGAATCTCTGACCCACCTGCTGCAGTCAGTGTCGGTCTGGGTGTCAGTAACAGTGAGAAGGTATATTGTCAATGGACGTGTCACAGGCAGTGAGAAACACGGCCATTCCTATGATTTACCACCATTAAACCAATGGCCGTTTTTCACTGATCTGATGAAGTCTCCAAGATCCCTTCACAAGGAACCACAGAACCTCCCCGTCCTTGGGGAGTTATTGACCAATCCCCTGGGCATTTGTCACAATTCTTCTTAATCTGATTTTCTACAGTTTTATCCAAATTCCTTTCCATTGAAACAACACAATGGAACGGTTTCACAGTTTAAAAGAAGAGACAAGTCAAGTTACCTCAACTCCTGGCACTTGTGCAGCCCGGGTCCCAGCCGCTGGATTCCTTCACACTGAATGAGGCAGTTTCCCAGGTCAAGGTGTTATATTGTATCACAGAGTCCGATGACATGAGACAGGACCGCGCAGTCAATCGGAGTCAGTGCTATTCCACGGAATGAAAGTGATTCCACAGATCCCAGAGCGACCTGAGCCAGTCCACGATTCTGAGACTCAAACAGGTAGTGCAATGTGTTCAGGAAGCTCCTTTTACCAGCTTCACTCCATGTGTTTCCACTCTGGCGTTTAACCTCCTCCTTCACCCAGTCAATCACCCGGCAGGGTTAAAAAGAACCAGCAGAACGACCTGGAGTCTGAGTCTTCCGTTATAAACTCTATTTTATTAGTAACTACGTGAATAAAGTAATATAGAACGAGATAAAGTAAACAGGTTAGCAGAGTTTATATGTGCGTATACCTATATATATATATATATATATATATATATATATATATATATATTTGTGTGTGTGTGTGTGTGTGTGTGTGTGTGTGTGTGTGTGTGTGTGTGTGTGTGTGTGTGTGTGTGTGTGTGTACCCAAGCTTCACCAGCTCAGGTGATTGGGTGATACAGTCTTCCGGTGGGATGGTAAGTAATCAGTTCAGTTCTGGAATTTGGTTTGAGTAGAGTTGGAGAGAGAGAGTTAGAGTGTTGGTTTATCTTCCAATGCTGATGCCGATCCTCCACGTCGTCCTCCTGTTCCCGAAACTTATTTAAAAGTCACCACCTTGTGACCACAGAAAAGGGGATGCCATCTTCTGTGGTGGAGTTATAAACGCCAGACCAGGGTTAAACACACCGACCGTACTCACAGGTGCAGGGTCCGGGTCATGATAACGCTTGATCATATTTAAGTGGACGAGCTGGGTAGCCTTTCACCGCTCAGGAGTCCTAGTAACATATTTAAAGGATCAATTTTCTTAATTATTTCATATGATCCACTAAATCTCGCTTGAAGGGGGTTGTTAAGGATGGGGAACAGCATCAGGACCCTTTCTCCAGCACGATATTTCTGCTCCCTCGCTCTTCTGTCATACCCCTGTTTCATGTTTATCTGAGAGTGCTGTGAATTCTGCTTCACAACGTCACAAGCCTTTTTAAGTCTGTCCCTGAATTCGGAAACGTAACTAAGCACGCACCTACTCACATTCTGATTTGATCATTGCTCTCTGAGTAGGGTCAAAGGTGACACAATGTGATTAACTCTCAATTCTTTAACTATCCCCTGGAATGTTTTCGAAGTAAAGTTACTTCAGATTGGATTTCTTTAGGTAGACATACCAGTGTGAAAAATATGTTAAGTATTTTTACCACAGTCTTGGCCTTGACGTTCCTGAGAGGCACCGCTTCATGGTACCCAGACATCGCACACATGATGGTTAACAAATACTCATAACCAGCTGCAGTCCTTGGCAATGGGCGAACACAATCCACTATGACCCTAGAAAAAGGTTCACCAAAAGCAGGTAACGGTCTAAGTTGTGCCGCTGGGATCACCTGATTAGGTTTTCCCGCAACCTGACAGGTATGGCAAGTCCTGCAAAAGTTCACAACGTGCTTCCTTAAATTAGGCCAGTAGAATTCCTTCATAATCCTGTTTACTGTCTTCCTCACTCCAAAGTGTCTACCTAAAGGCATACTATGAGCCATGTTTAAAATCTCAGCCCTGTAAACTTTCGGGACCAGAACTTGATGTTCAATGGCCCAATTCTCACTTGCAGGCACAGTAGGTGATCTCCACTTCCTCAGTAACACCCCATCCTTAAGATAATATCCTGCTGACTGTCTCTGAACCTCCTCTCCTGTGAGAGCTGTCTTCTTCAACGCAGCAATTTCAGAATCTCGACTTTGTTCCGTTATAAATTCATCCCTGGACAAGGACAAACCTTTCTTACCCTCCTTACTACCCACATCCTGATGCAACATGGACGGCAGAAAAGTCTGTGACAAATTCTCATAAATTAAACCCCTGTCTTTGCTAACTGCGTCAGCAGCTTTTTTTAGACATGTTTCGGGCTACTGCGCATGTGAGGTTCACATCAGTATCTGTGCGTGTGTCGGCAGACACAAGCTTGCTTGTTAGCTGTACTGCTGAATAAACTTCACGCTGGATAGGTGCCAACCTAATATTTACCAAACCCAGTACCATTACTAAGCTTACGAAGACCATGTTTACATTATGAAAATTCCCAAACAACCCATCCATTCTGTTCTTTCGACTTTCAGCTTGACTCGTCTCCATAGTAACCCGGTCAGGTGGTCTCTCAAAACCAAAACAATCCTTTCTCTCCACATTGCAATCGTGAAAACAACTCCACAAACTTGAAGGTGTTTACTTCCTACTGCGAAAACAAAATTCAACAGAATTTCACATACTTTTACAGGACATTGTCCAGGAAGCAGGGTCAAAGGTCGTGAAACTAGTCCAAACTTCCTAAGTTCTGTATTCAAAATCCAGAAACAGCACCTTTCTCCATATTTCTAATAAAATTCACATCACCAACTTTTAACTCATCACCGACTTTTAGAACAGCGTCTAACACAAATGACTGAGAATCCTCAATTTCCACTGGCACCAAGGTTAACCCTTTATTCACCGAACCAAGTCCATCTGACTCAAAAATACTGCATTCCTTTTCAACCGAGTAAGACACCTCAGACCTTAACTGAGTTTCCGTACAAGGTTCAACACCCTGGAAAATCACTGGTGCCTCAACAACCTGAACACAGGCAATCGGGACGGCAGCCTCTTCTAGGCTTTCAATACCAGTCGCAGTTTCAAATTCCAGGTTACCCTGATCCTCCCAGTTACTCTCTGGGAAACTCCCATCCAGAGTAAACTCAACCTTGTGGGTTAAAACAACCTCATCTGCTAATCTAGCAGACTCCCGCAAGGTAATGACATCCTTTTCATCTCGGTATGCCCTTACATCATCGGGAACACACTTCTGAAATTCTTCAATCACAACCAGCTCTTTCAAGCTGTCCAACCCCTTATTTACCCCTTCCGAGGTATACTAAAGATTGAAGTACAACTGTTTCTAATGGGCAAACTCCATGTAAGTTTGGCTTCCGGACATTGTCAATTCTCTGAACTTTTGTCTATACTCCTCCGGAACCAACTCATGGTCATTAAGCACTGCGTCTTTCACTGTATCATAATTCTTTGACTGTTCAAGTGTCAGGATAGAATACGTCTGCTGAGCCTTCCCCTTCAACACACTTTGTAACAAGATAGCCCACTCGTTCCTCGGCCATTTCCGAGTCTTGGCCACCTTTCCGAAGTGTAGGAAATACCGGTCGACCTCAGCTTCATCAAGTGGTGGTACTAACTTAATTTCTTGGCTGATATTAAACGATACCACCAGCTCGTTACCCCGACCTGACGCCTGATCCTGTCGCTCCCACATCACCCTCTCGAACTGGCTCTGTTTCTCTGTCTCTTCAGCCTCGAGATGTTTTAATTTCAACTCACACACAAACCTCAATTTTGCTAACTGAAGGTGAACCTCAGCCTCAGTAAGTACTTCACCTTCAGCAAACATTTCCAACAGCTCCTCTTCAAATTTCCCCTCGGCTACATAATGCTGTGCTATTAACAGCTGTATCTGAGCCTTCTTCATGCGAGTGGTCACCTTAACCTTTAACTTACGAGCAATTCCCAACAGTACATCCCTCTTAGCATCATCCAACGCCTCCTGGGTTGGTTCTGCCACAAACGTATTAACCTGAAACTCCATTTCTGCTGATAATCCACTCACACAAATCGAAAGGGAAGTTCCCCAATCAAATCAACTAGTCAATCAAGCACCCAACAAATTTTAGAATGGCTCCCACCGATTTTTGTTCATCTCCAGTACGAGCGCCCGATTTGCTCATATCCCGGACAGAGGCCCCAATTTGTTACGTAGCCCGTAACGCGTTAAAAAGAACCAGCAGAATTGGACACACCTGGAGTCTGAGTTTTCCGTTATAAACTCTATTTTATTAGTAACTACGTGAATAAAGTAAGATGAAACGAGATGAAGTAAACAGGTTAGCAGAGTTTATGCACATATATAGGTGAGTAAATAAGCTTCCCCAGCTCAGGTGATTGGGTGATACAGTCTCACGGTTGGATGGTAAGTAATCAGTTCAGTTCTGGAATTTGGTTTGAGTAGAGTTGGAGAGAGAGAGGTAAAGTGTTGCTATATCTTCCAGTGCCGATGCCGATCCTCACGTCCTCCTCCTGCTCCCGAAACTTACAATCACCGACTGTGACCACAAGAAGGGGATGCCGTCTTCTGTGGTGAATTTATCAACCCCAGACCAGGGTTAAACACACCGATAGCTCTCCACCGGTCACCCCTCTGTCCACACTGTGAGCAAAAACCCCACCCTTGTCGTGGGTACACAAAGCTCAACAGTGTCCTCCTTGCCTCTGGAGTCGTGTGTCTCCTGTGGTGTGTCTTGTGTGTCTCTGGTGTGTGTCTCCTGTGGTGTGTCTTGTGTGTCTCTGGTGTGTGTCTCCTGTGGTGTGTCTTGTGTGTCTCTGGTGTGTGTCTCCTGTGGTGTGTCTTGTGTGTCTCTGGTGTGTGTCTGATTAAAAAGTCAACTGACCTTGCATATATCTCCAAGTGCTGAACACGAGCTGTCCATCACATAGCTCCGCCTTTCAGTTTCTAAGGCAACTCACAGACTTTCTGTCTCTGCTGCTGAATTAGCACACAAGCTGTTCGCTCCCTCTCTCTCTCTCGTTTAAAGGATCAGTCCACTTTATAATAATCCTTCAGATCTCATCACAATCCAAACTTAGCTACAAGATCTGTGATATATTCGCCTATTCTTAAGAAGGTTTTGTTGTTAGAATCTCAGCTGACGGCGAAAATTGCAAAATTTTGCAAAAGATCATGGACGTACATGTATGTGAAAGTCACGTGAACCCTTCTCCCGCTCCCATTTTACCGCAGATCTGCCTTGTTTCCAAGGCTCCGCCCCGGGCTCTGATGACATAAATTACAGTCCTGACTTTCCATCAGTTCTGTGTTGAAGCGGGTCGCCGGCGGCGGCGGATCATCTGTAGGATCCGGATTAGGAGACGACCATTACCCCAGAGTCGGGAATCCGGGGGAGGGTTCACTGTCCGGGAGTGAAAACAAGTTCTCATCGGTGAGTACTGAGGCTGGTCCCGAGTGTGGACGTCTGATGTAAGGCAATGCATCCAGTTAACTTCCCCGATCTGGCGACCTCTCTGCGCTTGCTGGACAGAACCTGCCGGGGTCGGTCTGTGTTCTGGGACCTTCACAACAAACCGACTGAGATGAGCCGCCGCTCAGCCCCTCTTGCCCTGGTCCTAGGAGCGTGATGGGGCGGTGATACCGAGACTGCACTCATCCATTGTGGTTTATCCCGGGAAATTTACCTTCGTCACCCGGCCCCGCATCGGGTCCAAACTTCCCTTGGATCGATAGCCGGTGTCTACAATGCTGAAGTTGTGTAGAGCTGGAACTGGCAGCAGATTTATTGCACCTCGAAAGGGTTAAAACAGCAACTGGTATTTTAGTTTAACCATTACAAAATGGCAGAGTGTTCAGTATTCATTGTGGTCATAAGGGAACTCAGAGCATGTGAGGTTGAGAATGTAACTTCCTTTTTCGTTTAGTTCTGGTGGGCCTCTTCCTCAGTCACCAGGGAAACAGCCCACCACAGCTTCAAGGAGTGTTGAAGATTTTGATCACTCTACACAGCCCTTTAGCAGAAATTCAGTGGCCACAGGATCCAGTGTGGATTCGAGGATGCATTTACTGTATGGAATATATAATGTCTATGCTGGAATGAACAGATGACTAATGAATCTTGTGACTGTATTCATGGAAATCTTTTTAGAATGTCACAAACATCTTGTAATCGGTCAATATTTGCGAATCAAAAAAAAAAAGAGAAAAATCTCTGTTTCCAGGGCTATCATTACCATTTAATATTGAGATATATTGTTCATGTTCCACTACGGGAAAAGAGGCGGCCAGCTGATTTGGTGTAGATTCCACTCAACAATATAATAATCAATAATATGCCCAGAGACATGATGAAATGTATCCGGGGCCATTTTGTAAATCCCAGAACGAAAGTCAACTCGATCCCCGTCCAGACAACGGGTTCCTCATTTTACAGTTCTGTCATGGGTTGGTGTAGGAGTGTTATTGTTTGTTTGAACTGTGAACAGCTGAGACACTGCAGCACATAGCGTTAGCAAAGAGCTCTGGGAGTGCTGGGCCATTCGTTATCATCCTGGGATGAGGAGTCCAGGAACATGGAAATTCCAGTGTTTGGTGTTCGCCCGTTCTTGTTGCTTCTACAGATGGCACTGGACATTCCTCCTTCCGCGATGAAGCAGACGTCTCGGACAGATAGTCACGGGTTGCGGGGAATTCTGATTACTGTGTGAGACAGGGGAAAGATGTGTGATCATCTTGGGGGTGGGTTGGGACCCTGTGAGGATGGGTCCTGGGACAGCACACAGGTTTTGATACATATATAATGGACCCGTCGTTCAAGCTGCCCAGGAGTATGAGGTAATGCGTTAGTATTAATGCTCTGTGCTCAGATGTTTGGTTCTGGAGTTCCTTTGGAAGCAAAGAACAGAATAAGTTGCCACTCCTTCCCTCACAGTGAGAGGCTGTGAGTTAATGGGCCGCTCCGTGTTTGCAGCAGTAAAGATAACCGGGGTTCAGTGTTCAATCCGTGTTTGGAAAGTCCCTCTCACTGTCCCCTACAGTCAGTTAGTGGGAGTCAAATAGAAACTCCAGAAGGAGAAGCTAAAGACAGGCGTATCGATATGACAGAAGTACCCGCATTACAGTGGTGTACAGGGAATTACCGAGGCAGGAGAGGGGAATTGGCCAGAATCACTCGCAGGGATGGCAGCAGAGCAGCAATTTGTGGGAAGTTGGAGGATGGGTGAGGTTGTAAAAACAAACAAAAGGCAACAAAAGTTGTTAAAAAATCAGAGGTAGTATACCAAAGTAATCGAGCCGATAACATTAAAAAGGCTCCTAAACGTTTCTTCAGATACGTAAGTTGTAAAAGACAGGCACGACGGGATATCAGAACGCTGCAAACTGGGGATGTAGTAAATGCGGGACAAGGAATGGCGGACGAACTGAAGATGTATTTTGAACTGATCTTCATGGAGGAAGTCACTAGCAGTATATTGGAAGTTCAGGGGGCATCAAGTGTGTGAAGTAACCAAAACCAGAGAGAGGTTTCTTGGGAAACTGAAAGGTCTGAAATTAGATCTGTCACCTGGATTTGATGGCGTGTACCCCAGAATGTGGTCTCATGGTACTTGGAGACCCGTCAGAAAATATGCCGTAGTCTTGTCTGACAAATCTGATGGAGTTCTTTGAAGAAATAACAAGCAGGATAGACAAAGGGAAATCGGTTGATGCTGTGTGTTTGGATTTTCAGAAGGTCTTTGTTTGCTTCAACACGTAAGGTTGCTTAAAAAGCTACGAGATCATGGTATCACAAGGAAGATTCTAACATTGATAAAGCAGTGGTTGATTGGAAAGGGGCAAAGCGTCGGAACAAAAGGAAGCTTTCTGTATTGGTCCCAGTGACAGTGATTTTCCACAGGGGTTTGTGTTGGGACCGATTATTTTCCGTCATATGTTAATGATTTGGACAATAGAATTGATGGTTCTGTTGCAAAGTTTGCAGACAGAATGAAGATAGGTAGAGGGGCAAGCGGTTTTGAGGAATTAGAAAGTCTACAGAAGGACTTACACAGTTAGGAAACAGAGCAAGGAAATGGAATACGGTGTCGAGAAGTGTATGGTAGACGAAATGAAAGGGTCAGTTATTTTCTAAATACAAAAGAAAACTGAGGTGCAAAGGGGTTTGTGGGTCGTTGTGCAGGATTCCCTGAAGGTTAATTTGCAGGTTGAGTCTGTGGTGAGGAAGACAAATGCGATGTTAGCATTCATCTCAAGAGGACTAGAATATTAAAGCAACGATGTGATGTTGAATCTGTATAAAGCACTGGTGAGGCCGAACTTGGAGTATTGTGAGCAGGTCTGGGCCTCTTAACTTCGAAAGGAATGTGGTGAAACTGCAGAGCGTTCAAAGGGTTTTCGCAAAAGTGATTCGAAGATTAAATGGCTTCTCATGTGAACCGCGTTTGATGGCTCTGGGCCAGTACTCACTGAAATTTAGAAGAATCAGTGGTGACTTTATTGAAACATATCGAATGGTGAAAAGCTTTGATAGAGTTGATGTAGAGATGATGTTTCCTCTGGTGGGATACTCTACGAGCGGATGACACTACTTCAGAATAGAGGGCCCCCTATTAGAACATGGCGAGCAGGGATTTAATTTACCAGAGAATGTTGAATCTGTGGAAGTTTTTTTTGCCTCAAGCAGCTATGTAGGTCAAATCTTTATATATATTTAAGACTGAGTATGATTGGCTCTTGACTGGTGAGTGCATGGAAGGATTTGATAAGATGGCAGGAGCTTGGGAATGTCAGGAAAACTGGATCAGCCATGATGAAAGTGCGGAGCAGACTCGATGGGCCAAATGGCCTAATTCTGCTCCTTTATCGTATGGTCGAATGGAGATAGAACATAACTTACAGCATAGAATAGTACATCACGGGAACACGCTCTTTGGAATCAAACCTGGAATAATTTTCCTGAACTGCCTTTTAACCCTCTCCATTTCAAACATCCTTTCTCATGTTAGGGGCCCAAACCTGCGCACAATACTCTCAGTGTTGCCTTATCAGGTTTCTATACATTCTCAACAGTACATCCTTCTTTCTATATTATAGTCCTCTTGAAATAAATTCAAACATCGCAATTGCCTTCTTCACCGCCGACTCAGCCTGTATATTAACCTGTCGGGAAAACTGCACCAGCACTCCCAAGTCTCTTTGCAGCTTAGTAGGTTTTTTTGATTTTCGAAATTTTGACCCAACCTGTCCACGATCTCCACACAATTAAAATGGGAAATCTGTTTGTTTTTATCATGTCCTGAGGTGCAATGAAAATCTTGTTTTGCATAACATCCATACAGATCAATAGAGCACAACAGAACATTGAGGTGATACAGGGTAAGTGGAGCTACAGAATGTAACAAAGCATCATTGTTTCAGAGAAACCAAAGCGCACATTGGCATACGGTGCAAGGTCATAGCAAGATACATTTTGAGGTTAAGGTGCATCTTATCTAGCTGGGGTGCATTCAGTTTGCTTATAGCAGCAGAATGGAAGCCGTCCTTGAGCCTGGTGATTTGTGTTTTCCACTGAGTGTGTAACCTTCGTCTCAGGTGGAAAGCGAGGATGGCCAGGACCGTGAGGTTATTCTGCCTGCTTTACTGATACAACAAGAAGTTCATACACAGCTCATGGCGGGCAGTCTGGCTTTCGCGATGTCTACAGCTCTCCACAGTTCCTGGCAGTCATGAGTAAAGTAGTAGCAGTACGAACGCGTAAAGTATCCTGTTGGGATAATTTCTATGGTAGGTTGATAAAATTTCGTGAAGGACAATGGTTATATGCCAAAATTCCTATTGTTAGTTCAATCTCTGTCATTTTAGAATCTTTTCCATGCAATAGAAGGTCTTGTAAATTCAATGTCTGTGTATTGCTGGAGAACAACTTGTGATTGAGCTTGATCCATTCTCACACCTGTTTCATTCAGCTTATTCCATGCCGATTTTGTTCACCCTCTGTCCAGCCTGTATCCCATCACTTCAATGATATATATCAATAACCTTGTTCAACCTCTGTCCAGCCTGTATCCCACCACCTCAATGATATATATCAACCATCTTGTTCAACCTCTGTCCAGCCTGTATCCCACCACCTCAATGATATATATCAACCATCTTGTTCAACCTCTGTCCAGTCTGTATCCCACCACCACAATGATATATATCAACCATCTTGTTCAACCTCTGTCCAGTCTGTATCACACCACCTCAATGATATATATCAACCATCTTGTTGAAACCCTGCCCAGTCTGTATCCCACCACCTCAATGATATATATCAACCATCTTGTTCAACCTCTGTCCAGCCTGTATCCCACCACCTCAATGATATATATCAACCATCTTGTTCAACCTCTGTCCAGACTGTATCCCGCCACCTCAATGATATATATCAACCATCTTGTTCAACCTCTGTCCAGTCTGTATCCCACCACCTCAATGATATATATCAACCATCTTGTTCAAACCCTGCCCAGTCTGTATCCCACCACCTCAATGATATATATCAACCATCTTGTTCAACCTCTGTCCAGCCTGTATCCCACCACCTCAATGATATATATCAACCATCTTGTTCAACCTCTGTCCAGCCTGTATCCCACCACCTCAATGATATATATCAAACATCTTGTTCAACCTTCACAAGACGACCAACCTTTTTGTCTGCTGAAAACTTGGAAACCCACCCTTCTACCCCCACATCGATGCCGATAATAAAAACATATTCCTCTAATCCTTGCTTCCTAAACCTTCCACCTGACTAGATTATCCACCTCACTTCATCCTACCATTCTTTATTTTCCTCACCGAGACAAATTTATCCCTAACATCCTGCAAGAGATACTCAAACATTGACCACATGCCCATAGTACAATTCGCTGCAAAAAAAAACATCATCACAATTCGCAAACGTAAGTTCTAGCCTTATAGCCTCACAATTTGCCCTTCCCCAATTAAAAAGTTTCCTGTCCTCTCTGATTCTATCCTTTTCCATGATAATGCTAAAAGTCAGGGAGCGGTGATCACTGTCCCCCAGATGCTCACCCACTGTGAAATCTGTGACCTGACCCGGTTCGTTACCTAATACTAGATCTAGTATGGCATTCCCCCTAGTCGGCCTGTCAAAATACTGTGACAGGAATCCGTCCTGGACACACTTAACAAACTCTGCCCCGTCTAAACCCTTGGAACTAATCAGGTGCCAGTCAATATTAGGGAAGTTAAATTCACCGATGATAACAACCCTATTACTTTTGCACCTTTCCAAAATCTGCCTCCCAATCTGCTCCTACCAGGGGGCCTACACAATATTCCCAATAGATTAACTGCTCCCTTCCTGTTCCAGACTCCCACCCATACTGACTCAAAAGGATCCTGCTACATTACCTACCCTTCCTGTAGCTGTAATAGTATCCCTGACCCAGTAATGCCACCCCTCCACCCCTTCACCCCCCCCCACTTTATCCCTTTTAAAGCACTGAAATCTAGAAATATTTATAATCCATTCCTGCTCTGGTGCCAGCCAGGTCTCTGTAATAGCCACTACATTATAACTCCATGAATGTATCCAAGCTCTCAGTTCATCACCTTTGTTCCTTATGCTTCTTGCATTGAAGTACACACACTTTAGCACTTCTACCTTACTACGTTTAGACCCTTTATTCTGCTTCTTGTTCCTCAAAGCCTCTTTATATGTTAGATCTGGCTTTACTCCATGCACTACTTCTGCTGCTCTGTCTTTCTCTATTTGAGGGCCAGACGCCTCTTCCCCAGTCTCTTCAGTTTGGCACCTGAGAACATTTCTATCACATACAAACCTTTGATTTCAACCCACACACGCAGTCCTCGCATGACCCTTATCCTCCCGCACCTCACCACCAGCTCTAACACTCTGCTTCCTATCCCTCTGCAAATCAAGTTTAAACCCCACGGAGCAGCATTAGCTAACCTACCCACAAGGATGTTAGTTCCCCTCAAGTTCATGTGCAACTCGTCCCGTCGGAACAGGTCAACCTTCTTTGGAACAAAGCCCTATTGTCCAGAAATATGAAGCCCTCCCACCTGCACCATCTCCTTAGCCACATATTTAGCTGCATTATCTTCCTATTTCTAACTTCACTAGCACGTGGCACGGGGAGAAATCCTGAGATTGCATCCCTGGAGATTCTGTCCTTCAACTTTGCACCTAACTCTTTAACCTCTTTGCAGGACCTCCTCCTTCTTCCTATCCACATCATATGTTCCTACATGGATCACGACATCTGGCTGCATACCCTCCCTCCTGAGCATACCGAGAACTCGATCGGAGATAGCGCAGACCCCGGCACCCGGGATGCAACAGGCCATCCTAGAATCTCGATCTCTCCAACAGAACCTTTTCTTTGTCCCCCTAACTATCGAATCCCCTATCACTACTGCTCTCCTCTTTTCCTTCCTTCCCTTCTGAGCAGAGTGTCCATTCTCGGTGCCAGAGACGCGACCACTACAACTTGTCCCCGGTAGGTCGTCCCCACCAATTGTATCCAAAACGGTATTCTTGTTGTTGATGGGAACGGCCACAGGAGTGCTCTACTCTTCCTGTCTATTCCCCTTCCCTCTCCTGACAGTCAGCCAGCTACCGGCCTCCTGACTCTTAGGGGTAACTATCTCCCTGAAACTCCTGTCTATTTCTGCCTCTGCCTCCCGAATGATCCGACGTTCATCCAGCTCCAGCTCCAGTTCCCTAATTCGGTTTGTCAGGAGCTGCAGCTGGATGCACCTTTTGCAGGTGTAGTCATCAGGGACAACAGTGCTCGCCCTGACTTCCCACAGACTGCAAACGGAGCACTCCAATGCCCTAACTGCTGCCTCCATTACCTACTCCGAAGTTAATTAAATTAATTAAAGAAACTTACCCGGCCTTACCTCACTGGGAGCAAACTCGTCCTCAGCCTCTGCTTGCCGAAGCCTCTAGAGCCAAAGCCTCAAAGCTCCACTCCTACCCTGATCCACTCACACCACTGGCCGCTCCTCTTCAGTTACCCGCCCTTTTATTTGTCCCTGCCAATTATCTCATTCGCTCCTTCTCTTCCTTCTGCAACGGCCACACAGAACCGAAGGGTGCATGGCATCACCCTCAGACTATTCAGACTGTTAATCTTCCTGAGCACTTGCTCAGTCGTAATTTTCACTGCACATAATCCGCTTCCCTGGCATTCTTAAATGTTGGGTATACTGCAGATGTCTTCCACTTGGCCTCTGATTACAATATCTCCGGCGTCATTTTCTATTATTCCTATATCTACCCTCAACTCTCTTTTAAGCTTTATATACTAAAAAACACCTCTTAGTAGCTTCTTTGATATTAATCGCCAGGTTCCTTTCATAATTCATCTCTTCTTTCCCAATTACCTTCTTAGTTTCCTTATGCACGTTTTTAAAAGCTTCCCAATACTCTATCCATCACCATCTTCGACTTCCTTCTATTGCCTCGGTTTTGCTTTTACATTGGCTCTGACTTCACTTGTCAGTCACGGCAGTGTCCTCCTTCCATTCGAAATTAGCTTCCTATTTGGAATCTCGCTGTCTTGCACTTACCTCATTTTTCGCAGAATCTCCAGCCATTGCTGCTCCGCTGTCCTTCCTGCTAGTGTCCCTTTCCCGTCAACCTTGGCCGGTTCCCTGCTCATCCCATTGTAATTTGCCTCATTCCACTGAAGTAACGATACATTAGAATTCAGTTTCTCCTTCTCAAATTTCAAAGAGAACTCGATTATATTGAGATCACTGTTCCCTAAGGGTCCCTTAACCTCAAGCTCTCTTATCATCTCCGGATCAATGCACAACCCCCAGTACAACACAGCCGATGCCCCAGTGGGCTCAACAACAAACTGTTCTAAAAAGCCATCCCTTAAACATTCTGCAAATTCTCTTTCTTGCACTAGCCTGGTATTCCCAATCCACTTTCATGTTAAAATCTCCAACGATTATCATAACATTGCCCTTCTGACACGCTTTTTCTATCCCTTACTATTTTTCTGCTGTTTCTTACTATATTGCTGCTGTTTCGAGGCCAGTATAAAATTGTCATTAGGGTCCTTTCACACTCGCCATTTCTTAATTCAACCCATACAGTCTCTAGAACTTCCGATCCTATGTTATCCCTTTCACATGATTTAATATTATTTCTTATACACAGGGCCACACCACTTCCCTCTGCCTACTAACTTATCTTTCCGATACACCGTATATCTTTGGAGCGATTGTCCACTGAGACTCTCTGGGTGGAATTTAGGAAGATAAAAGGGCCTATACCTCTGTTGAGTGTTTTTTTATAGACCACCCAATAGTAACAAGGACATCGAGGAGCAAAGAGGAAGACAGATTCTGGTATGGTGTAATAATAACAGGGTCATCGTGTTGCGAGATATTAATTTCCCAAATATTGATTGGCAGCTCCCTAGAGCAAGCGGTTTAGATGGGGTGGAGTTTGTTAGGTGTGTTCAGGAAGGTTTTTTGATACAATATGTACAAACGTAGATCAGCCTACAGGAAGAGGGGCTGTTCTTGATCTGATATTGGGAAATGAACCTGGTCAGGTGTCAGATCTCTCAGTGGGAGAGCATTTTGGAGATAGTGATCACAATTCTATCTCCTTTACCATAACATTGGAGAGGGATAGGAATAGACAAATTATGAAAGCGTTCAGTTAGAGTAAGGGGAAATATGAGTCTATCAGGCAGGATTTTGGAAGCATAAAATGGGAACAGATGTTCTCAGGGAAATGGACGGCCGAAAAGTGGCAAATGTTCAGGAAGAAGGTACAGGAGCCTGAGGCCCCACACCACCAGGTTCAGGGACAGTTACTACACCTCAACCATCAGGAAGGAGGTACAGGAGCCTCAGGACTCACACCAGCAGGGAAAGATGGTAGGGTACAGGAACTGTGGTGTACAATGTCTGTTGAAAATTTAATCAAGAAGAAAAGAAATGCTTACGAAAGGTTCAAAAATTTGGTATTAATAGAGATCTAGAATAATATAAGAGTAGCAGGAAAGAGCAGAAGAATGAAATTAGTAGGACCAGAAGGGGCCATGAGAAGGCCTTGGCGGTTTGGTTGAAAGAAAACCCCAAGGCATTCTACAAATTTGTGAAGAGCAAAAGGATAAGACGTGAGAGGCTTGGACCAATCAAGTGTAACAGTAGAAAAATGTGGCTGGAACCGGAGGAGATTGCAGAGGTACTTAATGAATATTTTCCTTCAGTATTCTCTACAGAAAAGGATCTTGACGATTGTAGGGATGACTTACAGCTGACTGAAAAGCTTGAGCATTTGGATATTAAGAAAGAGGATGTGCTGGAGCATTTGGAAAGCATCAAGCTGGGTAATTCGCCGGGACCGGACGAGATTTACCCCAGGCTACTGTAGGAGGCGAGGAAGGAGATTGCTGAGCCTCTGGCGATGATTTTTGCATCATCAATGGGAACAGAGATTACGGATGATGGGAGGGTTACGGATATTGTTCTGTTATTCAGGAAATGGAGTAGAGATAGCCCAGGAAATTGTAGGCTAGTGAGCTTTACTTCAGTGGTTGTTAAGTTGACGGAGAAAATCTTGAGAGGCAGGATTTATGAACATTTGGAGAGTTATAATATGATTAGGAATAGTCAACATTACGTTGTCAAAAGCAGTTCGTGCCTTGTGAGACTGACTGAATTTTTGACAATGTGACTAAACACATGAGGATAGAGCCATAGATGCAGTGTATAAGGATTTCAGCAAGGCATTTGATAAGGTACCGCATACAAGGCTTATTCAGAAAGTAAGGTGGCATGGGTTACAAGGGGACACTGCTTTGTGGATCCAACTAGCTTGTCCACAGAAGGCAAAGAGTGGTTTTAGACGGGTCATATTCTGCATGGAGGTCGGTGACCAGTGGTGCGTCTCAGGAATCTGTTCTGGGACCACTGTTCTTCGTGAA
This sequence comes from Hemitrygon akajei, assembly GCF_048418815.1. Lineage (NCBI taxonomy): Eukaryota > Metazoa > Chordata > Chondrichthyes > Myliobatiformes > Dasyatidae > Hemitrygon > Hemitrygon akajei. The sequence continues at coordinate 493,941 of NW_027331940.1, forward strand.
TTTTATAAATGACCTGAATAAGAAAGTGGAGGGATGGGTTAGTAAATTTGCTGAGGACACGGTTGGGGATGTTGTGGATGGTGTGGAGGGCTGTCAGACGTCACAGCGGGATATCGATAAGATGCAAAACTGGGCTGAAAGGTGGCAGATGAAGTTCAAACCAGATAGGTTTGAGGTGGTTCATTTTGGTAGTCAAATATGATGGCAGAATATAGAATTAATGGTAAGGCTCTTGGCAGTGTGGAGGATCAGAGGGATCTAGGTGTCCGAGTACATGGGATACTTAAAGCTGCTACACAGCTGCTCGAATCTTGACTCTGTGGTTAAAAAGGCCTTCATTGGCCTTCATCAACCGTAGGACTGAGTTTAGGAGCCGAGAGGTAACGTTTCAACAATATAGGACCCTGGTCAGACCACATTTGGAGCAGTGTGCTTAATTCTGGTCGGTAATCAGTACAGGAAGGATGTGGAAACCAGAGTGGGTGCAAAGAAGACTTACACGGATGTTGTCTGGATTGGGGAGCATGCCTTATGAGAATACGTTGAGTGAACTCGGCCTTTTCTCTTTGGAGCGACGGAGGATGAGAGGTGATCTGATAGAGTTGTATAAGACGATGAGAGGCATTGATCGTGTGGGTAGTCAGACCACAGGGTGGGTAGTCGGAAACAGGTTGGGTTCGCAGGGCTGAAATGGATAACACCAGAGGGCACAGTTTTAAGGTGCTGGGAAGTAGGTACAGAGAAGATGTCAGGGGTAATATTGTTACTCAGAGAGTGGTGATTGCATGGAATGGGCTGCCGGAGACGGTGGTGGAGGCGGATACGATAGGGACTTTGAAGGGTCTATGGATAGGTGCATGGAGCTTAGGAACATAGAGGGCTATGGATAACTCCAGGTAATTTACAAAAGAAGTGCAAGTTCGTCACAGCATTGTGGGCCGAAGGGCATGTATTGTGTTGTAGGTTTTCTATGTTCTATGTACACCACTCGCTGTGAGATGTGGGGACGATGTCTGAGGTTTTCGGATAGTAAGCACAAAGTACACTGCAGATGCTGTGGTCCAATCAACACGTACAACAAGCTGGAGGAACTCAGCAGGTCGGGCAGCATCCGTGGAAACGAGCAGTCAACTCTTCGGGCCGAGACCCTTCGTCAGGACTGAAGAAGGAGGAGGCAGGGGCCCTATAAAGAAGGTGGGGGGAAGGTGGGAAGGAGAAGGCTGATAGGTACCAGGTGAAAAACCACAGAGGAAAGATCAAGGGGTGGGGGAGGGGAAGCAGGGAGGGGATAGGCAGGAAAGGTGAAGAAGAAATGTAAGGGGAAAGCACTATGGGTAGCAGAACAAGGCAGAGTTATGAGAGAGGTGATAGGGAGCTGGAAGAGGAGGCGGTGAGAAAGTGGAATGGGGAGGAGGGCGGGAGGTAATTACCGGAATTCGGAGAATTCAATGTTCATACCAAGGGGCTGGAGACAACCCAGACGGTAGATGAGGTGTTGCTCCTCCAGCCTGAGTTTGGCCTCATCATGGCAGTAGAGGAGGCCATGTATGGACATATCCAGATGGGAATGTGAAGGAGAGTTAATGTGGATGGCAACCGGGAGATCCTGTCTGTTGGGGCGGGCAGGTTTCCCGGGTCGGTGAGTAGCAGATTCAGCTGTGTGACCCTGTGAGGTTGGGTCCTGGGATCCAAGCCTTTTCTCCAAGTACAATGCACCCGGGGATGAAGCTGCTCAGGGATTTTGAGGTGTTGAGCCAGTATTTATTTTCTAAGAGATGTTTGTTTCTGGAGTTCCTTTGGAATTAATGGCTGCTAATCTGGGGAGAGGATGTGTTCCCATTCCATCCCTCTCAGATAGAGGCTGTTCCGTGTTTGCAACAGAAAGAGACCCGTGAGTTTGGTGTTCAAACTGTGTGTGGAAATCCACCCCGCTCCCACTGTCCCTTGTCTTTCAGTCGGTGGAAAACAGGAAGAACCTCAAAATGGGGGAAATCCACACTAAAAATGGGAAATTGTTGACAATTTTAGTTTCTTCATTTCAAAATGGCTGCAGTGCTAATATGTGTCACAATGGCACTCACAGCATATGATGTAGAGTTTGTTATTTCCCTTTTCGGTTAAGTTTGGAGTGCCATTTCCTCCGTTTCCAGGGTAACAGCGCACCAGAGCTGCAGGAAGTGTTGAACATATTTATGGCTCTGTGGTCATCGCAGAGCAAGGGTAACAGAGTGATGGTGGGAGGAAGGGATGCCGTGAGCATTGAGTGTATGGGATGCATTACACCAGGTCCGGAATGGACTCAGAAATAACAAACCGGTGGAATGGGGTGGGATTTACACAGCTTGGGGTGTTGCTGACATTTTGCAATCAGTTACAATCTGCGCAATAAAATGAAGAAGAAAAATCTACAGTTGTATGAAATTTAAAACAAGAAGGAGAAAATACAGGAAACGCTCCACAGATCGCCAGATTCCGCATTCCACTCTCTGAGTGAAGCAGTCTCCCTCAGATTCCCCTTAAATAGTTCAATTTTCACCCTAAACCCACGCAACCAACCTAAGGGACGGACGGCAACATGCCTTCTCCCTATTTATACCATCATAGTTTGCATACATCTAGCAGGGGTTCCCAACGGACCAAACGGATAATGTTAGGGATCCATGGTATAAAGAAGCTTGCGAACCCCTGTAACTTACTTCTATAAATACCAGCAACATGTTTGCCAAGGATGTATATTGTATGTATTTCTCTGACATTAAATGTACCTTTGAAACCTTTGTCTGCCAGGGCTCCTGCAGTCTCTACGCTAGCCTGCCGCAAGGTCCGAGGGACACCTTGTCAGGCATTGGGTATTCATCCATCCTAATTCATGTCAACACAGCTAGCACCTGTTATGCAATCTGTATACAATCCATGGCCCGACTCCCAGGTAAATATAGGCACAGAGAAGTTATTAAAAATCTCCCCATCTCTTTCGGCTCCATTGGTAGATGAGAACGCTGATCCTCAGGAGAAATTTTGTGACAGTTATTGGGACGGTGAGAGAACCACACGTTTTCTCAATGAATTATCCTGCCACCAAACTGTCTGTTATCCATGGAGATGTGCACAATACAGTTGTTGTTTACAAAGTTCATGAGTGATTCTGGAATGAAAAAAAAATGGTGTAGGAGGGGCTTTTAGTGTCTCTGGGCCTGTGCTCAATGGAAGGACGGTGACTCTGAGAACAGCAACCTCAATGCAATCCTGCGGTCTGGGTAGATTGGATGTGAACAAGATGTTTTCAACAGCAGGGAGTCTAGGATCTGAGATCACCATCTGAACCCATTCAATTGTATCTGGGGACGTCCCCTTCCATCACTCTGTCGGTAGCAGGATCTGAATTGCACCTGTATCAATGCCGGGGGCTGATCGTAATTATACGTTACATGCAGAACAAGAATATGACGGAATTTGTAACCACTTAATTGAAAAAAGAGTGAAATTCATGATTATTACCACAATGTATTGTGTGATGTCTTTTGAAATAGCCCATAGTGGACATTTAGAGCCGACAGGCAACATCCAACAACCTGTTTTGATTTTGAAACAGCTTCTGCACTACTGGAAGTTCTCCAGAGATGGAACGACCAGCAGATCAACACATGTACTAGAGGCACCTCGAGACAGGTTTAAAACTACCACTGAAATTTTAGAGCTCAATATTCATTTTTGTCATAATGAAACAGAGCATGTGAGGTTGTTACTTATTTCCTATTTTCCGTTAGTTCTGTTGAGCCACTTCCTCCATCACCATGGTAACAGCCTACCAGCATTGCAAGGAGTGTTCAACATTTTTATCGCTCCCTGGTCACAGCCCCTCAGTGGCCTCAGGAGCAGGTATGGATGCAAAGATGCTTTGGGAATTTACTGTATGGAATAAGATGTCTGTGTTGGATGAGGAGATAACTAATGAATGTACTGTAGCTAGGGATTGCATATACGCAGATCTGCTCAGGATGTCAAAGACACCTTGCAGTCAGTCAATATTTGCGCACCAAAAGAAAAATAAAACCTGCACTGAGTTGCCAGCGATTTATCTTCAATGTTATTATTAAAATCATTTCTTTCTTGTTACACTGAAGGAAATGTGGCAGCGAATTGCTGCTCTAGATCCTACTCAGCAATAAGAAAATGGAATAATGTTCTCAATGTATATGCTGCAGAACAGTTAAAACATATTCTCACTCGCTGGTGACCGATATTCCGGTTCCCTAACCATTGAGAGCATCATCAGGTTCAAGTTCTGTTTGGGATGACGGGGTGTTAATTTTAAAACCGGGAATAGCCAAGACACTACAGCACCTTACCAGCACGAAAGAGTCCTGAGAGTGTTGCTGCTTGGGCTATAATCCTGGAATGGGGGCTCCAGGATTATGGAACTGGCAGTGTTAGGGTTTGGCTTTGGCCCAGCTTTGTTCTTCTGCAGATGAGGCTGAATGTTCCTCCATCTGCAGTAAAGCAGGTTTCCGGTCGGGTGGTTTGATGTAGGTTGTAGGACATGAGCTAGAATGAGAAGTTGTGCAAACTCTGTCCTGCATGGGAATTAATTTAAATTGAGCGTCTTACACAAGTCCATTTCCCAGGAAACGTGGATCATTTCACTGTAAAACTTGGGTTGATTCTCTGGAGTGGTGCAGGCTGAAGTTTTCTCAATAAATTGACATGCCACCAAATTGTCTGTTGTACACGAAAAATGTGCACATTAGAGTTGTTGTTTACAAAGTTCACAAGAGTGATTTTAGAATGAAGCGTTTGATGTAGGAGGGGCATTTGGTGTCTCTGGGCCTGTTCTCAATGGAAGGCTGGTGACTCTGGGAGCAGGAACCTCGATGAAATGCTGAGGTCTGGGTGGACTGGATGGGGACAAAATGTTATGGGGACCGTAGTGGGACGCATTTCTAAGAAAGATGAGTCAGCTTACAGTGAGGAGGTGCAGTGGCTAACAGACTGGTGCAGAGCCAACAAACTATCTCTGAATGTGAACAAACTAAAATTGACTTCAGGAGGGCAATGAGCGACCGCTCTCCGCTGAACATCGACTGCTCCTCCGTAGAGATCGGTAAGAGCACCATATTTATTAGTGTTCACCTGGCGGAGAATCTCACTTGGTCCCTCAACGCCAGCTCCATTGCAAAGAAAGCCCAGCAACGTCTCTACTTTCTTCAAAGGCTGAGAAAAGACCATCTCCCACCCCCCCCCCCCCACCCCCATCCTCACCACATTCTACAGAGGATGCATCGAGAGTATCCTGAGCAGCTGCATTACTGCCTGGTTCGGAAATTGCATCGCCTCGTATGCAAAACCCAGCAGCGGATAGTTAGGTCAGCTGAAGGGATCATAGGGGTCTGTCTTCCCGCCGCTACAGACAATTACACAACACGCTGCATCTGCAAAGCTACCAGCCTTCTGAGCGACCCCACGCACCACTCATACAAAATCTTCTCCCTCCTGATATCTGGCAAAAGGTACCGAAGCATTTGGGCTCTCACGAACAGCCTATGTAAAAGTTTCTTCCCCCAAGCTTTCGGACTCCTCAATGCCAAGAGTCTAGTCTGACAGCAGCCTACACGCAAACACACACACACACACACACACACACACACACACACAGACACACACACACACACACACACACACACACACACACACACTCACACACACACACACACACACACACACACACACACACACACACACACACACACACACACACTCAACTGAACATCAGTACAGCCCCTTTGCAATTTTTGCTCATGGCTTTTTAGCCATCAGTCAGCAATGAGCTCGAATCTGCTCAGGCATTCACAATCCTGCATGTTATAGCCAACCAAAGAACACCTCACAAATAATTTCTTATTTGGAAATGACCTCCAGTACAGCAGATTACCTGAAGAGTCTTTGTGTCTTCTTTAAAAGACTAATCAAGCCCAGCATGTCAAGCTCACAAAATGATGAATAGAGTGTCTTCACAAAATGGCAGTCTCCATCCCCCCAAGCACACGGCAAGAACAAAGACCGTTTCCACTGTCCTTGATTCATTTGAATTCACTGATTTGAAGATTGTCATTCTTTCTGGCCAACAGGCACATCTGTAGAAATCTGCAAGTCTTTGGTCACATCCATAATCTCGTCAAACTCCTAATGAAATATAACCGCTGCCGTGAATTCTTTGTTACTGCATCGATATGCTGGGCCCTGGATAGATCCTCAGAGATGTTGACACACAGGGACATGAAGTTGTTCACTCTTTCCACTGCTGACCGATCAATGATAATTGGTGTGTGTGTGACCTCATCTTACCCGTTCAGAAGTCCACAATTCGACCATTGGTCTTGCCGATGTTGAGTGCAAGTTTGTTGCTGCAACACCACTCATCCAGGTGATATATCTCGCTCCTGTTTGCCTTCTCCTCGCCATCTGATAATCTGCCAACAATAGCCGTGTCGCTGGTGATGTGCAGTTGTTATATCCAATCCTCAACAATTGCGGTTTTCCAGTGTGGAAATCAAGGATCCAGTTGCAGAGGGAGCTAGAAAGGCCCAGCCGTTCGAGCCTTTTGATCAGAACTGTAGGAATAATTGCTTTACACGCTGAGCTCTGGTCGAGAAAGAGCATTCTGATGTAAGTATTTGTATTGTCAAGGTAATCCAAAGCCACGTGAGGAGCCGATGAGATTGCATTGTGACCTATTGTGGATACAGGCAAATTACAGTGGGCCCAGTTCCTTGCTGAGAGAAGAGCTTGGGCACTGGTATAATTGTTAGCCTTTTAAGGGATGTGGAAGCTTCCAACTGCAGCAAAAATGACCCCATCTCTGAAGCATTCTCAGAATACAACTCGTGTTTTTCTGGGATGGCTGAAATCCCTTGTAAATCTGTGTGACGACAGCACCCACCACTTCCTCACTCTCCCAAAATCAATGGGATCACAAACGTTTTCCCACAATGCCCCAGGATTAGTCTCAGTAAGGGTCTCTATTAATGCCATCAGTGTCCTAAGATGGGGTGCAGAACGGTACAGTTCATACAAAGTCCCAAGTGGGACTCGGTCTCAGACACCAGTAATGCCATCAGTATCCCAGGATAGGGCGCAGAATGGGACCCCAGTAATCAGATTCATTATCTCAGGGGTGAGGTTATGTGGGGGGAAAACCCGTTTGGCTGTGTGATGAGGTCGGTGCAGCTGGACTGTTTACTCCTGCCCCTGTTGCAGCCTGTCTGTTTAATGTTGATTTGATAAATATCTCAGCAGTTGACTCTGGATCTGCAGACATGCTTGGACACGCTGCTGCACTGTAGTTTTATATCAATGCTGAATGACGGTGATAATTGCGGACAGTTTAACTCATTGGTGTTAATTTGTTAATGACGGTGGATTTATCATCTGGAAGAAAATGTCGAAGTCGAATGGGTCAAGGACAGTGGAAGCAGACAGATCAATTGTCTTTGCTCCTGCCATGTGCTTGGAGATGGAAACTGCCATTTTGTTGAACTATTTTACATCCTCCATTTTGTGAGACAAAGTCGCTTTACTTTTTGTGTTTTAAAATAGACACAGTGGGGTTTCAGGTCATTTACTAAACTAGAGATCCTTTCCAAAGAAGTTCTTTGATATAATATAACATGCAGTTTTGTGAATGCTGGGGATGGTGCCTGCCTGATGTGGTTCTAGCCGATCACTGAAGAGAACGCATTAGGGTTCTCTTCCTAGTCATCCTCCTCCTCTTGATGAATGTATTGAATGCCTTAGGATTCACCTTAATCTGACTTGCCAAGAATTTTTCATGACACCTCTTGCCTTTCGCAATTCCCTTTTTTAGTTATTTTCTGGTCTCTTTGTACTCCTCATGAGTTTTCTTTGATCCTAACTTCTGAAGCTTTACATACGTTTCCATTTCCTTCTTGACCAAATTTATCACCTCCCTGGCCATCTAACGTCCTCGTGTCTTTTCATCCGTCCTTTCTTTTAAGGAACTTTTGGTAAATATCAAAAGTTGAATGATTCACACAGTAATTCCCCAAGAATAGTCCCACAGCGTTTTGATGTCATTGTAAACTGCCACACCCACTTTCCTCAGAAATGCTGCAATCAAATGGAACCAGTTCAACAAATCACTCTCATTCGGGTTTGAACAAAGTCACTTTAGTATTGTATTTAACCATTTCTGCTGCAGTGTAGTGATAGAGCCTTTAACATGACATAAAGAACATGACTTAGGGTCTCGAACCCGTAACGTTACCGGTTTCATTTGCTGCCTTGTTTGCTGTGAGTTCACAAAATTTTATTTTTACCTCAACTCTCATCATCTGCAGTTGTGTTTTTTCCATGATTCCTTCAAATAAACCAGTTCATGCCATTCCCAAATGTGACAATATTTAAATTAAAGAATATTACCCTAGGGCAGGGGTGTCAAACTCATTTTAGGTCATGGGCCGGATTGAGCAAAATGCAGCTTCATGCGGGCCGGATCAGTCGGACGCGTGCGAACGCAGCTTTCTCTCTCTCTCTCTTTCAATCTTTTTATTAGTATTAAAAATATTATGAATGAAATACAATTAAAATATTGATAAGGGATTACAAACATATAGACTCCCATTACACATGAAGGAATACATAAGCAATGAATACAGTATAAGTAAGTTTTCCCAAAACATAAACCATATAGTATATATATGAACAAGGTAAGTCTAGATATTCCATAATATATAATATAAAAAAGAGGAAAAAAATAATAAATCTATATATGAAAGTTAACTAATCTACTAATCTAATATCTAAAGGGAAAAAAAAAACAAAGAAGGAAAAAAAAGAGAGAAAAAAAAGGGCTGTTCATAGTATGTCACAAGCATACATAAACATCAATGATGTCAACTCCGATCCTCTCAACATACATACGATTAAAGCTGAAAAAACCAATAAGCCTGGCACAGGGCCATTACATCATATGAAAATATTGAATAAATGGTCTCCATATCTTTTCAAATTTAATAGAAGTATCAAATACAGCTCTTCTAATTTTTTCTAAATTTAGACATAACATAGTTTGAGAAAGCCAATGAAATACCGTGGGAGGATTAATTTCCTTCCAATTCAACAAAATAGATCTTCTAGCCATTAAAGTGAGAAAAGCAATCATTCGACAGGCGGAAGGAGATAAGTGAAGTAAGTCCATCATTGGTAAACCAAAAATTGCGGTAATAGGATGGGGTTGTAAATCAATGTTCAGTACCGCCGAAATAATATCAAAAATATCTTTCCAATATTTTTTCAAAAGCGGACATGACCAAAACATATGAGTTAAAGATGCGATTTCTAATTGACATCTGTCACAAATAGGGTTTATATGAGAATAAAAATGAGCTAATTTATCCTTGGACATATGGGCCCTATGTACAACCTTAAATTGTATTAATGAATGTTTGGAACATATAGAAGATGTATTAACTAATTGAAGAATTCTATCCCAATTCTCAATAGGAATAATAAGATTAAGCTCTCTTTCCCAATCATTTTTGGTCTTATCAAAGGGCACTGAACATATCTTCATAATTATATTATAAAGTTTTGATATAAGCCCTTTTTGAAAAGGGTTTAATTCAAACAAACTCTCCAAAATATCTGAAGACACAAAATTTGGGAACGAAGGAAATACCGTACTTAAAAAATGCCTAACCTGTAAGTATCTAAAAAAATGAAATCTAGGCAAATTATATTTATTAGCTAATTGCTCAAAAGACATAAAACAGTTGTCCAAAAATAAGTCGGAAAATCTTAATAATCCCTTAGTTTTCCAAGCCAAAAAAGCTTGATCTATAATTGAGGGGTGGAAAAAACAATTAGATTCAATAGGACTATTTAACACGAATTGAGTCAACCCGAAAAATTTCCGAAATTGAAAGCATATACGTAAGGTATATTTAACTATCGGGTTGTCGATTCGATTCGGCAATTTAGAAAGAGCAAAAGGGAGAGATGTCCCTAAAATAGAACCCAGAGCATAACCAGATACCGATTTAGTTTCCAAACTCACCCAATGAGGGCCAAAAGGACCATCCCATTCTTTCAACCAACATATCAAATATCTAATATTAACTGCCCAATAATAAAATCTGAAATTGGGTAATGCCAACCCACCATCCTTCTTTGTCTTCTGTAAGTATATTTTACCTAACCTGGGATTGTTATTCTGCCATATATATGAGGAAATTTTTGAATCAACATTAGTAAAAAAGGATTTCGGAATAAAAATTGGTACCGCTTGAAAAACATATAAAAATTTAGGTAAAATAACCATCTTAATAGCATTAATCCTACCTATCAGAGATAAAGATAATGGTAACCACTTAGTAAACAAGCCTTTAATCTGATCAATTAAGGGTAGAAAATTAAACCTAAATAATTCTTTATGGTTTTTGGTAATTTTAATCCCTAAGTAAGTAAAAGAGTCATTAACTAATTTAAAAGGTAAAATACCATAATTTGGGACCTGTCTATTCAAAGGAAACAATTCACTCTTATTAAGATTTAACTTATACCCAGAAAACTCACTAAATTGAGCCAACAATGATAAAACTGCTGGAATAGATTTCTCAGGGTTAGAGATGAATAATAATAAATCGTCTGCGTATAAAGATACCTTATGAATATCTGTTCCACGATTCATACCCAAAATATCCTGTGATTCTCTGATGGCAATTGCCAAAGGTTCTAAAGCGATGTTAAATAGTAATGGACTAAGAGGACAACCTTGTCTAGTGCCCCAAAATAAACGAAAAAATGGAGATCTTTGATTATTAGTAAACACCGAGGCTACTGGAGTTTGATATATCAGTTTAATCCAAGAAATAAAGGTCGGACTGAAATTAAACTTCTCCAGCACATAAAATAAGTAAGGCCATTCAACTCTATCAAATGCTTTCTCCGCATCTAATGAAATAACACATTCTGAAGTATTATGTGAAGGAGTATAAACAATATTCAATAATCTCCTAACATTGAAAAAAGAATAGCGATTTTTAATGAAACCGGTTTGGTCTTCCGAAATAATTTGGGGTAATACCTTCTCCAGCCTGGAAGCCAGTAACTTGGAAAAAATCTTAGAATCCACATTCAATAAAGATATTGGTCTATAAGATGCACAATCAGTAGGGTCTTTATCTTTCTTCAGTATTAAAGAAATGGAAGCTCTATAAAAAGATTGTGGCAAATTCCTCAATCTAATTGCTTCTTCAAAAACCTTGCATAGCCAAGGAGATAAAGTAGCAGAAAAACATTTAAAAAATTCTACTGTGTACCCATCTGGACCTGGTGCTTTCCCAGAATTCATTGAGGAAATAACCCCTTTAATTTCCGCATCCGTAAACGGAGTATCTATTACTGAAAGATCATCAGATGATAGTTTTGGAAAATTCAATTTTCCGAGAAAATCACACATGGTATTATGATCCTGAGGGAATTCAGATTGATACAGGGAGGTATAAAAGTCTTGAAAAGACTTATTCATCTCATCATGGTTAACTGTCAAATCCCCATTCTGCTGACGAACCTTAGTGATTTGGCGTTTAACTGAAACATTCTTCAGCTGACTAGCTAACAGTTTTCCCGATTTATCACTATGTATATAGAAATCAGATCTGGTTTTCATTAATTGATTTTCAATCGGAGATGTAAGTAATAAACTATGTTCCATTTGAAGTTCAACCCTTTGTTTATAAAGTTCCTTGCTAGTAGTCGAATATTTCTTGTCAATCTCTTTAATTTTATCAACCAATAAAAGAGTTTCCTTCTTAATGCGTTTTCTCAGACCAGCAGAATAAGAGATAATCTGTCCACGTATATACGCTTTAAAAGTGTCCCAAAGTATTCCGCAAGAGATATCCTCTGTGGAATTAGTTGAAAAGAAGAAATCAATCTGTTCCTTCATAAATTTAATAAAGTCCGGCTCTTGCAATAAGGTAGAGTCAAATCGCCATTGTCTAGCACTTAAAGCTGTATCCGTAAAATTAATAGAAAGTTTTAATGGAGCATGGTCGGAAATAGCTATAATATCATAATTACAACAAATTACCGATGGAATAAAACAAGAGTCAATAAAAAAATAATCAATTCTCGAATAGGAGTGATAAACATGTGAGAAAAAAGAAAACTCTTTGTCATTAGGATGACGAAATCTCCAAATATCAAAAACTCCATTATCAGTCAAAAAGGAGTTAATACAAGTGGCCGACTTATTGGGTAGAGTCTGAATAGGTGTAGATTTGTCCATCAAAGGAATTAAACAACAATTAAAGTCACCACCCATTATTAACTTATATCCATTTAAATTAGGTAAAGAAGTAAATAAGGACTTAAAAAAGTCAGGACAATCCACATTCGGGGCATAAACATTAACCATAGCAACCTTTTTATTACCAAGTAAACCCGTAATTAACAAAAATCTACCATTCGGATCCGAAAGGATATCATGTTGAACAAATGCAATAGAGGAGTCAATAAAAATTGAAACTCCCTTAACTTTGGCATTCGAATTCGAATGATACTGTTGACCCCGCCAAGACCTAAAAAAGCGATATTTGTCCTCCTTCCTCACATGAGTTTCTTGTACAAAAATGATATGAGCATTAAGTCTTTGGAATACTTTGAAAATCTTCTTTCGTTTAATCGGATGGTTTAATCCATTAGTATTCCAAGACACAAAGTTAATGGTTTGAGCCATGTTTCTAAAATCATCCCTTTGGTATATAAAGGGTTAACCATGTTATAAACTCATGCACCCGGAAGAGGAACAAAAATAAGGAGCGGACCCGGAAGTGACGCCATCGTAGACATATTTGTAGTTCAAGAACAGCCCAAGTAAAAAAACTAAAACAAATTAATAAGAAAAAAATTAAAAAGGAAAACAGACCAACCCCCACCCCCACAAGAAAAAGAAAAAAAGCCAAAATATGGCTAGAAAAAGGAAAAAATGAGACTAACTCTACCCCCATATCAGCAGCAGACCACTCCGTGTTTAAAGGATATATAAAAAAAATCCACCCCAACTTTAAGAATTATGATTGCAGTACTAAAAACTACGCTTCTTAATATGCTGGGTTGTAAAAAAAAAAGGGAATATAACCACCAAAAGTTTATAAATCGGGTTATAACCCAAACAAATCAAGAAGTATTTAAACTATGATAAGCGATGCATTGTAGGAAGAAGACGAAAAAAGAAACAATAACGCCATCTTAAACAAAACCCAGAATACTTTACAAAAAACCACTATCTTGATATTAAAAAAAATTCCCTTCGAAAGGTTAAAAATATACCTTCAAGGGAACAAAAATAATAGACAAAAATATAGTATAGTAGTTAAAGTGTATAAGACAAAGCAATTAATATAACGAAAGCACACTTTAACTTAAATATGAAGTATAGGATAAACCTACACCAATAACCAGAGACTAACCCTGGTTTAAGGAATCGAAAACCATCTTTCACAATCAGAATCACTCATTTATTAGAGAGTAGTGACTGTATCAGTAGGGAAGTTCTCCTCCAAATACTTTTTCGCCTCGAAAGTGGAAAGAAATACTCTACGCGGAGATCCTGAGCTTCGCCGGGTATAAGAGCGCAGGTTTTAGATTTTTCTCATAACATTCAGACATCAGAGGTTTAAAGAGAAGCCTTTTCTTCATAACTTCAGGACTAAAATCTTCCACCAAACGAAAGCAATAATCATGAAATTTAATCATCCCAGCCCTTTGAGCTTCACGAATGAGTTGTTCTTTGTCGTGTACGTAGTGAAATCTGATGATTACCACCGGGGGTCTAGCTGACGCACTCGGTGAACGACTCCAAATTCTATGTGCTCGATCAAGTACCGGGGGGTTTTCTGGAAAAACCGACGGAAACGCATCTTTTAGAAATTGAGCAAAGTATTTCGAAGGATCGCCTTTTTCTATGCCGTCTGGGAGACCAAGTATGCGTAGGTTCTGTCTTCTGGACCGATTCTCCAAATCGACACTCTTGGCTTTAAGTGTCTCCACCAGTTTAATGGTCGAAATTAAATCCTGTTGCAATTTTTCAATTGTCAAATCTCGTTTCCGCGCTTCATCTTGCAAAGAAGCGATAAGCACTTGCTGCTGGTTAATTACTGAATCCGTCTTAACCATATAATCTTGAAAAGCCTTTATATCTCGTTGAAAAGCCTGATGTTGTTCATCAAATTTTTTATCCAAAACCTCCATAAACAGTTCATAAGTTAACTCAGTGCGTTGCGGTTGAGCTTGCTTCTTTCCATTGCCGTTCGGGTTACGCCCCGGTTCTCATCCTTTGGATCTAAGAGCCATTTCTGTTTGCATATCTTCAAAAATTCACAATAAATTCTTAACGATAAGCCTGAGAAAGTAGCAAAAATCTTTTGGTGTAGGTAACAATAAGTTGAATAAGGGTGATCAAAGGTTAGAAAAGGTAAAGGTTATGGAGTGGATCTGAAACAGTACTCACTCCATGAGCGTCTCCCGCTGACTCTCCGAACGCAGCTTTCATTGTCTCCATTTTTTCAGCCTGCTCTCATGTGTCTCAGTCTCTGCTATAACTACAAAGTGTTTCACTTTACAAATTCCGTTTCTTATGAAGAAGACTGCCGAATAAACACTAAAAACCCTGGAAACCTGGTACCTGAATAAACTCAGCATTAGCCATATCATACGCCATAGGCGCTTCGATTACTGGGGCCAGCTTTAATAGTAATTAGATATTATCTCGCGGGCCAAAGATAATTCCAACGTGGGCCGGATTTGGCCCACGGGCCTTGAGTTTGACATATATGCCCTAGGGTATGGACCCACTAAACTTTTAATTGCTGTTGATGTCAGGGTGAGTGACTGAGGGTAAGGAGGGGAGGGTTGGGGTGAGCAGGGTCAGGGGAAGGGCAGGGTGAGTGTGTGGAAAGTGGAGAGGGGGAAGTAGAGGAAGTAGAGAGAGTGGGGAGAGTGGGAGTGAGAGATGGGGAATGAGGGGAGAGGGCAAGAGTGAGGGGAGGGAGAGGGAGGGTCAGAGAGAGGGAGTAAGAGAGTGATACATGGGGAAGAAAAGAAGGGGAGAGAGACAAAGGGGGAGTGAGGTGGGGAGAGGAAAAGCAGGGTGAGAGAGGTCTAGAAAGAGAGGGGGACAGATGGGGAGAGGGTCAGAGAGAGGGAGGAATAAAGAAGGGGAAAGTGTGTGGAGAGTGACTGAGAGGCTGAGAGAAAGGGAGTGAGAGGGATGGATGGATTATGAGAGGGTAATGGGAGGCATAGAGAGGGGAGTGGAATAGGAGAGAGGGTGAAGGAAAAGAGGCAGAGAAAGAGAGGAGCAAGAGCGCCGAAGGATAAATGGTGGGGAGAGTGAGGGAGTGACAGGGAGAAGGAGATAGGGTTAGGGAGAATAGGAGGGGAAGGTAGAATAAATAGTGTCGAGGAGGGGTTGAGTGAGTGGGATGTTGGAGGGGTGTGCAGGAGGCTGCGAGGAATGGGTGAGCAAGAGGGGCAAGTAGGTTAGCAAGGAGAGAGGGATGAGATGGGTGGTGAGGAGGGAGGGGTGGGATGTACAGTGAGGAAGGAAGAGTGACCGAGTTGGGTGGCGAAGAATGATGGGCGAGTGAGAGTGACATCAGTGGCAGAGCAGTGAGGGAAATAGGATTGAGGCAGAAGGAATGAAGGTGTGGGGTAGGAGGGTGAGGACTGGGGTGATGATGAGAAAGGAGTGTGAGGTTGACGGGTAGTGAATAGTGTGGTGCTAGTTGGGAAGAGTGAGGGAGAGGGATAGAGAAGAGAGCAGGGTGAAGAGCGGTGGTGAGGAGGCAAGGATTAGTGAGGGAGGTCAGAATTATTGGATTAAATATTTACTCATCCACAATGGCAAGGATGTTCGTCATGGCTGATCACAAGTCACTGAACAACTCCACCATGAGGTTGTTGTTCCCGGTCTTGATATTCCACAGAGGGGGTGTTTACCACACACATTTCCTGGTCTCCAATTCCACATGAGAATTTCTCTGCAAACAATTCCCGGTCTTTGGATCGTATCGCCCACCATTCCCAATCTCCATACCCCACACCGGCTACTTTACTGCGAATGATTCCTCTTCTCCCTTTCCCACAGCGGGAGTTTTACTGTGCACACTTCCCGGTCTCCCTGTCGAACTGTTAATACGATGTGACCTTTTGACCTGCCTTCCACTCCTCCCATCCATGCACCTATCCAAGTTTCCCAAACAGATGTTGTTAAGACCTCAGACAAAGTCAGGAATCGAAGGTTAACCATGGTGTGATTAATATTCTGAGCTGCATATATTTCAATGCAACAAGTATTGAAGGAAAGGCAGATGAGCTTCGGTCACGGATCAACACATGGCATTATGATATTGTCACCGTTATTGAGACTGGCTTGCAGAGGACTGGCAGCTCAATAGTCTGGGGTGTTGTTGCTTTAGACATGACATAGCGTGAGAGATTAAGGGGGTAGGTGTGGTTTCACTACTCAGGAAAACTGTCACAGCAGTGTGCAATAAGGACAGATGGGAGAACTCATCTAGTGAGGCTTTTTGGGTAGACCGGAGAAATTAATCAGTACACTGAAGTCCTAAAGACTCAAATGTGATACTTGATCACAAATTAGGGACTGAGACAGGACAGATGTAACAGATGTCTGTGTGGGGAAACTGTTTGCATCTAGTGATCACAATGCCATCAGATTCAAAGGAAGTATGGAGAACGATGGCTCTGCTCCGTGGTATTGAGGCTCTGCTATAGAAGAAAAAAATAGATGTATAACAGGTGTAGGCAGGTAGGGAAAAAAATTCAGGTACTTATGAAGTCGAGGAAATCAGGCTTCGGCGAGAACAGGCAGAGGCGAGGTTTGAACGGGGCACAACTGCACAAGTGAGTGAAAGTCGGCCCGTGAGGCAGCGGGAGAATTTAAATAGTGAGCAGAGGCTGAGTCCGAGCTTCACTCCAGGTGAGGTAAGGTCGGGTAAGCTCCTTTAATTAATTTAATTAGCTTAGGAGTAGGTAATGGAGACAGCAGTTAGGGCAGCTGAGTGCTCCGTTTGCAGTATTTAGGAAGTCAGGGCGAGCTCAATTGTCCCTGATGACTACACATGTAAAAGGTGCATCCAGCTGCAGCTCCTGACAAACCAAGTTAAGGAACTGGAGCTGGAGCTGGATGAACTTCGGATCATTCGGGAGGCAGAGGCAGAAATAGAGAGGGGTTTCAGGGAGATAGTCACCCGTAGGAGTCAGGAGACAGGTAGTTGGGATTACTGTCAGGAGAGGGAAAGGGAATAGACAGGAAGAGCAGAGCACACCTGTGGCTGTTCCCATCAACAATGTATACCATTTTGGATACTGTTGGTGGGGACAACCTACCAGGGACAAGTTGCAGCGGTTGTGTCTCTGGCACCGAGACTGGACCCTCAGCTCAGAAGGGAAGGAGGGAAAAGAGGAGAGCAGTAGTGATAGAGGATTCGATAGTTAAGGGGACAGATAGGAGGTTCTGCGGAATAGATCGAGAATCCCGGATGCTCTGTTGCCTCCCTGGTGCCAGGGTCCGCGATATCTCGGATTGAGTTCTCAGTATTCTCAAGAGGGAGGGTGAGCAACCGGATGTCGTGGTCCATGTAGGAACCAATGACGTGGGTAGGAAGAATGAGGAGGTCCTGCAAGGTGAGTTTAGGGAGCTAGGTGGCAAGTTAAAGGACAGGACCTCCAGGATAGCGATCTCAGGATTGCTAGAGTGCCACATGCAGGTGGGTTCAGAAATAGAAAGGCTATAGGGTGGCATAAGGTTGTCCTAACAGACAAGGTGAGGGATCATACAGATGTTTTAAAAGCAAAAGGATTGCAGGAGACATAATTGATTGTCTGGATTATCAGAATGGCAATGTACACATGGAGCTAAAAAAGGTAGAGGAGTTCTTAAGCGGATTTTTGCTTCTGTGTTCACTCGGGAAAATAATCTATTGAAGTGAGGCCATGGATGTTGTACAAATTACGGATGAGTAAGTGTTATGGGCAAATTGGGCAACTTTGAGTGTATAAATCCCCAGCGACTGAGAAAATCAGTCCTCGGACCTAGATGGAGGTGGATGCAGAAATTGCAGGGACATAACCTAATTTGGAGTATTGTGTGCAGTTTACGTCACCTAAATAGGAAAGATGTAAGTAAGGTTGACAGAGTACAACGACAATGTACAAGGATGTTCCTGCAATTGGAGGACCTGATTTATAAGGGAAGATTGAATAGGTTACGACATTGTTCCTTGGAAGATTTGATGGAGGTCTACAAAATCATGAGGGTAGTTGGGGTAGAGGGATGAGGATAGTGAGGGTTAGGTCAGTGGATAGAGCGGAGTGAGGCTCCCACTTTTATTCGGCACACAATTCCCCCTCCTCAATCAGTGCGTCATTCCCTCCCTGTCGGCCATTTTAACGAATATGACAATTTTCAGTGAGTGCGTCACTCCCTCCCTTGGTAAACTTGAGGCCATTTGGAATAAATGACTTTTAAAAGTAAATGATTTAACAAGTATTTCTGGCGGAGTGTTGATCAACAACCTCCGCTTGTGAAATGAAACCCGCTGTTAACCGGGGGCGAGGAGGGTTCTTGTGACAGTAGTTGTCCGGATGGAAATGCAATAATTGCTCCCAGTTTTTTTTTCCCAGTTACTGGAAATATATAGTCGGACGTGTTTGGTTTAATTTCAGCAGGAATGCGGCTCCCTGGACCTGAACAGGCGAGGGACGTTTGAGCTGAAACTCTATCCATGTCAGGCAGTCTTTCTTAAACAGAGGGTAGAGCTCAGACCCTCCCAGAACCCGGGCTAGATCAAATTCGCAGCCTGGGACTCGCTGAGTTAAACAGAGAAACTCTGCCCCACTGGTTACGGTGAAAGAAAAAGGAGAGATCCACTCGGAAATCCGGACAGAATGGTTAACGCAGCCTGTTTGTTTTCCTCTTCAGGGTTGCTGCAGTGATCCCACTCCCGCGTCCTCCCGCTGTCAGACCCGTCCTGAGCCGGTGAGAGTTAGTGTGACCCGGACTGCGGCAGTCCCGCTCTACCCCGGCTCACCCGGCCCTGTCCATCTGTAATGAGCGACGGACACATCACAGCCGAGTGGCCTCGGGAGCAGCAGCTCAGACTCAACTCTCCGTACAGGGTGAACACACCGGTGCAGGGACATTGTCGATCACCCGGGTAGTCAGACTGTGATTTCCCGGGACCACACTGAACGCCGTCCGGTTACAACATCAGAGGTAAGTGTTGTCTATGATTCTGCACAACTATTCAGCGTTTAAAGTGAGGCTCGCCTTTGGTCGGGATCGGGAGTGAATTTAGTGGGAGAAGGGAGTTCTGACATGTTCATGTTAACAAGTCAATTACTGTCCAAATGGATTAAGAGAAATAATGCCATTGCCGTCAACTACAAATACTCTCCACGGTCGTTTCTACTGAGTGCGAGCAGAAGGCATCTTTCACCCCGGTAGTGAGATGTGAAATATCCCAGGGGGCAGTGACCCGCCACCGATCTCTCTCAAACAAGGTATCAGCAGATAGATGCTGGCAATCCGAGCAACACACACAAAATGCTGGAGGAACTCTACAGGCCAACTTCGAGAGCCCAGCTAATGAACTTTACATCAGCTCATCTTTCACCTGTCACGTACCCGGTAACTGGGTGTCTAACCAGAAGAGAAAGAAGAATCTGTTGGAGTCCAGTGGTACCAAACTAAAGGTGTTTATTAATAAAAATAAGCAAAACCATATCAATAATGCAAATATACATATAAAACAAGTTAGCAGTAATAAACCTAAAAGTATAGGAATAATAATAATAATCTATAATAAACAAGGTCTATTGATGTCTAGGGGTAATTGAATTGTCATTGAAAGGTATAAAGTTCAGTTCAGTTCAGTTCATGCGTGCTGATGTAGTTATGGTTGTTGTATTGTAATCGTTGGAGAGAGAGAGAGAGAGCGAGCGAGCAAGCTGAAACAGCTACAGCAGTCAAACCTTCTTTTCCTTTCTTAATCTGTCGTATCGTTGTTATGGTGGTCAATCAGTTATGACCCCTCTGTCCTTCAGCTAGACCGTTCTTCTGTGGTGGACTCGTCACTCTGGCATGAGTGGACACACACACAAGTCCCCACCGGCCCTGCTTTTACACTGATAGCCTTACTGACCGACCTCCTGGTTCGGTCTTCGAAGCCCCCACCTTTCTTGTGGGTTCCAACACTCAGTCAGTGTCCATTGGCTGTCTGAAGGGTGTCTCTCCAGACCTGTCTTTTATCCCTACCAACGAGGTCTCAGCTATCCATCAATTCTGAATGACTTTGTCCATCAAATTAGGCCACTCCTGCAGTCCACTGAGGAATGTTATGAGCAAACTATTGTCCTTGCAGCGAAACAGTAAATAATTTCAAAAAGGAGTCACAATACAGTTAATCAGCAATTTCTCCCTCTCTCTCTCATCAGTCGCTGATGTTCTTGCCTGTTTTTCTCTCTCTTTGTCATGGTCAGCATAACAACAGTAATAGTTCGTGGTTCTTGGGGGGGGGGGTGTTAACTCTGTACCCTATTGTTCATCATGGTCTGTTCATCACTCATAACACACCCCAGTAGTGACATGTGAAATATCCCACAGGGCAGTGACCCGTCACCGATCTCTCTCAAACAAGAGTAAATCAGCAGATAGATGCTCGGAATCCGAGCAACGCACACAAAATGCTGGAGGAACTCTGCAGGCCAGGCAGTCGACCTTCGAGAGTCCAGCTAATGTACTTTACATCACCTCATTGGTTCTATTGCTCCTCCTTGTAGCGCAAAGGGTTAAATTTTCTTCATGCTTGAATGACAGTGTTTTGCTGAAACGGTTTGGATTTGATTTCAGCGGAACGGCTGCTCCCTGTTCTGAGGAATTTTCTGACAGGCAGCTGCTTGCATGCCGACCCTGAGCTCAGAGTCTCACAGAACAACAAACCACACCTTCCAAGTTAGTCAATCATCTGCCCTCTTCCCCTTTCCATTCCAGTCCTGATGAAGGGACTTGGTCCATAACATCGACTGCTTACACCAATCAGTAAATGCTGGCTAACCTGCTGAGTTCATCCAGCACCCTGTGTGTTGCCATGGTTACATGAAATACGTGTGGGGTTGTGGGCGGGATTATTTGTAAGAAACGGTACACAGTATTCACACTCTCAGAAAACTCTCACACTCTTGGGGAATTGACTTAAGAATAATTCAGCTTCTGATATTTATTTCGGATCTTTATTTCCAAACAACAAGTTGTCTCTGTATTGAATCAGCGATCAAGGAGATATTTGTTTATTTTGAGCCACTTCTGGCGGCTTTGCTTTTTCTGTTCCTAGTGTTAGAATTTTTTGAGGTTGTGACTAAACACATTTCTGAAGTAAGAGCAGTAGATGTAGTGTATATGGATTTCAGCAAGGCATTTGATAAGGTACCACACGCAAGGCTTATTGAGAAAGTAAGGAGGCATGGGATGCAAGGGGACATTGCTTTGTGGATCCAGAGCTGGCTTGCCCACAGAAGGCAAAGAGTGGTTGTAGATGGGTCATATTCTGCATGGTGACCAGTGGTGTGTTTCAGGGATCTGTTCTGGGACCCTTACTC
The DNA here is from genome assembly GCF_048418815.1 of Hemitrygon akajei. Classification (NCBI taxonomy): domain Eukaryota; kingdom Metazoa; phylum Chordata; class Chondrichthyes; order Myliobatiformes; family Dasyatidae; genus Hemitrygon; species Hemitrygon akajei. Next base: position 515,643 of record NW_027331940.1, read on the forward strand.
TTCATAGTTTTTATAATTGACCTGGATGAAGAAGTGGAGGAATGGGTTAGTAAGTTTGCTGATGACACAAATGCTGGAGGTGTTGTGAATAGTGTGGAGGTCTGTCAGAGGTTACAGCGGGACACTGATAGGATGCAAAACCGGGCTGAGAAGTGGCAAATGGAGTTTAATCCAGAAAAGCGTGAAATAGTTCATTTTGGTAGGTCTAATATGATGGCAGAATATAGTATTAATGGTATGATTTTTGACCCTGTGGAGGATCAGAGGAGTCTTGGGGTCCGAGTCCATAGGACGCTCAGAGTTGCTGCGCAGGTTGACTCCATGGTTAAGAAGGCATTCGGTGTGTATTGGCCTTCATCAATCGTGGAAATGAATTTCGGAGCCGAGAAGTAATGTTGCAGCTATATAGGACCCCGTGCTCAGTTCTAGTCTCCTCACTACAGGAAGGATGTGGAAACCATAGAAAGGGTGAAGAAGAGATTTTCAAGGATGTTGCCCGGATTGGGGAGCATGCCTTATCAAAACAGGTTGAGTGAACTTGGCCTTTTCTCCTTGGAGCGACGGCGGATGAGAGTTGACCTGATAGAGATGTATACGATGGTGAGAGGCATTGATCGTGCCAATAGTCAGAGGCTTTTTCTCAGGGCTGAAATGGCTGCTTCAAGAGGGCACATGTTTAAGGTGCTTGGGAGTCGGTAAGAAGAGATGTCAGGGGTAACTTTTTTTACACAGAGAGTGGTGAGTGGTGTAATGGGCTGCCGGCAACGATGGTGCAGGCGGATACGATAGGCTCTTTTAAGAGACTTTTGGATAGGTACATGGAGCTTAGAAAACTCGAGGGTTATGGGTAACCCTAGTAATTTCTACGGTAGGGATACGTTCGGCACAACTTTGTTTACCGAAGGGCCTGTATTGTGCTGTAGGTTTTCTATGTTCCATGTTTTTCTATGTTAACTGTTTGCACGATTGACATTTTCCACAAGCTTAGTAAAGATTAAGAACAGCTCTAGAACAATGGCCACCTGTTTCAAAGCGAAGGTGCGGGATCTGTACAGAAAACACCGGTTCCCTTTTCAGAATTTCTAATTTCAGACGGATACATCTGTTGTTCATGTGTTGATTGAGGGTGTTCTGAACTCTTCTCCTCAATGGCCAGTGGAAGCGAAGCCTTTGATTCTTTTGAAGGCTGAGATTCTTGATAAACAGTAGGTTACGGGGATGGACATGGGAGAATACGGAATGAAATTTCAGATCAGATCAGCCATGATTTCATTACCTGCAGCATCAGTTTTGAGGGATGTGTGGTCCAGTTATGTGTACAGTATTGGTATGTTGACTGCAAAAGCTCTGACAAGTTAAATAATGTAAGCTGGTACAGAGACTGCATTCGAAGAGAGATACAATTTTATTTTTATGGTGAGCTGAAAACAAGCATTAAATAGATGAACGATTTACATCCAACTTTGTGCTTTAAGTATGTGCCCCAGCTACGTCAGGGGATGGAATTTATGACTAACTCGGTGAGCTGGGCATCAAGGTGTTGGACTGAGAGACAAGTTCCCGATTCCATGTTAATCCTGCTGCAGACTCCGTGAGTCTTTCCACGACACAGACCCTTCAGCAACAGTAGAGGTTAAGGGACCTTGGATGGCCACGAGTGTCCGGAGATCCCCGTGGACCCACCATTTGTCGGCGGTCGGATGGACAATGGAGAGGGTTCAGCTGTCCGGCCCTTTCTGTGCGACACTCCCGATCTCCACATCAACTCCATCCATCTGACTCTGGGCAAATTTTAACAATTAACAAACATAATTCCTCTCAGCGATCAGCTCTCTGATGATCCCCTGGTTTTTAGAGGAAGGGGTATCTATAGTCCACACTGTCAGGGTGTTGAGTTTACCAGGAGACAAAGACTGCAGGGACGAAAGGTTTTCTGTTGACTAATACACTGTGTGTGGACCCCACTGGCAATTCTGGTTTACATTTGTAAAACATTTTTTTTCAAAATACTGAACAGCGAAACACTGCACAATAGACAATAATAGACAATAGACAGTAAGTGCAGGAGTAGGCCATTCGGCCCTTCTAGCCAGCGCTGACATTCACTGTGATCATGGCTGATCATACACAATCAGTACCCTGTTCCTGCCCTCTCCCAATATCCCTTGACCCCGCTATCTATAAGAGCTCTATCTAACTTTCTCTTGAATGCATCAGAGACTTGGCCTCCACTGCCTTCTGGGGCAGAGCATTCCACATATCCACCACTCTCTGGGTGAAAAAGTTTTCCCACATCTCAGTTCTAAATGGCCTACCCAGTATTCTTAGACTGTGGCCTATAGTTCTGGACTCACCCATCAGCGGGAATATGCTTCCTGCCTACAGTGTGTCCAAGCCCTTAATAATCTTATATGTTTCAATCAGATCCCCTCTCATCCTTCTCAATTCCAGTGTATACAAGCCTAGTCGCTCCAATCTTTCAACATATGACAGTCCCGCCATTCCGGGAATTAACCTTGTGAACCTATGCTACACTCCCTCAATAGCACGAATGTCCTTCCTCAAATTTGGAGACCTAAACTGCACACAATGCTCCAGGTGTGGTCTCACCAGGGCCCTGTACAGCTGCAGAAGGACCTCTTTACTCCTATACTCAATTCGTCTTGTTATAAAAGCCAGCATGCCATTAGCTTTCTTCACTGCCTGCTGTACCTGCATGCTTGCTTTCATTGACTGATGTACAAGAACACCTAGATCTCGTTGTAGTTCCCCTTTTCCTAACTTGACTCTATTTAGATAGTAATCTGCCTTCCTGTTCTTGCCACCACTCACCTAGCCTGTTCAAGTCACCCTGCATTCTCACAAAATCCTCCTGTCATTTCACACTGCCACCCAGCTTTGTGTTATTGGCAAATTTGGTAATGTTACTTTTAATCCCTTCAGCTAAATCATTAATGCATATTGTAAACAGCTGCGGTCCCAGCACCAAAACTTGCGGTACTCCAATGGTCACAGCCTGCCATTTCGAAAGGGATCCGTTAATCGCTACTCTTTGTTTCCTGTCAACCAGCCAATTTTCAATCCATGTCAGTACTCTGCCCCCATACCATGTGCTCTAATTTTGCCCACTAATCTCCTATGTGGGACTTTATCAAAAGCTTTCTGGAAGTCCATGTACACTACATCCACTGTCTCTCCCTTGTCCATTTTCATAGTTGCACTGATCAATCTACTTGAAACCAGATCAGCCTCAATAGTTCTCCCAAATCAGTCGGGACTTTGTGACCGAACTGGTGACAAGTAGCACGCTGCCCACTCCAACAACGGCACAGCCGGGCGAATCCTAGGATTGATTTTGTTGTCACTCTGAACCCAGAATAAACGGGCATTCAGGTGGTTTAAAATACAAGTGCTCTTCCACACCAGGACCTAACGACACGTGTGCGGTACTTTACGTCGCACTAATAGAAACATAGAAAGCCTACAGCACAATACAGGCCCTTGGGCCAACAAAGCTGTGCCGAACATGCCCTTACCTTAGAGCTACCTAGGTTTGCACATAGGCCTCTATTTTTCTGAGCTCCATGTACCTATCCAGGAGACTCTTTAACAACCCTATCGTATCAGCCTCCACCACTGTCGCCGGCAGCCCATTCCACGCACTCAGCACTCTCTACGTAAAAAACTTACCCCTGACATTTTCTCCGTACCAACTTCCAAGCACCTTAAAACTATGCACTCTCGTTGTAGCCATTTCAGCCCTGGGAAAAAAAAACAAAACCTCTTACTATCAACAGGATCAATGCCTCTCATCATCATATACACCTCTATCACATCACCTCTCATCCTCCGTCACTCCAAGGAGAAAAGGCCGAGTTCACTCAACCGCGCTGCCAGGCTCGCATTGAGACGGGTTAACGGCTGAGGTACCAATCACGACATCCCCCCCACCCCACCACCGGCGCTGTCAACAGAGTATTCACAAGCTACGTTATTCTCATTGATGCAAAGAGATGTCAATTACTGGTTACACCCAATAGTGGAGGCGGACCAGACGAAAGGGTGGTACCACCATAGACCGGTCTCCCGCTCGCGTTCTGAACTCTCCGTCAAAGTGGAACAAACCTCAAAGTAAATGTCCCCCTTTTTTATTTATCTCCATTTCTTTCCGAGGGAAGTTGGGGGCGTTTGTGAACCGTCTTCTGCAACCGGTGTCTGATGTATGGCTGAGAGGCAGGAGGAGACCGCTTGTCCATCGGTTTGATGCCTGCTTCCCGGGGTGGGAGAGATTCGCCTTTATTTCGTTAAGTTACTATATTATAAGTAGATACTAATAGAGACAGTGGTTTGAACATCAAAACCAGACTCCAGTGTGAACTCTATCGCTGCTGGTTCGTTTCTAAAACATTTCAGTTCGTAACACAGTTTTATAAAACTAGTTAGACCACATCTGGAGTGTTTCATACAGTTTTGGTCGCCCCCATTCTCGGAAGGATGTCGGGGCTTTGGAGAGGACGCAGAAGAGGTTTGCCAGGACACTGCCTGGATTAGAGGGCATGAGCTATAGCGAGAGGCTGGGCAAACTTGTGTTGTTTTCTCCAGAGCAGTGCAGACTGGGGTGAGACTGGATGGACGTTTATAAGATTATGCGAAGCATATATGGAGTAGACAGACAAGATCTTTTACAATGGTAGCAATGTCTAACACCAGAGGCCATACATTCAAGGTGAAAAGGGGTAGTTTGAAAGGAGATGTCAGGGGCAAGTGTTCCTTACAGAGAGAGTGGTGGGTCGCTGGAATGTGCTGCCTGGGGAAAAGAAACTAAATATATCAGGGATGGGGTAAGGAGGGGAGTAGGGGCATTAACGGAAGTTAGAGAAGTCACACATTTTAATTCCACATCCCATTCCCAGTCGGACTGTCTACTGTCAAGAGGAAGCCACACTCAGGTTGGAAGAACACCTGATATACTGGCTGGGTAGCCTCCAAACTGATGTCATGAACATTGACTTTTCTAACTTCCGTTAATGCCCCTCCTCCCCTTCTCACCCCATTCCTGACATACTTAGTTGTTTGCTTTTTTTTCTCTCTCCCTCTCTCTCTCTGCCCATCACTGTGCCTGTTCTCCATGTCCCTCTGGTGCTCCCCTCCCCATCTTTCTCCCTAGGCCTCCCATCCCATGATCCTTTCCCTTCTCCAGCTCTGTATGCCTTTTACCAATCACCTTTCTGGCTCTCAGCTTCATCCCACCACCTCCGGTCTTCTCCTATCATTTCGCATTTCCCCCTCCCCCTCCTACTTTCAAATCTCTTAGTATCTCTTCCTTTCAGTTAGTCCTGACGAAGGGTCTAGTCCCGAAATGTCGACAGTGCTTCTCCCTATAGATGCTGCCTGGCCTGCTGTGTTCCACCAGCATTTTGTGTGTGTTGTTTGAATTTCCAGCATCTGCACATTTCCTCGTGTTGGCTTGTGTTATGGTGTTTCAATAAGCCCACTTGTCACGGCAAGTATTTCTAGTTTTACTACCTTATCAATACTATCAGTTGCTGTTCCAGGGGAAGCTCAAACAGGTGAAGATAGGTGTGGTTATTCTTATGAGGTGGAACTGTTTTCAAAGGAAATGAGAAGCAGAGTTTTTTTTAATGTTTTTAATTCCGCAGGGCACAGATTCTGGTCAGGCAAGGGAATGAAGTGTTGCAGACGGTCACAGGGCTGTGTCACTGAGATCACAGTCCAGCTGTGATCATAGAGAATGGCGGAACAGGACTGAGGGGGTGAATGTCCTGTTACTAATTACACATACCAGCAGCGCACTCTGACAAATGAGAAACGCAGTGAAATTAATGCTTTTTCCCATCGTTCTTTGACGAGGAACGGTACAAGTTCTTGTAAAACAAGTGCGATGATGGTTGATGTATGTGTGAAGTAAATATCGCCAGTGGGATATGATCATACTGAAGGAGAAGGGTGTCCTTATCATGCTGTCGAATTTGTCCGGTTGTTGTAGAACATAGAACATAGAATAGTACAGCACATTACAGGCCCTTCAATCCACAATGTTGTGCCGACCCTCAAACCCGGCCTCCCATATAACCCCCCACCTTAAATTCCTCCATATACCTGTCTAGTAGTCTCTTAAACTTCACTAGTGTATCTGCCTCCACCACTGACTCAGGCAGTGCATTCCATGCACCAACCACTCTGAGTGAAAAACCTTCCTCTAATATCCCCCTTGAACTTCCCTCCCCTTACCTTAAAGCCAAGTCCTCTTGTACTGAACAGTGGTGCCCTGGGGAAGAGGTGCTGGCTGTCCACTCTATCTATTCCTCTTAATATCTTGTACACCTCTATCATGTGTCCTCTCATTCTCCTTCTCTCCAAAGAGTAAACCCTAGCTCCCTTAATCTCGGATCATAATCCATACTCTCTATACCAGGCAGCATCCTGGTAAATCTCCTCTGGACCCTTCCAATGCTTCCATATCCTTCCTATAGTGAGGTGACCAGAACTGGACACTGTACTCCAAGTGTGGCCTAACCAGAGTTTTATAGAGCTGCATCATTACATTACGACTCTTAAACACTATACCTCGACTTATGAAAGCTAACACCCCATAAGCTTTCTTAACTACCCGATCTATCTGTGAGGCAACATTCAGGGATCTGTGGACATGTACCCCCAGATCCCTCTGCTCCTCCACACTACCAAGTATCCTGCCATTTACTTTGTACTCCGCCTTGGAGTTTGTCCTTCCAAAGTGTACCACCTCACACTTAGGGTTGAACTCCAGCTGCCACTTCGCAGCCCACTTCTGCATCCTATCCATGTCTCTGCAATCTTTGACAATCCCCTACACTATCTACAACACCACCAACTTTGGGTCATCTGCAAACTTGCCAACCCACCCTTCTACACCCACATACAGGTCGTAAATAAAAATCACGAAAAGTAGAGGTACCAAAACAGATCCTTGTGGGACACCACTAGGCACAACCCTCCAATCCGAATGTACTCCCTCCACCACGACACTCTGCCTTCTGCAGGCAAGCCAATTCTGAACCCACCTGGCCAAACTTCCCTGGATCCCATGCCTTCTGACTTTCTGAATAAGCCTACCGTGTGGAACCTTGTCAAATGCCTTACTAAAATTCATCTTTGGAGAAGGAAGGAGGAGGATCCGAATGGGAGTGCGGCGGAAGCCATCTTGAATTTTCCTTATTCTCATCGGAGTTAAGAGAGGTGGGACTGCGCAGGCGTGTGAAGCGGGGGAGATTTAAAAAGCACACAGCCTTATGCAGCGGGCAGTGTCATTTTGCGGGCAGCGGAGTGAGGCGGGAGCAGAGTGAAGGCTAAAGGGCTTGGGCTCAACGGGCTTAGGCGGAAGTGGGCAAGGCAAGGTAGGTTTAGGTTTCAGTTTTTCCTGTTATTTGCGGAAAGGGGAAGTATGAGTGTGAGGGCAGCTTGTTGTTCTCTGTGTCGGATGTGGGAAGTCCTGGAGTCTCCTAGCCTCCCGGACGTTCACATCTGTGCCAGGTGCACCGAGCTGCAGATCCTAAGGGACCGTGCCAGGGAACTGGAGATGCAGCTTGATGACCTTCGTCTGGTCAGGGAGAGTGAGGAGGTGATAGAGAGGAGTCACAGGCAGGTGGCCACACCGGGGCCATGGGAGACTGACAGGTGGGTCACGGTTAGGAGGGGGAAGGGGAAGAGTCAGGTACTAGAGAGTACCCCAGTGGCTGTATCCCTTGACAATAAGTACTCCTGTTTGAGTACTGTTGGGGGGGTGGGGGGGGCAGCCTACCTGGGGGAAACAACAGTGCCCGTGCCTCTGGCACAGAGTCCGGCCCTGTGGCTCAGAAGGGTAGGGAAAGGAAGAGGAAGGCAGTAGCAATAGGGGACTCGATAGTTAGGGAGTCAGATAGGCAATTCTGTGGACACGATCAGGAGACCCCGATGGTAGTTTGCCTCCCTTGTGTCAGGGTTTCTGGATGTTACTGGTCATGTCTAAGATATCCTGAAGTGGGAAGATGAGGAGCCAGAGGTCGTGGTACATATAGGTACCAATGACATAGGTAGGAAAAGGGAAGAGGTCCTGAAAGCAGAATACAAGGAGTTAGGAAGTCAGTTGAGAAGAAGGACCACAAAGGTAGTAATCTCAGGATTACTGCCTGTGCCACGCGACAGTGAGAGTAGGAATGGAATGAGGTGTAGGATAAATGCATGGTTGAGGGATTGGAACAGGGGCAGGGATTCAAGTTTCTGGATCATTGGGACCTCTTTTGGGGCAGGTGTGACCTGTACAAAAATGATGGGTTACACTTGAATCCCAGGGGGACCAATATCCTGGTGGGGAGATTTGCTAAGGCTACTGGGGAGACTTTAAACTAGAATGGTTGGGGGGTGGGAATCAATTTGAAGAGACTAGGGGAGAGGAGCTTAGTTCACAAATAGAGAAAGCTAGTAGACAATGTGTGAGGGAGGATAGGTAGGTGATAGGGAAGGGGAGCGCTCAGACCAAAGATGTAGGGGAGAAGGAGGAAAAAGATAATAAAGTTGATTGCATTGTTAGGGATAAACAAGAGAGTAAGAGGTGGAGAGTTTCTTAAATGCATCGATTTTAATGCTAGGAGCATTGTAAGAAAGGTGGATGAGCTTAGAGCATGGATTGATACCTGGACATATGATGTTGTAGCTATTAGTGAAACATGGCTGCAGGAGGTGTGTGATTGACAACTATTTATTCCTGGCTTTCGTTGCTTCAGGTGTGATAGAGTCGGAGGGGCAAGAGGGGGAGGTTTTGCATTGCTTGTCAGAGAAAATATTACAGCAGTGTTTTGGCAGGATAGATTAGAGGGCTCGTCTAGGGAGGCTATTTGGGTGGAATTGAGGAAAGGGAAAGGTATAGTAACACTTACAGGGGTGTATTATAGACCACCTAATGGGGAGTGAGAATTGGAGGAGCAAATTTGTAAGGAGATAGCAGATAATTTGTAGTAAGCACAAGGTTGTGATTGTGGGAGATTTTAATTTTCCACACATAGACTGGGAAGCCCATTCTGTAAAATGGCCGGATGGTTTGGAGTTTGTAAAATGTGTGCAGGATAGGTTTTTGCAGCAATACATAGAGGTACCAACTAGAGAAGGGGCAGTGTTGGATCTCCTGTTAGGGAATGAGATAGGTCAGGTGATGGAGGTATGTGTTGGGGAGCACTTCGGGTCCAGTGATCACAATGCCATTAGTTTCAATATAATTATGGAGAAGGATAAGACTGGACCCAGGGTTGAGATTTTTTGATTGGAGAAAGGCTAACTTTGAGGAGATGTGAAAGGACTTAGGAGTGGATTGGGACAATTTGTTTTATGGGAAGGATGTAATACAGAAATGGAGGTAATTTAAATGTGAAATTTTGAAGGTACCGAATCTTTATGTTCCTGTTAGGTTGAAAGGAAAGGTTAAAAGTTTGAGAGCGCCATGGTTTTCAAGGGATATTGAGAACTTGGTTTGGAAAATGAGAGAGATCTAAAATTAATATAGGCAGCATGGAGTAACTGAGGTGCTTGAGGAATATAAAGAATGTAAAGAGAATCTTAAGAAAGAAATTAGAAAAGCTAGAAGAAGATACGAGGTTGCTTTGGCAAGTAAGGTGAAAATAAATCCGAAGGGTTTCTGCAGTTATATTAATAGCAAAAGGATAGTGAGGGATAAAATTGGTCCCTTAGAGAATCAGAGTGGACAGCTATGTGTGGAGCTGAAAGAGATGGGGGAGATGTTGAACAATTTCTTTTCTTTGGTATTCACTAAGGAGAAGAATATTGAATTGTGTAAGGTAAAGGAAACAAGTTGGGAAGTTATGGAAATTATGACGATTAAAGAGGAGAAAGTACTGGCACTTTTAAGGAATATAAAAGTGGATAAATCTCCGGATCCTGACAGGATAGTCCCTAGGACCTTGAGGGAAGTTGGTGTAGAAATAGTAGGGGCTCTGACAGAAATATTTCAAATGTCATTAGAAACGGGGATGGTGCCGGAGGATTGGCATATTGCTCATGTGGTTCCATTGTTTAAAAGGGGTTCTAAGAGTAAACCTAGCAATTATAGGCCTGTCAGTTTGACGTCAGTGGTAGGTAAATTAATGGAAAGTATTCTTAGAGATGGTATATATAATTATCTGGATAGACAGGGTCTGATCAGCAATAGTCAGCATGGATTTGTGCATGGAAGGTCATGTTTGACAAATCTTTTTGAATTTTTTGAAGAAGTTACGAGGGAAGTTGATGAGGGTAAAGCAGTGGATGTTGTCTACATGGACTTCAGTAAGGCTTTTGACAACGTTTCGCATGTTGGAATGTTCAATCGTTAGGTATTAATATTGATGTAGTAAAATGGATTCAACAGTGGCTGCATGGGAAATGCCAGAGAGTAGTGGTGGATAACTGTTTGTCAGGTTGGAGGCCGGTGACTAGTGGTGTGCCTCAGGGATCTGTACTGGGTCCAATGTTGTTTGTCATATACATTAATGATCTGGATGATGGGGTGGTAAATTGGATTAGTAAGTATGCAGATGATGGCGTTGTGGACAATGAAGTAGGTTTTCAAAGCTTGATTTAGGATTTAGGCTGGTTAGAAGAGTGGGCTGAATGATGGCAGATGGAGTTTAATGCTGATAAGTGTGAGGTGCTACATTTTGGTAGGAATCATCCAAATAGGACATACATGGTAAATGGTAGGCCATTGAAGAATGCAGTAGAACAGAGTGGTCTAGGAACAATGGTACATAGTTCCCTGAAGGTGGAATCTCATGTGGATAGGGTGGTGAAGAAAGCTTTTGGTATGCTGGCCTTTATAAATCAGAGCATTGAGTGTAAGAGTTGGGATGTAATGATAAAATTGTACAAAGCATTGGTAAGGCCGAATTTGGAGTATTGTGTACAGTTCTGGTCACCGAAGTATAGGGAAGATATAAACAAAATAGAGAGAGTACAGAGAAGATTTACTAGAATGTTACCTGGGTTTCAGCACCTAAGTGACATGGAAAGGCTGAGCAAGTTATGTCTTTATTCATTGGAGCATAGAAGGTTGAGGGGGGACTTGATGGAGGTATTTAAGATAATGAGGGGGATAGATCGAGTTGACGTGAATAGGCTTTTTCCATTGAGTGTAGGGGAGATTCAAACAAGAGGACATGATTTTAGAGTTAGGGGGCAAAAGTTTAAGGGTAACACGAGGGAGAACTTCTTTACTCAGAGAGTGGTAGTTGTGTGGAACGCGCTTCCAGTAGAAGTGGTAGAGGCAGGATCGGTATTGTCATTTAAAGTAAAATTGGATAGGTACATGGAGGTTTATGGACAGGAAAGGAATGGAGTGTTATGGGCTGAGTGCGGGCCACTGGGACTAGGTGAGAGTAAGCGTCGGCACGCCCTAGAAGGGCCGAGATGGCCTGTTTCTGTGCTGTAATTGTTATATGGTTATAAAATAGAGTTTATAATGGAAGACTCAGACTCCAGGTGTGTCCATTTCTGCTGTTTCTTCTTAACCAGCTCAAAGTTCTTTTTAACAACTCCATCTTGCCATCTCCTTCTCTAACCCGTCTTCGTGAAGACCCTCACTTCCTCTCCCGACCATGCTCTTCTGCATGACGCCCACCCTCCCCTCCTCCGACCTGACCCTCACTATCTCTGCCACCCTCTAAAGAATTTGACTTCCCTGCCCTCTTTGGCGCCCCTTGTCCTTCCCGATCAGGACCATGCCTGCCTGCTGGCAAGAGATGCGGTGCCCCAGTGGGGATGCGGTTACGTGGACGGCATACAGCCAGCCCTCTTTCCAGTCTGCAGTTGGATTTAGATTGGAGCCGGAGCCCAGTGCAGACTAGAGCCGGGTTGGACTGGAAGTGTGTAGGGAGAATCTGGCCGGTGTCTCCGTCGTTTGTACCTTGAAGTACCCGTGTTCCCCCGCCACCCACCAGGTCCCTTCTACTTCCTATTCAATGCGGTGATTCAACAGTGCCTATCCTCTACTGGACGCAAAACGCCGCCGAGCTCCTGCCTCTGTCCCAGGCGGTAAGGGTGCTGAAGGCGCGGGAGCATCCCGAGCTTGTGTACCGAGGGGTCTTGCTTGCGAGGCGTTTCGAGTCCAGAGGTCCTGAGGCCGAAGAGGCTGTGAGAAGGTGATGGAAGGTTGGAGATTTACCTCACGTCCGTGATCCATGGGGGAGAGCAGGCCCGGTGGGTGGGTGATCAGAAGTCCCGGCACTCGTGTGTTTGGAGGTGTCCCTCGGCTCGGGGATTCCGTAGTCTGGAGGTCAAAGGAAGGCTTGAGTGAAAACATGGGAACGTGGGGTTGGGCCACTAGGGGGAGCTACCGGATGGAGGGATGGGGCGCGGGAGCTCGATTTGTCATTTTAACTATTTATGGAACAACACTAACCTAACACTTGTGAAAAATACAGTAAAATTCGTATTTTAGTGTGCTTCACTCTGTACTGGCACCCACCTTTCATAAATGGGGACACACACTAATCCCAGAGGCCTGTGCCAGTACAAAAATAATGCCACCATCTCGCTGTCTCCCCAGCCTCATGTCACCGCAAACTAACCCCACTGCCCCATTAAGTCCCAGCTTATTCCCCACAGCCCTGTGTCAGTCCATAAAGTAATCCCGCTGCCCCGCTCTCTCCCCACACAAATGTGTCCGTTCCCAAATGAATCCTGTTACCGCGATCTCTCCCTACGAACCTATGTCAGTCCCCGAACTAACCACACTGCCCGCTCCCAACAGGCCCAAAATTTCTAAATTAATGTATTGGCTAAATGGAATTATGATGTTTTAGGCTGGAATCTCAGAACTAAAACTGGGAATGGATGCACCCTGGAAAATGCACAACGGAAATGAGAAGGTATTTTAGACAGCACTTGCATAGGGTTTTGGATAGATGAAGGAGCCATGTTTGACAGAGATGTGGATCATCTAGTCAAGAGAAAGGAAGAAACTGACCAGGTTTAGAAAGCTAGGATCAGACACAGCGTAGAGTTACAAGGCAGCCAGGGACGAACTGAAGAATAGAATGAGGAGAACTTGAAACCTCTACAGAAGGCCTGCAGTAGGATTAATGAAAACCCCGCGACATTCTGGATGTGTGTGAAGAAGAGGATGACTAGAGTGAGAGTAGGACCGGTCGGGGATAATGATGAAACACACGGCTGGAGCCGGTGGAGGTGGGACAGGTCCTTAATGAGGACTTCACTTCAATTTTCACCAGTAAGAGAGATCCTGACATTTGGGAGGACAGGTTTAAACGGGCTTATGTGCAACGACAGGACGAGAATTTTTTAAAAAAGTGGATGTACAGGAACTTTTGAAAAACATTCGGATAGATAAGTCCTCTTGTGAAGTTGCGAGAAACCCCAGATTACGGTGGGAAGTGGAGGAAGAGATTGCTGCGCCCTTGGCGATTACCTTTGCGTTATCACTGCCGCACGTGGTATCAGGGGATTGGAAATGGAAATATTATCTCTTTGCGCGGGAAAGGGAGAAAAGATAGCCTTGTAAATTATAGCCCAGTGAATCCTACTTCAGTGATGGGCAAATTATTGGAGAACATTCTTGGAAACTGAATTTGCGAGGTTTGGAAAACCCTGATTTCGGAGAGTCAGAATGGCTTTGGGAGAAGCAGGTCATAGATCACTGTTGTGATGGAAAATAACTGTTTCTTTGAGTCTCAACAGTAGAGGCCTGGACACACACAGTTTTAATAATAAGGAATTTATTTACAAGGGGAAGTCGGGTCAGCACAAGCAACTACAATATTCTAACAAAAAACGTTTAAGGTTAACACGTGTGGGGAAGGTCGGGTCGGCTGTACAATACACAGAAAGAGGTGTGGGGACCGGGTACAGTTACACATACAAAGAACAAGGGAAAAGCACTACGACAGCTATCCTCCTTGATCTTGGATAGCTGCGGCTCCCTTACCAGGACAAACGATAGACCTTCTCAAACATAAATCAATGCACTTACCTTCAATGAGGTCATTTGTAAGACAGACCAGGCCAGGCACATGTCTCACCTTTTATAGCATGGGGCTGGGCGAGATAATCCAATTAAGGTGACCAATAATTTAGCTGTGCATTGATTAGTTGGGAGGGACCAATTGTTGATTGGCGTGTGGTGTGTCCTCCGACCAGCCAGGTGGCAGTGCATCTGTCACGTGGCCGGTATCTCTGGATACACTCCAACCCTCGGAAGACGCACCACATAGCCAACACACATAAGAGGGTGAAACAAAATCACATACCAGAAACAACTATTTTTAAGCAGCTAAGTAATTGCAGAGACACTCTTAATCATCTGGCATGCACAACATAGTATAAAAATGGCTATGATTACAAGAATGAGTGCAATGGACCAGTGAATGACAGTTGCCCACCACTTCTCTAGGGACCCAAATGTCCACCAGTTGCCCCATGAGGTGTTGTGCTGGAGGAGCTGGTCCCTTAATTTTTGAATTGTAGGCACCGAGTCCCGAATGTGAGCGGCGAAGTGAGTGATGTTGCTGGACCCATCAGGGATAAAGGTACAGCATTCCTTACCAACCACTGCACACGTTCCACCATCAGCAGCGAGTAGGTAGTCCAGTGCCATTCGGTTCTGCAGGGTGACCATCCTGACAGCTGTCAGTTCTGCCGCCGTTCGGGTGAGGGCATCCTCCGTGTGTTGCAGTGCCACTGCCGTCTCGTTGGCCAGCGTCCCGAGCACAGTGGTCATCTGGATCACCTCTCGGGACAATAACTGGGAAAGGCTATCATCCATAACCTCTCTGCCTCTGTAATGGCCCTCTTGTCCCGGTGGCCACTGTACGCCGGGGGCTCCCCAAGGTCATTCAGGGGGTGGATGAAGGGCACCACATATGCTGAAAAGCAGTAGCCGTACCAGCTCGTGGGGAGCCACGGGTAGGAGCGGAGAGTGGCTCGGTGTGGGCATGGTCTGGCCTGGCGGTCTTTTTGTAACTAGTCTTCCCCCTGCAATGCTCCTTCCACAGGGCATACAGGTTGGGGGTGGGAATGCCATCTATATTGTTACGATCCACCCCTGCACACAGCAGGTCCGTGTACAGCTGCCTGTGTGTATATCTGAGAGGTATAGTGTCTAGGGCCCTTGTCTTGGTCTTGAGGACCTGCATAGGTGCCCCCCTCTGCATATATTCTAATCCCTCCTGGGGGGTGATGGCATCCCGTACGGTCCTACCGCTGGCTAGTGCCATGAGGGGCAGGATTACAGACTTCAGATCGGGGCGTGCAGTAGCGACCAAGTATCCCGCTAAGGCACTGGTCACTCGTGTGTTTTCAAGGAAGTTACGGTCGCAGGCACCTTGATAGATGCCGTTGACCAGTGCCCATTCCCGGATAACCCGGGTGCCCTCACTGACCGTAACCCATTGCGGGCGCCCATGTAGATCCCACTTCAGAAGTGTTGGACAGCGAGCTCGTACCACGGTCACTACCCGATCCCACAGGGTTGTGCCGTCACGGATTTCTGCTTGTGGAACCCGCAACGCATTGTTTATGCTCTGCTGGTCAGAGGGGCTTCCCAGGGCGCTTGCCTCCTGATGGGAGAGGCTGAGGTTGGGCCCCCCCTCGTCCCACAGCCGGAGTAGCCAGGCGGCCAGATGGTCGCCTGGTCGTTGGCGGTACCGATTCGCCAACTGGGTCAGCTCCTTGGGGGAGAAGTCCCGGGTCTCCGTGGTCTCGGAGTGACTAGGGGAAGGTCCGGCCGACTCCCCCTCATCCCCTTCCTCCCTGCGGTGAACCGGGGACCGCGTGGTGACGGGTCGGGCATGTTGGAGCTTGGGTGAGAAGGTGGAAGGGTGGTTGTGGGATCTTGGTTCCTCGGGCACCCACTCGGCGCTGAGTAGGCTACGGTCAATTATGGAAAACCCTGAACATCCTCTACAGAGCACCATCCAGAGACAGAGAAGCAGTTTCAGCGATAGGTTACTATCGATGCAATGCCCCTCAGACAGGATGAAGAGGTCAATACTCCCCAATGCCATTAGGCTTTACAATTCAACCGCCAGGACTTAAGAACTTTTTTTTTAAAGCTATTATTAATGCTTTTTGAGTTAGTGATTTAGATGCATATCATATTTTTACTGAGTTAAGTATTGTATGTAATTAGTTTTTGCTACAACAAGTGTATGGGACATTGGAAAAAAAGTTGAATTTCCCCATGGGGATGAATAAAGTATCTATCTATCTATCTATCTATCAATCCATCCAGATGTCCCCATCCCCCAGCCATGCGTCCAGCTTGTCGCCACACTGGACTAAGGCTTGAATCTTTAATGGGTCCGGCTGCCAGCCAGACCGACGGGCTGCCCTGGCCTGCTGAAGTTTTATGAGGCGACAGGCAAGTTCAGTTCCGCTAACTTCAAGGTCATTGGCTCAGGCCTGGGCAGCCTGTGCTGCTTCCATCAGCGTGCAACAACGCTGACTGAGGTCTTCAATTTCCCTGTCCTTCTGACCACACAAGTGCTGCAGGTGATCAGTAATTCTAACCTGGCGTCTCAGCAGGGACGCAAACAACCAGAAGGCACCCCTTTGACTCCCCTTGGCTTTGGGGAACCCTGATTCCTTCAGGAGGGAGACCACATGATGGCCCAGCTTCTCTCCACAGGGCTCTAACTGCTCAGACCAGTCCACTGGTTTTCCGTGGTCTGCCAGCATGCTGGCCAGACTCTCAAATCCCTCCCTTTCATCAGCCCACCCGGGGATCTTATCCTGGGTGCCTGCACTGGCTTTCTTCCCCTTATTCCAGAACATTATCCCCTGTGCTTGTGTCCAGCCAAAATCTATGAGACCCTGCTCGCAGAGCCAAATGTTGTAATGGAAAATAACTGGTTCTTTGAGTCTCAACAGTAGAGGCCTGGACACACACAGTTTTAATAATAAGGAATTTATTTACAAGGGGAAGTCGGGTCAACACAAGCAATTACAATACACAGGAAGCGGTGTGGGGATAGGGTACGGTTACACAAACAAAGAACAAAGGAAAAGCACTACAACAGCTATCCCCCTTGACCTTGGATAGTTGCGGCTCCCTTACCAGGACAAATGATAAACCTTCCCAAATATAAATCAATGCACTTACCTTCAATGTGGTGGTCTGTAAGAGAGAGCGAGCCAGGCACATGTCTCACCTTTTATAGCATGAGGCTGGGCGAGGTAATCCAATTAAGGTGACCAATAATTTAGGTGTGCATTGATTAGTTGGGAGGGACTAAATGTTGATTGGCATGTGGTGTGTCCTCCGACCAGCCAGGTGGAAGTGCATCTGTCAAGGGGCCGGTATCGCTAGATAAAGTTCCTTCAGCATTTTATACGTCCATCAAATTGATGCCGTCCCTCACATGGTAAACCAACTCCCATCAAAGATGGCGCTGGTGTGATGCAAAGTATGACATTCCTGCCATGGAGGGAGTACAGAGAAGGTTCACCAGATTGATTCCTGGGATGGCAGGACTTTCATATGAAGAAAGACTGGATCGACTAGGCTTATACTCACTGGAATTTAGAAGATTGAGGGGAGATCTTATTGAAACGTATAAAATTCTAAAGGGATTGGACAGGCTAGATGCAGGAAGATTGTTTCCGATGTTGGGGAAGTCCAGAACAAGGGGTCACAGTTTAAGGATAAAGAGGAAGCCTTTTAGGACCGAGATGAGGAAAAACTTCTTCACACAGAGAGTGGTGAATCTGTGGAATTCTCTGCCACAGGAAACAGTTGAGGCCGGTTCATTGGCTATATTTAAGAGGAAGTTAGATATGGCCCTTGTGGCTAAAGGGATCAGGGGGTATGGAGAGAAAGCCGGTACAGGGTTCTGAGTTGGATGATCAGCCATGATCATACTGAATGGCGGTTCAGGCTCGAAGGGCCGAATGGCCTACTCCTGCACCTATTTTCTATGTTTCTATCTCAGTCGCCGTA
This sequence comes from Hemitrygon akajei, assembly GCF_048418815.1. Lineage (NCBI taxonomy): Eukaryota > Metazoa > Chordata > Chondrichthyes > Myliobatiformes > Dasyatidae > Hemitrygon > Hemitrygon akajei. Next base: position 533,623 of record NW_027331940.1, read on the forward strand.
CAGATGACCCTCGAATTGGTGCAAAAGTAGAAATGTCGACAGGGTGTGGAAGGTGAGTGGTGGGGGCAGCACAGGGCTGCAAATTATTGTGTCGATCCGTGGCTTCCTTCTGTGTTAAGATGAGTCCACCCTCAGGGTGGAAAAGAAACGCCATAAATTCCTTCCGAGTGCCCTCACCCGATTGTAGGAATATCGATTCAATCTTCCAGTGATCAAAATTTCCAACCGCCTCCCCCCACCCCTTATCCTATTCCACACTCTGACATTTTACTTTTTCTCACCCGCCTGTTACTTCCCCTTGGGTTCCCTCCCCCTCCCCTTTCACCTGTCGTCCACTCTCCTTTCATGTCAAATTCTTTCTTCTCCAGCACTTTCCCATCCATCTGTCACCTGTCACTTTCCAGATCGCCTCTTTCCCCGCCCGCCACATTTTAATTCAGGTGCCTCCCCCGACACCCACTACTTCCTTCAGTCCTGAAGAGGGGTTTCGGCCAGAAATGTCCACTCTTTTCCATAGATGCTACCTGACCTTCTGAGTTCCTCCAGAAGGAAGTTACTTTTATAGAGGATTAAGAAAGGCATTAGAGAGTAATTATTTGGAGGATGCAATAAAGATCGACCAGATTGATCCCTGTATCAGTGGGGTCTTCATTTGCAGAAAGATGAAACGCGATAAACTTTTATTAAGAGAATCGAGGACTGAGTGGTGAACACATTGAAATGCACAACATCATTACCGGTTGAACCAGGGATCCCAGTCTCCGAAAAAGGGGGTGGACTGTCCGGGACTAAGATGAGGGGAAATGTCTCCACTCCGAGGGTGGGAATGTCTTTAAATCCCCACCACAGGGGGCGGTGAAGACTCAGTGATCGACCTCACATAAAACAGCTGATGTGTGGAGACCGAAGGGATCGAGGAAATGAGGATCGGGCGGAAACATGTGGCTGAGATGGGAGAGCAGCCGCCACCTTGCTGATGGTTAGAGGGGCTGAATGGCCAACTCCTTCTGCTTCTCAATTGCTGATGTGTCTGTGTTCCTGTCCAGTGAGGCTGGAGGAATGTGAATAGAAATCAGTGTTTATAAACACAGAAGTAACTTAAATGACACTTCTCCGATTTGGATGTAAATTGTATGTCGGAATCGTATGAGGATCAGCCTTGTGACTGTGTGACACGAGAGAGGACGAAAGCGGAAGATACCAAAGAAAAAATTAAAAATGTAGTTGCTTTAAATATGAAGTAATGTAGAAAATGCTGCAGGTGGGCCGGGCAGCGTGTGAGGGGCGAGGAGAACAGTCACCGAATCAGGTGGGAGTCTGGTAAACCGGTCACGTGATACCGTTTCGCGCTCCAATTTTACTGCGCATCTGCAGCATCTGCGGGTTTGTTTCTCGTCTGTGTCTCGTTCGGACAAAGCAACAAGATCCAGATCTGTCATGTCCTCTCAATCTGGCTGGGAATTTTTTCCTGAATCCTTTCCCAAAGAGCAGCCAGTATTTCCCAGTGTATGACCGTATCCTTCCAAGATTTAACAGCTTTTCCATTTATTTGGGATTCTCAAAAATGTTAACAGTATGTTTAAACCTCCCTGCAGATGATCCAGATCAACAAACCAAGCTGCCTAATATTTCCACTCAACTAAAACAGAGAATCGGCTAATTACGCTTTAATTTAAATGTTGTACTCTTATTTAATTTAACACACACATACACACACACACTTTTTTCATCTATGATGAATTTCATTGTACTTCTGCCGTAAAGATAACATGCTTCATGACATTTGCCGGTGATATTAAATCAGATTCTGAAATTGTCAGGGCAGACCCGCCCATCGGTCACGTGATCTCATTTTATCGCAGATCTGAAGCAGTTGACACTAAGATACGGTTCCTCAAGAGTCTCGTCTGGCCAGTAATCCTATATGGTTGTGAAGCATGGGCCCGAAAAGCAGCTGATGAAAAGAAGTTGACAGCATTTGAGATGTGGACATAAAGACCGATCCTCAGGATGCCGTACAATGAAAGGAGATCTAACAAATTCATTCTAGAAAAGATTGGCACGAAACCAATCCTCTGGAAACCATTATCTAAAGGAAACACCGCTATTTTGGACACATCTCGGGGACTGATGACTCACTGGAACGCACTGTGCTTGAAAGCAGAATGGAAGGAAGCCGCTCACGAGGCAGACAGTGGACAACCTGCATCGACAACATCAAGAGAAGCAAAAGAAACAAGAGATTTGACTGCCGACAGAATGTAGTGGAAGAAAGTGGTCGCTGAGACTCTGGCACATGATGATGATGACGATGATGATGATGATGATGATGATGATAACGATGATGATGATGATGATGATGATGTTAATGACGATGAAGCAGTTGCAGGTTTGTTTCCGAAGCCCTGTTGACCTTTCTGCTGTACTGAGCCGAGGGAGGGATCGCTGACTGCAGGGTGAAGACATCACATTCACATCGGTGAGTTTTGAGACCGGTACCAAGCGGGGAGTGCTGATTTTGGGCAGTCAGCCCTGTTAACTTCCCCAAACTGGCGGCTTCGTCCCGTTCCTGGAGCAGAACCTGCCGGCGTCAGTCCCGGTTGTGGGACCTTCACAGCGAACCGTCTGAGATGAGCCTCGCTCAGTCCCCGTTGTTCCAATCCCGAGGGATGGGGGTGGAATGAGATGGTGATACCGGAACTAGACCCATCTTTCATCATCCTTCGCCCATTCAGACAAGGCGGTAGGGTCCAGATCAGTCACCTCCTCCCGTTGTGGGTGGGCATTTGCTTCCATTCCACTGTTACGATCTGCCGCAGTGCAGCCATACTTTCCCGATGTATGACCCTATTTATGGGAGAATTGAGCCTTCTCCATTCATCTGTGCTTCTCAAGAATTTGTACACTTCAGTTCAGCCTCCCTCCAGAGTTTCAAATCATCAACCCAGTTTGTCTAATATTTCTGCACAGGTGAAATGAGGAATCGGTTTATTATTTGGATGTTTTATTTTTATTTTTGCAATGGTCATTTAGCTAGCATGCGCACGCGCGCGCGCACACACACACACACACACACACACACACACACACACACACACACACACACACACACACACACACACACACACACACACACACACACACACACACACACACACACACGTACGTATTGAAGTTCACAGTTTTTCCCTATTGTTATGTATTACTTATTACTGCTGCTGTAAAGACAATACATTTTTATGACACATGCCGGTGATATTGAACTTGATTCTAATATTGACATGAGAGACTCACCGCGGAGCTGCAGCATCTGCAGGTTTGTTTCCCTTCGCCCACCGCAGCTCTGGAGAGGCGGAGCTCAGACTGCGCATGCTCAGTCTTGAGGGTCGTTGGTTTCCTTTCCGTACCATGTTGATGCGGATCGTCGGCGAGGAGCCGGGGGAAGATTTACTGTCTTCGGGGAAAGCTCCCATCGGTGAGTATGGAGCCCTATCCCGAGCGGGGAAGTCTGACGATGGGTAGAGAGTCCTGTTAACTCACCCGAACTGGAGGTTAGGTCCAGGTTGCTGGCTAAAACTGCCGGGGTCGATCCGGTTTGTGGGACAATCACACCGAGCCGCCTGAGATGAGCCTCCACTCACCCCTGCTGCTCTAGTCCTAGGAGCGTGATGAGGCAGGGATACCGGAACTGCTCCCATCTAGGGGTAAGTTTTTTACGCAGAGTGGTGAGTACGTGGAATGGGTTGCCCGCGGCGCTGGTGAAGACAGAAACGCTAGGGTCTTTAAGAGATTCCTGGATGGCTACATGGAGCTCAGAAAAATGGTGGGCTATGGGTAAAGCCCAGGTAGTTCTAAGGTAGGGCCATGTTCAGCATGGCTTTGTGGGCCGAAGGGCCTCTGTTGTGCTCTATGTTTTCTATGTTTCTATGTACCCGGGGAACTTTAGATCCATGACCCGGCTCGGTAGCGGATCCAAACTTCACCTGGAGCGATGCCCGGGGTCGACGATTGTTTTATATCGTTCCAGTACACGGGAAACAGCCGTTCGGCCTGTTGTGTTCTTGCAGACAGAGAAGACTAATGGCAGTAACACCACGTTCGAGATATTACCCCACGTTTATGAGCAGTTCTATCTTTCACCCTTTGAGACCAATGGTGAGATCCAGATCTGGGACGTCCCTTCTTTTTGTCTGGACATTTTGATCTTGATTCCATTCCCCTGTAATGACTTGCCAAAGTTCAGCCGATGTGTCCGGGTATCTGACCCTATTAATGCGAGAATTAAGCGTTTTCCACATATGTGGGTTTCTCAAAAGAGAGTCCACTTCAATGAAGCCTCTGTCCAGATGCTCCAGAGCAGAGGCTCAGTCTGTCTCATATTACCACTCAATTAAAGTGCTGATTCGTTTATTACTCTCATGTACCGAGGTACATTGATAAACTAGTCTTGCGAACCATCCATTGTCATCAATACATTACAACAGAACGAGGTGACAGGAATGTTCCGATTTGTAACGGACCAGCAGCGAGGGATTTCACACTGTTTCAGGTTTTAACGTTAAAACCACTATCTTTATTAGTACCTACTTATACTATAGTAGTTTAAACGATATAAATAAAAAGTTAACAGTGTTATATGGGTGTGTGTGTGTCTCCCCAAACCATCAAGTTTAGGAATAGTTACTAAGATCTTAAGTTGGCAAGTTAATACGGTTCAGTGATCCACAGAATAAATTATGGGAGATTTGTAATCCGCATAGAAGTAGGCAGAGAGAGGGCGATACGAAGATTTACAGGTTCCACTCTGGTAAAACAAAATACCAGACGTCGAAGATCTCGTCCGTCGAATCGTTCCGAAATCCACTTAGAAATATCACCAGGTGTCAGTCAGAGGAATATTGTCTGCAAGTGGTTACCACAGAACACCCCGATTCCAGAGTAGGGTCAACAAAAGTGATACCATAGGATACTCCAGCAGATTCACACATATGGATTATACGAAGTGACAGTCACACATCCTCTGTGCACTGTGTTCCGATGATCAACACAACCTTTTGGGCATAGGAGAGTTCCAAACCACAGTGACCAGCTGTAGTGCCACCGGCTTTCCCTCCCCCCCCCCCCCCACCCCCGGTCCCTCTCACATTCTCTCTCTCTCTCTCCACAGCAAGCAGTCACAGCCTGTGATTGACGTCATAGTCCCGCCTCACTCAGGCGCTCTTAAAGTAACATTCACAGTAAAACGAGCTGGCGTCTCTCGTAGCAGAAAGTAAAACAATAACAGAAGGTAACAAATCGCTATGGTTACAGAGAAAGTGCGGTGAAGGTAGACATATGGTGCAAGGTCACATTGAGTTAGATAGCGAGGTCCAGAGTCCATCTTATTAAGCTGTGTCTTATTATACTGCAAACATTCAATTTGATATAACAGCAAAATAGAGGCCATCTTTGAGCCAAGTGGTATGTTTTCTATTTTTTTAAATCTTCGACCAGATGGGCGCATGGGAGGTGAGAATGTTTAGGTTTGTGGGGAATTTTAACTGTGTTGCCTGCTTTGCTGAGGCAGCGGGAAATATAGACACAGTCCATGGAGAGGCGGCCTGTTTCTATGTTGTGTCAGCCGTGTCCACGGTTCTCTGCTGTTTCATGTAGACATGGGCAGGGCAGTGGGAAATATAGACACAGTCCATGGAGGAGAGGCCTGTTTCTATGTTGTGTTCAGCCGTGTCCACGGTTCTCTGCCGTTTCATGTAGACATGGGCAGGGCAGTGGGAAATATAGACCCAGTCCATGGAGGAGAGGCCTGTTTCTATGTTGTGCTCAGCCGTGTCCACGGTTCTCTGCTGTTTCATGTAGACATGGGCAGGGCAGTGGGAAATATAGACACAGTCCATGGAGGAGAGGCCTGTTTCTATGTTGTGCTCAGCCGTGTCCACGGTTCTCTGCCGTTTCATGTAGACATGGGCAGGGCAATGGGAAATATAGACCCAGTCCATGGAGGAGAGGCCAGTTTCTATGTTGTGCTCAGCCGTGTCCACGGTTCTCTGCTGTTTCATGTAGACATGGGCAGGGCAGTGGGAAATATAGACCCAGTCCATGGAGGAGAGGCCTGTTTCTATGTTGTGCTCAGCCGTGTCCACGGTTCTCTGCTGTTTCATGTAGACATGGGCAGGGCAGTGGGAAATATAGACCCAGTCCATGGAGGAGAGGCCTGTTTCTATGTTGTGTCAGTCGTGTCCACGGTTCTCTGCTGTTTCATGTAGACATGGGCAGGGCAGTGGGAAATATAGACCCAGTCCATGGAGGAGAGGCCTGTTTCTATGTTGTGCTCAGCCGTGTCCACGGTTCTCTGCTGTTTCATGTAGACATGGGCAGGGCAGTGGGAAATATAGACACAGTCCATGGAGGAGAGGCCTGTTTCTATGTTGTGTCAGCCGTGTCCACGGTTCTCTGCTGTTTCATGTAGACATGTGCAGGGCAGTGGGAAATATAGACCCAGTCCATGGAGGAGAGGCCTGTTTCTATGTTGTGCTCAGCCGTGTCCACGGTTCTCTGCTGTTTCATGTAGACATGGGCAGGGCAGTGGGAAATATAGACCCAGTCCATGGAGGAGAGGCCTGTTTCTATGTTGTGTTCAGCTGTGTCCACGGTTCTCTGCTGTTTCATGTAGACATGTGCAGGGCAGTGGGAAATATAGACCCAGTCCATGGAGGAGAGGCCTGTTTCTATGTTGTGTCAGCCGTGTCCACGGTTCTCTGCTGTTTCATGTAGACATGGGCAGGGCAGTGGGAAATATAGACCCAGTCCATGGAGGAGAGGCCTGTTTCTATGTTGTGTCATCTGTGTCCACGGTTCTCTGCTGTTTCATATAGACATGGGCAGGGCAGTGGGAAATATAGACCCAGTCCATGGAGGAGACGCCTGTTTCTATGTTGTGCTCAGCTGTGTCCACGGTTCTCTGCTCTTTCATGTAGACATGGGCAGGGCAGTGGGAAATATAGACCCAGTCCATGGAGGAGAGGCCTGTTTCTATGTTGTGTTCAGCCGTGTCCACGGTTCTCTGCTGTTTCATGTAGACATGGGCAGGGCAGTGGGAAATATAGACCCAGTCCATGGAGGAGAGGCCTGTTTCTATGTTGTGTCATCTGTGTCCACGGTTCTCTGCTGTTTCATGTAGACATGTGCAGGGCAGTGGGAAATATAGACCCAGTCCATGGAGGAGAGGCCTGTTTCTATGTTGTGTCAGCCGTGTCCACGGTTCTCTGCTGTTTCAGGTAGACATGGGCAGGGCAGTGGGAAATATAGACCCAGTCCATGGAGGAGAGGCCTGTTTCTATGTTGTGTTCAGCCGTGTCCACGGTTCTCTGCTGTTTCATGTAGACATGGGCAGGGCAGTGGGAAATATAGACCCAGTCCATGGAGGAGAGGCCTGTTTCTATGTTGTGTCAGCCGTGTCCACGGTTCTCTGCTGTTTCAGGTAGACATGGGCAGGGCAGTGGGAAATATAGACCCAGTCCATGGAGGAGAGGCCTGTTTCTATGTTGTGTCAGCCGTGTCCACGGTTCTCTGCTGTTTCAGGTAGACATGGGCAGGGCAGTGGGAAATATAGACCCAGTCCATGGAGGAGAGGCCTGTTTCTATGTTGTGTTCAGCCGTGTCCACGGTTCTGTGCTGTTTCATGTAGACATGTGCAGGGCAGTGGGAAATATAGACCCAGTCCATGGAGGAGAGGCCTGTTTCTATGTTGTGTCATCTGTGTCCACGGTTCTCTGCTGTTTCCTGTAGACATGTGCAGGGCAGTGGGAAATATAGACCCAGTCCATGGAGGCGAGGCCTGTTTCTATGTTGTGTCATCTGTGTCCACGGTTCTCTGCTGTTTCCTGTAGACATGTGCAGGGCAGTGGGAAATATAGACCCAGTCCATGGAGGAGAGGCCTGTTTCTACGTTGTGTCAGCCGTGTCCACGGTTCTCTGCTGTTTGATGTAGACATGGGCAGGGCAGTGGGAAATATAGACCCAGTCCATGGAGGAGAGGCCTGTTTCTATGTTTTGTCATCTGTGTCCACGGTTCTCTGCGGTTTCATGTAGACATGGGCCGGGCAGTGGGAAATATAGACACAGTCCATGGAGGAGAGGCCTGTTTCTATGTTGTGCTCAGCCGTGTCCACAGTTCTCTGCTGTTTCATGTAGACATGGGCAGGGCAGTGGGAAATATAGACCCATTCCATGGAGGAGAGGCCTGTTTCTATGTTGTGTTCAGCCGTGTCCACGGTTCTCTGCTGTTTCATGTAGACATGGGCAGGGCAGTGGGAAATATAGACCCAGTCCATGGAGGAGAGGCCTGTTTCTACGTTGTGTCAGCCGTGTCCACGGTTCTCTGCTGTTTGATGTAGACATGGGCAGGGCAGTGGGAAATATAGACCCAGTCCATGGAGGAGAGGCCTGTTTCTATGTTTTGTCATCTGTGTCCACGGTTCTCTGCGGTTTCATGTAGACATGGGCCGGGCAGTGGGAAATATAGACACAGTCCATGGAGGAGAGGCCTGTTTCTATGTTGTGCTCAGCCGTGTCCACGGTTCTCTGCTGTTTCATGTAGACATGGGCAGGGCAGTGGGAAATATAGACCCAGTCCATGGAGGAGAGGCCTGTTTCTATGTTGTGTCAGTCGTGTCCACGGTTCTCTGCTGTTTCATGTAGACATGGGCAGGGCAGTGGGAAATATAGACCCAGTCCATGGAGGAGAGGCCTGTTTCTATGTTGTGCTCAGCCGTGTCCACGGTTCTCTGCTGTTTCATGTAGACATGGGCAGGGCAGTGGGAAATATAGACACAGTCCATGGAGGAGAGGCCTGTTTCTATGTTGTGTCAGCCGTGTCCACGGTTCTCTGCTGTTTCATGTAGACATGTGCAGGGCAGTGGGAAATATAGACCCAGTCCATGGAGGAGAGGCCTGTTTCTATGTTGTGCTCAGCCGTGTCCACGGTTCTCTGCTGTTTCATGTAGACATGGGCAGGGCAGTGGGAAATATAGACCCAGTCCATGGAGGAGAGGCCTGTTTCTATGTTGTGTTCAGCTGTGTCCACGGTTCTCTGCTGTTTCATGTAGACATGTGCAGGGCAGTGGGAAATATAGACCCAGTCCATGGAGGAGAGGCCTGTTTCTATGTTGTGTCAGCCGTGTCCACGGTTCTCTGCTGTTTCATGTAGACATGGGCAGGGCAGTGGGAAATATAGACCCAGTCCATGGAGGAGAGGCCTGTTTCTATGTTGTGTCATCTGTGTCCACGGTTCTCTGCTGTTTCATATAGACATGGGCAGGGCAGTGGGAAATATAGACCCAGTCCATGGAGGAGACGCCTGTTTCTATGTTGTGCTCAGCTGTGTCCACGGTTCTCTGCTCTTTCATGTAGACATGGGCAGGGCAGTGGGAAATATAGACCCAGTCCATGGAGGAGAGGCCTGTTTCTATGTTGTGTTCAGCCGTGTCCACGGTTCTCTGCTGTTTCATGTAGACATGGGCAGGGCAGTGGGAAATATAGACCCAGTCCATGGAGGAGAGGCCTGTTTCTATGTTGTGTCATCTGTGTCCACGGTTCTCTGCTGTTTCATGTAGACATGTGCAGGGCAGTGGGAAATATAGACCCAGTCCATGGAGGAGAGGCCTGTTTCTATGTTGTGTCAGCCGTGTCCACGGTTCTCTGCTGTTTCAGGTAGACATGGGCAGGGCAGTGGGAAATATAGACCCAGTCCATGGAGGAGAGGCCTGTTTCTATGTTGTGTTCAGCCGTGTCCACGGTTCTCTGCTGTTTCATGTAGACATGGGCAGGGCAGTGGGAAATATAGACCCAGTCCATGGAGGAGAGGCCTGTTTCTATGTTGTGTCAGCCGTGTCCACGGTTCTCTGCTGTTTCAGGTAGACATGGGCAGGGCAGTGGGAAATATAGACCCAGTCCATGGAGGAGAGGCCTGTTTCTATGTTGTGTCAGCCGTGTCCACGGTTCTCTGCTGTTTCAGGTAGACATGGGCAGGGCAGTGGGAAATATAGACCCAGTCCATGGAGGAGAGGCCTGTTTCTATGTTGTGTTCAGCCGTGTCCACGGTTCTGTGCTGTTTCATGTAGACATGTGCAGGGCAGTGGGAAATATAGACCCAGTCCATGGAGGAGAGGCCTGTTTCTATGTTGTGTCATCTGTGTCCACGGTTCTCTGCTGTTTCCTGTAGACATGTGCAGGGCAGTGGGAAATATAGACCCAGTCCATGGAGGCGAGGCCTGTTTCTATGTTGTGTCATCTGTGTCCACGGTTCTCTGCTGTTTCCTGTAGACATGTGCAGGGCAGTGGGAAATATAGACCCAGTCCATGGAGGAGAGGCCTGTTTCTACGTTGTGTCAGCCGTGTCCACGGTTCTCTGCTGTTTGATGTAGACATGGGCAGGGCAGTGGGAAATATAGACCCAGTCCATGGAGGAGAGGCCTGTTTCTATGTTTTGTCATCTGTGTCCACGGTTCTCTGCGGTTTCATGTAGACATGGGCCGGGCAGTGGGAAATATAGACACAGTCCATGGAGGAGAGGCCTGTTTCTATGTTGTGCTCAGCCGTGTCCACAGTTCTCTGCTGTTTCATGTAGACATGGGCAGGGCAGTGGGAAATATAGACCCATTCCATGGAGGAGAGGCCTGTTTCTATGTTGTGTTCAGCCGTGTCCACGGTTCTCTGCTGTTTCATGTAGACATGGGCAGGGCAGTGGGAAATATAGACCCAGTCCATGGAGGAGAGGCCTGTTTCTATGTTGTGTCAGCCGTGTCCACAGTTCTCTGCTGTTTCATGTAGACATGGGCAGGGCAGCGGGAAATATAGACACAGTCCATGGAGAGGCGGCCAGTTTCTATGTTGTGTCAGCCGTGTCCACAGTTCTCTGCTGTTTCATGTAGTCATGGGCAGAACGGTAACCGTACGAAGGCGGGAAGCATCCCGATCGGTTACTTTCCATGATGCAGTGATAAAGTTTGGTAAGGGGCAAAGGGCATCTGCCAAATTCCTTATTGTTTGCTCTAGCTTTGTCATTTTACGATGCATCAATAAGTATCAGCAATCTTTCTTCTGACCTACGTCTTCATTGTAAAGTGTTCTCTTTCACCTTTTACCTCATCGAATTTTCCAGGAATCGTTATTGTTTCATTTGTTTTCTTTTTTTCTGTGTGTTCTTGTTGCTTTTTTCCTTTGTTAGCTAGAACTACCGATGGTCTAATTGAATACAGTACGAGGCGGGGTAAACGCAGGAATTACAGTTTTAGTGTCACCGTTATACAATGGCTGGAGTGTTGATCCTTGTCACAATGAAACTCGTAGCAGATTATACTAAGTTTGTTATTTCGGTTCTCAGTTACTTTTAGTGAGCCACTTCCTCCGTTTCCATGATAACGACCCGCCAGAGCTGCAAGAGGTGTCGCCCAGTAAATCGCTCTGTGGTCACCGTCTCTCAGCGTGGAGACAGTGGCCTCGGGAGCAAATGTAACAGAGTGATAGCGGGAGGAAAGGATGCTGTGACCATTGACTGTATGGGATGTATTACACCAGGGTCAGAATGGACTGAAAACTACCAAATTGGAGGGATGAGGGTGGCATTTACACAAACGGTTTGAACATTTTGGGGTGTCCCAAACATTTTGCAAACAGCTAGAATCTGTGAATTAAAAGTAAATAAAAACTGCTGTTGCCGGAAATTTAAAGTAAAGAAGAGAGAGAATGCTGGAAACACTCAGCAGATCGGCAGCATATTGGACAGTCTCAGATCTAATACTGGGTCTTCCACCATTTCCCTCTTCACAGGTGTAGCCTGATATACTGAGTTCCCAGCGTTTTCTATTTTATAATTTTACATTTTGCTTCTGCTACTCTCCCTCACGTCAATACGATAGTGATTAAACGTGCTCAGCTTCGCTTCTGGAGACAAGCTGAAGTGTGTCCGTATCCTCTCTCATGCTCCAGCCTGGTTAACCAGCCAGAACACCGGCGCAGGCAGAGGGTCATTAGGTTCCAGTTCCTCCTCAATCTGAGAATTGAAAATGGCAGGAACATCATGGCAAATCGCCGGCAACAAGGCGTCTGTGAGTGGGTTATAATATGAGGATGGAGTATCTGAGAATATTGAATTGGCAATATACGGCCTTCAGTCCAGGTTGGTAATTCCACAGCGGGGATCGAAATTACCTGGCAAGTATTCTGGAGATTTCTGAGGAGGTAACTATGGCGATAGATGAAGATGATGCTGTCTATAAGGACTTTGGTAAAGCCTCGAACAAGAACCCGCATGGCAGCTGACCAACAAGTTTTGGTCATGTGGGATTCACGGGGAGCTAGAGAGGTAGATTCACAGCGGGCTCAATGAAATGTAACAGAGAATAATAGAGTTCCTCTTGTCCTTCAGCCTCTGCAACTTTGATCATATCCAAACAGATCTTAAAACTGAACCTTCCTCGCTCCATCTCCGCCGTCTTCTTTCAACAGCATCACTCCTTCGATAACTCCCTTGTTCATTCATACCTCTTCACTAATCTCCCTCCAGCCACTTATCCCAGCAAGTGGCCTAATTGCTACACCTGCCCGTACACATCCTCCCTCATCTCCATTCAGACACAAAACAGTCCTTCCAGCAACACCTCACCTGCGTATCTGCTGGGGTCATCTATTGTGTCCCGTGCTCCCGATGTGGCCTCATTTACATTGGTGAGACGCACCATAAATTGGGAGACCGTTTTGTCGAGCATCTCTGTATCATCTGCCACAAGGGGGACTTCGCAGTGACCAAACATTTTAATTCTGATTCCCATTCCGACGTCTCGATCAACGGCTTCCTGTTGTGCCAAGATGAGACCGTCCTCAGGGTGGAGGAGCAACACCTTATATTCCATCTGGGTACCCTCCAACCTGATTAAATGAATATTGAATTCTACTTCCAGTAAACAAATCCCACCCCCAACCAATTCCCAACGCTGAACTTCCATTTCTCCTCACTAGCCTATTATTTTCCCCCGGGTCCCTCCTTCCGTTTCCTCTATTGACAACACTCCGAATCTTTATTCTCCAGCCCTTGACATCTCTATCATTTGACTTCACCTATAACCTTCAGCTCGCCTCTTTCTGCTCCAGCATTTTTATTCAGATATCTTCACTCCTCCCCAGTAATGAAGTAAATTCTTTGCCCAAAATGTCGGCTGTTTACTCTTTTTCAAAGATACTGCCTGATGTGCTGAGTTTCTCCGGCATTTTGTATGTGTTGCTTTGGATTTCCAGCATCTGCAGGCTTCATCGTGTTTGAGGTAACCATTTGGCTTTGCTAAGATTGTACCTGGAATACGGTGTAAAGTCCTGCTCCCCATACTAACACGGGTTATACAGACCAAAGAACAAACTGTCGGAGGAACTCAATGGGTCGGGCAGCATCTGTGGAGAGAAATGGACCGTCAACATTTCGGGCCGGACCCTCCCTCTGGACTGAGAGTGGACGGGGAATAGTCAGAGAAAAGAGGTGATGGGCGGGGATGGTGCAAGAGCTGGGGAGTGAGTGGTGGATCCAGGTGAGGGGGGAGCTGGGACGGTGGAAATAGTGACAGGGGTGGGAGGTAAGTGGTTGGGGTAACACGGGGCTGCAGAAGATATTTAATTCCACGGAGGATTATAAGGTTAGAGAGTGTTTGTTTTAGAGATTCACTAGACTGATTCCTGGAGGACGATGAAGATCAGTGACCGTCCTCATATAAAACAGAGGCCGGCAGATGTGTAGAGACTGAGGGGATCGAGGAAATGAGGATCGGGCAGGAAGATGTGGCTGAGATGGGAGAGCAGCCGCCATCTTGCTGATAGTTTGATTATCTGTATGACCACGTCCTGCTGTTTCTCACTTGATGTTTCAGTGTTCCTGCCTTGTGAAGTCCCGGAGGAATGTTAATAGAAATTTGTGTTTGTAAATATAGAAGTGATTTGAATGAAAACAACACAGTTCTCTGAGAACAGGAAAGTGGAGCTCAGGGGACAGCGAAGGTACTGAGCGAAAAATTAAGCTGGTGTAATTATGAAATAACGTGTAAAATGCGGCAGGTAGGTCGGGCAGGGTGTGACACCGGTTCAAATGGGAGAACCTCCACCCGTCACGTGATCCACCTCGCTCCCATTTCAAACGCACAACTGCAGCATCTGCGGCTTTTCGAGGCCCCGCCCCCGCTATCACAGTCCCCGGATGGGCGGTGGTTTTCTTTCCTTTCTGTGTTGAAGCGGATCGTCGGCGGGGAGCCGGGGGTCGGATCACTGTCTGCGGGGCAAATTGATCAAGTTCCTATTGGTGAATATTGAGGCAGGTCCTGAGAAGGAACGGGACCGACAATTACCCATCGGTGATTACTGAAGCCGATGCCGAGAGGGGAAAACCTCATGTTGTTCGGTGAGTCTCGTTAACTTCCTCGAACTGGCGGTCTCGTCCGGCTTCCTGGACACATCCTGCCCGGGTCGGGGGTCCTTCACACCGAACAGTCTGAGATGAGCCGACGCTCAGTCCCTGTTGCTCGACTCCCAGGAGCGGGATGAGGTGGTGCTGCCGGGACTGAACCCATCCGTTCAGTTGTACCTGGGGAACTTTACATCCTTCACTCGGCCCGGTATCGGATCCAAACTTCACCTGGATCGACGCCTGGGGTCGATAATGGTTTTACATATTTCCAGCTCGCTGGAAGCGGCCGTTCGGCCTGTTGTTTTCTTGCAGACAGAGGGTTAAACGGAGTAATCACACCCTCGGGAGACTCCTCCACGTGTATGAGAAGTTTCATCTTTCCCCGTTCAAACAGGACAGTGAGATCCAGATCTCTCACGTCCTCTCGGGGACTGGGAAGTTTATTTCCATCTTCTGTCCATTGCTACGACTTGCCGAAATGCTGACAGTGTTTCCCGATATCTAGCCCCATTAACGCGAGAATTAAGTCTTGTTCATTTATCTGGGTTTCCCGGAAATGTGTACACTCCCTCCGGAATCTCCAAAGGAGCAACCCAGGCTGTCTAATATTCCCACACGATTCAAATGGGGAATCAGTGTTTTTACATGTACAGAGGTAGAGTGAATCTTGTCTTCGGTATCATCCACACAGATCAATACATTACAACAGTACATTCAGTTGATATAAGGTAAAACAGCACCAGAGTATAGCAAATCATTCTGGTTACAGAGAAAGTGCAGTGCAGGTAGATATGTGGTGCAAGGTCACATCGATTTAGACTGTGAGGTCAGGAGTCCACTCATCACGCTGTTCGCTTCTGACAGCAGAATGGACACTGTCCTTGAGCCTGGCGGTATGTTTCCGTTTTATTTTAGCTTCGCCCCGATGGGAGGGTGAGAAGTGAGAATGTTCAGGATTGTGGGGATCTTTCATTATGTTAGCTGCTTTACTGAGGCAGTGGGAGGTGTAGACAGAGTCCATGGAGGGGAGGCTGGCTTCTATTATGTACTCAGCTGTGTCCACAGTTCTCCGCTATTTCATTCAGTTAAAGGAAGAGCAGTAGCCGTATGAAGATGTGAAATATCGGGATGGGATATCCTCTGCGGAGCATTGATACAGCTTGCAGAGTGGAAAAGGACATATACTGAAATTCATATTGCATGTTCAGGCTTTGTTATATTGGAATCTGTTATCTACTAGTGAGTACTATTATTCCAGTATCTGTATTCCTGGGCGACCATCAGTGAGTGCACTTGATTCCTTCTCCCACCTGGTTCCATCTGCTCATTCCCTGCCCAACTTGTTCAACCTCTGTCCAGTCTGTATGCCACCACCTCAATGATATATATCAACCATCTTGTTCAACATCTGTCCAGTCTGTATCCCACCACCTCAATGATTTATATCAACCATCTTGTTCAACCTCTGTCCAGTCTGTATTCCACCACCTCAATGATATATATCAAACATCTTGTTCAACCTCTGTCCAGTCTGTATCCCACCACCTCAATGATATATATCAACCATCTTGTTCAACCTCTGTCCAGTCTGTATTCCACCACCTCAATGATATATATCAACCATCTCGTTCAACCTCTGTCCAGTCTGTATTCCACCACCTCAATGATATATATCAAACATCTTGTTCAACCTCTGTCCAGTCTTCATTGTGAGGTATTTTGTCTCACTGAGTTATTTCTGAAATCGGTGTTTGTTACCTGGAAGTACAAGAGGATTTATTGAATAGAGCAGTGAGGGATCCTCGGTGATGGGGATGCCGAGGAACTTAAAGCTGTTCACCATCTCAGCCCCAGATCGACTGATGTCAATAGGGGTTTACCCATCTTCGTTCCTCCTGTAGTCCACAACTAGCTCCTTTGTTTTTGCGATATTGAGGGAAAGGCTGTTATTTTGCCATCACTGTGTCAGAGAGATGACCTCTTCCCTGTAGGCCACCTCGTTATTGCTTGAGAGGAGGCCAATCTATGTAGTGTCGTCAACAAATTTCATTAGCAGATTAGAGCCGTGGGTGGCGACACAGTCATGTGCATACAGGGAAACTAAATTCGGGAGACCGGTTGTTATGGCAACAGGTGACATTGAATTTCAAAGACATCTTGGTCAGTTTTTGAGATGGGCTGAGGAATGGCAAATGGTTTTTAACTTGGACAAGTGAGAGATGATGCATTTTGGACAGTCAACTGGGTAGGACTGGTATAGTGAACGAGAGAGCATCGGGTGTTGTGGAACAGAGCGACCTGGGGTGACAAGAGTACAGTCACTGAAAGTGGACGTGCAAGTATAAAAGGTGAAAAAGAAGGCTTTAATAATGCTGGCCATCAGTTAGGGCATTGAGTTCTGGATTATGGGCATGGTATTGTAGTTATATAGATTTTTAGTGCGGCTACACAGGGTATTATGTACAGTTGTGTTCACCCTACTGTAGTACAGATGTTATCAGTCTGGAGAGGGTGCTGACGAGATTGCTGAAGATGCTACCTGGACTAGAGGGCCGAGTCATAGGAAGAGGTTGGCCAAGTTGGATCTTTATTCCAGAGGAGAATGGAGGTGACATTGTAGGAGTTTATAAAATCAGGAGGGAGTACAGATAATGTGGTTCATCATTGTATTTTTCCCAGGGTTCAGGATTCAAGCTTGCGTAATGTCATTCCAGTATAGCAGAACAAAATAATTGTTACTCTGTGTTCGAAGCAGGACGGGGAGAGAAAAAAAAACAACAAAATGACAGAGACCACAATAATAAACAAAACACAATACATAAAGTATGATAGCTTAAAAACTTTGATTGTATGTCCCTAAAGTGACGTTAGGCACAGGAGATCTTGACATATGGAGACTGACATTGATTGTCTTGCCATTAAGTGACGTTAGGAACAGGAGAGTCTGGACATACGGAGACTGACATTGATTCTATGTCCCTAAAGTGACGTTAGGCACAGGAGAGTCTGGACATACGGAGACTGACATTGATTCTATGTCCCTAAAGTGATGTCAGGCACAGGAGAGTCTGGACATACGGAGACTGACATTGATTCTATGTCCCTAAAGTGACGTCAGGCACAGGAGAGTCTGGTCATACGGAGACTGACATTGATTCTATGTCCCTAAAGTGACGTTAGGCACAGGAGAGTCTGGACATATGGAGACTGACATTGATTCTATGTCCCTAAAGTGATGTTAGGCACAGAAGAGTCTGGACATGTGAGACTGACATTGATTCTATGTCCCTAAAGTGACGTTAGGCACAGGAGAGTCTGGACATACGGAATCTGATACTGATTTTCTATCCATAAAGTTAATTTATGCACAGGAGTCCCTAGAACTGTCAGGAAACTAGTAGTGGGTTAGTGAGTATAGGTGTTGATCAGGCTTACCTCTTCTTTGTGGTGGCGTGTTGGGGAGGAAGCATTAAGAAGAGGGACGCCTCATGTCTTAATAAGCTGGTAAGGAAGGCGGGCTCTGTCGTGGGCAAAGTACTGGAGAGTTTAACATCGGTAGCTGAGCGAAGGGCGCTGAGTAGGCTACGGTCAATTATGAAAAACCCTGAACATCCTCTACATAGCACCATCCAGAGACAGAGAAGCAGTTTCAGCGACAGGTTACTATTGATGCAATGCTCCTCAGACAGGATGAAGAGGTCAATACTCCCCAATGCCATTAGGCTTTACAATTCAACCGCCAGGACTTAAGAACTTTTTTAAAGCTATTATTAATGCTTTTTGAGTTAGTGATTTAGATGCATATCATATTTTTACTGAGTTAAGTATTGTATGTAATTAGTTTTTGCTACAACAAGTGTATGGGACATTGGAAAAAAGGTTGAATTTCCCCATGGGGATGAATAAAGTATCTATCTATCTATCTATCTATCTATCTATCTATCTATCTATCTATCTATCTATCTATCTATCTATCTATCTATCTATCTATCTATCTATCTATCTATCTATCTATCTATCTATCTATCTATCTATCTATCTACTGCTTGGGGGAAATGACTGTTTTGAGCCTGATTGTCCCGGCGTGTGTGTTACAGATCCACAATTCCTTTAAGGCAGCAGCAGAGTCGTAAAGAGAGTTTAGGGCATATTGACCTTTATAACGCAGGCTATTAAGAAGAGGGGTTGGGATATTAATGCTGAAGTTGCAAAAGACACCGTGATTCCAAAATATGCGGAATTGTGCGCAGTTCCGGTCAGCTGCTGGAAAGAAAGATATCGATAAGCGTGAAAGAGAGCACGGAAAATTACACGGACATTGCTTGTGTTTCAGAAAGTAATTATAGTGTTAGGTTGAATAGGTTAGCACTTAATTACCTGGAATACAGAGAAGTGATGGGGTATATGCAGGGCTCCAACTTTTTTTATGCCATTTGCCCCTACAATTAAAGCAAGGGTCCATGGGTTGGGAACCCCCGCTAGAGATATAGAAATCTATGATGGTATAAATAGGGTGAATACAGGTAGGAATTTTCCCCTCAGTTTGGGTAAGGTCATGGATTTAGGGCAAAAGGTGACACATTTAAGGGGAATCTGAGGGGGAACTACTTCACTCAGTGGGTGGTGCGAATGGGGAACCAGTTCCCAGCAGAAGTAAGAGATGGAGGCTCAATTGTAGTATTTGAGAGATATTTGGGTAGGTAAATGAATGAGGGAGGTATAGAGGGCTATGGTCTGGGTGCAGGGAGATGGGACCACACCGAACATGGCACGGACTGGATGGGTAACAGTCCTGTGTCTGTGCTCCAAGGGTTCTGCGAATCTCAATTGAAACTTCTACACGTAATCAACATTTATTGCAGACAGGTCGAATCCAACAACGTGATTTTATTTTTGGACCAGCGTCTGCACTGCTGAGAGTTCTGTAGAGCTGGAACTACCAGGAGATTTACTGAATGCACCTCGACAGGGTAAAAACAACCGCTGGAATTTTAGTACCACCATTACAAAATGGCTGAATGTTCAGTTCATCTTTGTCACAATGAAACCGAGAACGTGTCACACTGAGTTTGTTATTTCCCCGCTCGGTTATCTTTGCGAGCCACTTCCTCCGTCACCAGGGCAACAGCTCACCAGAGCTGCAGAGAGTGTTGAACATGTTTATCGCTCTCTGGTTGCTGACTCTCAGCGGAGAGAAAGTGGCCTCAGATACGAGGATGTTTTCAGCATTTACTGTCCGGGATGGAATGAAGAAAATTGTAGGGATTGAATTTATGCAATTCTGTTCTGGGTGTCAAACACCTTGCAGTTAGTCAATCGTTTCTTCATCAAAAGAACAAAATGAAATCTCCTGCACTGAGTTTCCAATGCTATATTTTCAATTTTATATTTAAAATATTTTGTTCCTGTTACAGGATGGGGAAAGTGCCGGCTCATTGATCTGGGCTACACAGCACTCAGCAATAAAATAATGAACAAATATGCTCAATGTAACTCTGGAGACAAGTTGAAATGTATCCGCACCCTCTTTGTGACCCAATGCCCATGTTTCCCGGCCGATCCCCGTCCAGACAAAGGATCATCAGTCTCCAGTTCTGTCACGGGTTGGTGTGGGAGTGTAAGTTTTTGAACTTGGATTAGCTGAGACACTGCTGCATATTACCGGCAGCAAAGAGCCCTGGGAGAGTTGATGCTTGAGATACAATCTTGGTATGTGGTCTCCAGGAGTATGGGACTGTCAGTGTTTGGGCTTCGGTCTACGTCGGTGTTAGATGTTTCTCCTTCCGCAAAGAAGCAGACGTCTCCGGTAGCTGGATATTGGTAGCGTGAATCTCTCAGTGTGAGATGTAGAAAAGATGTGCGAGGCTCTCGGTGTGGGCTGTGACCCTCTGAGGTTGGATCTTGGGATACCTCACCTGTTTTGACCCAGATAAAATGAATCAGGGGATCAAGTTGTCCAGGTTTATGAGATGTTAAGCGAGTATTTCTGTTCTGTGCTCAGATATTTGGTTCTGAAGTTCCTTTGGAAGCAAAGCAGAGAATGAATTCCCATTCCATCCCTCAGAGGGAGAGGCTGTGGTGAAATACGCTGTTCTGTGTTTGCACCAGCAGAAATAGACCGTGGTTCCAGAAATCAATTCACATTTGGAAATTCCCCCTCACTGTCACCTGTCTATCTGCCAGTGGGAGTCAAAGAGAAACTCGAGATGCTGAAGATGGAACAGAACTTGGAACAGTACATCACAGGAACAGGCCCTTTGGCCACAATGGTGTGCCGAACCAGCTGAAAAGTAAATCAACCCCCGCCCCACAAAAAAAAACGAATGACTCCTTCCTACACAATGTCCATATCCTCTCAATATTCCTCACACCCATCTGCCTATCTAAAGTCTCTTAAAAGCGTCCATTGTATTTGCTTCCACCACCATAACAGACAGCTCATTCCAGATATCCTCACCTCTCTGAGTAAAGCAACTTACCCTCACATTTTCTTTGCATCTACTCTCTCACACGTTCATTGCATGTCCTCTGGTATTAGACATTTCAAAACAGCGAAACGATACTCCCTGTCGACTCTATCTACGTCTTTCATAATCTTATAAACCTCTACCAGATCTTCCCTCAGTCCCCACCGCTCCATGGAGAGCAACCCAAGATTTTCCACTAAAACCTGGATGATGTTTGAATCCATTCTGATGAAAGGTCAGGAAACCGAATCGCTAATATTGTCCCTCTCCCCACAGCTGTTCCTTACCTGCTGAGCTTTTCTAGTGATTCCAGTTTCTCTTTATTACATTCACCCTGTAACATTTTAAATCTCATTTTAAATCGACCAGTGCACCAGCGCTCGTTTGAGTTGATAGAAGAGTAAAGAAACCAAAGTTTTTCCCAGTACATTATCCTGGTCCCAATTGTCCCGTTTTTCCCGGAAATGTATTCAGTACAGTTGTTGCTAACAAGGTTCACAAAATAATCTGGAGAATGATAAGCATTATGCACGAGGAGCATTTGATGGCCCTGGGCTTGTGTTCAGCGGAGTTCAGAGGAATGGTGTTTGGGGGTTGGTTGTGGGGGATGTGGAGTTAGGGCGGTGATGATTATTTACACCAACTGAATAACAACAAGTCTGGATGCAGTGGGAATGTAGGCGGAGAGTCTGGGATCTGCCAGTATTGCCTCAGAATAAAGAAGCTTCACTTTAAAAGTGAGATGCGAGATATTACTTCAGTCAAAGGTTGGTTGATCTGTGGAATTTGTTACCACAAAGGGTCTCCAGGGTTAAGGAAGGACATCCTGCCTGTAGAGGAAGTGCAGCGTAGATTCACGAGGTTAATTCCTGGGATGTCTGGACTGTCTTACGCAGAGAGGTTAGACAGACTGGGCTTGTACACGCTGGAATTAAGGAGATTGAGAGGGGATCTGATTGCAACATATAAGATTATTAAGGGATTGGACAAGATAGAGGCAGGCAATATGTTCCAGATGCTGGGAGAGTCCAGTACCAGAGGGCATGGTTTGAGAATAAGGGGTAGGTCATTTAGGACACAGTTAAGGAAAAACTTCTTCTCCCAGAGAGTTGTGGGGGTCAGGAATGCACTGCCTCGGAAGGCAGTGGAGGCCAATTCTCTGGATGCTTTCAAGAAGGAGCTAGATAGGTATCTTATGGATAGGGGAATCAAGGGATATGGGGACAAGGCAGGAACCGGGTATTGATAGTAGTTGATCAGCCATGATTTCAAAATGGCGGTGCAGGCTCGAAGGGCCGAAAGGTCTACTTCTGCACCTATTGTCTATAAAGGGTGATGGAGGTGATCGCTTGGTATATTCATGTTCTGGATTGCTAAATAGGCTGAGAATTATAGCAGGGAAGCAAGAATACAGTGTTGGAAAATAATCCACCATGATTGATTATGGAGCAGACTAGAATGACCGAATCACCTAATTCTACTCCTATATATTATGACTTGTATCTTATACCATGACTGAGTGATGACTTCTTTGTATCCCATCACAAACAATAGAAAATCTTCAGATGCTGGAAATCCAAGCAGCACATACAAAATGCTGGAGGAACTCAGCAGGCAAGGCAGAATCTATGGAAGAGAGTAGAGTCGACATACAGATGCTGCCTAGCCTGATGAGTTCCTCCAGCATTTCGTGTGTGTTCCTTTGCATCACATGTCAGGCTTTGTAAAGTGTGAGGGATAGTTCCAGATTTCTTCACTCGCATCATGATATATGCGTTCAAGATTTAAATGTCAGGTTAATGCTTTGTTCTCGTTTGTATTAGTTACATACTTCATTATCTGTCTGGTTAAAGTTAGATCTGCGGTGAGAGATTTATTGGAAGAAAACTCCACGACTGGAAGCAAACCACGACTGAAGACGAGGGAACAGCAACAAGTGAACCAGCCCGAGGACTGAGAGCACCAACTGGAGAGAACCCATCTGACTCGGAGATTCCAGTAATTCAGTCAGGAGAAAGTTTGGTGAGTCTCATTTACTCTAACACTGGTCCTTTAGGCATTACATTTCTGTACCAAGGAAAATAGGAAATAGCTGGAGCGGGACTGAAAAAATGTAGAACTGACAGTTATGCCAGTTGCAATCATTCTAGATCTGCTAATGTGCTGTCAGCATCTCAGCTCCGTGAAGCAACGCACATTCCCTCATCGTTTGCTCATTTCAAACATCACTTCTGATGTTTCCTTGCTTGGCTGTGTTAGGTCATAATAATCTCAAAAAGCGTTGAGAATTTTCTCCCTTTATGAGACACGGCAGCGCTTCCTGCTGTAGTGATAGCAGAAATGTGGAATTACCATGAACTACAGCAACATGTCATTGACTCCTCTGTCTATTGCAAGCTGCAATGATATACTTGTCCTCGAGTATATCGTCGTGCAAGCCTCTGCTAAGAGCAAACCCTCTTGAAGCCAAATGTCCCGGCACCACATTTCATTCAGTCCTAACTAGCAAATGTCAACGAATAATTTTGATTTACATACCTTCTAGTCATCAAGATTTTTTCTACGAATAAATTGTCAGAACCTATAAATATGTGATTAAGCAGAAATAGGTTTTGCAATGTTCCCATCTGACCATGGATCAAAGGCACGGGTTATATCTGTGCTTGAGATGAACGAACGTCCTTGCAGCCAGGACTGCTGGAGCTGCCGGGGTCGGTTTAAACTCAGTGATTTCGGGATGGGAAGCAGCGTGTTCGGTCAGGTGATGGAGGAGTTGATGTTAAGGTAGATGCAATGTTAAGAGACACTTTGGAAGGATTGGCTGTGGACAGGGCATCATGTAGTGAAATGCAGCAACAGTTTCCCCTTCCTCCCTCACTCCCATACTCACCCTCCTATTTTTTTGCCGGTTTTAATTGCGCGAGTTGTGATCTCTTTATACTCACTGACCAGGGAAAGTAAAGCCTGTGATTCCATTCAAAGCTCTGTTTGTTTATAAAGAGTGGGGTTGAAGTGTTATCGAGATGAACATGGGGGAATGCGTAAAGTTTAAATCAGATCAGCAGCAGTTTCAGAGGGCCGAGTGGTCCACTTATGCATTTGTTGTGTTGAATAGGAAAGTTCTGGCAGTTTAATTAGTGCAAGCCAATACAACTTCTGCATATCAATTATATTGTGGAACTGAAAAGAAATATTACCTTGATTAAGTATATACATCGAGATTTGTGTGTTAATGTTGTACCCCAGCGGGTTGCAGATCGACCATATCTTACTCGGTGAGCTGGACAGCGCGGTACGGGACCGAGGGACGTGGTTCCTGTTCCCTGTTACTGACTCTACAGTCTCCCCAACTACCGCGCGCTCCAGCTCACCGCCCCGCCCACGGCCCCACGCGGGCCCTCTTGCAGAGCTTCGTCTCCCTCGCTCTCCCGGGCTGACGTTGAGACGAATTAAGCATGCTGAGTGTGCCCGGTATGTCTCGTGAAGTGACGTGAAATTTACATGTCTCTCATTGGTGATAGCAAATGCCAATTTAGTATACCAACCAATGGGGATATAGGCAATGTAACTTTTCCTCACCAAGGAGCTGGCAGAGCTGCAAGGGTGACGCATTGAAGTGAGAGTGCAGGGGGGATATCTCCTCTGAAGTGGCGAGGACGAAGAAGGCTTCAGTATATTTGTAGCGGACTCTGGTAAAGTGTTGCCCTGCAAGTGTGCTGTGGGGGTGATTTTGAGAGCAAGTCATGATCGTACTATATGACACAATGGGCTGGAGGGACCCAGTGGCTGTCTTTTGTTTAACGTGTCTGGGTTTAAACAACGGAGTAAACAGACCCACCTTAGGCAAGTGGGTGCTGTGGGGACAGATACCTGGAGCATGGTTGATCCTTGTCTGCATTAGCAATTTATCTGAGGGACAAAATGCAATATTTACAAGTCTGATATTGACTGAAAACATCTATATTTTTCATGTATTCTGTTTATGATATAATCATTGTCCACTTTATGTTCAAGTTTAATAACCCCGCCACATGCTTGATGTCATGTGTGGCTTCCCCACACCGGGATCTGATGTCACGTGTGCAGTTCCTTAAGTCACACTGGCGTTGAGACGGTCGAACTTTACCGGCTAAGGTAACAATTACCTGGCCCACCCACCCCACCCCACCCTACAATCAACAGAGGAGTTACACTCTTCACATAGGTGTGAAGCCATGTTTATCACTGGTTACACCCAATAGCAGAGGCAGAGCAGCTGAGAGGGCGTTACCTCAGCTGCTTTCATCTCCTGCTCCCGCATCGAACTCCCCGTCAAAGCGGAACAAACCTCAAGTAAATGTCCTGCTTTTTGATTTATTTCCACTTCCCTCCGAGGGAAGTTGAGGCGTTTGTGAAGCGTCTACTGCGGCCAGAGTCTGATGTATTGCTGAGAGGAAGGAGGATACCGCTCGGTTCATCGGCTTGATGCTGGCCCCATAGGGAGGGATCTCGGCAGAATGGCGAGTGTGAGGGATTTTGCTGAGAGGATAAAGAAGGTGTGAGAGGGGGTAGACAGAGTCTGAGAGGATGTTTGTCCCAGTGGGGGATCAAGGCGCAGGATGGGGGAAGGAGCCGATTAACAGTGGGGAAGGGCCATGAGGGGCTCGTCTGTGGAAATGTCTGAGTCCACGGTGGTGGCGAGCAGAGATATTCACCACTTCGGGGGGGGGGGGGGGGGTGGGGGGAGGGGGCAAGCACCGGCAGACTGAGCTGCAAGTGGGTCTAATGGTCTGGGCAAAGTGGATTGGATTGGTGTTGGGGGCAAGGAAGGACTGGTCTTGGGTCCTATTGAATGACAGGATGGACTGGATGGACCAAATTCAACATTTCCAAGTCTGTTCTTGAAAAAAATGTATATTTGTACATTGTTAATGACAGAGAATGTATATTTATGATTATTGACACAACATATATATTTGTATATTGTTAATGATATAAAATTTGTATTACTATATTGATAATGACATAGAATTGTATAAATTATGTTCCATGTGTTATCTGAATGTACTTGCCTGTGATGTTGCTGCAAGTCAGTGTTATTCTGTACCTGCATCTTCCTGTACATGCACAGTTGTCAATAACTTCAACAGTACCTGCGAAAACTCTGAGATTTGAATAGTGAAGATCATCTTGGCATCTCGGTAGGTCAATTATAAAGAGTTAATATACTGTTAAGTACAAGACCCTTAACAGTGTCAATGAGCAGAGGGATCTTGCAGTCCCAAGTTCATCGCTCCCTCAAAGTGGCTACACCGATTGACACGGTGGTTAAGAAGGCAAATGGCATGCTTGCCTCTATTAGTGAAGGTATTGCATTCAAAATTCAGGAAGTTATGTTGCAGCTTCATAAAACTTGAGTTAGGCCACATCTGAAGTGTTTCATACAGTTCTGGTCGCCTCATTCCAGGAGGGATGTCAATGGCCTTGGAGAGGGTGCAGAAGAGGTTTACCAGGACACTGCCTGGATAAGAGGGCATGAACTATAACGAGAGGTTGGACAAACTTGTGTTGTTTTCTCCAGAGCGGCGCAGGAATAAGACGATGGAGGTGTATAAGGTTATGAGATTTCTTCGACAGTTTTCTCTGGACCCACGTAGACTGGGGTAAGACGATGGAGGTTCATAAGGTTACGTGATGCATAGCTAGAGTAGACAGAGAATAACTTTTTACCCAGGGTAGAAATATCTAGTTCAAGATGCATGCATTTAAGGTGAGGAGGGTAGTTTGAAAGGAGACGTGAGGGGTAAGTGTTTTTTTTTACACAGAGTGGTGGTTTGGTGAAATGTGCTGCCTGGTGTGATGACAGCGGCAGGTATATCGGGGACTTTTCAGAGATGTTTAGATAGACACATGAATGTGAGGGGAAATTGTATAGGAGAGGGGATTAGTTTCTTTGGCAAATTGATTAATCGAATAGTTTGAGTACAACATTGTGGGCCGAAGGGCCTGTTCCTGTGTTGTACTGTTCTATGTTCTGTTCTCTTGTCAAAAAGGTTCGGGGTTATGGAGGCAAAATATGTGAGTGGGAACAACAGGTCAGCTGGAGCCCAATGTGGGAAATGTGAGATGGCAAACCGAAATCCTGAGTGATTAAATGGAGATGGACTGATGTGCAGTTGGTAGGGAGGGAGGTCAAATGTACATTGTATTTATTGCAAGAGTTACTGGGTATAAAAATAAAAACGACTTTAACAATTATTTGTGTTTTGTTGAGATTGTACCTGGAATATGGTGTAAAATCCCGCTCCCCAAACTAACACGGGTTATACAGACCAAAGAACAAACTTCTGGAGGAACTCAGTGGGTCGGGCAGCATCTGTGGAGGGAAATGTACCGTCAACATTTCGAGCCGAGATCCTCCCTCTGGAATAAGGGTAAACGGGAAATAGTCAGAGAAAAGAGGTGAGGAGTTGGGATGGGGCAAGAGCTGGGGTGTGAGAGGTGGATTCAGGTGAGGCCAGAGAAAAGAGGTGAGGAGTTGGGATGGGGCAAGAGCTGGGGTGTGAGAGGTGGATTCAGGTGAGAGGGGAGGTGAGCAGGTGCAAATAGTGATAGGGTGGGAGGTGAGTGATTCAAACTGCAGCCAATGGAACTTAATTCCATAGAGGATTATCAAAGAGGTTAGAGAGTATTTGTTATAGAGAGTGCAAACCAGACTGATCCCTGGAGTGGTGAGGTTATCATATGAAGGAAGATCAAATGTGATAGCCCTTTCATTTGGAGAATCGAGGACTGAGAGATGAACACATTGAAATGTACAACATCATTACCGGTTGAACCAGGGATCCCAGTCTCTGATAAAGGGGGTTAACCGTTGGACTGAGATGAGGGGAAATGTCTCCACTCCAGAGGTATTTAATGTTTGTAAATCCCCACCACAGAGGCGGTGAAGACTCAAAGATGACCCTCACATAATAAAGAGGCTGGGAGATGGGTGGAGACCGCAGGGATCGAGTCAATGAGGATTGGGAAGAAATGTGGCTGAGATGGGACAACTGCTATCATGTCATTGGTTGGAGGGGCTGAATAGCCTCCTTCTGCTGTTTCTCACTTTATGTTTCAGTGTTCCTGTCCAGTGAGGCCAGAGGAATGTGAGTAGAAATTAGTGCTGGTAAACACAGAAGTGATTTGAATGAAACCTGCGCAATTCCTTTTTGGGTCTGAATCATCTGTTAGACAGTAATGGGAATCAAACCCGTATTTCTGTGACCAAGGGGGTACAGGGATGGGATGGGAATTATACAGAGAGAAAAATTAAAAATGTAGCTGGTGTAAATTTGAATTGTAGAAAATGTGGTAGATGGATCAGCAGCGTGTGAGGAGCAAGGAGCAGAGTCACTGGTTTAATTGAGAGACCATGGACCCATAACATGATCCTGTTTCCCGCTCCCTTTTTACCGCAGATCGGCAGCATCTGCAGGTTTCTTTCTGAGGACCTGCTCCCGCTCTTGACGCAGGTGACAGTAAGCGTCGGCACGGACTAGAAGGGCCGAGATGGCCTGTTTCCATGCTGTAATTCTTATATGTTATATGGATATGTGATCACATTGCGCATGCTCAGTTCCGGGATGGGCAGTGATTTTTTGTGGATGGATACGGCGGATCATGTGTGGGGCGGAGATCAGGAGAGTGACCTCGCCTCCTGGGGCGTGCAGTCTGGTGAAAGATCATTCTCTGCGAGCGAGACCAATGAGATCCCATAGGTGAGAATTGAGGTAGGTCCCAAGTGATGTTGGGCAGTGATTCCCGTTATTTCCCTGAATAGCTGGCCTCCCACCGCTTCACGGACAGAACCTGCTGGGTGCATACGGGTTGTGGGACCTTCACACCGAATCTCCTGAGATGAGCCGCCGCTCAACTCAAGGTGCTGTGGTCCTAGGAGTCGGATGAGGTGGTGAGGCCGCGATTGAACCCATCCATTGAGGTGTATCTCGGAAACTTTATCTCCATCACCTGGCCCAGTAGTGGATCCAAAATTCACCTGGATCGATACCTGGGTTCAATAATTGTTTCCATGCATCTGGGCTCCTAAAATAATTTCTACACTTCACTTCACTTCACTGAGAGAATCTTTCTTCCATTCAGATCAGGGAGTGAGATCCGTATATGTCAGGTCCACTCATTGTGGGTGGACATTTTTCTTCCCTTGCCTCCATTCCTCTGTTTCAGATTGCCGAAGTGAAGCAAATGTTTCCAGGTACATAACCCTATTAATGAAAGAAGGAAGCCTTTCCATTATTTCGGGCTTCTCAAACATTTGAGTGGGGAGTGGATTCTCTCCCCAGAAGTTCCAGAGGAGATGCTCAGTCTGTCTAATATTTCCACACAATTAAAGTGGGGACTCGTTTATTATTTTCATGTACGGAGGATCAGTGAAAATCCTGTCATGCAAACTTTCCAGCTGGAGAGGGTGCAGAACAGATTGCTGAAGACACTGGGTGGATTCTAAACGGAACGTCGGCTGTACTCTTTTCCATAGATGCTGCCTGGCCTGCTGAGTTTCTCCAGCTTTGTGTGTGTTCCTTTATATCCCCTGTCCGGTTTTGTAAAATGTGTAGGACAGTTACAGATTTCATCACTCGGATCATTATATTTGTGTTCAAGATGTAAATTTCAAAGAGTTATATTTTCAAGAACATTCAACAGAAATGTTTTGTTCTTCTTTGTATTGTTAATGTGCTTAATTACCTCTCTGATCAAAGTTAGATCTGCGCTGAGAGATTTGTTGGAAGTGTTACGTACCCGTGACACGTGACAGTTGTACCCTTGTCACGTGACTGGGGTTGAAGCTATACTGGACTTGAGGTAATGGTCTTGTGATGGTGGAGTGACGTCATTTTCCCGCCAGTAGAGGTCATGTGACAGGTTTGTTTTTAGGGTATAAAAGGAAGACCCACCCTGTCAGGTGGGGCAGTTCGTGGCGGGATTTGCCAAGCTAACTTCAGGTCCCTGCGTGATTTAATGTGATGACGCAGTTTAGTTGAAAAATGAAGTTTTATATAATGCCTAAAGTTTAAAAGGTCATTGCCAGCGGTTTCTTTGCTGTTGGAGAGTGAAGATAAGAATTTGGAAGATAAAAATCGAGGAGAATCGATTTTCGAGGTGGATTGGTTTCAACCTTATTTGATCCTCATTCGGAAGGATTTCGTTGACTGTTCTCGTGTTAATCTCCGCTGGGATAGCGGGACATTGAGAATAGTGTGGAAGAGAGGTCAGTGCCTTTAAGCCGTTATATTCTATAAAATTCTTCGTGGGAAAGTTCGACGCCGGGGATAGAAGGACAACGACGTGGAAGAGAATTTAAATCGCCTTAAAAAGTGTCTCCTTTTAAATGGACTGTGAGCTTTTGAACTTTCGGCATACCGCTTTAAAGAACTGTTTTTTTTCAATACCGCTTTAAGAACTGTTATGCTGCAACGCTATTAAGAACTGTGAATCTGCCGCACAGCAGCTGAGTTCCGGTTAAGCTAGTGTTTGTTTACTTTTGGGGGGTTTGTTTTCAGTGTTTAATAAACATGTTATTTGTTATAAAAACCCTTGCCTAACTCATATATATTTATTGTTGCCTGAATATGTAACAGAAGAAAAGCCGACAACTGGAAACAAAGAACAACTGAAGACGAGGGAACAGCAATAATTGAATGACCTGAGGACTGAGAGCACCAACTGGAGAGAACCCTTATGGCTCAGAGTTCCCCTTCATTCATTCGGCAGCAGGTTTGGTGAGTCTCATTTACTCAAACACTGGTCCTTTAGACATTACATACCTGTACAAAAGAAAGTAGGAAATACTTGGAGTGAGACTGAATGTGCCCAGAAATACCAGTTATACATCTGACACACCCAGTTGCAATCACTCCAGGTGTTGTAATGTGCTGTTAGTAATCGCTGTTCTTTAATGCCACTTCCATTCCCTCAGTGTTTTGTTCATTTCAAGCTCTTGCAGCTTCTAAAATAGATTTAGATCACTTCTGATATTTCCTTGCCTGGCTGTGTTAGTTCACAATCATCTCAAAATGCTTTGACAATTTGCTCCCTTTATGAGATGCCGCAATTTCATCTGGCTGTTGCAAGCTGCAATGATATACTAGCCCTCGAGTATATGGTTGTGCAAGCCTTTGCTAAGAACCAACCCATCTGATGTCAAATGTCTCAGCACAATACAGTATTTCATTCAGTCCCAGAGGGCAAAAACCAATTGATTATTTACATATATATACCCTTTCATCATCAAATACTTATCTACTAATAAATTGTGAGAACCCACGACCCTGTGATTAAACAGAAATAGGTTTTGCAACAAAGTTATGTTCCAATTTGACCCCGTACCAAAGGGACGGGTTATTCCTGAACGAATCTCATGGAGCTGCCGGGGTCGGTTCAAACTCAGTTGTTGCAGGACGGTACACAAAATGTTAGGGCAGATGATGGAGCAGTTGGTATTAAGGTACATGCAATGTTTCGAGTGACTGGGGAAGGATAGGTTGTGGGCAGGGCATCATGTAGTCAGTTAGATGTGTTGAAAAGTGTTTCCTTCAATACAATAAGTATTAAGAGTAAGAGTAACTTAAACATGGAAGGCACGTGTTATCACGGTTACCCAGACTTGACTGTTGAAAGAGCAGAGCTGGCTGTTTGATGTTCCGGGATTTAGTTGTTTTGGAATGCAATTGTGAGAGGTGAAAGAGGGACAACTATCATTGCTAATCACAGCTACAGGAACGGAGGACATCATGGAGGGACCATCGACAGACTCCGTGTGGGTGAAAGTCAGAAATGGGAAGGGAGCTATCATTCCGTATGATATAGAACTCCCCCAAAGCCACTTGGTTAATGAGGAGCAGATAACTTGGAAGTTTTTGGAATGGCTGACCAAGGTCAATACTTTGACCTCAACTTTCCTGAGATTGATTCCCACCTCCTTATTCCAAAATGTGTCAAAGGACAGAATGCGTTGTGAAGGATTCCTGACATAGTATGTGGATCAGACAACTGGAGGAGAAGTAATACTGAGGCTGGTCATGTGACAGATAGGTGACCTTTTTGAGATAGTGACCACAACACCTCAACTTTTATCATGGTCATGGACAAGGATAGTAGCAGGCGATAGGAGACAGTATTTAATTATTGGATGGACAGTTGCAATGGCATTTGTAGCAACTTGGAAGCTTAAATTGGGAAAACATTTTCACAGACAAATGTACATTGGGACTGTGAACGTCGTTTCAGAAACACTTGTACTTGTCCCGCAGAGAGGGGAAGAAGGTTCAGTGAAATGAATCGTGTTTCACAAGAAATGGGAACGTTTAGACAAGTGGTAAAAGGAAGCATTATTAAGGTTTAGGAAGCAACATTTAAGCAAGGCTCTCGAAAATTATAAGGTAGCCAACAAGAATCTTAAAAATGGATTTAGAGATCGAGGGGAACTTGAGAAGTCCTTGGCAAGTAAAATGAGGGAAAGCCCCAAGGCGTTCTACACGTGGGTGACCAAGAGGAGTGTGAATAGATTGTGGGTAGAACTACTCAGGAGCAAAGATGGAAACGTGCCAGGAGGATGAGGTGACAGGTGAGGTGCTTAATGAATGCTTTGCTTCAGTTACCAATGAGATGGAATAGCATAGGAGCATGGCAATCTTAAGAAAGAGGTGTTGTTGAAGCTTCCAGTGTACACCACGTTATGACAGGAAGTGAGGGAGGAGTTTAGAAGGGCATTGCCAATGATCTTTGTGCCATCTCTGGCCACAGGCGTAGTAATAC
Organism: Hemitrygon akajei; assembly: GCF_048418815.1. NCBI lineage: Eukaryota > Metazoa > Chordata > Chondrichthyes > Myliobatiformes > Dasyatidae > Hemitrygon > Hemitrygon akajei. Next base: position 566,326 of record NW_027331940.1, read on the forward strand.
AGGATTAGAAGATGGCATATGTTGTTCTGTAATTCAAAAAAAGTAATATATATAATCCATGGAATTATAGACCAGTGAGTGTTGCAGCAGTGCTGGGCTAACTCTTGGAACGGATACTTGGGAACAGGAATTAGAGCATTTGGAGAAAAATTAACTTACTACGGGTTGCCACTTCAGCGTTTTGATGGTGAGTGGAGAATAGTGTAGCGGAGGTACCAGAGATAATTTTCCACCATCTGTGACAGCAATGCACTGACATTCGGATGAACAGAATCCGATCACGAGGCACCATGGCATTGTGCATGGAAAGTTGTGTTCAACATGACTTCTTAAGTTTTTTGAAGAGGAGTGTCAATGAGGGTGCGGGAATGGATGTTGTATATTCAACTACAGTGAAGCCTTTGACAAGGTGCCACATGAAAGCTCGGTCTGGAAGATAAGATAAGATAGGGAGACAAAGTTAGATGGATTCAAGATTGCCTTGAAGGTAGGAAGCAAAGAGGGGTGGTTGAAGGTTTTTCCTTGAAAAGAGGCCGGAAGTTGGGACATTTGATATTCGTTATTTGATAACAATGATCTGAATGCAAATGCACCAGGCTTGACCAGTAAGTTCACTGATGACACAAAATTATTAGATGGTACCCACGGTGAAGATGATCGTAGCTTATAGGGGGTCTAAATGGGTAGAGGAGTGATAAATAGATAGCAAAACGTACACGAGCAACAAAAGTTTCACGCTGAGGTTGGTGATGATGTGAAGGGACCAGTCAGAGGAAGTGGATGAGGCTGCACAACTGTATAATTCCAGAAGCAGTGGCGAAGTGTAGATGGAGTGAAGAGGCCAGGAGGGAAATGGGCTCAAAACAGGAAATTAGGACCATTTCTGTGGGCACTGTGGTTAACATTTTCTCATTGAGCTGTAGAATCTGTAACTGCCTCTGTAATTCTTTCTTTAGGATGCGTCAGATATCAGTGGACAGACATGCAGACTTGGAGTGGGAATTGATGGAAACAGGGAATGCTTGGTCCCTAAGCCAACAGCTGTGCTCATACAGGGGTTATAGGTTCTGTCATATTTACAAAGTAATCGTACTCTCTGACTCACTGTCTGCTTGTGTGTAATTCAAAACACCACCAGCAGGTAGACCTTTTCTTCACCGGGACCAAAGTGTAAACAAGAAAACAACAACCAGGAATCGTCAGTCGGAATCAGAATGGCTACAGGTATGATCACTGGGATCTTTATAATTAAACTTCCGTCGCATTTGTGCACAATAGTTCAGATGAATTAACTTACCCAGATGCTAACGTGCACAGAAAAGTTTCATCAAACAGGGTCCTTGATTCCCTTGGTAAAGAGGTCTTAAGTAATCGATCAATCCAGCAGTTCCAGTGCAGGGACCTGACACCGGTAATGGTCAAATCACTCAGGTCACCGTGTAAAGCTTCACCTGAGTGAAAACAACAGGGAGTCCTGAATTAGGTGAATTAGAGTGAAACGCAGACAGGAACGTGTTTCTTAAGTAAAAGTCCAGGTTTGGAGATTTATGCAAATCAGGGCCTGTTTAGAGGTGAAAGACGTCTCAAACTTTCATTAATAAAATTCAGAGCAAGATGATGGGAGCATTTCCGAGATTTCAGGGACTGTGTGATAACACAGCATTTCAGGTTTTGGTCGGGTAGCTATCAACTCCCCCCTGGTTTTCTTGACTGCTGCACAAAGGAGATGAAGGGAGTTTCGAAATATGTTTTCTGCAAAAGAGCCAAGAACATTGCCAATGTTTAGAATTGCTGAGGTTCAAAAAAGCAGCTCATTGTAGGTAAATTTGTTGTGTGTTTCGGTGTTTTAATACCACAATGAATGTCTAGGCTGTGGAGAAATGGCGAAAGTGATTTTCTCAAAAGACGTTTAAGGAGCTTCAATGCTGATATGCTGATATAGCACAGGAAGTATAAAAGCAGCAGGAGACAAATAGAATCAAAGAAGGCGACTGGGTCAACGTGATGTCATTGGTGAATAGGATTAAAGTGTATCCCACGACATTTCCGGAGAGGAACTAGGGTGGAGGACACACAAAATTATAAAGAAACTCAGCAGGTCAGGTAGCATTTTCAATCTGCAATCTCTCAGGCACTAATATATCCTTACCGTGGTATTGGTACCAGAACTCTAGATGCCATTCCAACTGGTCCAACCAACAGTTTATAACCTTGTCACAAGATCTCTCTGCGCTTGTATTCAGCTCTACAACTAATGATGGCAAAACTGCTAAATGTCGACCCACACATTGTCTCTTGTAATCCGATGGCTGATCTGTGTGTGACCCTGTGGACGGGACAGTGTGCGTATCTAGGTAATGGTCAGTCTGTGACTCAGGGGACCGGAAACTTTGACACAGCAGACGAAGAGTATGTGATCTTCGGGATCTGGCAGTGTGTAATCCGGTGGTTTATCCATGTGTTTAAAGAGCAAACACGAGGAAATCTGCAGATGCTGGAAATTCAAACAACAACACACAAAAAGCTGGTGGAACACAGCAGGCCAGGCAGCATCTATAAGGAGAAGCACTGTCGAGTTTAATTCAGGCAAGTGTGAAGTATTGCAATTTGGAATGACAAACCAAGGTACGACATACAAGGGAAATGTTAGGACACTGAGGTATGTAGTAGAACTCAGGGATATGGGAATACAGATACAAAATTCCCTAAACGTGGCGTCATAGTTAGATAGGGTCGTAAAGAGCGCTTTTGGTACATTGGCCTTTATAAATCAAAGTATTGAATCTAAGAGTTGGAATGTTATGGTGAGGTTGTATAAGACATTTGGAGTATTGTCTGCAGTTTTGATCACCAAATTACAGGAATGGTTTTTTAATAAATTTGAAAGAGTGCTGAGAAGGTTTACAAGGATATTGCCGGGACTTGAGAAACATAGTTACAGAGAAAGGTTGAATAGGTTAGGACTTTATTCCTTGGAGCGTAGAAGAATGAGGGGAGATTTGATAGAGGTGTATAAAATTATGCTGGGTATAGATAGAGTGAATGCAAGCAGGCTTTTTCCACTAAGGCTAGGGGAGAAAAAAAAACAAGAGGAAATGGGTTAGGCGTAAAGGGGGGAAAGTTTAAAGGGAACATTGTGGGGGGGGGGGCTTCTTCACACAGAGAGTTGTGTGAGTGTGGAATGAGCTGCCAGATGAAGTGGTGAATGCGGACTCACTTTTAATATTAATGAAAAACTTGGACAGGTACATGAATGAGTTATGGAGGTTTATGTTCCAGGTGCAGGTCAATGGGACTGGGCAGAAAAATAGTTCGGCACAGTCAAGAAGGGGTAAAACGCCTGTTTCTGTGCTATAATATTCTACGGTTCTATGGTTCTAATAACCCAATGAATGTCCAGGCTGTGAACAAATGGTGAACATGATTTTCTCAAACGACGTTTAAGGAGCTTCAATGCTGATACTCTGATATAGCACAGGGAATATAAAAACAGCAGGAGACAAGCAGAAAATCAAATAAGTCGACTGGGACAATGGAATGACATTGGTGAATAGGATTAAAGTGAATCCCATGGCATTTCCGGAGAGGAACTAGGGTGGAGAACACACAAAATGTTAGAGGAACTCAGCAGGTCAGGTAGCATTTATGGAGGGTAATGAGTATAGCTGAGTCAGAAAATGTTCTCATCCGATTCAATCTTTTGTAAATAGAATATTCAATCTGCAATCTCTCAGGTACAGATACATCCTTCCTGTAGTATTGGTACCAGAACTCTACATGCCATTCCAACTGGTCCAACCAACAGTTTATAACCTCATCACAAGATCTCTCTGCCGCTGTATTCTGTTCTACAACTAATGATGGCAAAACTGCTAAATGTCGACCCACTCATTGTCTCTTGTAATCCGGTGGCTGATCTGTGTGTGACCCTGTGGACGGGACAGTCTGCACATCTAGGTAATGGTCAGTCTGTGACTCAGGGGACCGGACTGTTTGTGACTCAAAGAAATAGTCAATTTCTGTCCCAGGACATCGGACACTTTCACACAGTTGATGGAGGGTATGTGATTTAGGGGATCTCGCAGTGTGTAATTCCGTGGCTGATCTGTCTGTGACACAGGTGACTGAACAGTTTGTGACCTTGGGAGATTTTTGCTTGTGGAAAATAATCTCAGTGATCCCTCCTGGTGTCACCTGACACCATTCCATTAAGATCCTCTGGTTATCAGTGTGTTCAACTACTGCAGAGCCAGTGCTCAGTACTATTGTGTCCATCCTGCTCTGTATCTGGGAGTGGATGTGTCCACTCACTGGCTTATCGGGATGGTTACCTGGCAGGCAGTGCGGTTCACATTCACCAGCAAGTTCCACTCCACATGGGGTCAGCCAGTGTCTCGGCTCCATTGTTTGATGGCTCTGGGTCTGTTCTCGCTGGAATATAGAAAGATGAGGATGGGGAGATCACACTGAACCCTTTTGAATGTTGAAAGGATTAAACAGAATAGATGTTGAAAGATGTTTCCAGTGGTCGGGAAGTCCAGGATAAGAGGGCACAGCCTCAGGATAGAGGAACATCCATTGAGTCAGAAATTTATTCAGCCAGCGGGTGGTGAACGTGTGGAATTTGTTACCACAAGCAGTTGTGGAGGCCGGAGCACTGGGTGTATTTAAGGCAGAGACCTGTAGATTATTGATTGAACACAGCATCTAAGTTTACGGGAAGAATGCCGAGAAATGGGGTTGAAGAGGGGCAAAAAGGAACAGCATGATTGAATGGTGGAGAAGATTCGATGGGCCAAATGGCCTAATTCTGTATCTATGTCTTATGATCTTATTGTATCCACCCATTGTGAATACTTGTTTTGCTGAGCTCTAAATCACTCTAGTATAACTTGTAATTTGTCATTTATTTCAGGTGAGAAATTAAATCGGGTATTGAAAATACTCAAGAGCTTTTTACCAGGCGGCCAACCGACTGAGGATGATCGGGACACCGGAAACAATGGTCCAAAGCAGGGTCAGATGGACAGCAATGTCCCATTTGTAAGCGGTCCGGCCGCAGAAGAGGGAGAGCAAATTCAGCCCAGAGACAGTGGTGTCAGAGACACTGGTCAGGACCCTGGAACTGGCACAAGTGAGGCGACTGTCTGTCAGCCCAGAGACAGTGACGTCAGAGACACTGATCAGGACCTTGCAACCAGCACAAGTGAGGCGACTGCCTGTCGGCCCAGAGACAGTGACGTCAGAGACACTGGTCAGGACCCTGGAACTGGCACAAGTGAGGCGACTGTCTGTCAGCCCAGAGACAGTGACGTCAGAGACACAGATCAGGACCCTGGAACCAGCACAAGTGAGGCGACTGTCTGTCAGCTAGGAAGCTCATCAAACATAGAATTGTCAAGTCCCCAACAAGTAGCAGGTGAGTGAAATATGAGGGTGGTGTGTTCACAGAATGTGGTACAGAGAACGGTAAATGTGAGGCTATGTTGGAGGGTTAGAAACATAGGGATTGCTGAGAGGAGTGGGGAAATGTGTGGATGTGGTACATGTGGTAGTGGGGCGCCCGTTTCCCCACTACAGGAAATGTACTACCTGATTTCAAGGATTTCCAGGATGTGTATCGGAGGAAATGTAGCTTTCCAGATGAAATGCATTTCTGGGATTTGAATTAAGGGAAATATATTTGCCAGGATGCTGAGAGGATTTCTGGGAAGCGACCCTCACTGACAGTCCCAACTTTTATTCCCATCCTAAATTGAAATAGGTGAGTGAGCGGGATGGGAGTGATTCATTTCTGACAAAGTGGTTCTTCTGGTAAAGTAATTCTAAGAGCATTGTTGGGTAGGATTTGAGACCCGTTTTGGGGAAAAGGACATATGTGTGTACATGGCCGATCCCAGTGTGGCTCCTTGTGGAACATGACTGGTCAAGGATCGCCAGCCAGGTTAAACCTCAATACCATATGTATGCTATGGGGAAGATATCGATGAATCCAAAGGCCAATTCACCACAGCTCCCAAGCATGTTAATGTTCTGTATGAGACTCCCATGTGGGACCTTGTCAAACACCTGACTAATATCCAAGTAGGCAAGATCCACTGTGTAACTTCATCCATCAGCTTTGTCACTTCCTGGAAGAACGCAATCGAGTTCGCAAGACTCTACTTTCCCCGCCCAAAGCCTCGCTGCTGAACCCTAACCCACTGCAAGCATTCTGTCCTTCATACTCCCATGTGGCAGAAGACATAAAAAGCTGACGTTATGTACCACCGGCCTCAAGGACAACTTTAATTCTGCATTTATAAGACTATTGATGGTCACCAATTTTGTTATTAATAATAATGAGACAATTTTATACATAAAATTATAACATTGTGCATCTCGCAACAATAACCAGTCACAGAGATAACCAGAATATACTTACAGAAGGGCAGAAAGGATACTGTTAGGGTATGAAGGGATTTAAGGATTAACTGATAATAGAAGATGTAATTCTATATCAAGCCTGGAGGAAGAGCAGAAATCTTTTATGCTTTTATATTGACTATCAAAAAACATTTGAACATTTGATTCTGTCCCTGACTCATGGTTAATAAAATATATATATACACACCTAATACTTGTGAAACATCTACAACATCTGACGAAGCATTGGCGTCAAATAATAACCTACTAACAACCGCAAAGGAACAACAATTGTTATCAAAATAAATGTACACATTTTCCAGAACGAAACGCTGAGCCTACTACAGTCTTGACTGGCTTTAAACCCGCTCTCTAACCTACCGAATCGGAGAAAAAACAGGTATCAAATCAGGAAAAAAAAACAAATGAATTATTGCTTGACCCATCTGCTGTACAGAATGATTTGAAAATATTTGCTCTTGCATCTGTAAAGCGAAAACAATTAATTCAAATAATGGAACTAATTTCTAAAGATATAAACATGAGCTTTAGACTGAACAGTGCAGAACATCAAACATTACGAAAGGTGCAGTAGAGGTTGTACTCTATGGCAGAGCATCAGGATTCAACGTAGCAGACACATGAATATGAAACATATAAGTATATTTAGGTTATCAACAAGCAAAGAAGATAGATCACCATGTGATAAAGAGCAATCATTCAACAGAATGTACTTCAAGGCTAAAGAAAGTCTGCCAAACAGAGCTGAATAATAACAATAAAAGAAAGGCTTTAAACACCATGCACAAAATGCTGGTGGAACGCAGGAGGCCAGGCAGCATCTATAAGGAGAAGCACTGTCGATGTTTCGGGCCGAGACCCTTTCCCTCCATAAATGCTACCAGACCTGCTGAGTAACATTTTATGTGTTATCCACCCTAGTTTCCCTCCAGAAATGCCGACGGAAATTCCAACAGAACCTTGTTGCTTCGGTGAATCGCTCTGAACAATGAATTTCATGGCCAAGGCCAGCTGCCCTCTCCCTCTGCTGGGTCCATCTTTGTGTGGTCAAGCTTTGCTGTCACCGTGTTCGGATATGGCCCAAATGAGGAGTGAGAGACACTGCAGCATGTCGATAGTTCACAGCATTTAATGCGAACAGTGTTACTGGAAAAGGAAAACAATAATCAGCAGGCCAAATAGGGTCGTTGACTAAGACTGTCAAATGGAAATCGAAGCCCACACTGCTGCTGATAAGAACAACTAAATATAAAACTGATTCTGCTAGTCGTCAGAGTCATTTGACTTAACAGTCCAATTTCTCAGGCCGAATACAAGCAGGCAGCGAAGCATTGCTGTGGTCATATCTCCAGAAACACTACAACGACAAGTATGGAGTTAAAAACTATCACAGTGAAATAATAATGAACAGGCTTGTGGATACTCACAAGCGCAATTGCCGTATCTACTGCGCTGCCCAATTGGTGGTTGTGACGGGTCCCTCCTCTCCAGTCGCAGCCCCTGAGGCGCCACAGACCCGTGTCCACCTGGTGGATAAGTACCATGGTGTGCACTGCCAATATCGGAGCCAAAGACTTTACATGTGGAGACTGAAACAAGAGCTTATACAGAGGTGTAGCTCAACCAAGTGACACCGTGAGACGAATCATTCACAAAATGAGGACCCTCCGATTGGAGCTAATCGGGCATCTGCTTTGACAATAAAGCTGACACAGAATCCCTGAGCCTACCAGACTAAAGCAACTTAAACAGAAAACCCCAGGAAACCTCATTACAAAGATCAACTCGCTCGAGAAAAACGCAAGGAACTCTTAAACCATGAATAAACATTGTTAAGCAACAATTAACCAATTCAGAAGCTAAAGATTTCAGACCCAATGCCTCTGATGCCCTGCACAGGCCTGCGGATGTCACTACAGGACCACCCCCCACCTATATCTGGCACCTAATGGCCCAGAAAGACCTGAAAAAGCGAGATCCAGTGATGAAACAAGAGACCTATGGAACTTGAGAGGGAGGTATGGGGAACTTGAGCGGCAGGGTGTCTTAGAATCCAGAGAGACTGACAGACCTGGGACTCCCAACAGACTTAGACAGTGAACCCTGACTGAGATGAAGAAACCACGGGCGGGGCCCACAGGGAGGCTTGGGAGTCCTTGAGATGGAAAGGGCATCGAAAATCCCTAAACACATTGAAGAAGCCTTGGAAACTATTGGGAAAAAATGAAATCTTTGGCTACATTGAGAAGAACCCTTGGGAAGCCTTGAAAACATGGAAGTTAAAACCTAGAGAATAAACCTTTTAAAATCTTGTGCACAGTGTTTTATCTTTCAAAATGTTTCCAGAGGGAATTAGGATATACTCCCAATTTTACAGATCAAAACAACGTGGACAGGCTTCTTTCATCGCTAAGCTAGCTGGTTCTCTTTAGATCTGTTTAATTTGCTACATGAACGTTTATATTTTCCAGGTCTGTACCATGACTTTCGTCAAGAGGTTAAAAATACTTTGATAGGGTTACTTTACTTGTGTATTTGCACACTGCAGCCAGGGATCAGTTTTTGGAGCAGGGCACTTCCATTATCTACACTACTGACTTCAATATTGATTTGTTGGATCAATTGATAAGCTTGCTTGAAGCGCTCATTTGTTATGGACCCTTGAGTCACGGAACCACAAAGTTGGGAACCTGGGTGGTTGTGACTTGAAAAGCTTGGAATGGAAACCGGCGAAACTCAATGCAGTCTGGAGAAGGTCGGTATGTAGACCCGGGACTCTTGGAATGTTGATTCAGGATATGCACTGAGAAAGAAGGCACTCTCTTATCAACCCAACAATGCGGAAATATCACTTTGCTCGGTTCATAACTTGGCAAGATCCTTTTGTCATGATGGAGACAGAAACATGAGTTCATACATTGTTGCCTCGACGAATCACTCTGACCAATGAGCCTCATGGCCAAGGTCAGCTGCCCTCTCTCTGCTGGGTCCAGCTTTGTGTGGTTGAGACTCGCTGTCACCGTGTTCGGATATGGCCGAAGTGCAGAGTGACAGATACTGACGCAGGTTGATTGTTCACAGACTTTAATGCGAACAGTGTTACATGGAAAAAGAAAACAATAAACACTAGGCCAAACAGGGCCATTGTGTAAGACTCTCAAAAAAAATGATGCCTACACTGCGGCTGAAAAAAAAACAAATAAATAGAAAACGTATACCGCTAGTCTTCAGAATCGGTTGACTCGACAGTCCAATTTCTCAGTCTGAATGCAAGCAGGCAGCAAAGGATTTTTGTGTTCAAGTCTCAACAAACACTACGATGACAAGTATGGAGTTAAATACGATTACAATGAAATAATAATTATTGGCAAGTGCATATTGACAAACACAATTGCCGTATCTACTGTGCTGCCGAATTCGTGGTTGTGACATTTTTATGTTCATCAGTGTCAACACAGCCACATTAAATCCTCTGTTTTTGAATACTGTAAAAAAAAACATGAACATATAGAACATTGAAACCTACATCACATTGCAGGTCCTTCCGCCCACAATGTTGTGTTGACAATATAACCTTCTCTAGAATTTGACTAGAATTGCCCTACAGCATAACCCTCTAATTTTCTCGGCTCCATGTACCTATCTATGTGTTCCTGAAAGGACCCTATCGTGTCCGCCTCAACCATTCCCTGCTCCCACCAGTATCTGTGACATCCCCCATACTTCCTACCTACAAGCACCTTAAAATATGACCCCTCGTGTTAGCCATTTCAGCCCTTGGGAGAAAAAAAAAACTTCTGTCTATCCACACGCTCAATGTTTCTCATGATCTTATGCACCTCTATCAGGTCACCTCATCCTCCGTGGCTGGAAGAAGAAAAGGCCAAGTTCACTTAATCTATTCTCATAAGACATGTTCTGCAATGAAGTCAACATCCTTGTAAATCTGCTCTGCACTCTCTCTACAGTATCCACACCCTTCCTGTAGTGAGGTGACCAGAAATGAACGCAGTACTCCAAGTGTGATCTAACTGAGGCCATATATAGCTTTGACATTGTTTCACAGGTCTTTAACTCAATCCCACAGTTCATGACGGCGATCACACCATATGCGTTCTTCACAACACTGTTAATCTGCGCAGAAGCTTTGAGTGTCTTGTGGACAGAAACTTCAAGATCTCTCTGATCCTCCACACTGCCAATAGTCTTACCATTAATATTATATTCTGTCTTCAAATGTGCTCTTCCGAAACGAACAACTTCACACTTATCTGGGTTTGAACTCCATATGCCACTTTTCAGCCCAGTTCTGCATCCTATCGGTGTCCTGCTGTAACCTTTGATAACCCTCCAGACTATCCACAACACACCCAACTTTTGTGTCATCGGCAAGCTTACTGTCCCACCTTTCTACTTCTTCATCCAGGTCATTTGTAGAAATCAGAAGGAGGAGGGGTCCTAGAACATATCCTTGCAGAATACCACTGGTCACCATCCTCCCTGCAGTATTTCAACCATCTACAACTACCTCCAACAACTTGCTCACTGGTCTATAATTTACTGGATTATCTCTACTCCCTTTCTTAAACAAGGGAACAACATTTGCAACCTTCCAATCTTCTGATACTTCTCAACACAGAATTGATAATCGACAGATCATCGCCAGAGGCTCAGCAATCTTCCCACAGTAGCCGGGGGGCATATCACATCCGGTCCCGGTAATTTTTCTAATTAATGTTTTTCAGAAGTTCCAGCACATCCTCTTTCTTAATGTCTATACACTCAAGCATTTCAGTCCACTGCAAGTCATTTCCACAATTGCCAAGGTCCTTTTCACTTGTGAATACTGAAGCAAAGTATTCATTAAGTACCTCAGAATATTTAAAATGATTGGCAGATTGAGAAACATCTGTTGAGAACGTAGCGGTGAATTCTAACCAAGCCAAGTTGCCGTTGCTGGTGACCCCACAGATTTGTTATAATTGCATGACGTCCCCTCAGCTCCAATAATGATTGTTACAAAAGTCGGTGTTATGTATTCGATCCTTTATTAGCAATCAGCAAACATACAATCTTGAAGTGATGAATCGGAACTGTACCCAAGCGTAATTTCGGCGTATTTGAATGGATAATAATAAGAAAATATAACATCCGTCATTTCCCGGCTGTGTACTGTACTGGACAATGCACAAATATGTAACTGATTCCCTTCGCATTTACCACACCGCACCGATGGGACCATAAAAAGCATCATAAATACACAACATCGAAGATGTTTGGAAGTGTTTGGCTCAGCTTAAATACAGAACGGTGTTCCCCTTTACGTCTTGATTAATTTCTGATCTTCCTGTTTAGTTGCTTTGTTACAGAACAGCAAATTCTGTTCACAGCTGTCCTGAAAATGGTTCAAGGAGTGGGCAGGGGAGGAGGTCTAGTGAGTTCGACATCAGGAAAGGACATGGTTATGCTGGCGAAGTATTTTAATTTATAATACTCTGCTGACAGCGTCTGGGTTTTATTCAATATCGGCAATTAACAAAATATTTGTGGAAACTGGGCAGAGAGATGAGAAAGAGTTAATATTTCTAGGGGTACAATTACTGCCTGCTTCCTGCTCCTCTTACAGTTTCTGACGCGCATTAAAACAGCGAGTTACTCCAGAACACAAGCAAGTCACGCAACATCCATGGAGATGAATGAACAGTTGACGTTTCGCATCAGGAACACGAGGAATAGAAAGTAATAAGGCAATATCTAGAATTTCTGTCCCCTCATTTCCAATCTGATGAAGGGCCTTGGCCCGAAACGTTGAATGTTTATTCCACTCCATTGATGTTGCCTGACCTGCTGAGCACCTCCAGCATTTTGTGAGAAATCCCAGAGATTTGCTGACGAAGGGGTTGACCAGGCAGGCAGACAGTAACCCAGAGCAAAGCGGTGGTGATGGGCAGTACCAGGAGAGTGATGGTGATGGGTTAATATATTCTCAGGAATAAGCAGAGTCCTTTCCAAGCAGGGAGGTATAGTCTTGGGGAACTATAACCCCTCCCACAATCTACCACCACTCCCCTCGGCCCGTTCCTCTTCCCTTCCCATATATATAACTTTAGATTCCAGAGGGAAAGTTCCTGCCCAATATGGGGCCAGTAATTTATTTAAATGTCCCCATTTTCCTTCACAGGTCCAAGCTCAGCGATCGCCGAGCTCCTGGCAAGCTGGAATGATTTCCAACTGCTGCGGTTGACGGACTTCTACCGGGACAGGCTGGAGCAGGCGATGGAAGGAGCGGTGCACGGAGTGAGCCTGGCGTTAAAGGCCAAGAATCAGTTCAGTGGAGAGAAACATCGGGTAAGTGGGAGGGAGAATGGGTTTGAATTTTCACACATCACAGGACTGATGGGTGTCGGAACTCTGACTCATCGGATATTGAATTAGGTGAAAGAACAACTGGGAAATAATTAGTGTGCACACAATCACAAATATGTGAATCTAAACCAGTGATAGAAAGGGGTGAAAAGACCCCGCGGACTGGTGGGTGGCTGCTCAATGTTCAGAGTGAGTTGAGCAGGTAACAGTTGTGTGGGCTTACAGTATTAAATGGAAATATGACTGGAGGTTTTGGTTTGAAAAGAACATGACACGTGACGGCAGGATGACAGTGAGAACCGGGACATCATCAGTGGGTGCCACAGGAGCTCGAGTGTGTTCTGTTCTGGGTGGAGATAATTCTGTTACAATCTGTAACTGCAAACAGTGTGGATTGGGGAATACTGCCATGTTGTAATGTGTAATCACTGAATAAACCTCAACTCGAAAAGGCAAAGGAAAGGCATCAGGTGTCAGCCGGTAATCCGCTGTCATGTTGGACACTGGCGGACTGAGGAGATGAATCACATCATCTTTTCTGCAACTTCTCCGAGACTGCTCACTCTGATACAAAAACCCTCCTGACTTCTTTCTTCATCTGTGATCGTTATTTTCTGATTTCTGTTTTACATGGTCAAATCCAGTGAGGAATTATTTATGGATTTGGAGCCACGTCAATGAAGCGGTCACAGACCAGCCAGGATCTCATTGACTGGTGGACCAGGTTCACGGTGAATGTCCCTCCGTGTGCTCTGCACTCAGAATGTACAGTCCATGTCCAGACAGGATCAGCACCCGTCCGGGTGACTGCTCAGTGTGATCCCGTTACAGAGCACATCATTTACTTCTCATTCTCTGTGTGAATCTGTCAGTCCCCAATATGTTCACCGTTACTCTTCACAGAAAATCTCTGATCTTGCTGATAAGGGAGAGCGGGCGGACAGTTCTAAACTCCTCCTGAGCCTGGTGATGGAGAAAGGCTCCCGCGCCCGGAGGGTAATGTGGGAAACCTTTGTGAAAATGCGGATTGATGTCCCAAAGTTTGATAAAATGCTGAAAGAAATACAGGAACATGGTGAGATAAAATCAGAGATTGATTTAATTTTGGAATCAAACATTACATCCTTATAATTTGAGGAATTGAAACGTGTCAACTTATTTTAAATCTGAACAGGTTGTGTTCCGGTCCATCAACCCGTTCCGGAGATCCCCAGTAAGCTGAAAGGTAAGTGAAGAAACCGCTGTTTCCACCGAATGTTGATGTTGTGTAGGGCCATGTCGTTGTTGAACCACGGGGATTTGAGCAGGTAAATGTTCCACCGTGACACAGCGCACAGTGAGACACATGGAAAAATGTTTGCTGGAGGGAGAGTTTTCACAGGACATTATGCGGAACAACGCAGAGAGTTGGTGAGTTTGCTGAAAGGGATCACTCCTCTCTGGGTCCTTCAACCACACAATCCCTCTACCAGGGTCAGAATGGAGAAGAGGGCAATCTGAGGAGCGAAACTATGGGAAATGTCTTACTCATTATATCCCGAAAACCACCCAAACCCGGAATAGCTCTCATCCTAAGTCACATTTCTAAACTCCCTCAGTTCCTACAGGTTATCATTTTTTTAGAATCGGGAGTCCATTGAAGTTCTCGTCGCAGAATAACAATGACAGCATCCATTTAATGCGAAAAGCAGATACCTCTACAACTAGTCTGTTTAATACCAGAGCAGCATATGAACCCCACTCTGTTCACATCTGCAACCCCTTAGTGCAAACTCTGCTACAGTTATTCAGTTCAATTTCCTACTCAATAATCATGGGAATTCCATCAAGATACAGTGTTACTGAAGGTGAGATCGGAGACAAAATCCTCAGCTCAGTCCACAGAAGCTAAAATTCATGTGTGCCTGTGTTGTGTGATGGACACTGTGGAAGGGTGAGAGATGGGAGTTAGGGCAGAGAAACCGAGGGTTCTGAGCTTATGGCAAAAAGGTAGAAAGGACTGAAAATACCTATAAATAATATTGCTATTAATTCAATTGTGACCGTCTGGATAAGAAACTCACTACATCCGTAAGCACATTGTGTCGGTGAAAATGGAGCCCGGGGCAGTGCATGGGCTCACGAGATTGTAAGGTTTCATCATCGCAGATTGAGTTGGATCACTCAACTGCAGATTTAATAGAGGAGAGAGCGTAGAGAAGTCAGACATCGTAAAAAATTCTTAATCTTAACGTAGTCCATGCTTTAACAGATAACTAGAAGCCCTTGAACAGAAATATAAGGAATCTTGGCCAACACCCTCAATCAGCCTGTCTCATTTCCAAGAACAAATTCCAAAAGATGTTAATTTTCAAAAGATACCAGAGAAAGTTTTCAAACTGCTCACGTTTCTGTTACCTGAGTTAATGCTTTTCCAGTCCAGATTCTGACAATAATTTCCATCCGTTTCTCTGCACTAAGTATTTGGGAATTCTCGGCAATTTCCCTGGAAACTTGTTCTTCTCTGTTCTTCATTCTGTTTGCTGAGGGAACTGTCACGGCAGTGAAATTCCCACATCAATTTCTGAATACAGAACAGACATCTCCCTGATTATTGAAGAATATTATTTCTACCATTGTCATATTCTCCAAACAGTTCAAAAGTCAAAGTTTTCCTACCCTCCCTGTTTCACCCGAATACATTGATTGGGTCAGGTCACAGATCTTTCAGTGGGTGAGTATCTGGGGGACAGTGACACCACTCCCTGGCCTTTAGCATTATCATGGAAAGGGATAGAATCACAGAGGACAGCAACAGTTTTAATTGGAAGAGGGCAAATTGTGAGGCTATAAGGCTAGAACTTGGGGGTGTGAATTGGGATGATGTTTTTGCAGGGAAATGTACTATGGACATGTGGTCGATGTTGAAGGATCTCTTACAGGACGTTAGGGTTAAATTTGTCCCGATGAGGAAGATAAAGAATGGTAGGGTGAAGGAACCACGGGTGACAAGTGAGTTGGAAAGTCTAGTCAGATGGAAGAAGGCAGTATACATGAGGTTTAGGAAGTAAGGATCAGATGGGTCTATTGAAGAATATAGGGTAGCAAGAAAGGAGCTTAAGAAAGGGCTGAGAAGAGCAAGAAGGGGGCATGAGAAGATCTTGGCGAATAGGATAAAGGAAACTCCCAAGGCATTTTTTAATTATGTGAAGAACAAAAGGATGACAGTAGTGAAGGTAGGACCGATTAGAGATAAAGGTGGGAAGATGTACCTGGAGGCTGTGGAAGTGAGCGAGGTCCTCAATGAATACTTCTCTTCGGTATTCACCAATGAGAGTGAACTTGGTGACGGTGAGGACAATATAAGTGAGGTTGATGTTCGGGACCATGATGATATTAAGAGAGAGGAGGTGTTGGAGTTGTTATAATACATTAGGACGGATTATTCCCTAGGGCCTTACGGAATATTCGCCAGGCTGTTCCACGAGGCGAGGGAAGTGATTGCTGAGCCTCTGGCTAGGATCATTATGTCCTCATTGTCCCCGGGGATGGTACAGGAGGTTTGGAGGGAAGCCAATGTCGTCCCCTTGTTCAAAAAAAGTAGTAGGGATAGTCCGGGTAATTATGTACCAGTGAGCCTTACGTCTGTCGTGGGAAAGCTGTTGGAAATGATTCTTAGAGATAGGATCTGTGGGCATTTAGGGAATCATAGTCTGATCAGGGACAGACAGCATGGCTTTGTGAAGGGCAGATCGTGACTAACAAGCCTGATAGAGTTCTTTGTGGAGTTGATGAGGCATATAGATGAGGGTAGTGCAGTGAATGTAATGTACATGGAATTTAGTAAGGTATTTGACAAGTTTTCACACGGTAGGCTTTTTCAGAAAGTCAGAAGGCATGGGATCCAGGGAAGTTTGGCCAGGTGGATTCATAATTATCTTGCCTGCAGAAGGCAGAGGGTCGTGATGGAGGGAGTACATTCAGATTGGAGTGTTGTGTCTAATGGTGTCCCACAAGGATCTGTTCTGTGACCTCTACTTTTCTTGATTTTTATTAACGACCTGGATGTGGGGGTAGAAGGGTGGGTTGACAAGTTTGCAGAAGACACAAAAGTTGGTGGAGTTGTAGATAGTGTAGATGATTGTCGAATATTGCAGAGAGACATTGATAGGATGCAGAAGTGGGCTGAGAAGTGGCAGATGGAGTTCAACCCGGAGAAGTGTGAGGTGGTAACTTTAGAAGGACAAACTCCAAGGCAGAGTACAAAGTAAATGGCAGGATACTTGGTAGTGTGGAGGAGCAGAGGGATCTGGGGGTACATGTCCACAGATCCCTGAAAGTTGTCTCACAGGTAGATAGGGTAGTTAAGAAAGCTTATGGGGTGTTAGCTTACATAAGTTGAGGGATAGAGTTTAAGAGTCGCGATGTAATGATGCAGCTCTGTAAAACTCTGGTTAGGCCACACTTGGAGTACTGTGTCCAGTTCTGGCCGCCTCACTATAGGAAGAATGTGGAAGCATTGGAAAGGGTGCAGAGGAGATTTGCCAGGATGCTGTCTGGTTTAGAGAGTATGGATTATGATCAGAGATTAAGGGATCTAGGTCTTTACAATTTGGAGTGACGGAGGATGAGAGGAGAAATGATAGAGGTGTACAAGATATTAAGAGGAATAGATAGAGTGGATAGCCAGAGCCTCTTCCCCAGGGCACCACTGCTTAGTACAAAAGGACATGACTTAAAGGTAAGAGGAGGGAAACTCTAGGGGGATATTCGAGGAAGGGTTTTCACTCAGAGAGTGGTTGGTGCGTGGAATGCAATGCCTGAGTCAGTGGTGGAGGCAGATACACTAGTGAAGTTTAAGAGACTACTAGAGAGGTATATGGAGGAATTTAAGGTGGGGGGTTATATGGGAGGCAGGTTTTGAGGGTCGGCACAAAATTGTGGGCCGTAGGGCCTCTAATATGCTGTACGATTCAATGTTCTATGTTAGGTTGAGACCCCACACACCCCTGATAGGTCCCTGCACACAATAAATCCCCACACACCTCTGACAGTGTCCTGACACACGGTGAGTCCCTACGCATCCTTGACAAGTTCCGGACACACTGTGAGACTTTCTGCGAAGGCTGAGGAAAGTCCATGACCCACCCCCCATCCTCATCGCATTCTACAGGGATTGTATTGAGAGCATCCTGAGCAGCTGCATCACTGTCTGGTTTGGCAATTGCACCGTCTCGGATCGCAAGACCCTGCAGCGGATAGTGAGGTCAGCTGCGAAGATCATCAGGGTCTCTCTTCCCGCCATCACGGACATTGACACTACACGCTGCATCCGCAAAGCAAACAGCATTATGAAGGACTCCATGCACCTATCATACAACCTCTTCTCCCTCCTGCCGTCTGGGGAAAGGCTCCGAAGCATTCGGGCTCTCACGACCAGACTATGTAACAGTTTCTTCCCCCAAGCCATCAGACTCCTCAATACCCAGAGCCTGGACTGACAACTTGCCCTATTGTCCTGTTTATTATTTATTGTAATGCCTGCACTGTTTTTTGTGCACTTTACGCAGTTCTGTGTAGGTCTGTAATCCAGTGTAGCTTACTCTGTGTTGTTTTTTTTTTACGTAGTTCAGTCTAGTTTTTTGTACTGTGTCGTGTAAACACCATGGTCCTGAAAAACGTTGTCTCATTTTTACTATGCACTGTTCCAGCAGTTATGATCAAAATGAGAATAAAAGTGACTTGACTTGACTTGACAGGATGTGAGACCTGACACACCCCTGGCAGGGTCCCCACACATTGTGAGACCCAACATACCCCTAATAGTTTCCTACACACAGCAAGAGCATACTTACCCCTGACACGGTGCTGAAACACGGTGAGACCCTACATATCAACACTGGGGTGAAAAGTTTCTTCCTCAGGAAAAAATGACATCTGTGACAGTAGTGGGAGTGTGTCTGGTCCGGGGCAGTCGGGGGTCAGTAAACTACCAGGGAAATACTCACCTTCACAGCACAATTAATGAGGAAATGTGATGACCTTGTGTTTCTCTAGACCAGGCCTCTCTGTCCAGTCAGCGTTCTGTTAATTGAATTTACTTACTGTACGAACATCCATTGATGAATCCAATCAATGCAATAGCTCTGAACTAACTATTGTGTGCTTAAATACTGAGTTCTGAGTTGAGGCATCTAACAGTTTGTCCACTGTCTGTTCCCATGGAAGATGTTCAACAGAAACACAAGGAGACTCTGCGGGCACAAACTGAAACACTGAGAGTGAACACGATCCTGATGAGGGAGAAGGTAAAGGTTTTCCAGCTGGTTGATCGATACGCTGAGCTCACGGTCATTTCTACTGTTCGAGATCGGAGACTGGTGGAACATGAGCTGCTGGCAAGAGGCAGAGACCATGAAGAATTGAGAGAGAAACATCTCCGCAGAGAGCTGGAAAAAATCCGGTCTGATCAGTTATTCCAGAGCAGCTTTTCCCGGAGTAAATCCAAATCTGGGAGTTCGGCAGCAGTGGCCGGAGTCCCGGGGATCGGGAAAACAACAATGGTACAAAAGATCGTTTATGACTGGGCAATGGGGAAAATATACCAACAGTTCCAGTTTGTCTTCAGTTTCAAATTCCATGATTTAAACTCCATTAACTGCAGAATAAACCTGAGGGAACTGATTCTGGATCAGTATCCTTACTTTGGGAAAATCCTGAGAGAGGTCTGGAAGATCTCAGAAGGGTTGCTGTTTATATTCGATGGTTTGGATGAATTCAAACACAGAATCGATTTTGCTGACAGTCGGAGAGATACAGAACCCAAGCACAAGTGCTCAGATCCCGAGTGGTGGTGTGAAGTGTCCGACATTGTGTACAGTTTAATCCAGGGCAAGCTGCTCCCAGGGTGTTCAGTGCTGGTGACCACCCGTCCCGCTGTGTTACATTTATTGGAAAAGGCAAAGATCGGTGTCTGGGCTGAAATCCTGGGATTTGTTGGTGAGGAACGGAAGGAATATTTCATCAGACATTTTGAAGATCAGAAGGTGGCAGCAGCTGTTTTCAAACACGTGAAGGAGAACGAGATCTTGTACACCATGAGCTACAACCCCTCCTATTGCTGGATCCTCGCTCTGGCACTGGGCCCCTTCTTCACACAAAGAATCAGGGACACGCAGCGAGTTCCCAAGACCATCACCCAACTGTTCTCCTACTATATTTACAACATCCTGAAAAACCACGGCCGTGAGATGGAGAACCCCCGTGATGTGTTACTCAAGGTTGGTCATATGGCCTTCAGAGGAGTGTCCGAGAGGAAGATTGTGTTTACAGATGGAGATTTGATCAACTACAATCTGCAGCCTTCCCAGTTCCTGTCCGGGTTCCTGATGGAACTTTTGGAGAGAGAGGATTGTGCCCGGAGCGTGGTGTACACATTCCCACACCTCACCATCCAAGAGTTTGTAGCTGCAGTCGCACAATTCCTGAATCCACATCCCGGGGATATCTTGAAATTCCTCACTGCAGCCCACAACACGACAAATGGGCGATTTGAGGTATTTCTCCGTTTTGTCGCTGGTCTCTCCAACCCAATGACAGCTCGGGGCCTGGAGGAGTTTCTGGGTCCATTTCCTCATGAAACAACCTGCCAGGTGATTGACTGGGTGAAGGAGGAGGTTAAACGCCAGATTAAAAACATATGGAGTGAAGCTGATAAAAGGAGCTTCCTGAACACATTGCACTACCTGTTTGAGTCTCAAAATAGTGGACTGGCTCAGGCCGCACTGGGATCTGTGGAAACATTTTCATTCAGTGGAATGACACTGACCCCGATTGACTGCGCGGTCCTGTCACATTCCATCGGGCTCTGTGATACAATAAAACAACTCGACTTGGCTGCCTGCCACATTCAGTGTGAAGGAATCCAGCGGCTGGGACCCGGGCTGCACAAGTGCCGGGAGCTGAGGTAACTTGATTTATTTCACACTCTAAAATGTGGAACAGTTCCATTGTGTTGCTTCAATGTAAAGGGATTTTGGTTAAACTGCAGTACATCAGATTGAGCAGAATTGTGACAAATGCCCAGGGGATCGGTCAGTAATTCTCCAAGGATGGGAGGGTTCTGTGGTTCCTTGTGAAGGGATATTGGAGACTTCATCAGATCAGTGAACAACGGCCATTGGTTTACTGGTAGTAAATCACAGGAATGGCCGTGTTTCTCGCTGCCTGTGACACGTCCATTGACAATGTTCCTTCTCACTGTTACTGACACCCAGACCGACACTGACTGCAGCAGGTGGGTCAGAGATTCACACCCCCTTCCCGGTGAGGGACAAGAGACCGTCAGCAGACTGTCCCAGTGAGAAGGAAAGAAATACCATTGTGAGATTGTCCTCCCTGCCCTTCCCCGTGTGTGACTATCACCATCAGTCCACCTGTATGACTGTGCTCACTACCAGATACCCAGACCCCATGGGTGCATCTCCTCTCCCGATTGTGGGCCTCAGTTCAGACCCACCCCTCCCGTACAATCTATTTCTGGATCATCTCATCTTATTGGATTATCTTTTCCCATCGGTATACTGCTGGGGGACTTCTCGTCCCCATTCCCCTTCGTCCTGTGAGACCTCTCTTCCCCACCCCCTTACTCCTGTGGGATCTCTCTTCCCCATCCTCTTCCCCTGCAGTTTCTGTCTTCCCATCACTTTTCCTCAGGTAGGGTCTCTTTCACCGTCTCCCATCGACATTTCCTCAGTCATAAATCTTCCTCACTGTGGGACTTTCTCCCATTCTTCATCCCTGCCCCTCCCAACCCTCTCACATCAGGAACACTTTTCTAACCATCGGGGAATGGGACAGAACATGTGGAGTTTACAGGGTCACACCGACAGGCTTAATTACTGGGATTCGGTGAATACCCTGGAGATGGGCAGCGTGGGACATTGACAGTGATGGAAACTCCGATCAGTGATTTACTGAAGGGTTTAATGTTTCTTGAAACACCTGAGTAAGAGAAATTCCCACAGACCCACGGTTTGAATCACTTTGTTCATCAATTTGTCTACTTGTCTTTAGACTGAGTACTAATAAACTGGGAGATTCAGGAGTGAAATTGGTGTCTGCCGCTCTGAGGAACCCGGAGTGTAAAATACAGAAACTGTGGTAAGTAACAGACTGTGGGAGATTGTGTTTACAGTCACTGGGTGTCTGACACTGAACATTAATATGATCAGTAATTGTGTTACCGATAAACACTGGGGATTTGTACTGTCTCCTGTCTCTCTGTGTCCTTCACCCTCACTTTCTTTCATCTCCAGGCTGTTCAATGTCGGTCTCACAGATTCTGGTGCCAAGGGTCTCGTCTCCTCTCTTAGTACAAACAGATCACTGACGGGGCTGGACCTGGCTTCAAACTGGCTCACAGACCGATCTGTCCCCGCTCTCCGCAGCCTCATACTGACTCTCCCGAGTCTGGAGTGGATCGGGTGAGTGTTTGTGTTAATGTTCAATGTGATAAAATATCAGCGGATCCGCGGGTTTTCTGGTGATATTTGTCTGTGAGTGTTGTTGAAACATTAACCCCGGTCCCCTGTTACTGACACTGTTGTGTAATCTGTTTATTTCATCTTTATTCTCCCATCTGTTTCAGGCTGGTGGACAATCGGTTCAGTGGGACCGGGAGGAAAGAACTGAGATCTCTGCAGGAACCCAGACACGGACTGAGAATATCCGTGTGAACATCTGAATGTGTGAACATCCCCGCCCGCGGGATGGGGACATTTGGCCGATTCCCCGCCCTCCCCTTTAACTCCCGCCCTTACCTTTAATAGCCGCGCTCCGAGTGTGATTCCCAACGGTTTTAACGGAACCAGCTCAGGTCTCGCGCTGTGTGTCGCTCGGCGCGATCCCGCAGTGACGTGTTTCCGCCTGTTGTCCGGTGGGTCAGCTTTCGCGGGATGTGCGGGTTCGAGACTTCCACGTGACTCCCCGGAGAATTACGCAGACAGGAAGAGCCCGGGGTCCGGGGCGCAGTCTGGGACACCGGTGTCCCGGGGTGGGATTATCCCGGGAGAGAATCCTTTTGCTCCCTTTGCTGAGGACGGTGCATTCGGCAGCCTGGCCGATATAATGATGTTAAATTGACAAATACCTCGGCAGTGACCCTGGATCTGCAGCGATCCCGGACACGGCCCTGAAGTGTGATTTTATAATCATCGGTTCCCCGATGCAGAGTGACGGTGAGAAACGGGACTGATTATTCAACCGGTCACTCGTTGTCGCCGGTCAGTTAATTGTGTGTGACTGTGAGTGAGTCGGGAGCAGCTTATTTATTCCCGCACGTCAGCAGCTCACACATTGTTTAATTTACATTTGTCATGATGAAATCAATAAACCGCTGTAACTTCCTGTCCTGGTGCCGGACTCGAGTTTTATTTGAGGTTTCTGCTGCCCCCCGCACCCTGTGCACTGCAACAGTGGGTCGGAGCTCCTCACACTGACACAGTAGCGTCTCAGCTCCAGGCTGAGGGAGGTCGGACTGGCAGAGTCTGGGTGCCAAGTATCTCATCTCCACCCAACCCCCTTCCTGGCTAACTGACCCCCTCCTGACCCCGCAGACCGTTAAAATAGACTGTAATATCAGCCGTGATTCAACCGAGGACCGGTGCAGCGAGGAATACCGGCTTTAAGTACGGGATGAATCTCCCTCCACACCGCCCCATCACACACTCCTGGTGTCAAACACAGAGTGAATCTCCCTCCACACCGTCTCACCACACACTCCCGGGGTCAGACACAGGAAAAATACGTCTCTGTAGTCGTGTGAGATATATCAAATGAGTTATCGATTTTAAACAGATTACAGAGGAGACTCTCATTGTGTTCACCTTGGAACTGCAGCACTGTAAACAAATCAACTGGTCTATCTTTATGTTATCCAGTTAACTCTTTGGAAAAACTTCAGATGATTTGATATACACACACACACACACACACAGACACACACACACACACACACACACACACACACACACACACACACACACACACACACACACACACACACACACACACACACACACACACACACACACACACACACTCGTTTCCCAATCACCCGAAGCCCACGCGAGCTCTACGATCGCTTCCCCACCTCGCTCATTTATGACTTGACGCACAAGAACAGCTGTGACTACGATCAGCAGATCCCCCGTTGCCATGGCCACCAGGTAGCATGGCACTCCTTCCAGTTCATTTCCAACGGGCCTGTGAACCTGGAAACTGGCGGGGAGGCCTGAATTCCGTGTTTGACAGAACTCACGGCTGCACGTAGGAAATTTGACGGGAACGCCGATGGGATTATTAGTTACACAGAAAGTCGAGGGTCGAGTGGATGTTGACGACTTTGTAAAACTGACGATGCCCTTTCTCCTGGTGGAGACGGTGGATATGATCGGACTGACGGAACTTCGGCACGCCTTCCAAAAGATGGCGGGGAGAGGGGATATGGGGGAGTGATGAGAGAGGTTTATTGCTTCTGTGTCCGCATGCCGGGTGAGTCATTGCGCCCGGTTCCCGGTGTCCACATAGCACACCGGAAGTTATACAGGGCACGGTTTCCGGTCTCCATATCCAAACTGGGAATTTTGCCAGGCACGGTTCCCGATCTCTGTCTCCACACCGAGAGTTTTACCGCGTACGGTGTCGGGTTTCTGTATCGACACCGAGAATATTACCACACACGTTTCCTGGTGTCTGTATCCTCTCTCTCCACGACACTTGGAGTAATGACGCACAGAATCCGGAAATGAGGATGTCGGATCGGTCTCTATTGTTGGCGATATTTTTATTATTCATGATTAACAGTCTGCGCAATCGAGTGGAGGGTGGTCGACAGTGTCTGTGCTGCGAGGGGCTCCTGATTGAAAATAGTGAATAGGGAGGGAACGATATAGGTAAAAAACGGGATGAGGTCCTACAAAGTGAATTGAGGGAGTTAGGAGATAAACTAAAATGTCGGGCCACAGAGGTAATAATCTCTGGATTACTACCAGTGCCACGTGGTAGTCAGAGTAGAAATAGGAGGATATTTCAGATGAATACGTGGTTTGAAAAATGGTGCAAGGGGGAGGGATTCAAATTTTTGGGACATTGGAACCAGTTCCGGGGGAGGTGGGACCGGTATAAACAGGACGGTCTGTACCTGGGCTGGACTGGAACCAATGTCCTAGGGGGAGCGTTTGCTACTGCATGTTCAGGAGGATTTAAACTAATGTGCAGGGGGATGGGAACAAGTGCAGAGAGACAGAGGGGTGTAAAATGAGGGTCGAAGCTAAAAGTAGTAAGGTGAAACGTTAAAGTGGCAGGCAGGCAAATCCAGAGCAAAAATCAAAAGGGGCCACTTTTCAACGTAATTGTATAAGGGCTAAGAGTGTTGTAAAAACAAGCCTGAAGGCTTTGTGCGTCGATGCGAGGAGCATTCATAACAAGATGGATGAAATTAATGTGCAGATAGTTATTAATGAATATGATTTACTTGGGATCACAGAGACATGGCTCCAGGGTTACCAAGGTTGGGAGCTCAACATCCAGGGATATTCAATATTCAGGAGGGATAGACAGGAAAGAAAAGGATGTGGGATAGCGTTGCTGGTTAGAGAAGAGATTAACGCAATAGAAAGGAAGGGCGTTAGCCTAGAGGATGTGGAATCAATATGGGTGCAGCTGCATAACACTAAGGAGCATAAAACGCTGGTGAGAATAGTGTACAGGCCACCTAACAGTAGTAGTGACGTTGGGGATGACATTAAACAGGAAATTAGAAATGCGTACAATAAAGGAACAATAGTCATAATGGGTGACTTCAATCTACATATAGATTGGGTGAACCAAATTGGTAAGCGTGCTGAGGAAGAGGATTTCTTGGAATGTATGCGGGATGGTTCTCTGAACCAATATGTCGAGGAACCAACTAGAGAGCAGGACATTCTAGATTGGGTATTGAACAATGAGGAAGGGTTAGTTAGCAATCTTGTCGTGCGAGGCCCCTTGGGTGAGAGTGGCCATAATATGGTGGAATTCTTCATTAAGATGAAGAGTGACATAGTTAATTCAGAAGCAAAGGTTCTGAACTTAATGAAGGGTAACTTTGAAAGTATGAGACGCGAATTAGCTAAGCCAGACTGGCAAATGATACTTAAAGAGTTGACGGTGGATGTGCAATGGCAAGCATTTAAAGGTCGCATGGATGAACTACAACTACAAAAGAATAAACCAGGGAAGGTAGTGCACCCGTGGCTGACAAGGGAAATTAGTGATAGTATCAAGCCCAAAGAAGAAACATATAAATTAGGCAGAAAAAGCGTCACACCTGAGGACTGGGAGGAATTCAGAGTCCAGCAGAGGAGGACAAAGGGCTTAATTAGGAAAGGGAAAAAAGATTATGAGAGAAAGTTGGCAGGGAACATAAAAACTGACTGTAAAAGCTTTTATAGATATGTTAAAAGAAAAAGATTGGTCAAGACAGATGTAGGTCCCTTACAGTCAGAAACAGGTGAATTGATCATAGGGAACAAGGACATGGCAGACCAATTGAACAACGACTTTGGTTCTGTCTTCACTAAGGAGGACATAGATAGATAGATAGATAGATAGATAGATAGATAGATAGATAGATAGATACTTTATTCATCCCCATGGTGAAATTCAACATTTTTTCCAATGTCCCATACACTTGTTGTAGCAAAAACTAATTACATACAGTACTTAACTCAGTAATAATATGATATGCATCTAAATCACTAACTCAAAAGCATTAATAATAGCTTTAAAAAAAAAAGTTCTTAAGTCCTGGCAGTTGAATTGTAGAGCCTAATGGCATTGGGGAGTATTGACCTCTTCATCCTGTCTGAGGAGCATTGCATCGATAGTAACCTGAAATAGTAGGGGACCGAGGGTCTAGTGAGATGGAGGAACTGAGGGAAATACTTATTAGTAGGGAAGTGGTGTTAAGTAAATTGAAGGGATTAAAGGCAGATAAATCCTCAGGGCCAGATGGTCTGCATCCGAGAGTGCTTAAGGATGTAGCCCAAGAAATAGTGGATGCATTAGTGATAATTTTTCAAAACTCCTTAGATTCTGGATTAGTTCCTGAGGTTTGAAGGGTGGCTAATGTAACCCCACTTTCTAAAAAAAGGAGGGAGAGAAAAACCGGGGAATTATAGACCGGTTAGTCTGACATCGGTGATGCGGAAAATGCTAGAGTAGGTTATCAAAGATGTGTTAACAGCACATTTGGAAAGAGGTGAAATCATCGGACAATGTCAGCGTGGATTTGTGAAAGGATAATCATGTCTGACGAATCTTATAGAATTTTCTGACGATTTAACTAGTAGAGTGGATAGGGGAGAGCCAGTGGATGTGGTATATTTAGATTTTCAAAAGGCTTTTGACAAGATCCCACACAGGAGATTAGTGTGCAAACTTAAAGCACACGATATTGAGGGTATGGTTTTGATGTGGATAGAGAATTGGTTGGCAAACAGGAATCAAAGAGTGGAATTAAACGGGACCTTTTCATATTGGCAGGCAGTGACTAGTGGGGTACTGCAAGGCTCAGTGCTGGGACCCCAGTTGTTTACAATATATATTAATGATTTAGACGAGGGAGTTAAATGCAGCATCTCCAAGTTTGCGGATGACACGAAGCTGGGCGGCGGTGTTAGCTGTGAGGAGGATGCTAAGAGGATGCAGGGTGACTTGGATAGGTTAGGTGAGTGGGCAAATTCATGGCAGATGCAATTTAATTTGGAAAAATGTGAGGTTATCCACTTTGGTTGCAAGAACAGGAAAACAGATTATTATTTGAATGGTGACCGATTAAGAAAAGGGGAGGTGCAACGAGACCTGGGTGTCATTGTACACCAGTCATTGAAGGTGGGCATGCAAGTACAGCAAGCGGTGAAAAAGGTAAATGGTATGTTGGCATTCATAGCAAAAGGATTTGAGTACAGGAGCAGGGAGGTTCTATTGCAGTTGTACAAGGACTTGGTGAGACCGCACCTGGAGTATTGTGTGCAGTTTTGGTCCCCTACTCTGAGGCAAGGCATTCTTGCCATAGAGGGAGTACAAAGAAGGTTCACCAGATTGATTCCTGGGATGGCAGGACTTTCATATGAAGAAAGACTGGATCGACTAGGCTTATACTCACTGGAATTTAGAAGATTGAGGAGGGATCTTATTGAAACGTATAAAATTCTGAAGGGATTGAACAGGCTAGATGCAGGAAGATTGTTTCTGATGTTGGGGAAGTCCAGAACGAGGGGTCACAGTTTAAGGATAAAGGGGAAGGCTTTTAGGACCAAGATGAGGAAAAACTACTTTACACAGAAAGTGGTGAATCTGTGGAATTTTCTGCCGCAGTAAACAGTTGAGGCCGGTTCATTGGCTATATTTAAGAGGAAGTTTGTTATGGCCCTTGTGGCTAAAGGGATCAGGGGGTATGGAGAGAAAGCAGGTCCAGGGTTCTGAGTTGGATGATCAGCCATGATCAGACAGAATGGCGGTGCAGGCTCGAAGGGCCGAATAGCCTACTCCTGCACCTATTTTCTACGTTTCTATGTTTCTATGACAGAAGGATTTGGAATGGTCACTAGGGATGGAGTGAAAGGTTGACTGAAAATGGTCTCCAGGGGGAAAGTGATGGGCTGAGTGACAATGGGCGCCAGGGAGGGGGCGATGGGCGGAATTAAGATGGTCGCGGTCACCTTGTTCCTCAGGGCCGGCAGGGAGGGAGTGATACACTGACAAGAGAGTGGGAGAGACAGGCAGATTTAAAATGACCGACAGGGTGGGGATTGTGCACTGACTGAAAATTATCACCAGCGAGGGAGTTATGTGATGATTGAAACTAGGATTCAGACTTAAAACCAGAAATTAAAATTATCACCAGGGAGAGGGTGACGCACCGATATAACATTGTCACCAGGGAGGCCGTGACTCACGAATTGAAAATAGCCACTAGGGAGGGACGGATGCACTGAGAGAAAATGGACGCCAGGAGCGGAGTAACACACTGTGAAAATGGAAGCCAGGGCAAGTCAGAGGGAGTGGCGGCCCGACCTGAAATAGCCGCTGATTCCTTTGTTACAATGGCCGACAGGGAGAGAGTGATGGACAGAATTCAAATGGCCAACAGGAGGGAGAGACGCACCGGGTAAAATGGCCGAAATGGAGGAGTGGCACATTGAGAAGAGAGCGGGAAATGGGTCGATGTAAAAGGATCTATTGGGAGAGAGCAGCTTCGCTTAAAATGACTGACGGGGCAGTTTAGGGTTTGTGATACCTTGTTTAACGTGAGCGCAGGGAAGGGAGGGGGTGAGACGGCGAATGAAAACATCCGTCAACATTCTTCATGTTGTTGAGGAAAAAGGATAGATGTATTGACTGAAGGAGACCCCGTTTGGCCGGGTTGAAACGGGACCGAGGAGGAAGCGACGTCTTGGATAAAATTAACGGCAGAGAAGGAGTGAAGGAAACGTCGAATTGAATTAATCCCACCCTGCAAAACCTCATTTCAGGGAGGTAGCACCATCAGTTTCCGGGAGACTCCCGGAACTCCCGGGAGAGGCGGGATGTCTGCAATAGATTAGCTCCTAGCAGCTAGCCAGCGAGTTTAAATAAAGTTTGCACTGCTAATGAACGAATGACACCTGTTAAACTCACCTCAACAGTGATTTAACTCTAACTTAATAGAAAAGTCACTGTTGCAAACAGTACAGCGAGCAACACTGTCATTATTTTTGACCTCTATTAGGCAGGGGTACACGTTAGTGTAGTCTGGGGTGAAATACGTTTTATATTTTCCTTTTTTGGAATACTCTGCTATGGCGCTCTCTCTCTCTCTCTCTCTCTCTCTCTCTCTCTCTCTCTCTCTCTCTCTCTCACTCTCACTCTCTCTCTCTCTCTCTCTCTCTCTCTCTCACTCTCTCTCTCTCTCTCTCTCTCTCTCTCTCTCTCTCTCTCTCTCTATCTATCTATCTATCTATCTCTCTTTCTCGCTCGCTCGTTCTCAAAGAATTGATTTCCGGGATATTGTATATAATTTCCGGGCGTCAGGGAGCCGCTATCAATATGCGGGAGACTCCCGGAACTTCCGGGAGAGGTGGGATGTCCGACGCTTCACTTGAAATGGCCGCTGGGGAGGGAGTGACTGCTTTGGTAGAAGTGAGCACAAGAGAGGGAGGGACGCGCTGATTGAAAATGAGCGAATCCCTGATCAAGTGATAAGGTTAGTAGGGGAGTGACTCACCGGATAATAGAGAGAGAGAGAGAGGGCGATGAGGTGAGGCGAAGATTGGAATCGGAAAATGGCAGCCAACCGGCATAAGATGCAAAGAATCGAGGTGGTGGGGAGGAGAGCGAGGGGAGGGAGGGAAGGGGTTTGCGATTGATGGGATGGGAAGGAGTGTGATAAGATTGTGAGTGTGAGGGACTGACACACTTCGTGGTAGGGTATGTGAGAGAGATGGTCACAGTGTCACAAAATGGCTGGCGGCAGAAGGTTAAATGGAGAATTGGGAGAGCGAGGAGGGAGGGCAAGGAGTGGAGGGATGACGAGTTGAGATTGAATATACTGGGAGGGAAGTGAGTGGCAGGTGAGGAAACGGAAAACGGCAGAATTAGAGTTAATTCTGATGTTCTGGAGTGTTTCTCTCGCTACTTGTATCCACAGCCACCCGCCCAGTCCCCGCATTTCAGTCATGGGCGGAAGACGCTGACACTATTAATCCCATTGCTCTCGTAGCAGGCAGTGTTCCATATTCCTGACAAATATGTGAGACTCGCATCAGCGGTAATTCACCCCGGTGGACGCTCTGCAGAACTCGGGAACTGTCAGGGACGGTCCAATCAGGTCCCGCCCGTTTTATTTTCTTTCTCTCCGTTACATCTCATTCTTTGTTCTGGTGATGCCCTCTGTGCTTTTCTCCGGGTTTGTTCAGTCAGGATGGATCAACTCCCTTTTCTACACCCTCTCGGCTGTTTCTCATTCTTCCTTTTAGTGACATTCCCGGTGTTTACTCCCAACCTCTCTCAGGATGCCCTCGATCGCACCAGAAACTTTCCGGTTGTTTCTTCCCCAACACCTGTACACCGGTTTAGATTGGTGACTTTCACCATGAGGGAAACATGATCGGACTGGGAAACATATAACGGGGTCAATATGGTTTTTTTTCAACTCCGTCTCCATCTCCGGACTGCTCTCTCTTTGTCCCCGCATATCTCCGTCTTTCTCTCTGTTCACATCCCGTGGCCCCGTGACAGTCTGTTTCCTTACTTCACCATCTGATCTCTGCTTCTCCCCGACCACACGTCCGTTCCCCTACAGAACATAATAAGTCTCATCCCAGCATGTTGGCAAATGTATGTATATTGATAATAATTGTATGTAAAAATTTGGAGAAGGGGTTATAAATCTTACAAATTTGTCCCATAGGCTGAACCTCGGACAGGGCCCACGGCCGGATTACCGCGGTGGCGCAAATCTTTTGTTTTGGATATTGTGTAACAGGATCTGTTCTGATTCGCTTCCCGTTTCCTGGTTAAATACGCAAATTATATTCATGTCCCGTTTGATTTTTAGTCCCTTCTGCCAGTGGACAAGCGACCCTGAAAATGGGCTCATCTATCCTTGGATAGTTCTTTGTCTTGCGGTTTATCCCCCTTCTGCTCGTCGGCTTCGTTTGCCTGGGCGTTATAAGGCGGGTCGGGGTGTTTGATTCTGTCGTACGGCTTCTGCTAACATTAAAACGTCGTCCAGATCTGAATCCGGGGCGGAATCGGGCTCTCTCAGACTCTCTAGGTGAGGATATAAGTCTTGAGACACCTTACGGTTCTTCTGTTCGGACGTCTTCTGCAGAGTCGGTCTATTTATTGGTTTCGGAGATTGATGTCGCTTAGCTACCTCCAGCCTTTTTTCAAGTCGTCAAGTCAAGGTTACTGTCATTTAACGAAACAACGTTTCGTTTCCCCGACCCAGGGCACACACAACACACAGATACGTAGGAAAGCAAGGACAACATGCTCCGTTGACCAGGTTCGAAATAACAAAGTAAATTGCATAAATCAAAACACTTTATTAAATCTCACGTAGTGTCTCCGTCTGCTCTACCAGTATCTTGTTTAAAATATTTAATTTTCTTTATCTCCAAAGCCTCCCATAGGGCCACCGTCCTTGTGTCCAACCACACAAGTCTCTAGTAAAAGGAATCACATGTCTAGTATATCCACTTTCCAACCAGACCTCGTCAGCGGGGAGACTGGCGGCACCAGCGGATCTCCCCGGGATTCCTTTACTCGTTCAATCTGTTGGTGCTACTTTCTCGTTTTTTTTCTTCACCTTTACAGAGAAAATTCTCCCGGCATTTCTGTCATCAACTTTACTATCATTACTTACCATCTTCCTTCCATCGTTTAACCCGTTACGGGGTACGTAACAAGAAGAATATGAATAGTTTTTTTTTCTTTCAAGAAAGTGCATTTATACGGGGTGTTGGTGTGGCCACATCTGGAGAAACGGGGACAGTTCTAATCCCCTGACTGGGAAGCAGATCCGCTGGGTCAGTCTGAAAGGGATTCAGAATTCCCTCGATGAAAGGATTGTCCTGTTATGAGTTTCCAGTTGAACTATGTCCAGGTTCAGCGGAGTTTAGAAAAGTGAATCGTCAGCTTCCTCGATGGTAAAATGTATTCAGAGTCTCTGACAGTGGAGAGGTTCAGAAGGTTCTACCATTAGGAGAAACTGGAATATGTGGATGGAGTTACAAGATCATTTAAAGTCGATATCAGGACCGTTTGGCAGAGGATGGAGAATGTTTGCAGTTCAGTACTCCTGACCGGTATGGCAGCTAGGTGACTGGTCTATAATTTCCTTTCTGCTGCCTTCCTCCTTTCCTAAAGAGACGAGTAACGTTTGCAATTTTCTAGTCCTCTGGCATCATGACAGATTTCAATGATTTCTGAAAGATCGTTTCTATTGCACCACAATTTCTGACGCTATCTCTTTCAGAACCCTAGGGTGCAGTTCTTCTGATCCGTGTGACTTATGTAACTTTCTGTCTTTCAGCTCTTTGGGAACCTTTTCTCTTTTAACAGTAACTGCACACATTTATCTTCCTTCACACACTACAACATCAGGCATACAGCTTGTGTCTGCCACAATGAACACTGATGCAAAATACTGATTTAATTGATCAGCCATCTCTTTGTCTCCTTTATTATTTCTCCTGCCTCATTTTCTAGCGGTCCTATATCCATTCTCATTTCTCTTTTATTTTTAACATACTTGAAAAATATTTTACAATCAACTTTGATATTATTTGCTACCTTGCTTTCATATTTTATCTTTTCCCTTTTAATCATCGTTTTAGTTGCTCTCTGTAGGTTTAAACAAAACTTCCCAATCCTCTATCTTCCCACTAATTTTAGCTTTGTTGTTTGCCCTTTCTTTGATTTTACAATAACTTTGACTTCCCTTGTCAGCCCCGGTTGTACTATTTTACAATGTGAGTATTTATTCAAATTTGGGATATAAATCTCCTGCACATTCCTCATTTTCCCTGTTCTGCTCTGCTGACCTCCCTGCATGTAGCTCCTTCCAATTGACTGTACTTTGACCAACTACTCTCTCGTACCACTGTGATTTCCCTTACTCCAGTGAAATACTGCTACTTCAGACTTCACTTTCTAGTTATGAAATTTCAAGTAGAACACAGTCATATTGTGATCAGTGGTTCCTAACCGTTCTATTACCTTAAGCTCCCAAGTCGACCCCGGTTCATTACGTAACACCCAATCCAGTATAACTAAACACCTAGAAGGCTCAACGATAAACTGCTCCGAAACGCTATCTTTCAGGCATTCAACAAACTCACTTTCTTGAGATCCATTACCAAACTGATCTTCCTAATCGACCTGCATGTTAAAATCGTCCATGACTACCATATGATTTCCTGTTGACTCGCCTTTTCTGTTTCCTGTTGAAACCTATTGTCCAGCTCCCAGCCGCTGTTGGGAGGCTGTATAAAACTGGCAACAACATTCTTTTCCCCTTGCATTTACTTGACTCAACCCACAAGGATGCAAGATCTTCCGATACTCAATCACATCTTTCTATTGATTGGATGGCATTCTTTTCCAGTAGAGCCACATCATCCCCTCTAACTAACTTTCTATCCCTCCGATATAACATGTAAACTTGGACATTCAGTTCCCAACTACTAACATTTCCCCCCCTCTTTTCTGTCTCCCTCTTTTCCTTCGCTACATCGACGACTGCAATGGCGCTGCCTCCTGCACGCGTGCTGAGCTCGTTGACTTCTTTAACTTTGCCTCCAACTTTCACCCAACCCTCAAATTTACCTGGTCCATTTCCGACACCTCCTTCCCCTTTCTTGATCTTTCTGTCTCCATCTCTGGAGACGGCTTATCTACTGATATCTACTATAAGCCTACAGACTCTCACAGCGACCTGGACTATTCCTCTTCCCACCCTGTCTCTTGCAAAAATGCCATCCTCCTCTCACAATTCCTCCGTCTCCGCCGCATCTGCTCTCAAGATGAGGCTTTTCATTCCAGGACGAAGCAAAATGTCTTCCTTTTTTAAACAAAGGTGCTTCCCTTCTTCCACCATCAACTCTGCTCTCAAACGCATCTCTCCCATTTCCCGCACATCTGCCCTCACCCCATTCGCCAGCCACCCCACTCGGGATAGGGTTCCCCTTGTCATGACCTCCCACCCCACCAGCCTCTAGGTCCAACGTATAATTCTCCGTAACTTCCGCCACCACCAACGGGATCCCACCACCAAGCACATCTTTCCCTCCCCCCTCTTTTTGCTTTCCGCAGGGATCGCTCCCTACGCGACTCCATTGTCCACTCGTCCCCCCCATCCCTTCCCACCGATCTCCATCCTGGCACTTATCCTTGGAAGCGGAACAGGTGCTACACCTGCCCTTACCCTTCCCCACTCACCACCATTCAGGGCCCCAGACAGTCCTTCCAGGTGAGGCGACACTTCAACTGTGAGTCGGCTGGTGTGGTGTATTGCGTCCGGTGCTCCCGGTGTGGCCTTTTATATATTGGTGAGACCCGACGCCGACTGGGAGACCTTTTCGCTGAACACCTACGCTCTGTCCACCAGAGAAAGCAGGATCTCCCAGTGGCCACACATTTTAATTCCAAGTCCCATTCCCATTCTGATATGTCTATCCATGGCCTGCTCTACTGTCAAGATGAAGCCACACTCAGGTTGCATGGAGTAACAACACCTTTATATACCGGCTGGGTAGCCGCCAACCTAATGGCATGAACATTGACTTCTCTAACTTCCGTTAATGTTCATCCTTCCCTTCTTACCCCATCCCTGATATATTTAGTATTTTCCCCCCTTCCTTTCCTTTCTCTCTTTCTGCCCATCACCCAACCTGTTCTCCATCTCCCTCTGGTGCTCCCCTCCCCCATTCTTTCTCCCTAGGCCTCCCGTCCAATGATGCTTTCCCTTCTCTAGCTCTGTATCTCTTTTGCCAATCACCTTTCCGGCTCTGAGCTTCAGCCCAACCACTCCAGTCTTCTCCTATCATTTTGCATTTCCCACTCTTTCCACTACTTTCAAATCTCTTATAATCTCTCCTTTCAGTTAGTCCTGACGAAGGGTCTCGGCCCGAAACCTCGACAGTGCTTCTCCTTATAGTTGCTGCCTGGCCTGTTGTGTTCCACCAGCATTTTGTGTGTGTTGCTTGAATTTCCAGCATCTGCAGATTTCCTCGTGTTTAGAAAGATCTCTCAGCCGCATTTCAGTGATAGCCGCAGCATCATGCCTGGATATCTGTAGTATTGCCACAATATCATCCACCTTATTTCTTACACGACGAGAATTTAGATAC
Source organism: Hemitrygon akajei (assembly GCF_048418815.1). Taxonomy (NCBI): domain Eukaryota; kingdom Metazoa; phylum Chordata; class Chondrichthyes; order Myliobatiformes; family Dasyatidae; genus Hemitrygon; species Hemitrygon akajei. Next base: position 602,037 of record NW_027331940.1, read on the forward strand.
AACACCTTGAGTACCGTACTTGCTGTCCTTTCTAACCCTGCATACCTAATGATTTGAGACTCAACCTTTTGGCTGCAAATAAGTCCCATCACCTGCCTTCCATTCCTGACAACGTGACTGCATGCTATCTTTACTTTTTACCATCTATCCTTTCCTGCTTTCCTGAGTCCCCTCACCCCGGTTCCCAACCTTCCCACCAGCTGTAAGAAATCTGCCCGCGAGAATATTGCCCCCCCCCCGGGTTCAGGAACACATCTAGAAGTTACGACCCGGGAGGCCTGCTTCTCAGCTTTCCACACAGCTCTCTCAATTCTGTTTTCAGGACATCATTGCTTTTCCTCCCTATGTCATTGATATCAATATGCACCGAGACATCTGTCTGCTTCACCTCCCACGCCCCGCCCACCCCTTCCAAAATGTTGTGGACGCGATTTTATTTGTCCCAGCCCTGGCACCTGGGAGGCAACATATCTTTCGAGTGTCCAGTTCACGTCCACAGTGTCTCCTGTCTGTTCCCCTCACTATCGATTCCCCTATCGCTACCGTTCCTTCTTCGATCTCTTCCCCTTCCCCGCCATCGCCCCATGTTCTGTGCCGGTAACCAGGTTGCCGCGGCATTCTTCCGGGAGGTCATCCCCGACAAATGTACCCAAAGCCGTATACTTTTCTCGTGGGAATGGCCACGGTGTGTTCTGTTCTAACTGCCTATTCCCATTTCTCCAGACGGGCACCCAACTAATCGCTTCCTGCAACTTCGGGGTGACTACATCCCTGTAACTCGCTCTCCCGTACAAGCCGAAGGTCATCCTGTTTCCGATCCAGTTCCCTAACACGGTCTTCATGGAGCTGCAGCCGAATGCATTTCATGGACACCCTGGGAAATGTTCTCCAACATACGGCACGAAGAGCATACCACAGCCAGTGAGAGAGGGAAAAATAATAAAATGATAAAACTGAAACCTTAGCGGACGCTTTAAACAGAGCCGAAGGCTCCTTTGAGACAACGCCTGTCGCTTCTACCCTCGCCCACTAGCCTAAATGTGTGCAATGGCCGCTCAGCTGATGGCCGTCATTGCGCATGGGGTTTTAGCTTATCGGTGGTCGTTTTGTGACAATTTATTAATAAATGCACTTCCAATCGTACTTTACACCTATTTGATTGTTTAAGTCTATTTTGTGATCTGCTAGAAATGTTTCTTGCTCTGAGATAATCTAATATGCAAGTGGGTATGTCAGCAGATTTGGGGTCGCATACGGATTACGTCGTGCGCACGGATTGATGGGAATGCCGCCGAGTAAGTGAGCACAGGGATTTTAGGGGTGCGTGCGTGTTTGGGGTGCACACAGTTTTGATGATGTCCGCTGGTTTAGGTGTCTGTCGGCGCATACGGGTGCGCATGGACTTGTGGGTGCCGGTCGATTTCGAGCAGTTAAAATCTCAAAGTCGTTTCATTTATTTGGGTTTTAATAATAAGTGATCTTTAAACATCGAATTTTGTTCTAGCTATTTCTTTCAGGAGAAGGCTGCTATTTTGTGAACTTTTTAAAAATGATTCTTTTGGGAAAATCAGATGTGCATACCTGGGTTTCAGTCGGGTTGACGGTGTACACGGTCTTCGGGTGCTCACAGATTTCGGGATGTGGTGTATTTGGGGTCGTGACGGATTTGTGGGTGTTGGTGGATTTGCAGTAATGGCAAATACCAAGGTCGTTTCTTTAACAAACACTATAATAAATAATACACTTTAACGTTCCATTTCGATTGTTTGCTGTTGTTAATGTGGATTAAGTTATCTTGTGAAAAGTTTGAAATGATTCTCGCTCTGGGATAAACATTTGTACTTCTTGGGCCGCCTTCGAATTTGGTGCTGCGCAGAGATTTGGAGATATACGCGGCAGGTTTGGGTACACGCGGATTTGGCGATGTCGGTGGATCGTGGTGTGTGAGGAATCTCAAGGTCGCATCGTTTATAGATACATTCACAATAAATGTACATAGAGCACAACTTTGTTCTAGATTTTGAACGTGGAGGCAGCTATTTTGTGAACTGCTTGAAAAGACTTTTGCTTTTGGATAATCTAATGTGCAAGTGAAGCTGTCATCGGGTTTGACATACATATGGATTTGGGTGTGCGCTCTTATTTAGTGATGAGCGCAGTTTTAGGAATCTGTTGTCGAATATGGAGGTGCACACGGATTTTGGGTTTCACCAAATTTCGGTGTATCGGCCGATTTGCAGTTCCAGACGGATTTGGAATGCGTGCGGATTCTTATCGTGGAAACAGTCATTTTCTGTGGTGTTTGAAATGAGTCCTGCTCTAAGTAATCTATTATTAATAGTGGTGTGTCAGCCTGTTAGGAGTGCGCACTATTCGGGAAGTGCGCAGGTTCAGGGCGGCGTCGGCAAATATGGGGTTGCACATCCGTTTAAGGATGCGAACAGATTCAGTGATGCAGCCGCCGGTATGAAGGTGCACACCTGTGGTGTCTACGGATTTGGAGTTGTGCCGTATCTCCAGGTTGTTTCATTTACAGATGTCTCCAACCTCAGCAATGGGACGCTCCGCTTGCGGTTCATCACGCTCGCCTACAATATCCTCCCCATGGAAAGCATGGAAAGCACGCTGCCCCCTGTAGAATCCGTAACCCCGTATCGTAATTACTTTACTAGACAACGTTTCAAACACGGGCTTAGACACACAACCCACTGGAACAATGCTCAGAGTAATCATATAAGCCTCGAACCAAATCAATCCTGGAGGAGCCGCAGAATCAAAGCACGCGGTTTCCTTGGCTGCGCAGGTCTGGGGAAGACACTCTCCGTTCCCGCCAAACGCTTGTGATTGAGACAGCTTTCCCGCCCTAAACCCCGGTTTGTCTGGATACTGTATATTGATACCGTGTTAGAAATTATTGACACGTAATTACAAACTGTACCCGGCATCAGGACTGGAGACAGATTTCGAAGTTGGGTGAAGGGGAGGAAGAACCACATGTGGATGCGTGAAACCGGGATGGGGGCAGTGGTGAGGTAACGAGCTGGGAGGTTAATGGGTGGAGAAGAGGAATCTAATAGGAGAGGACAGACGGCCTTAGAAGAAAGAAAAGGTGGAGGAGGACCAGGGGGTAGTTAGTGGCAGGGGCAGATAAGGTTAGAGAGGGCAATGGGAATGGGGAATATTGCAGTAGGGGAACATTGCAAGAGCTTCGAAAAATCGATATTCATGCCATCTGGTTGAAGGCGACACAGGCTGAATATAAGCTGTTGCTCCACAAAAAAAAAAAAAAAAATGAATGTGGCCTCACTCCGACAGTAGAGGAGGCGATGGACAGGCAAGTCAGAATGGGAATGGGAAGTGGAATTTAAGTGGGTGGCTACTGGAAGGTCCCGCTTTTCCTGATGGACGGAACGTCTGTGCTCGGTGAAGCAAGTTCCCAATCAACGTCGAGTATCACAGATATACAAGAGGCCACTCCGGAGCAGCAGGTACAATTAATGACCCAACAGACCCAGAGTTGAAGCGTCGCCTCACCTAGGAGGACAGTATGAGGACATGAATATTAGTGACGGAGAATGTGTAGGGGAGGGTGTATCAATTGTTCAGATTGCAGGATAAGTGCCAGGAAGGAGATCAGTGACGATAGTCGCGTAGGAAGAGATCCCTGGAAAGCGCAGACTGGGAGTAGGGGAAGGGAAGATGTACCTGTTGTTGGGATCACGTTAGTAATTGCGGAATTACGGAGAATTATGTGCTGGACGCGGTGTCTGGTGAGATGGCAGGTCCCGATCATTAGTGAGGTGGCAGAAGGTTGGTGTGCGGAGAGACTTGTGCGAAATGAAAGAAATGACTTTGAGGAGAGTGTTGATGGTGCAGGAAGGGAAACACCCTTCTTTGAAGAAGAAAAACATCTTTTTTGTTCTGAAATGAGGCGCCTCAGGCTGAAAACGTAAGCGGCGGAGGTGAGAGGAATCGAGAGAAGGGAATGACATTTTGACCGGTAACAGGATGGGAAGAAATATATTCCAGGTAGCTGTGTGAGTGGATGGGTCTATGATGTCCGACAGTAGATAAGCAGGCTCAGAAGACAGAGAAAGAGAGATTGAGAAGGGTAGTGAGCTGTTGGAAATGGATTAGGTAAAACAATTGGAGATTGGAGGTTGTTGATGAAGTCAACGAGCAGCTTGCAGGAAGCGGCAGCAATGCTGTCGTCAGTGTCCCGCGGGAGATTTCGGACAGTGACACAAAAAGCCAGGAACGGCTGGGATCCATGCGAGTGCCCATGGCTACAAGGGTCTTCAAAGTGGTGGTGGGGGGGGGTGTGGGCGGGGGATCTGAATATTTTTATATGCTCTGTACTTGTTATCCGTTCAGCAACAATTGCCAGTTCAGAACATTTATTCGAATCTAATCTGAGTTGGGTCTGGATAACCACTGTCCTTACTGCCACAGATATTTGCGATACATGTTGAGTAGTATGGTTTAGTTGACGGACGTGTCCATATTCAGGTATTATCATTACGTTTCACATTGACAGGATAATCAGCTTAATTCATGTGAGAAAATGTCACCACTAGTAGAACTATTTATGTGTCGGGAAAAGACCCGGTCACATCAGATCCCTCCAAGTATAAACACGATACCATGTGATAATTAAAAATAAAACAGCAAGCTTTTTCTGTGAACATTTTGGGCTATTCCCGATATTATTGAGATCAGAATAACAACAAATAATGTTCCTATCTCCCTCTGTCCGTGTGGGCACTCAATGGGGCCCTTGTTCAAAAATATCTCTCCTCCAAACTCGATAATATCTAGCCCATAACAACTTTCAGGACAATTCTGTCCGCGGCAACAGGGATTGTAAAAGACATCATTGATGACAATGGGTTTTTGACGATTGTAGCTGGATGGAATATCAGCATTTTATTTCTTGCAATACAGCGGACACTGGAAATGCATTTTTTTCGCCAGTGTGATCTCCGTTGTCCAGGAATAACCAGTACCTGCTGGAAATAATGTCTGCAGTACGGTTACAGGAACAAGGGAGACTTGTGCGGACCGCTGGTAGTCAATGGAGTCGCGCAGAGGACGATCAGCAGAAACCGGAGATGGGGGAGGGAAAGTCGTGCCTGGTGGTAGAGTGGCTATGGAGATGGTGGAAGTTACGGTAAAATATCTTGCATGTGGAGGCTCGTGGCGTGTTACCTGAGGACAAGGAGACCCAATCCTTTTTTATTATTCTGGGTGGGATGGAGTGATGGTACCTGGGGGAAATGCGTCAGAGAATGGTGATAGCAGCATCGATCGTGGCGGAAGGGAATCTCCATTGACTGTAAAATGTCTGGAGATGAAATTCTCATCAATGGAAATGATAGAATGGAATAGCACTTCGGCGAGTGTCCGTTTGGCAGAAAGTATCGTCAGGATAACTGTTGGAGTCAGTAGCATGGCTTTGTAAAATATGTCGGTAGATAATCTCTCCCTGGAGTTGGGAACAGAGAGATCGAGAGACAAGATTGGTGTCAGAACGGGTACAATCTGATCTGAGGGCGGTGTGGCAAGTTGTAGGCCGTGTAGATGAGACTGACGAGCTCAGCGTGGCTGCAGGAAGAGGCACCAATTCAGTGGTCGATGGCAATTCAGCCGCCACTGTCGGGAATGAACGGGTTGTTTCGGGAACACGGATGCCCTCGCAGGAATATGGCCTTGCAGCTGGACCAACGAATCCGGAGGACAGAGGAATATACGGTGGAACCGTGGGGCAAAACGCACTACAATCAGTAGAGCAGAGAAGGGAAATGAGCCAGCGACTTCGGGACCAGCATTGCAGCTGCATAAGGGGCTTGTCTATGCAATTTCCGCTTGTGAGGTGTGACAGGAATAAGGATATCGCCGGGCCAAGAGGGACAGAAAGTGCCCGCAATATATAGTGGTATCCGGACGGGCGACGCCGCTAAGTCACGACTTTTTCGGAACAATGAGGGCAAGCGGAGATTTTACCACACTCTTTAGCTGCTGCCTGAACTTGGCCTGTGTAACGGCGTAAAGGGCCGTGTTCGTACAACAGCTCAGAAGCTGCAGAATGATGCCCAGCTCTCGAAGGGAATCTGGCGGAAGCAAACGCATGGGAAGGTAATTCAGCCGATCCCATGCGGAGAACACACTGAAAGGTGCCCACAGCAGGAAGAAATTACCCGAGACCATCAGCAATAAAACGAGGGATTTCCTGCGTTTCTCCATCTCCGGGTCTCTGGCGTTCTGTCCGTTACCGGGAACCCTGAGTCTCCCGCGGGCTCTGCTGGTGATTAAGACGTGCCTGACAGTGAGGCCATTCGTCAGCAGAATCAGCACAAATGGGAGTACAGGGGTGAGGAAGGAATAAAATAGGTCAATTTGATTCGTGAAATTTAAAAACTGATATCTCTGTTGACAAATGAATGGAGCAATTATCCATGTGTATTTCTCTGACAGTCGAAAATACCAGTAAATATTCTTTAAATTGCTGATCATAGTCACTGTCCCCAAAACCACGGCTGCGGTTTTCCGCGTGCAATATTTTGTTTTCAACATTTGGCAACAAATGGCGACAAACCGATCCAAGGTGAACGTGACGGTGAACCAGACCGAACAGTCGGTTGCGGTGTAAATCAGAGCAGCGTGGATATTACACCCCTTGGGCATTGAGCGGGTGAAGACGACGGGATGCATGTACGTAAGTGGAATCTTGCTCAATATCAGGTCCAGGATAAGAACCAGAAGATCCGCCGCTGCCATGGCAACCAGGTAGCAAGTGACAACTCTGGAGAGGCCGCACTTTCCCCGAGACAGGATGAATATGGTCACCATGTTCACTGCCAAACAGAATAAACCATCAGGGTAAATACAACAGGAAGAGTTCTCTTAAAACGAGTGTAATGTGTGTCAATGATTGAAGTGACTGTACCTGACGGAATAATATAATCGTAGCGATTACCAGTTGAATAAAATTAAACAGTTTAGCAAAGTAGTGTAATCTGAGTGCAATCTGTTCGATCGAATATCAGCAACGAAACGGAAAGCGAAGAACACAGATAACGTCGGCCGATGGTTGTGAAATTCCGTACATGCTGAGGGAAAAAGATCCGAATGATGCTCCGCGGAATCTCCGGGAAATAATTATCCTTGACACCCACCATCTCTGTATGAGGCGCAGATTCCTGTCCCTGTTCCTTAGCCAGGGAGGCTGAATTTGCAGATGTAGTCCAAAACCTTATTTTTGCACGTCACTTACTGTTTGCCAACATTGAGGGAGTATTACCTTGAAATCGTACCACGAGTCTCACCAGCTCCTCCTTGTACTTCTGCCTTTACAATCCTACGCCAGTCATTAATGTCTCGAAAATGCCTTATTTTTTTCAGCAACAGTGAAACTGATTTGCCACCAGAACAATACGTCATGGTCAGCATTTCAAGAACTTACTGTGGTCTATCATGTTTTCAGAAAAAAAATCATGTTTTCAGAAATATATTCCTTAGGCTTTACACACGGTCAAATGCAGCTGGCGTGAAAATATATATTAAAGATCATTGCATTGTACAATTTTTGGGACCCAATCGGAAAATGCATTTGATGAACACAGTGGGCAGGAGGGTGGCCAGAGCCAGAAGAGGCAACCAGTGATTATATTCCGGAGACAATGCTTCCTTCGCTTCAGCGGCACCTCGGTCAGCACATGGAAGTTGGAAAGGAACTAACGAATTTATTAACTTTCTAATCCGACCGATGTTGTTGGAGATGATCAGAGAGAAACGGAGGAGGGGTCGTCACACAAACGTCATTGTTTCTGCTGGACGGCAGATAATTAGACGATTTATCCAACACAATTCTGCGGCAGCCTCACGCTGCCAACTGAAACGATAACAAAAGAAATGTGGACACAGAGCTGGCGAACGCAAAACGCGCGGAAGCGGAGCCATTAAGATAAATGTTCACAGTTTAGAGAACGTAATGCCGCTGCTGAACAACAGCCAATGTGGAAACGTGTAGAACGAAAGACGTTTTCTGAGGAACTCCCGCAAGCCTATAGGGCGAGATCGGAGCCAAAATGCGAAAGACACTTCGATAATGTGGTCGCACGGCCGACGGTCCTGACAGCGGAGGGACCTGGTTAAGTTCACGGAAATCCTGGACTACAGATGACCGATCAGACCGATTAGCCACAGAAAGACTAGGCGTTGGAACCCAGTTTAATTGCAATTGACCCTCAAGTGAGTGGAAACAAAATCTTGATTCATCGCAGACATTCTCGCGGCGAGGAGAAAGCGAATGGAAAGCGGAGATCCATTTTAATATGTAATGTTTCAACGTCTCGGTGGTAGGCTGCTGTGCTGAGCGACTGTCAGTAAGTTCACCCGTCAGAAATTTAACCATTACACCCGGAGCATGAACTGAACCAGCCTGACCACCCCACAGGACCATAACTGTCTTCCTGCCTTCTCTGTTCACCCGTCAGAAATTTAACCATTACACCCGGAGCATGAACTGAGCCAGCCTGACCACCCCACAGGACCAAAACTGTCTTCCTGCCTTCTCTGCATAATGCCTCAGTTAACAACGGCTTAAATTACGCGAATACGGGCACAGGGCCATCAAACGCGCCTGATACGTGAGATCGTTTAATCGCTGGACCATTCTCGTAAACCTGCTCTGGATCAACACCACTGCCACCACATACTCTCTTGAACAGAGATCGTCGGGACAGAAAACCACCAAAGTGCATAGGAAAAAGGTTTGTTTAATGAACAGATTATAGTGCGACAGCGTCATTAATTATTATAATGAGAGGTACACATGATAAGAAAAATGCGGTGACGTAACAAAGAGACTCACCAGGAAGAGCAATAATGGCGAGGACGGGGAAGAAAACCACCTGAATGGCAAGGAGAACATGTGTAACTCGAAAATCTACCGGTACCCAGTAATTTGTAGAAATATATGGAAACATCCAGAAAACACTTCTCCCATTTCCCGTTATATTCCAGGCTGCGCTTCCCGGAATCTGATCCATGACAGAACGAGCCAATCCGTCCTCACTCTCCCTGACACTGCAGCTCCGATTATCTGTCCGTGGCAGGGGAAGCTGCTCTCGCTGAAACTCGGGGAAGCGAGTGAACGAGGCTCTTATTAAGAAGAAAGAAAATAATCTCCGGTGACGTCAGCAGCCTACCCTGAAAAGACTTCCGTAAAGCTACAGGAAGAGTTAACCCTTGGTCTACCAGGTGACTGAGGGAGAAGTGTGTAGATAAGTGTTGCTGTGACCACGTATTCTGAAATTAATAAAATTAATTTAAAAATTATCTTACTGCACCTGTATAACACAGTTTGAAGAGGATATAAGTCCAAAATGAGCAAGTATATGAATTTTCTTTAAAATACCCTGGTTAGCAAAGCGGTAAATTACTCAAAAATCACATTTGATCCATCTTGGCTGGTGTAAGATGAATGGAAGAAAACGGAGGTTCTGAAAGAGACCGGCATTAGCGTGGAAAGTAGAGGTTTTCTGAGACAGAAAGGGACCGTCAGCCATTTGTGCAAATGTGCTCTCATGTTCGACAGGAGTAGCAGGTGGGCAAGAAAGATAGACAAGGGGAGGAAAGGAAGAGTGAAAGTGAAAGAGACAGTCAGAGAGAGAGAGAGAGAGAGGGGGGGGTGAGAGAGAGATAGAGAGGGGAGAGAGAGAGAGAGAGAGAGAGAGAGAGAGAGAGAGAGAGACAGACAGACAGACAGACAGACAGACAGACAGACAGACAGACAGAGATACAACGATAATAATGATGGAGTTAACTGTCGGCAACTGGGTTTCCTCCAGCGCAATGTGGATCAGATCACTGAGTGGTCAATAAATATTCTTTGCGACGGTCTTTCTGTGGTTTCACAAGAGGCTGATTATTATTTTTCATGTCATTCTTATATACTAGTAGATTACCAATCTTCAACATGGGCACTGTATCTCACTTTCCTGTAAAATCCTGCTGCTGTTGAACCAGAAATTAGCAAGAAAAGTCAAGTCGTTTCCTTACGGTCCATAAGCCTCCCCACACTACATACAAAGCCCAGGCCGCAGACAGACAGATATTTCCATTGTATGGCCGATGATCATAAGCCTCCCCACAACACATACAAAGCCCAAGCCGCAGACAGACAGAGATTTCCACTGTATGGCCGATGATCATAAGCCTCCCCACACCACAAACAAAGCCCAGGCCGCAGACAGATAGATATTTCCACTGTATGGCGGATGATCATAAGCCTCCCCACACCGCATACAAAGCCCAGGCCGCAGACAGACAGAGATTTCCACTGTATGGCCGATGATCATAAGCCTCCCCACACCGCATACAAAGCCCAGGCCGCAGACAGACAGAGATTTCCACTGTATGGCCGATGATCATAAGCCTCCCCACACCACATACAAAGCCCAAGCCGCAGACAGACAGAGATTTCCACTGTATGGCCGATGATCATAAGCCTCCCCACACCACAAACAAAGCCCAGGCCGCAGACAGATAGATATTTCCACTGTATGGCGGATGATCATAAGCCTCCCCACACCGCATACAAAGCCCAGGCCGCAGACAGACAGAGATTTCCACTGTATGGCCGATGATCATAAGCCTCCCCACACCGCATACAAAGCCCAGGCCGCAGACAGACAGAGATTTCCACTGTATGGCCGATGATCATAAGCCTCCCCACACCGCATACAAAGCCCAGGCCGCAGACAAACAGAGATTTCCACTGTATGGCCGATGATCATAAGCCTCCCCACACCGCATACAAAGCCCAGGCCGCAGACAGACAGAGATTTCCACTGTATGGCCGATGATCATAAGCCTCCCCACACCGCATACAAAGCCCAGGCCGCAGACAGACAGAGATTTCCACTGTATGGCCGATGATCATAAGCCTCCCCACACCGCATACAAAGCCCAGGCCGCAGACAGACAGAGATTTCCACTGTATGGCCGATGATCATAAGCCTCCCCACACCGCATACAAAGCCCAGGCCACAGACAGATAGAGATTTCCACTGTATGGCCGATGATGCGGTTCCGCTGTCTGCAATGTGTCGGAGTGATAGGATGCGCTTTAATCCAGGCAGAATCAGCATTTTTCTATAAAGTGACTTTGTATTTGTTGGCAAGCAAACGTGTCGCTGTAACTTAGTACAATTTACCCTCGATTGAAGATTACACAGAAATAAACATCCAACAGTGCTCTAAATCTGTTATTCGGATTATTTTATTATTATATTTTCCTATTTATTCGGTTCCTTGGAATGTTTCCTCTCACTTGAGCAGTGTCCGCAATCCTATGGGATTTCAACAAAGTCTATGGAAACTAGAATTGTTTTCATTTTCCAGAGACATGGTATATTTATAAGCCTGCAAAGGCTGAACTAAAACTTCTCTTCCTGACTGTTATTTATCTCTGTTGCGTTTGCAACGAATTCCCTTAGAATTCAGCTTAGAGATCTAGAAGCAGCGGAACGGGCACGTTTATTCGAATTGTCGATAGCAATAAATTTGAAAAAGAATGTGTTTCATGCTGGGAAAATTTTGATTAAAAGTATATATGTTCTATTAAACATATTTCTTTGCCACAAAAAAAAGTCAGGCAAGCACTGTCGTGTAACGTTCAATAAACCATTGCAGAGTAAGTGCCGAAGAAATATATCATTGCAAGCTCCTGTAGGCACCCTTACGTCCAGCCACTGAATACAAACGGCAGATGATTATGTAACTTCAGCTTCTTTATATGCTAATCAACTGAACAGCAATCACATTTAGATTTGAAGTATAAATCCCAAATTTCTTCGGTGTGTGTGCAAAGAATCCCTTTAGTCCTACTGATGTGTAACCCTGTGTGATAAGAACATGGAATAGTACAGCACATTACAGGCCCTTCGTTGTTCCGACCCTCAAACCCTGCCTCCCATATAATCCTCCACCACCTTAGATTCCTCCATATACCTGTCTAGTAGTCTCTTAAACTTCAGCAGTGTATCTGAATCCACCACTAACTCAGGCAGTGCATTCCACGCACCAACCACTCTGAGTAAAAAACAACTTCCTTTAATATCCCCCTTGAACTTCCCTCCCCTTATCTTAAAGCCATGTCCTCTTGTATTGAGCAGTGGTGCCCTGGGGAAGAGGCGCTGGCTGTCCACTCTGTCTATTCCTTTTAATATCTTGTACACCTCTATCATGTCTCCTCTCATGCTCATTCTCTCCAAAGAGGAACGCCTTAGCTCCCTTAATCTCTGATCATCATCCATACTCTCTAAGCAGGCATCATCCTGGTAAATCTCCTATGTACCCTTTCCAATGCTTCCACATCCTTCCTATAGTGAGGCGACCAGAACTGGACACAATACTCCAAGTGTGGCCTAACCAGAGTTTTATAGATCTGCATCATTACATCGCGACTCTTAAACCCTATCCCTCGACTTATGAAAGCGAACACCACATAAGCTTTCTTAAATACCCTACCTACCTGTGAAGCAACTTTCAGGGATCAATGGACGTGTACCCAGATCCCTCTGCTCCTCCACACTTACAATAATCCTGCTATTTACTTTGCACTCTACCTTGGAGTTTGTCCTTCCAAAGTGTAACACCTGACACTTCTCCGGGTTGAACTCCATCTGCCACTTCTTAGCCCACTTCTGCATCCTATCAATGTCTCTCTGTAATCTTCAACAAAATCCTCTACACTACCAACCGCTGTGTCGTCTGCAAACTTGCCAACCCACCAGCATGCGCTTTCTCCGGTCTATTCGTTGTGCTACCCTTGCCCAATATAATGATTAAAATTAAACACAATAAACGTTCTTCCGCAACAACTTCCGTGTTTACTGATATTCTTGCGATAAAAATCAGCATATGATCATGCTGTTGAGGGTACAGGAAATCCCATCAATGATGTAAATGCTGAGGTGTTGACTGTTGAGTTTGTTTCTCGCTGAACAAAGAGCTTTTATATTTTCCGGCGTGTGAGCGGCCATTGATATTATGAATATTGTTACACCTGTCCTTCGTAACCTGTGACAATGCAATACTCCGCCAGATGTAATGTAGTAAATGCTGATTATGCTTTATCCACTGCATATGTTTATGGTAGACAGGTAGAGTATTAAACATCGTCTGCGTGGAAGCTCAAGTTGAAATGAGTAAAGTGTCTCCACGAAACTGCATTACTGCAATCTTAAATCACTTCGCCCCGTCGCTCGTTCTGTAAAAAAAAGAACTATCTTTTGATGTACATTTGATATAATTTCCAATCTAGTGCGCAGTAGATACCTATACTGCATAAAAACCAGACCAGAAGCAATTTGACGAATTCCAATCTTTTAGCATTATGATAACGCTATATGAACTGCACCTTTAAGGGAAAATCCAGTGCACGGTGTAGGCGGTGATCCTGCTTTAGAGATTAGCGGTGAAGCTGCAGGACAGTAGCAGCTGGAATAATTCTCTACCTGTGCTGCTAGTTCCGCTGTCATTTTGAGCAGTATTGTCATTGCGGTCCACGCAGTTAACAACGAAACGAGTAACGTACAGAAAACAGGATTGCACTCTGCTGATAACTTTCATCTGGAGAATCGAAAATCAGCTGGCTGCAAGGTTCACAACAGCAGTGAATAAATCGCCAATTGAATTCTATGCATAGAGGAGGAATTTCAATTATTGGTGTCTTTGGAATGGAGTTCAGCGAGTGACCAGGAATCGCAGTGACATCATCACTGTCATCAGATTTAAGAATCCAGACACAACAACATGATTAACATGGTCAACGCTGGGCGTGAAATAGTAATGACGTCATCCGGTAGGGCAGTAGTGAGATCATCATCTCAGTAAAGTCGGCTGAGGTTGAACAGCAGTGACAGTGATGTAATTCAAGCAATGATAACTCCAGTGTGAGCAGCGACCTGTTTGAAAGTGTAGGCCATTTTACTTATTGAAATAAAGAGCCCGTGATCATTCCGACGTTCCATTATTACACTCTGCTTCCCGCAACACACAGAATATGCTGGTGGAACGCAGCAGGCCAGGCAGCGTCAGTAGGAAGAAGTACAGTCGATGTTTCGGACCGAGACCCTTCGTCAGGACGAACTGAAAGAAAAGATAGTAAGGGATTTAAAAGTGGGAGGGGTAGGGGAAATCCTAAATGATAGAAGAAAGGAGGGGGAGGAGCTGGAAATTTGATTGGCGAAAGGGAGAGGGAAAGGATCATGGGACTGGATCATGGGACGGGAATCCTGGGGAGAAAAAAAGGAGGAGGGAGCACCAGAGGGAGATGCAGAACAGGCAAGGCCCGAAACGTCGACTGTACTTCTTCCTACAGATTCTGCCTGGCCTGCTGCGTTCCACCAGCGTTTTGTGTGTGTTGCTTGAATTTCCAGCATCTGCAGATTTCCTCGTGTTTGACTCTGCTTCCTGTCCGCTGATCTGTAGTTCCATTCCAGAGAGTGGCTGTTCATGAGGTCCCAGAGATGAGTCTGATTGTGATCGGCGAAGATTTCGGGCAGATTGATCGAGACCGTGTTTCACATCCGTCCCCTTTTCCAGAGAACTCTGTCTTGAATGTTCACTCCTGTTGTAGCAAACATTTCTAATTATTGCAAAATCATTATCAATAATGTGTGTTATTGCATTCTATACAAACCCGTGGCGTGTTCTATATTTCTGCATGTGCTGAACTATAAAGGGTTAGCTAGATCTATTTCTGACAGTAATTAATCTGATATGAGATGTGCAATAATTCTCTTTCTTTTTGTGCATAGCCTGGTTGAAACAACATAAACATTTATTTGCAGTATTCACAATATTTCAAAATATGTTAAACGTATCTTTAGACGCAGAGAATATATATTAACAATTATATTTACTACATTATTGACAGCTTTGGGCATCAGAAAAAAATACATCTGAAGAAAGCTGTAAGTGAAGTAAACAGGATATTTTTATTTTTCCCGGTGTGTTCCATTATCTGCACCACTGAAAACAAGCTGCACCGTTTTCATACTTTAGGTTCTTTATCCGCTTCTCCACTGGAAAATGCCCAGAGATTTCTTTCTGAAGATGGACCAAATAAAAGTGTTGTAGAGATCTCCCTTCCTCCGCAAGACTGCAGGTCACATTTGAGCAAACATGGTTTCCCTCCACCTCACCGATCAGGGGTACATGCAGTTATGTGAGTTGGTGGAAGATGGTCGTATGAGCAGCTGGTGTCTATCACAGAACCCGGTTATGCGACCATCCACTAACGTCGGACAGATAATCTTTGAAGTGTGCTGATTGTCGCTGGGGTAATCGAACACAGGGACGATTTATTGTCGTTTTAGTCAATTGACATTAACGATTAGAATGAGATCGTGTTGCAGTTTCTGGAGGAGATTCTGGAGAGGGAACGATCTTTTCCAAAGGGACGGGTTACCCTTGAATCAGAGGGGTCTAATGTGCAGGCGGGCAGCTAGGCTGGAATTTTCTGGGGGCTTTTAAACAAAATTGCATTCAGTCGGATAAGATGGAACGTAAAAGGCGAGAAAAATAGGAATGGGTGAATACCGGACTGAAGGCGTTCTATTTGAATGCACCGGACATGGTTGAAGAACTTCTCGCACAGTTGCATATGGGAATACGTGTAGAGGATGGTGTAAGAATCACTGAATCATTGCTGAAGGAAGATTGTAACTGGGAGCTTAATGTCAATGATATAAATTGCAGTAAAAGGCTAGCCAAGAATGGAGAAGGGGCAGTGTTGCTCTGTTGGTTAAAAGTGAAATTAAATCATTTAAAAGAGGTGATATGGGGTTGCAAGGTGTTGAATCATTGTGGATAGAACAGCGAACTGTAAGGATAAAAACCATTATGTGAGTTATATTTACAGACAACCCAAACCAGAATACGGATTTGCTCTACAAAATATAACATGAGATAGAAAACGCCTGCCGAAAGGACAGTATGATAATCGTCATGATGGTTTAAAATATTGCGCAAGACTGGGAGAATCATGTTGATCCTGGACTCCAAGGGACAGAATTTCGAGAATGCCTGCGCGGTGGCTTTTCAGAGCAGCTCGAGGTTGAGCTCACCGGGAGATACTGTGTAATGTAGAGAGGAGTTCGCCAGAATGGATTGGAAAAGAACACAGGCAGGCATGACAGCAGAACAGTCTGTAGTTTCCGAAAGGAATTTCGAAAGCACACAATATATACTCTCTAAATTGGAGATGCGTTATAAAGGAAGATGATACAACCCTGGCACAGAGCACTATTCAACGCCAACATCATAGGCATCGGGAAGGCATGCAATACAATAAGTATTAGCGGGAAGTTAAATGATTGGGAAATTTTATATGCCAGCAGAAGGCAAAATGAAACTCATTGAAAAGTTAAAGAAGGAATGTATTATAATGCTAGCCAATATGGTTAAAGAAGATACCAAAAGTTTTTTTGTTCAGACACACTAAGTGTACGAGCGAGGCGAAAGTGGAAAGCGATGATCGAGAGGCAGTAATGGGGGATAATAAAATGGTGGACGCACTGAATAAGAATTTGCATCAATTTTCAAGTCGAGTCAAGTCACTTTTAACTGTCATTTCGACCATAACTGCTGCTACTGTACATTGTAAAAACGAGACAACGCTTTTTCAGGACCATGGTGTTAGATGACACAGTACAAAAACTAGACTGCACTACGTTAAAAAAAAACTACACGAGACTACGGACCTACCAAGGACTGCAAAAAGTGCACAAAACAGTGCAGGCATTACAATAAATGATAAACAAGACAGTAGGGCAGTAAGGTATCAGTCCAGGCTCTGGGTATTGAGGAGTTTGATAGCTTGGGGGAAGAAACTGTTACATAGTCTGGTCGTGAGAGCCCGAATGCTTCGGTGCCTTTTCCCAGATGGCAGGAGGGAGAAGAGATTGTATGAGGGGTACATGGGGTCCTTCATAATGCTGTTTGCTTGGCGGATGCAGCGTGTAGTGTAAATGTCTGTAATGGCGGGAAGAGAGACCCGGAGTATCTTCTCAGCTGACCTCACTATCTGCTGCAGGGTCTTGCGATCCGAGATGATGCAATTTCCGAACCAGGCTATGATGCAGCTGCTCAGGATGCTCTCAATACAACCCCTGTAGAATGTGATGAGGATGGAGGGGTGAGCGATGGACTTTCCTCAGCCTTTGCAGAAAGTAGAGACGCTGCTGGGCTTCCTTTGCTATCGAGCTGATGTTGAGGGACCAGCTGGGATTCTCTGCCCCGTGAACACCCAGAAATTTGATGCTCATAACGATCTCTACGGAGGAGCCGTCGATGTTCAGCGGGGAGTGGTCGCTCCGTTCCCTCCTGAAGTCAACAACCATCTCTTTTGTTTTGTTCACATTCAGAGACAGGTTGTTGGCTCTGCACCAGTCCGTTAGCCGCTGCACCTCCTCTCTGTAAGCTGACTCGTCGTTCATGCTGATGAGACCCACCACGGTCGTGTCATCGGCGAACTTGATTATGTAATTCGAGCTGTGTGTTGCAGCACAGTCGTGGGTCAGGAGAGTGAACAGCAGTGGACTGAGCACAGCCTGGCGGGGTGCCTGCTCAGTGTGATGGTTTTGGGGATGCTGCTCCTGTTCAGGACTGACTGAGGTCACCCATTCAGGAATTCTAGGATTCTGTTGCAGAGGGAGGTGTCTGATGAATTCAATGAATGTCGGGTTTTTTACTGTATTCGTAGATAAAGGTTGGGAGGCGATAGTATTCGCTGCTATTTATATCAATGAGAGGAGACTTTATCCGCTTGTTTACATAAATGAGTTGAGCGGTTGCTATTCATACGTACCATGACGAGACATCTTGACAGCAATGTGGACAATATGTTTGCTGTTGTAAGGGAAACTCAAACAGGTGAAGATAGACGAGATTATTTTTACGAGGGGGAATAGTGTGTCTTTGGAATTCTCTTCCTCAAAGGAAAAAAAGAAAAAGTAGGAGTTTTTTTTGAATGTTTAATTCCGCAGAACACAGTCAGTTTCTTGACAGGCAGGGGAGTGACCTGTTGCAGGCTGTGCAGGCTTGGGCCGCTGAAATTAGAGTTCAGTTGAGATCAGAGAATCAGAGAATGGTGGAACAGGACTGAGAGGCCGAATGCCCTGCTACTAGTCCAATATGCCAGCAGCAGCCTCCGCCAAATAAGAGACCCAGTGAATTTAATGTTCAGAGTTTTTCCATCCGTCACTGATAAAAAAACGTTTGATGTAGGTGTAAATTAAATGCGATGTCAGGCAAATTCAGCAGCCGGGAAATGGTCTAAATTTCATATGATGGCGCTTTAATCCAACAATTCGTTTCCAGTCAGTGAACAACAAACTGAAGGAGAAGGGCATCCTTGTCTTGCTGTCGACTTTGACGAGTAGTTATCTCTGTAAGATGGTAATCTTGGCACAGCCGCTTCCGAGTTGCCCATTACCAAAATGTTACAACTGCGGAGAACTGTTAAAGATGGCTTTTAAAAGGACCAACTTAATATCAGTGCATGTCCAGGCTACGGGGGCACAGTTAAATCTGGAGAAAGGGAATGTCCGCTGATCGAAAGAGAAAATTATTTCAAATGCATAACATTCCATCAGAGTGGAGAGCGCCCTTCCTTCTGCTGTCTCTGTGCAATAAACCCACAGTGATCTTTGCCCTGAGCTGTTGCTGGAGATTATAATCTGACAATAAACTGGTCCCTGGGTGTACAATAAATTCAATGTGACAGCAGCAACCAAACGGAACCAGGATGCGGGTTATGATTCCCCTATGGAGGTGGTAAAATGTCGCCCACTTCAGTATTAATTCTGCGTCGGACCACAAGTTAGAAAGACTAATTCAAGCAAGGTGAGTTTTTGTGTGGTTTAACACAAGCGTTGTGGAATAAGGTGTGGCGTTACATGCTGAATAGACTGAAGTTCAGGTTTATGAGCGTGTTATCAACTGAACATTGCTCAGGGTGTGTTCACTTACTGTTAGGGACATAAAATTCAGATACTTGGATTCGGTGAAAACAGACCCAGGTCTTCTGCATCAGGTAGGAAGATGGACTGTATTCGGCAGTGTTATGATGTTTTAATAAGCCTACTTGTAACGGCAATATTTCTAATATTTCTACCATATCAATATTATCATTGAAATCGTACGGCTTCACGGATCTGGGTGCTCGATTATTCTGTATGTGTGTGTTTTTAGGGAAGACGAGGAAGCTCTGGCAGTGATATTTATATTAACAAATATTGTGGTAATTCTCACTGGCCGTAGATAAAAATAGCAAATTCTACACTCAGTGGGCACTTTGCCATGAACCTCCTGTCCCTAATAATGTGGCCACGGAGTGCATGTCCGGGGTCTTCTCCTGTTGTTCCCCGTCCATTTCAATGCTGACCACTGCGCTGTATTCGCTGGTATTCGATTACGATGGGTATGTGATTGCATTCGCTGTTATTTAGATGGAGTTGAGGAGATTTTATCCGCCGGTGGTTAAATAAATGAATAATGCTTTTTCTGGAGACATTGAACATCAAGCGGATTCTGAACAGGAATATCGAGAACATGTTTGCTACTATAGGGTTAGCTGAAACAAGTGAAGATAGATGAGGTTATTTTTCTGAGGTGGAATTAGTACGTCTTTGGAATTCGCTTCCTCAAAGAAAAAGTGTTTAACGTGTTTAATTCCGCAGAACACAGATTATTGACAGGCAAGGGAGTGATGTGTTGCAGACGGTCGCGGGAATCTGTCACTGAGATCACAGTCCTACTGTGATCATAGAGAATGACGGAACAGGACTGACGGGGCGAATGTCCAGTTACTAATTCAATATACCGGACGGCCGAGCTCTCTGCGCGGTGGGAACATCGAGCCATTGGTGGCGCCGTTGGACCCTCTGAGATGCGCAGGCGCGCTGCCGACACCAAGCATTGACCCCTGTTGTACCGTCCGGGTGGCGCTGAGGAAGGAGCTATTACCGGGTTTGTGTAAATCGGGGGCCGATTGCGGTGTGAAGGGCCGGGACTGAGCTCGGCCGGACGGCTGGAGGTTCTGTGATATCCTCTCCCGCTGCCGCGGTTTTAGCTTTGCGATGGAGACCGGGCTGTGGGATCAGTTAGTTGTGGATCCCCAAGGGGTTTGGGGTAAAGGGGATCTGTCTGTGTGTGGGTAGAGGTTATGGGTGGACGTGTGTGTGTGGGGTGAGTAGTTGGGATGGTGTGTGGTCGTAGGCGGGTTGGGGTCTGTTGGGTGAAGGTGGGATGATAGGAAATTTCGTGACAAACTAAGTTGTAAACAAGGGAGGATCTGGTGAATTGGGTCAGCCAGCTCAGCTCGCGGGTCCTTCCAGGAAACATCAATCCTCTCTTCATATTAATTACAGGAATTGTCAAACCTTGCTGTTAAGATTGTGTTTGTTACAGAGCACCAGAGTCTGGGAACAGATTCAGGAAACATCAATCCTCTCTTTATATTAATTACAGGAATTGTCAAACCTTGCTGTTAAGATTGTGTTTGTTACAGAGCACCAGAGTCTGGGAACAGATTCAGGAAACATCAATCCTCTCTTTATATTAATTACAGGTGCCGTCCAACCTTGCTGTTAAGATTGTGTTTGTTACAGAGCCCCAGAGTCTGGGAATAGCTGTCACCGTCATGAACAGCGAGTGCAGATTGGAAATGGGGTCACTGACCTCTGCATCAGAGAAGGACACCCTCCTGTGAGATACCAATGTCCTTAGAGTGGATTCAGATCTGGTGGCATATCGGGAGTCAGAATGGGAAAGGGAGTAGGCAAGGGGCTAAAGAGAGAGTTTTAATAGGGGAACATGTTCAGGGGTAAAGGGGTACAGAAGCTGTCTGACAGATTGTTATAATTCCTTTTTATAATCTCACAGACGGTGACTGAGAAAGAATCTTGTTGACGGAGGATACCCGGAGGTTAGCAGGTCAGAAACGGAATCAGAAATTGAATTGAATGGAGTTCATTTCTTACATCCTTCACATACATGAGGAGTAAAAATAATCTAAATGTGAAATGTGCAATTATAGTAATTTATAATAGTTTAAAACAAATATAATAGTCAATGTAATCTAGAGTGTTCTCAAATCAGCGTGAGTTCATCAGTCTGATGTCCCAGTGGAAGAAACTGTCCCACAGCCTGTTGGTCCTCGCTTTTATGCTTCCCGGATGTAGCAGCTGGAATAGAGTGACAATGATTTGATTTCCTGTGTCATGGGTTTAGGCAGTCGTCTCAAGTGAGGAGTTGGTCTGCAGCAACACACACAAAATGCTGGTAGAACGCAGGCAGCATCGATAGGAAGAAGTACAGTCGACGTTTCGGGCTTCGTCAGGTTCAGCATGGTAATGTTCTGTGGAAAGGTAGATCACGCGGGATCCAGGGAGAGCTGGCTGACTGGATGCCCAGTTGTCTTGATGGTAGGAAGCAGACAGTAACGGTGGGAGGCTGTTTATTGGACTCGAGGCCCGTATCTAGTGGTATTCCCCGGGGTTACACTCATTGATCTCGTTATTTATTGCTATTTAATTATATTTGCATTGTTGCAGTTTGTTGTCTTCTACGCTCTACTTGATCTTTCATTGATCATTGTACAGTTACTATTCTATAGATCTGCTGAGTATGCCCGCATGAAGAGGAATTTCAGGGTTGTATGTGGTGAAATGTATGTTCTGTGAAAATGAAATTGACTTTGAACTTTGAACACTGCAACTTGTCATCTCCACCAATAATTTGGTTGAGTGTGTGCACGCAATGGATAGTGAATTTGCAGCAAGTAAGTTCAAACAATTACTGTTTTTGAAAGATAGTCAGTATAAACACTCCCCTCCATTTCTCGCTCCTCACTCGACCACACCCTCCTCTTAATATCTTCCCTCTCTGCCCCGTCTTCTCTCTCAACCCCGCAATGGGCAGACGTTCAGGGTGAAAGAAACATAGAAAACCTACAGCTCCATGCTGGCCCTTCGGCCCGCAAATATGTGCCGAACATGTCCCTACATTAGAAATTACTAGGCTTACCTATAGCCCTCTATTTTCCAATGCCCCATGTACCTATCCAAAAGTCTCTGAAAAGAACCTATCGTATCTGCTGCCACCACCGTTGTCGGCAGCCCATTCCATGCACTCACCACTCTCTGAGTAAAAAACATAACCCTGACACCTCCTCTGTACCTACTACACAACACCTTAAATCCGTGTCCTTTTGTGGCAACCAGTTCAGCCCTGGGAAAATCCCTCTGACTATACACACGATCAATGCCTCTCAACATCTCTTTCAGGTCACCTCTCATACCTCCATCGCTCCAAGGAGTAAAGGCCGAGTTCACTCAACCTATTCGCATAAGGCATGCTCCCTAATCCAGGCAACATCCTTGTAAATATCCCTTGCACCCTTTCTATGGCTTCCACATCCTTCCTGTAGTGAGGTGACCAGAACTGAGCACTGTACTCCAAGTGGGGTCTGACCAGGGTCCTATATAAGCTGGAACATTACCTCTCGGTGCCTAAATTCAATTCCAGTATTTATGAAGGCCAATACACCTTACGCCTTCTTAACCACAGAGTCAACCTGCGCAGCTGTTTTGAGTGTCCTATGGACTCGGACTCTAAGATCCCTCTGATTCTCCGCACTGCCAAGATTCTGACAATTAATACTATAGTCAGTCATTTTATTTGACCTACCAAAATGAACCACGTCGCACTTATCTGGGTTGAACTCCATGTGCCACTTCTCAACCAAGTTTTGCATCCTATCATCGTCCCGCTGTATCCTCTGACAGCCCTCCACACCATCCACAACACCCCCAACCTTTGTGTCATCAGCAAGTTTACTAACCCATCCCTCCACCTTCTCATTCAGGTCATTTACAAAAATCATGAAGAGTAAGGGTCTCAGAACAGATCCCTGAGGCACTCCGGTGCTGACCGGCCTCCATGCAGAATATGACCCGTCTACAACCACTCTTTGCCTTCGGCGGGCAAGCCACGTCTGGATCCACAAAGCAATGTCCCCGTGGATCCCATGCCTCCTTACGTTCTCAATAAGCCTTACATGGGTTACCTTATCAAATGCCTTGCTAAAATCCATATACACTACATCTACTACTGTTCCTTCATCAACGTGTTTATTCACATCCTCAGAAAATTCAATCAGGCTAGTGAGGTACGACCTGCCCATGACAAAGCCATGCTGACTATTAGTAATCATATTATACCTCTCCAAATGTTCATAAATCATGCCCCCCAGGATCTTCTCCATCAATTTACCAAATAATGAGGTAAGACTCAATGGTCTATAATTTCCTGGGCTATTTCTACTCGCTTTCTTGAATAAAGGAACAACACCCGCAACTCTCCAATCATCTGGAAACTCTTCCGTCTCCATGGATGATGCAAAGATCATCGCCAGAGGCTCAGTAATCTCTCCCCGCACCTCCCACAGAAGACTGGGGTACATCTCATCCGGTCCCAGGAACGTATCCAACTCGATGCTTTCCAAAAGCTGCAGCACATCCTCTTTCTTAATATCTACATGCTCAAGTTTTTCAGTCTGCTGCAAGTTATCACTACAAACACCAAGATCCTTTTCCTTAGTGAATACTGTAGTAAAGTATTCATTAAGGACCTCTGCTATTTCCTCCGGTTCCATACATACTTCCCCACTGTCACACTTGATACTTCAGGGTGGAAGGTGAAATATTCTTGGGGAATATGAAGGGGAATTCTTCACTCAGAAGTTCGTGAGAGTGTGGAATGAGCTGCCAGTGGAAGTGGTAGATGTGGGTTCGATTGAGACACTGAAGATAAATTTGGGTAAGGACATGGATGAGAGGTTTATGCAGGTAGTTGGCAGTAAAAACAAAAACGGGTCGGTACTGACCAGAAGGGCCGAAAGGCCTGTTTCAGTGTTGCTGGGCTCTGTGGCTCAAATAATATTCTGATTTGTAATTTCCACAGTCAGTGCTTTGCTGCTAATGACCGAACCCGGTAATTTACAGAATGGGTGAAGAGGCTGCCCAGTGACTCTTCCTGTGCTCAGTGTTACTGGGACGTCCCATCACTGAGCAGATATTGTCTCCTCCATTCTCTTTCACTAAGTCTGTCACTCAACACGTTCCATGTTTACAGGAAATCACAGAACTCACAGAGAAGGAACCCGCAACAGAGGATTCCCCGCACTTCCTCAAACCTGGTGATGGGGAAAGGCTCCCAGTCCCAGGGAATGATGTGGGAATCTTTTGTAGAAATGTTGAATAAGTTAGCAAATTTGGACAAAATGCTGAAAGTAGTTCTGAAGTTCGGTACGGTAAAACAACACACAGAACTGGAAATCACATTGAAACATCGTTGGCGTAAGAAAGTACGTCAACAAAGTTCGGCCCATAATGTTGTGCTGAACCAAAGAAATCAGCAACCAAATGGCCACTAAACTGATTCTTTGTGCCAGCATAATATCCACCTCTCTCCATTTTCCTCACATTCATGCGCCTGTCTTTCTTTCTTTAAATATTTTTATTAATTTTAAACAAATAAATGAAACATGAATACAGAGAGTCTGAGAGAACATAATTAATAGGTTAAAATACAAATACAAATAGCTAATAATCCGTATATAATAACCTCCCAAACTCATAGTAATTACGACAAATGGAGTAAATAAGAAAAAAAAACAAAAAATGAAGAAACCTAACCAACATGGGCCGTTGCATTATGTCAAATATTATGTCAATAACTCCGCACCTCCATCCAAATAATTAAGGATAATAAAAGTAACTTCAGGGAAAGTCAGTTTAGCTCATATGAAAATGTTGAATAAATGGTCTCCAAGTTTCTTCAAATTTAACTGAATGGTCAAATATAACACTTCTAATTTTTTCTAAGCTCAAACAAGAGATAGTTTGAGAAAAACACTGAAATATAATTGGAGAATTAATTTCTTTCCGGTTCAATAGGATAGATCTTCTAGCCATTAATGTGACAAATGCAATCATCCGCCAGGCTGAGGGGGATAAACAACTATTATCCACCACTGGTAAACCGAAAATTGCAGTAATAGGTTGCAATTTGATCCTCAGAACTGTTGAAATAATACCAAAAATATCTTTCCAATAATTTTGCAAGCAAGGGCAAGACCAAAACATGTGGGTCAATGGAGCAACTTCAGAATGGCATCTGTCACAAGTTTATCCTTGGACATGTGAGCCCTATGTACAACCTTAAGTTGTATTAGGGCATGTTTAGCACAAATAGAGGAAGAATTGACTAATTGTAAAATTTTCTCCCACTGCTGAGTGGGTATCAGACAATGAAGTTATTTTTCCCATTGCTTCTTATTTTTTTTCGGATACTTCTGGCTGTATTTTCATGATCATATTATAAATGGTGGCTACTAAATCCTTCTCACAAGGATTCAGTGCTTAAAAAAAGTGTTTAAGGTAAATTATATTTATTAGATAGCTGTTCAAAGGACATAAAACTATTATCTAAAATAGATCACGAAAACGTGTTATGCCTTTTATTTTCCATAATACAAAGGCTTGATCCATAGAAGAGGGCCAAAAAAAAAGTTAGATATAATAGGGCTTGATAGGACAAACTTATTCAAGCAAAACAATTTACGAAATTGGAACCATATTCGCAATGTATGTTTAACTATAGGATTAGTTATTTGCTTATTCAATTTAGATAAAGTAAAGGGAAGTAAATATCCTAAAATTGAAAACAATGAAAAGTCTTGTACAGATTTGCTTCCAAATTTACCCATTGTGGGCAAGATGCTATAATCGATTGTTGTGTCCAAAATATTAAATATCGAATATTATCTGCCTAATAGTAAAATCTTAGGTTTGGCAAAGCCAAACCACCCTCCTTCTTAGGCTTCTGTAAATATTTTTTGCTTAGTCTACGATTTTTATTCTGCCACACATACGAGGATATTTTGGAGTCAATAACATCAGAAAAGATTTAGGAAAAAAATTGGTAATGGTTGGAATAAATATAAAACATTGGGTAATACTATCATCTTAATACCATTAATTCGACCAACCAATGACAAAGATAATGGGGACCACCTACTAACAAGTTGCTTAATTTGGTCAATTAAAGGTAAAAAATTTACTTTAAATAAATCCTTATGTTTCTTGGTAATTATAATGCCTGTTATGAAGGATGAACAGTTCTGATGGGCAGAAGGGTGCAGAGTTGAACATGTCCCCCACCCCCCACCCCCGGGAGAATCACAAACCGTTACTGTTGCTATGCTGCTCATGAGAGAGAGAGTTGGAAAATACAACATGCAAGAACATCTGCTACAGATAAGGGAGAGATAAGAGAGGGGAGAGAGACTTCTTGATTCACCGTATTATGACTTCTGAGAGGGTTATTTATCATTCTGTTCATAAACATTCCTCAGTGGACAGCCAGAGTGGGCTAGTTTGATGGACACGGCCGTTAAAAATTGATTGACAACTGAGACCCCGTAAGTAGGGATAAAAGTCAGGTCTGGAGAGACATCCTTCAGACACACCAGGAGACACACTAGTGGACACTGTTTGAGTGTTGGAACCGACGGGAAGGTGTGGGGCATCGGAGACTGAACCAGGAGCTTGGTCAGTTAAACTCACAGTGTTATAGCAGGGCGGGTGGGGACTTGTGTGTGTGTCCACTCATGCCAGAGTGATGAGTCCACCACAGAAGAACGGTCTAGCTGAATGACAGAGGGGTCATAACTGAATGGCCACAACGATACGACGGATCAAGAACGCAAAGGAAGGTTTGCCTGACTGTAGCTGGTACATCTCGCTCGCTCACTCTCTCTACTCTCCAACGATTACAATACAACAACCATATCTACCTCAGCACGTATGAACTGTACTGAACTTTATACTTTTCGATGTCAAATCATTACCCCTAGACATCGATAGAGCTTGTTTATTATTGCTTATTGTTATTCCCACATTTTTAGGTTTATTATTGCTAACGTGTATTATCTATATATATTTGCATTATTGGTATTGATTTGCTTATTTTACTAATAACCACTTTTGAATATAGTACCACCGGACTCCAACGGATTCTTCTTTCTCTGCTGGTCAGACACCCAGTTACGGGGTATGTAACATACCCAAACAAGTAAAATGATCTGTAACAACTTTAAATGGTAAATGTTTATAAATTGGAACTTGCATATTTAATGGCAATAATTCACTCTTATTAAAATTCAGTTTGTAACCAGAAAAACAACTAAACTGAGCAAGCAAGGACGAAATAGCCGGAATGGATCTCTCAGGGTCGGATATGTATAGTAACAAATCATCAGCATATAATGATAACTTATACGTCCCTTCCCCACGAGTAATAACCAAAATATTAGGTGATTCACGAATGGCTATATCTAAAGGTCCCAAAACAATGTCAAATAGTAAAGGACTTAAAGGACAGCCTTGCCTTGTACCACGGAATAACTGAAAAAAGGTGGTCTTTGATTATTGGTAAAGACCGAAGCCAAGGGTTTATAGTATATTATTTTAATCCATGATATAAATTTCGAACTAAAATTAAAATGCTGCAACGTATTAAATAAATATGGCCATTCAACTCTATCAAACGCTTTTTCAGCATCTAAGGAAATAACACATTCTGGTATTTTGGATGAAAAAGTTTAAATAATATTAATTAATTTTCAGATATTAAAAGATGAATAAAGGTTTTTAATAAACCCAGTCTGATCTTCAGGGATAATTCGAGGTAATATGTTTTCTAATCTAGTGGCCAAAACTTTGCTAAAAATCTTAGAGTCCGTATTCAGCAAGGATATGGGCCGATAGGATACACGTTCAGTGGGGTCTTTATCTTTTTTAAGAATTAAAGAGATAGAGGCATCATAAAAAGAGTGTGGCAATTTACATAAAATTAACACATCTTTAGAAAATTTACAAAGCCAAGGGGAGAGTATAGAAAAAAGGATTTTAAAAAATTCTGCAATATAACCATCCCGACCAGGGGCTTTACATGAATTCATTGAAAAAATCGCCTCTTTTATTTCGATTTCCGTGATAGGTATATCTAGAAATACATTATATTCTGTTGTTAATTTGGGGATATTCAATTTTCTTAAAAATTCATCCAGTATAGAAGAATCCTCAACAAATTCTGATTGATATAAAGAATTGTAAAAATCTTGAAAGGCTTTATTTATCTCTTTATGATCAATCGTCAATGTGCCATCTCGTATACGAATCTTAGTAATTTGTCGTTTAACCGAAGCAGTTTTCAATTGATTAGCCAATAGTTTGCCAGATTTATCTCCATGTACATAGAACTGGGTTCTAGATTTAATTAACTGATTTTCAATCGAAGAGGATAATAACAAACTATGTTCCATCTGAAGTTCAACTCTTTCTTTATAAAGATCGTTGCTAGGGGTCACTGAATAAATCTTATCAATTGCTTTAATTTTATCAACCAATGTAGATATTTCAAAATTAGTTCGTTTCCTAACTCCAGCAGAGTATGGAATGATCTGTCCACGAATAAATGCTTTAAAAGTGTCCCATAAAGATCCACTAGAGATCTCTGCAGTACAATCTGTTGAGAAACACAAATCAATTTGTTGTTTAATAAAATTAAGGAAGTCTGAGTCCTGCAATAAAGGAGTTGAACATCCAAGATTTAGCGTTAGAAGATAAATCCATTCCCTTAACAGATAGCTTCAAAGGGGCATGGTCAGAACTGGTAATATAATCATATTTACAATCAATAACATCGGTACGTAAACGATGATCAATAAAGAAGTAGTCAATTCTTGAATAATTATGACAAACATGAGAAAAGTATGAAAATTCTTTGTCATTGGGGTGTAAAAAACGCCAAATTTCGGAAATTGCAGAATCAATCATAAAGCAATTAATAAGAGAGGCCGATTTATTCGGAAGAGCTTGGGTGGGCTTAGATCTATCTATCGAAGGGTTTAAGCAGCAGTTAAAATCCCCACCCATCATTAGCATGTACTGATTCAAATTAGGAAAGGATGTAAATAGACACATAAAAATTCAGGACAATCAGTGTTTGGAGCATAAACATCAACTAAAACAACTTTTTGATTAAAAAGTAAACCAGTAATAAGTAAAAATCTACCTTGTGGGTCCGAAATTGTTTCATAGTGTATAAAGGAGGTTGAAGAATCTATAAAAATGGAAACGCCTCTTACTTTGGCTTGGGAATTCGAGTGATACTGTTTGTCCTCCAAAACGTGAAAAAACGTTCACGATCCACCTTCCTCACATGAGTCTCTTGCACAAAGATAATATTAGCATTCATTCTGTGGAATACTTTGAATATTTTTTTCCGTTTGACGGATAATTTAAACCATTAGTATTCCAAGAAACAAAATTAATAATCTTATCCATATTGCCAATATTTATTACAATTAACACATAAGGTTAAAAAAAAAGTTGAACTCATGAATCCGGAAGAGGGAAGTAAGTTCAAGGAGGAACCGGAAGTTCTGATACTGCAACCATTTTTGTAGTTTCGAGTCAGCCCATGAAGTACAACTCAGCGTGAAGCAAGCTAAATGAAAAATCTCCCTCCCTCCACCCTCAAAACCCCAGGGGAATAAAGCCAAAAAGAGGCAATATAATACTAAATTTATCCCCATGTCTGAAGACGGCGACTCAAACACAAAAGTTTAAAAAAATACAAACCACCCATATTTTAAGAAAGGGTTAGTATAACAAAGATTAAACTATAAAATTATTATTCTATATATAAAAAAATATTTTAAAAAAGAAAAAAATTAAAACGTTAAAATCCATAAATGAATAATTGTGTATTAGTGTTTTAAAAGAAAGTCCTTAAACTCATTCAGACACATCAGAACGCATGTGACGTATCCCAGCACTAAGGTCTTTGAGGAAAAGAAACGACATCTTAGAAAAGTTTTTAATTATAAAAAAAACTTAATATTTTAACGTAAAAGGTATAAAAAGTGTATATAAACTTAAAATAAAAACCTAATGAATTACTTTCAGAACTAACAGAATAATAATATTAAAAGAACGAACTCAGGATAAACCAAAAAAACGGACCATTACCGTTGGTAAGAAATACACTGTTAGCCATCACGTAGAAAATCATCAAATTATAAAAGATCCGGATCTATAGACTAATTATTACATTAGTCAACCCGTAGTAAAAAAAAGTACTATACTTCAAGGAATCTTTGAGCATCCGCTGGAGATTTGATCAGCCGATAGGTCCCATCTTTGAGAGTAACTCTCAATTGTGCTGGAAATAACAGCGTTTGCTTGTAGCCGTCCTGATGAATTTCCGACATAACCGATTTAAGAGCCATTCTTGCCCTTAAAACTTCGGGACTATAGTCTTCCAGAATACGAAATTTGAAATCATTAAAACTGATCATACCCTTTTTCCGGGCAGCCCGAATCAAACGTTATTTGGTATGAGGGTAATGAATCCGGAGTATCACTGGTCGTGGTTTCGTACCTGAAGCTGGTTGAAAACGGGAAATGCGATGTGCACGTTCGATTATTGGAGGGGTATCCAGTACTTCTGAGACGAAAACGTCCAAAGTAATTGAAGTTTTCCATCGACTGTCTTTATAATTTGATCGAACGTAGAAAGCTTTGAGGTTAATTTATTCTCCAGTTTTTCAAGTCTCTCGTCCATAAGTTTCGCAATTGCTTCCAGAGTTAACGGTTCTTTCGTCTGTTTCGATTCCTTTTGTTTAGACATTTCAACGGGTTGAAAATGATTCAAACAGTTGAAAAAGATTTCATAAGTATGAACCCCTTTAGAATAGGTATAAACAGGTCAATTAGGGGGTGCTTGTAGGTAGAAAATAATAAAAGGATTGGAGCGAAGCCTAAAACGGTTTCACTCCATAAGCGCCATCTTGAGACTCCTCGAGAATCAGCTTCTCGTGTTGCTTGTTAATAACCTGAATAAATCAGTTTTCACGGAGTCCCGGCATTTTGGGGATGGGTTTGCTTGGCGTGCTGTGGATCGTTGGTGATAGTATCGCCTCCCTAAAATATGAACCATATTCAGATTTAATTAGAAAGTGAATGTGGGTCACCTGTACATGATTTAATAAAATCAATTTGAAAAGGAATACATCGTGTGCTTATTTATTAGTTGTCATAGAAGGTACCCAAATATTTAGGCGTTGATCTCTGACTTCTGTAAGGGCTGATTTCCGTAACCAGGCATATCGCCGGGTAGCATCGAATATAATGTCTACAGGATCGGGAATAGAAGATCGCCTTCTATTGCTGAGGGGTGGCTGGTCAACTGAGGAGGTTCCGGTACAGCTGTGTGGCACTGCCGATCACGAAATGAATGGAACGACACAACGTAAGCTAAAATGACACAGGATCTTTTGAAACGCCTTTCCAAAATTTGTATTCTTGTACTAATTATTGAGAAAGAATATTTTCTATTCTCAATATCTGCTGAAGTTTTTGGAGGCCGTTGTGCAGCATTCAAAAAGTTTTTGTTTCTCTTTTTCGCTGTTTCATATGATACGGCTTGACAGATCGGGAAATATGGAATAAGGATGTTATTGACCGTAGCTCTCTGCTGCTTTACTGAGATCCAATGTTGGGTGCAAATAGTCTGTTTTCTTTAACATTGAAATGACGATTTTCCTAATTCAATACTGTGTTCCATCCGGCCCATTCCACGCATTCATACATTTTATTTTTTCCTCGAGCTAATTCTTATCAGATACAAATGAGACACTTTCAGTTACCAGCATCGGGCTGTTTTAAATGATAATTTTTATTTTATTATCAAACTTAAAACGCGGATCTTCTACAAAATGTTGCCTGCTGTAAGACGTGTGCGAGCTGGAACTGAGTTCTACTCGGGGGAGAAAGTCTTAGATGATCTTACATTTCTCTTGATCAATTCCCGGACAAGCGTCCAAGGAGACAGTATCAACGTTTTCAACTCTGCCCTGAAGTTAGTTTGGGTGGCTGCATAAATACACGTGTTTGTACAGGAACTCATGTTCGTGAGCAGAACCCCGGTTTGAGCAGCGATATATCGGGCAGAGTAATAGTCGCGATCAAAATACATGTTTAGGCTGGCGATAAAATCGGTCACTGCCCACGGCAGCCAAAGTAGTATAACGCTGCCCGATACACAGAAGAGTAATATGATGCCCTTTTTCCTGTTCTCCATTTCCGGGTCACGTTCAATCTTACTCTTATGGGTTCGGAAGCTCCTCCGGGATTTGCTGGCCACTAAGATATGACTGGCTGTCATCCCGTTACATAGAAGTATTAAACCAAATGCACACAGCAGGTTTTGAAAGGTTTTGAATCTGCTGAGCGCGACGAAACTTGGAGAGTTGACGATGTCCAATTTCGGGCGAATACCCCACGAAATATTTCCAATTATTCGTTGAGGCTGAAATGCAAACAGGAAGGGTATATTCTCCAAGCAAAGCACCGCCAGTATTACTGCTGCCAGGATTCTGGCTGTCTTCACTCTGCAGTATTTTGTTTTAAACTTCTGACAACATATGGCAACATATCGATCACAGGTGAAGGCCACCGTGTACCACCGTGATAGTTCCAGAGTGACCGCCAGCACGTAGATCGTGGCTTTAAGGACTTCCGTATAATGCAGAAATGAACTGGACAGGCGGAATATTAAAATCTCATAGACAAGGACATTGATTAGAATGACCAATAGATCTGACACAGCCATCATCGTCATGTAGGCAGAGATGCATTTGGAAAGACCGCATTTCCCCCGGGACAGAATAATAATTGTTAACAAATTGGCTGCAACAGAAAAAAAACAACAACAGATTAAGACATCACTGACGGAGGAAGACAGCGGAATCTTACAACTTATTCCTGAAATATGTCTGGATGTATTTCTGTTTAGTACGGTGGTCTGAGAGTAAGCATAGGCAGGACGGAAAGGCACTTCGCAGTGTGATCTTCACCAGCTGGAAACGGGCTGAGAAACAGCACGTGTAATTTACCGGGAGCCTGGGTAATGTGCTGCCCTGCAGGAGGGCAAACCAGGTTACCATTGCATGGTGAATGGTAGGTTGTGAGGTGCTCCGCATAAGAGAAACGGAGCTGTAAATACAGATCCGTCATTCATTTAAAGTAAAACAACGGGTAAACCGGGTGGCACAGAGATCATTTTGCACATCGGCCATCACAAATCAGGACTTTCAGCACTGGGGTTGAGTTATTGAGTTGGAGTTGTGCAATACAAAATTGAAGCCGAATTCGTAGTATTGTTTAAATTTCTACTCACCTTCGTATGGGAATTATATCAAAATTCGCGACAGACTTCAAAATATTTAGCGAAACACTACTGCTGTTGTAGTACAATTTTATTCTCGGACAGGCACGATGGAAAATACATTTCCTCCTGAGTGAAACACTACTGCTATTTCAGCGATGGCATCCCTCCGTTCTCTTTGCACCGGTCATGAGGAGACGGCCTCCTGTGTCCAAAGGAATGTCTCCTCACCGGCCGTGTGGACAGGGGACGATACAGCGCCTATTGAGCAGCTTGTATAATGGACACATTGCGGCGCATCTTCGGATCATACTTCATTAAAAATAACAATGTCCTGCCGAAAAACAGTAGCTATTAGACAATGTATTAATACGACTTACCGGGTAAACCAAACACCGCTAGAACAGGGTAACAAACGTCTTTCACCTGTAGGATCGCCGGTCGACTCATGTTCGATTGCTTGAATTATCTCCCGTTGTGCAGTTTACATCAGCGTGTGACTCGGACCACGATACCCTGCTAATTTATAGGGAACACGAATTCTCCGTCACGGGTAGGCGGGCTGTGCAATGAATGACGTTACTTACAGCCAATGAACAAACAAGGGTTGATGTTCCGCTCCAGTGCCACCTGTTCCCCAGCTGATGGACTGAGCAGCTGGATCATGAAGCTCCTTAATTCACATTCCACAACAGAACACCCCCACCCCCGAGTGAGTGACGTCAGCGCTCCCCTCGCCCGCGGAGAGCATCGCTCCAGGAGGGTCCTTTCGTTGTCCCACAGTAACTCAGTAGAGAGGTCCCGCCCCGTTCCGTAACTGCATTTGTTACACAGCGTTCTGCTGATTCCCACTGACTATAACATTACTGATGCTGCGCTTGCCTTTACTTTTCACATAATTCTTCAATAACCTTTCTCATCATGCGTCCAGTCTAATGTCAACCCGTTAGTCTTTGTCTAACCTTACAGGCTGTGATTCCTTCCTGAATGTGACGTCATTGAAACCAAACAATTGATGCAGCATCCCGGCAATGGGGTAGTGACGCGACTCTGACGTCACTGATGATATATTCTGTTACAGCTGGTGGAGAGTCACTGTTATATATGATATGGTTACTCCAAACAAGCAGATATAAATCACCTCCATCAGCACTGAAAACGCTGATATTTAAGCGTTTAGAGCCGCCTGTGCCTCCACATTACTTCGGTGTGGGTCCCGAAGCCGCTTGTTCCGATGAAACTTCTCAGACTTCGTCGGAGAGATTACAAAGTTGCCCCTTCACTGGGCAATCGATATTACCAATGAAATAGAAGAGGATGTCACTGAGGCTTTCTTTCCGTGAGCAGAGATTAGTATGACCCGAGTATTTTCTACGATATTCAGGATTGAAAGAGCCATGTGGAAGATTGTCTTACACCTTTCATCTACAAAGTATATGGGTGATAAGGAACTTCCTACATCACGCACTGTTGGAGGTAGGGAGACACTGAATGTTGTTTTTTTTTGTTATGATCTCATAAAATGTTATATACAAAGTTACCGGCTCAGTGCTGGGACGGGGGAATTAATGTGCTTCAGCGGAGCAACGTCGGCGCCTCAGAAGGTGTCAGACTACAACTTTGAGCGGTGATGCACACTGAACACTATCAGTGATCCCCACTCCTGAAAAGTACATTTTGTAAATTAGATAAATTCGCGCAGTGTGGTAATGAACCACAGTGTGCATGTGCACTGGCAGGTATGTGATACGAAACGAGAGTACGCCAACAACCATGCAGAACGGCCACTGTTCGTGAGATAATGTCCACAGTTCATCAATGTACACATGCGTATGTCGGAGTACATCGAAATTAGGTCGATGATGTATGATATTCTGTCTGCCTTCGGAGCTGAGGTAAGTCAAATGTCGAGTCCATCTCAGTGCCGGGGTTACTTACATTAAGCAATTCTCTACAAACATATCAGATAGTTTTGTAAATCAGCACGTTCGCCAATTTGAACATCAGACATTCTCAATGTCCTTCATCATTCCAATAGATTCAAATTCTGTTACAATTGCGAAGACTTCAATTTTCAGGAAGTATCGGCGTTACAGGGAAGATACCCGCATGCATTGTGGACTGGCTGACGGACAGGAGGCAGCAGTGGCTGGCTGCCGGTGATTAGTGGTGTTCCTCAGAGGTCAGTATTGGGAACGCTACTTTTCAAACCTTTGTCAGTGATTTGGATAATGGAGTTGATGGCTTTGTGGCAAGGTTTTCAGATGATACAGAGATAGCAGGAGGGGTAGGTACTGCCGAGGAAGCAAAGCGATTACAGCAGAACTTAGACAAATTGCAAGAGTGGGCAAAAATGTGGCTGACGGAATACAATGTGGAGAAAAGAATGGTCATCATTTTGGTAAAAGGAACAATAGTGCGGACTGTTATCAAAATGGGTAAAAATTCAAACATCAGGATGCAGACGAACTTAGGCGTCCCCGTGCAAGACTTGCAGAAGGTGAAGCTGCGGGCTGAGTTTGTGGTAAAGAAGGGAAATGCAATGCCAGCATTTACTTCAGGTGGAACAGGATATAAAAGCAAGGAGATGATGCTGAGCCTTTATAAGTCAGTAGTCAGGTCGCACTTGGAGTGACGTCATCAGCTATGAGCCCCAGATCGCAGAAAGGATCCGTTGTTATTGGAGAGAGCCAAGAGGATATTCACGAGAATTTGATCTTAGAACGAGATTGCAACAAACAAGAGCATTACGTAAATGCGGGGCCACAACATCTTTCTTGTCAAGACTTTAGCTGAATTCCAAGACCTGCAAGGACTTTAGCTGAATTTTTAGTGAATTCACAAGCGATTAGGTTAACCCCTTGGCGGCCCTGGAAGCCAAGGATAAGCTCTTTCCCCGCACACCCAGTAAGTCCCTTTAGGAGTATGCGGAGGAGGACCCACCCTCCGTTCAGTACAAGAGCTATTAACCCAAAAATGTCCCATTCCCCCCCCCGCCGTATTACAGTAACAAATGCCATTTACAGTTTTCTGGGTATTTACTAACTCGAAGGAAGGCATCTTCTTTTCCTTCCGTCGGTGTAGGGAGGTACCATCCTTTGAAACAGGTACATCCACAATCCCCATCACTGACATCACAGTCCTTTATCATCTTCTGCCAATCTCTCGTTCTAAAGCTGGAATAGGAAGAGTTAACCAGGCTCATAAGTTGCACCGAAAGCATTTCGCTTCCGCTCATGGGGACCCCTTCCAGAGACGTTCCCTGGGCGACATACTGAGGTATCTTTACACACGCCCAGCAAGAGTCCAACTCTTCACCTTAATGACTGGCATAAGTATGACAGAACGACAACCAAAGTATTTCTGGACAAGGCCACACAGACTCCCCGCTGTATCACTCCCTATGAAAGCATCTGGCTTGTCAGCTTCATGGTTTCTTTTCTTCCACCTCCTGGTGCCGTTTGCACCTCGTAGCGTGAATCCATTCTCCTTTTCCTTCAACCTTCACCGCGGTTCTGGTTATTATCAGCACTGTGTAGGGGCGCTTCCACCTAGGAGACAGAGAGAGAGCTTTTTTAGCTCCTTTACTTATACCCCATCACCGGGTTGGAAAGGATGCATAATCTCGCTTCCCACAGGGGTCTGCGTCTGTCTCGCTCTCTCATGGGGCTCGGCGGCCCTTTTGCACAATGCTTGCGCATGCGCTGGGGTCTGTTCATCGTCCCAGATCAGGGCCAGTCTCTCAGTGGTAACAGGGAGTCGAATGACAGTAGTCATGGGGCGCCCCATAAGAAATTCAATGGCACTATTTTTCCTGTTCCGCATAACACTATAGAGAGAGCCTCCGGCCAGGATAGCTGATTATCCTGGCACACTTTAAACAGGGCTACTTTCAGTTCCGCATTCCTCCTTTCTACTATCCCTGAGGATCGAGGCTGATAAGGGCTATGTAATTTCCATTGGAACCCCATGGCCTGCACCAAATCAATCACCATTCGACCCGTGAAGTGTGTTCCCCTATGATTATTCCCATGGGTATTCCGTACCGGGGTATTATTTCCCTCCATAATATTTTTACCACTGTTCGAGCGTCATCCTTTCGTGTGGGATAGGCCTCCACACATCGACTGAACATGTCAACTATCACTGACCTGTATTTATGTCCCGACGCCGGCGGCACATACAAGAAATCAATTTCCAAATTTTCAATCGGCATTTTAGGCATCGGGAGATGTTCGAAATTCGCCGGCGATTTGCCCTAATTATGGCTCTGGCAAATTATTCACGAACGGGCAATTTCCTGTATTGTAGGTGTTATCCCGGGTGCGTACCATTGCTGATCGATTGCATGCTGTATCCCTCCTTTACCCATGTGGGCCTGGGCATGCGGCAGGTGCCACAGGGGCAGAAACAAGCTTCGAGGACACACCACCCTCCCGTCGGGGTGGAACCAAAAACCATCTTTATAGTGTCAGTGCGCCTTTTGCCATGCCCGCTTTTCCTGGGGACTATATTCTGCTGTGCTACCGGAAGCTCAGAGGCCCCACGGCAGAGAGAGGCGTGGGGTGCGATTCGCAAAAGCCTTGTAAAATAGGCTGTTGAGTTAAAACAAATTTCTTTGCGGTTTGGTCCTCTCGGGAATTTCACATCAAAGTCCATCACATCAAATGATGTGTATTTCTCACTGTTCAGGACATTTACAGAGACAACTATGTATAAAGCGTCCGAAAGACCATTCGAGACCCGGGTCACCCCAATCACAAAGTGATCCAGCTTCTGCCATCCGGGAAACGGTAGCGCAGCATTAAAACCAGGACCAACGGGCTCCAGGTCAGCTTCTTCCACCAGGATATCTGACTGGATAATTCATGCTGGCACAACTGTATGTCTACGTTATATTGACTATAGAGTTGTACATATATTTGTTATAAATTATTATACATTTGCGCGTTGTACATTTAGACTGAGATATAACGTAGGATTTTTTGCTCCTTGTGTATACGAAGGATGTAACTATTAAAGTTAAGTCAATCTAATAAAGAATGTTTAAATGTCCTTCTTTTTATACCTCGATTTTAAAGTACTTGATCCATGCAAAATTTGGCATATTTTACAATGTAGTTGTGTTTGAATATAAACCAGTTATAAATGGACCCCAGACATTTGCACACCTGCCCACTGCTCATTGCACAACTGAAAATACTCACAAGTTCTCGGGCTTAAACTGCGCGGATTCGATACTTTTAACGCAGCACGATCAGAGCGTCTGAGGTGCCTATAAAAGATAATTCCATTCTCCTGTGGTTGGGGCATATCGCTCGAAGCCTTCCTTGTCCATGCTCAGGAATTCTGGTAACCATGGCAGCCAAGGAAAATAGAACTGGAAACGTGTGAAACATAAGCAGAGATTGCAAGAGATCGGAAAGAAACTCACAGCAATAAAACTCAAACGTTTGGAGAGCTGACGAGGTGGCCGCGAGGATAAGGCGATGAACTGCCAATCCATTGTGCTTTGCCCGCGTGGGTTCGAATCCTACCCTCATCGTGGCAGGTTTATCTGGAGGATGAAATATTGAAGTTAACACTTATTAGAATTCCGAGCCTTCACCTTTTGTCACACAGAGTGCTTGGCTGGGAATCATGAAAATCAACATTTTTCTGAGCAAGTTTGTTAATAAATTTGGCCATAATAGCAGAAGATATAGATGCAGAATTCAACTATTCCGTCCATTCCATCATGGCTGATATATTATCTTTCTCAATGCCATTCTCCTGCCCTCTCGCCGTCACCTTTGAAACGCTTCATAATCAAGAACCTGTCAATCTCCGCTTAAGAATGGGATTGTATTTAAGAGCAGAGGGGTAATGTTACAGCTTTATAAGACCCTGGTCTGACGCCACTTGGAGTACTGTACTCAGTTTTGGTCACCGCAGTACACGAAGGATGCTGAAACCACAAGATTGACAAGGATAATGCTTCGATGGGAGAACATGCCCTATGTCGAGTGAACTCGACATTTTCTCCATAGAGCGACGGAGCATGGCAGGTGACCTGATAGAGGTGTATAAGAGGATCAGAGTGATTGATCGTGTGGATAGTTAGAGGCTTTTATCCAGGGCTGAACTGGTCAGCACGAGAGGGCACAGTTTTCAGGTGCTTGGGAGTAGGTACAGAGGAGATGTCAGGTTTAGGGTTTTTTTTTCGCAGAGAGTGGTGAGTGCGTGGAATGGGTTGCCGGCGACGGTGGTGTAGACGGATATAAAAGGGTCTTTGAAACAGCCTCCTGGACAGGTACATAAAGCTTAGAAAAATAGAAGGCTATATATAGCCCTAGGTAATTTCTAAATTATACACATGTTCGGCACAGGAATGTGGGCCGATGGGCCTGTATTGTGCTGTAGGTTTTCTAAGTTTCTAAAAAATTACCCATTGAGTTGGCTCCACAGATATCCCCGCAATGAACTCCACATATCCATAACCTTCTGGTGACACAGCTTCCTCCTCATCCCTGTCCTAAAGGGCGTCCTAATATTCTGAGGTTGTGCTCTCTTGACCCTAAACTCACCCACAATCGGAATCATCCTTTCCATGTCCAGTCTACCTGGGCCTTTCAGTATTTGATAGGTTTCAAAGAAAACCCTAACTCCTTCTTCTAATCTCCAACGAGTACAGGGGCAAAGTCATAAAACGATGCTCATGCATCAAAGCTTTCATTCCGGGATCATTCTCGTCACCGTCCTCTGGACTCTTTCCAATGTCAGGGCATCAGTTCATAGATAAGGGACACAGACTGTTCATCTTGTTCCAGGCGCTGTCTGACCAATGCATTATACAGACTCAACATTACAGCCTCACTCTTGTACTCTGGTTCTCTCCAAATGAACGTTGGCATTGCAATTGTCGTCCTTACTACCAACTCAGCCTGTATTTACCCTTTCGGCAATCCTGCACAGGGTCTCCCAGTTGTCTTTGCACCTTCGATATTTGAATTTGTTTCCCATTTAGAATCTTGTCTACGCCTTCAACAAAGTGTACAGTCGGACCTCCTTATCCGCGGATTTCGCATGCGCGGATTCAACCAACTGTGGATCGAGAAAACCGAGAAGTTCTCTCTCCAGCACTCGTTGTTTGAGTATGTACAGACTATTTTTCTTGTCATTATTCCCTAAGCAATGCAGTATACCAACTATTCACATTGTATTAGGTATGAAAAGTAATCTAGAGAGGATTTCAAAGTACAGGCAGTCCCTGGGTTATGAGGGAGTTCCGTTCTTGAGTCCGTTTTTAAAACGGATTTGAAGTCGGAACGGGCATATCGGTTTATTTAGCGTCAGTTAGTCAAACGTTTGTCTTAGTATATAGTATATATTTTACCTTTCTATGCATATAGAACACTTAAGAAATGTTCTATTTTAAATTCATCAGTCCGTAGGACTTGATTCGAAAATGCATCAGGCTTGTTTAGATGTTCCTTTTGAAACGTCTGATGCTGAATTTTGTGGTGAGGACACGGGAAAGGTTTTCTTCTGATGACTCTTCCATGTCGGTTATATTTGTGCAGGTGTCGCTGCAGAGTAGAACAGTGCGCCACCACTCCAGAGGCTGCTCCATCTTCCTGAAGGTCTCTTGTAGTCAAACGGGGGTTTTGTTTTGCCTTTCTAGCAATCCTACGAGCAGTTCTCTCGGAAAGTTTTCTTGGTCTTCCAGACCTCAACTTGACCTCCACCGTTCCTGTTAACTGACATTTATGAATTACATTACGAACTGAGGAAACGGCTACCTGAAAACCCTTTGCTATCTTCTTATAGCCTTCTCTTGTTTTGGGGCATAATTTATTTATTTTAAAAGCAGCTGCCAGGAGGAGCCCACAGCTGCTGATTTCTGGGACAAGGTTTGAGGAGTCAGGGTATTTATGAAGCCTTGAAATTTCCATCCCCTGGCCTTCCCTAACGACGACAGTAAACACGCCAGAGCCCTCACAAGCTCATAAAGGTCTGAGACACTGGTAAAGCTTATCTGAGACCTCAAATCTCTTGGGGTGCCCAAGCTTTTGATTGGTGCTCCTTTTATTTTCTTTCACTCTGAAATTGTACAAAACGAAAATAATACACTAATCTTGTTTAAAATGCAGAAAAAGAATGTTTCATCTTTAATTTTATGCCTTTTGGAGATGAGTTCAGCTTCTACTCACTGAACTATTCACAGAAACAGAAACTTTGTCCAGGGCTGCCCGAACATTTGCATGTCACTGTACATGAGGCGGTGGAAAAGCGGCACAAGATCCGGACCGAAGAAGCACAAAACCTCAAATGTTGCCATGGAATTTTACACGCAAACTCGTGACTGCTGAGCGGGACAAATTACCACTGTCAATATACCATCCATCTGTTCCTTAACGTCCAAGGTCGAGGTGTTATTTTTCAACTGGACTCCACGGATATCCCAGGATACATTTTCACTGATCACTTTTCAGTGGCATACATTTCAAACGTTTCACATCACTGTGGGGATCCTGGAGTAAAGCATCTCTGGTCATTACGTTGCCGAAATCTTAAACTTAATCTTTGATTAGAATGATTGGCTGTAAGGTTTTATAAGGTGATATAGTTAAGAATGTAACTGGGGAAAGATGGGAGGTATTTCGGAGGAACAATACACGTTGAGTCAGGAGCGGAGCGTATTCCGAGATAAGTATTTATTCCTGATGTTCACATTGCAGGAGAACCTCCACGGCCAGCTACTGACCCTTATGCGGGCTCGGGATATTTCGCCCATGCTTTAATTTTACATGGAATCACAACAAATTCGATATATTGAAAAGGACCGTGATCCCAACTCTATACCGATATGCGATCTCCCACCGTCACCTCGTTTCAAAACTAAACAGTATCCAGTTTTCCTGTTCTACATTACCGTCATTACACAGGAAGGTTTTAACCATACTTTCGGATATTCCCGCAGAACTGCGATGTCAGCGTTGTGATCAGTCCTTCCTCCCTGGTCCTTTAACTGGAATGGAATGTGCGATACCAATGGTAAGATACTTGGCTTCTGTCTGCGCTGCAATATCATCAGAAGATCGCTGGTTCGAGACCTGACAATATTAGGTGTTGATGTTACCAACTGTTTCCACTGCGGCTTAAACTGTACGAAGCATAAATATTTGCGCGGCTGACGTGGGGTGGCTGTGGTGCTGCTCGCGACAGAGCAAACAAAGAGAAGCAGAGAGATTGAATGTGTATGTGTGTGTGTGTGTGTGTGTGTGTGTGTGTGTGTGTGTGTGTGTGTGTGTGTGTGTGTGTGTGTGTGTGTGTGAGAGAGAGAGAGAGAGAGAGAAGGAGTGGGGGGGGGAGAGGCAGACGGAAAAGGTGGAACCTGGAATACTGTGGTGGAGAATTTGAACAGAGAGACTGTATGGTGAGACTAGGAAGGAGTGGAATACAGGAGGAGGAAAAAGAAAGCGATTTAACATTTTAAAGTAGGTTTGAAATTTTGCAGCACATGGTTATTCTTCCTGATGTTTGTCTGAATGAGAACATTTGAGATGTGAGCTCCGTTGAAACCACAATGCATCCTCATGCGACAATACATGACAATAGGTTTGAAGGCTAATTCTCCCGTGTACGTTGCAATGTACGTTATCCACGAACCTCCTTAGGTTTAAATCTTTTTATGTTCTCCTGGAAATTATATATAATTTCTATTAATTCTTCTTTCTTTAATTTACCTTTACCAGGTTTGAAATACAATGCGCTATTGCGAGAAAAGCGAATGTTCATTATATTTACACCTGGATGCCCATGACAGTAAACTTGAACACAAACTGAAAAGTTGAGTCTCAAGTTCATTTGAAGCACTGAAACCCAGACAATGTTTCTGCCCAGGATTGAACTGGGGACCTTTCGCGTGTGAAGCGAATGTGATAACCACTACACCACAGAAACCGTGCAAAGCCTTAATGCTTTGCGCTCTTGAGCAATGACCCGAGGCACCCCCTCCCCGCCCTGCTCTGAAGCAAAGCAATAAGTACAAAACATTTCCCACTGTTCCTTTCTTTCCGTTTTCAGTAACACGTATTAAATAGTTCAGGTCTTTATTCCCTGGAATATGGGTATAAGTTGAGTATTACAAGGACATGGCGGTGGAACGAACCCAAGTGCTGAACACGGGCGTGGAATGGGTGCCAAGGGAGTGTTTACCCGGAGTCTTGGTTTTAGTAGAGAATTCAGGAACGATGTTAGACTCAGAAATGATCGTCCTAAGAATCAT
This sequence comes from Hemitrygon akajei, assembly GCF_048418815.1. Lineage (NCBI taxonomy): Eukaryota > Metazoa > Chordata > Chondrichthyes > Myliobatiformes > Dasyatidae > Hemitrygon > Hemitrygon akajei. Next base: position 645,682 of record NW_027331940.1, read on the forward strand.
GGGGTGAGGCTACTCAAACACGACTCGACCAACGAACTGGCACCTTCTAGTTGTGATAATAGGGTTTTTATACTGCATTTGCTGATGGAAAACAGGTGTTTGTATTTAGTGGAAAATGGGAATGATTGAGAACTAAACGAGGTGATTGAGGCCCAATTCCGGAGGAAGATAGCCAGGTGCCAGAAGGGACCATGACAATACCAGTCCCCCCCCCCCCCCACCAACAGGAGCCTTCCGGCGATCCTCCAGGCCTGTCTGGATGGTCCCGATGAAAGTCCTGGATGAGGGAAGGGTCTAGGATGAAAGAGCAAGGGACCCAGGAACACTCTTCAGGACCATGCCCCTCCGAGTCCACCAGGTATTGGAGACCCCGGCCCCGACGGCACACATCCAGTAGTCTTCGGACGGTGAATGCCGGATGGTTGTCGATGAGACGGGCAGGTGGGGGAGTCTCAGCTGGGGGACACATGGGGCTGACGGAAACTGGCTTTAACTGAGACACATGAAAAGTTGGGTGAATGCGCATGGACCTTGGCAGCTTTAGGTAGACCGCTGTGGGATTGATAATCCTTTCAACCTTGAATGGTCCCAGGAAGCGAGGGGCGAGTTACCTATATTCAGTTTTGAGCGGGATGTCTTTGGAGGAAAGCCACACCATCTGCCCAGGTTGGTACCTCCGGCGCCGGAGTCCAGTGTCAGTCGGCTCACTTCGTATTTCGATTTGTTGATCTGAGTAGGGCCGTGCGTGTTTCCTCTCAAATCTTACGGCACCGATCAATATGGTCCAGAACCGACGGTACGGCAATCTCCCCTTCTTGCGCGGGGAACAGCGGGGGTTGGTACCCAAGGGAGCACTCGAACGGAGACCGCCCAATGGCAGAGCTCACCAGAGAGTTGTGGGCGTACTCAACCCACGGGAGGTGGTCGCTGCAGGTCGACGGCTTGTTTGCCGTTACACAACGTAGCGTCGCCACCAGGTCTTGGTTGACCCGTTCCGTCTGCCCGTTCGACTGGGGGTGGAAGCCGGATGACAGGTTGCCCGATGCACCTAAGGCTCGACAGAAGGCCTTCCATAGCTGCGAGACGAACTGGGGACCTCGATCGGATACGATGTTCGCGGGGATTCCGTGGAGGCGGAAGACGAGAAGATCTGCCGTTCCTTGAGAGGAAGACAGTTTAGGGAGGGCCATAAAGTGCACCGCCTTGGAGAATCGGTCCACCACGGTGAGGACAGTGGTGTTTCCGCGGGAAGGGGTAGACCGGTGACGAGGTCTAGGGCGATGTGTGACCAGGGATACCCAGGGACAGGTAGAGGACGAAGAAGACCCGCGGGTGGTCGATTAGAGTCCTTTCCCCGGGCACAGATGGAACAAGCAGAGACATAAGAACGGGTGCCCCCTCCGTGGACGGCCACCAAAAGTGCTTCCTCAGGAGAGCCAGGATCCGATCACTCCCGGGGTGGCAGGTGAATCGGGATGTATGCCCCTAGTGGAGAACTTGAGGCCTGACGGAGACGGGCAAGTACAGGCGATCGCCGGGTGCATTCCCTGGGTCGGGGTCGTCCCGCTGGGTTTCCTTTACGTTAGCCTCGATCTCCCAAGTGGGGGTGGCCTCCACGCAGGATGGTGAGAGGATCGTCTTGGGAATGGAGGTGTCATCTTTGGAGTCATGTTGGCTGGATAGCGCGTCCGGCTTCCCGTTCTTGGATCCTGGACAGTACGTGAGGGTAAACTTGAACCGTCCAAAAAACAATACCCAACGGGCCTGGCGGGAGTTCAATCGTTTGGCGGTCTGAATATACCCCAGGGTCTTTTGATCAGACACACTCGCAGAAATAAAGAAATCAGGGACCATAACTGTCCTCGACCCCGTCACTCGCGGAAATAAAAACAGGGACGATAATAGTCCTCGACCCGTTACTGGCAGAAAAGAACAGCGACCCAAGTCTGGAGCGGGCCAGGTGGATTGGAAAGGGGCACTAGCATAGCTGACGGCAAATCCACAGTGGCTGGTGTTTTAGGGGTTAATTGGAAAGGTGCATCCCAAATAAGAATAAATATTCGAAAGGGCGGGTGAGGCAACCATGATTGATACTAGAAAGTAAAGACAGCATCAAGGCAAAAGTGAGGGTTTATAATGTAGCAAGCATTAGAGGGAAGCCGGAGGTTTTGGGACGCTTTCAAAAACTGGCTAATAATGGAGAAAGTATCTTTGTTCAGACATATGAATATTAAAAGGGATGCAAGAGTGGATGTCAGAAAGCTGGAAAATGACGCGGAAGAAGCAGTAAATGGGGTAACAGAGAAGACGGACGAATTGAATGAATATTTTGCGCCAGGCTGCTCTGTGGAAGACACCAGCATAATGGCACCGAGAAACACGTGTCAGAGGGCATCAGTGAGATTAGATGCTGTGACCTGGAGAAGGTGCCTGTGAAGCTGAAAGGTCTGAAGTTAGATGTCATCGGGACTAGTTGGACTTCACCCCAGGGTTTTGAAAGTGGTAACTGAAGAGATTCTGTAGGCACTCCTTCACGTATCATTATATATATACAACAGCTCCATAGCAAAGAAAACCCAGCAGCGTCTCTACTTTCTGCGAAGGCTGAGGAAAGTCCAGCTCCCACCACCCCCCGATCCTCGTCACATTCTACAGGGGTTGTATTGAGAGTATCCTGAGCAGCTGCATCACTGCCTGGTTCGGAAACTACACCATTAATGATCGCAAGACCCTGAAGCGGATAGTGAGGTCAACTGAGAAGATTATCGGGGTCTCTCTTCCCGCCATTACGGATATTTACACTACACGCTGCATCCGCAAAGGAAACAGCATTATGAAGGACCCCACGCACCGCTCATACGATCTCTCCTCCCTCCTGCCGTCTGGGAAAAAGGTACCGGAGCATTCGGGCTCTCACGACCAGACGATGTAACAGTTTCTTCCCCCCAAGCTATCAGACTCCTCAATACACAGAGCCTGGACTGACACCTTACTGCCCTATTGTCTTGTTTATTATTTATTGTAATGGCTGCACTGTTTTGTGTACTTCATGCAGTCCTGGGTAGGTCTGTAGTCTAGTGTAGTTTTATTCTGTCTTGTTTTCTACGTAGTTCACTCTAGTTTTTTGTACTGTGTTATGTAACACCATGGTCCTGAAAAAGTAGTCTCATTTTTACTATGTACTGTACCGGCAGTTATGGTCGAAATGACAATAAAAGTGACTTGACTTGATATTCGAGAACAGATCGGATGACTGGAGAATTATGACTGTCACTCCACTCTGAAAGAAGGAAGTTGGGCTGAAGAAAGGAGAATAAAAGAAAGGCAGCCTGACTTCAACGTGTTAAATAACTCAAAAGATTCGAAGCACATTGAAGATCAAAGACAGTTGAGGAGAAAGGGCGGAGATTTGTCAAATAAATCATCGTGTGGTACGGTGAAGCACCTTGGAAGAAAGGATAAAAAAGTCTCTGAATGGGGAAGGTTTTCTGAAATCAGAGGTGCAAAGAGACCTTGTGCAATATTCCGTAAATGTTTACTTCCAGGCTGAGTCAGCGGTAAAGGAAGGCAAATGCAATTTTAACATTCGGTTCAGGAGGGGTAGAATATAAAAGCAACAATGTAATGTTGACATATGTCCGAAATTATAAACCTGATTCTGATCCTGACATTTATCCCCAACAATGGAAATCTGCTTCATTTACGATACTGACGGCAGTATTATCCCTCCACATTCACGTTCTGACGTAACTGTGTTGAAACAAATTCCAAAGCTGTCGAATTATACTATTTGTATAGGAATGATGAATCACCTTTTCCATTACCGAAAATAAATCAAGTACAACCCTCACTTCAGTTGTAGTGCTACGGTAGGTGCTGAACATTGATGGAGCTGCGATGGCCGAGTGGTTAAGGCTAAGGTTAAGGTTAAGGAATGGTTAATGGGGATTCGCCGCGCAGGTTCGAATCTTGTTTGCAGCGCTCAAACTACAGCGCCAGGGAATAGAAACCTCACTGCCAATAAAAATTTAACACCCTGGCTGCTGTCTGTGTTCAGTTGACAACTACGTTTCAGCCGGCAGATTTATAGATTTTTACACTCATTGTGCAAATTTCATTTCTATTATGACTCTGATCAATCCCCCTCTGGGCAGCATAAACGCTTTGTAGTTTGCAGCTTTACCGACTTGAAAAACTAAAAGAATCAAATGCAGAGAACGGATATTTCAGCGTCAGTGTGAAGAAGTGGACTTCATCCTTTCACTGAATTGGGCAGCACGGTCTCTGAACGTGAAAAGCTTTTGCCGGTTTCATATCGTCACTGTACAGACTCCCCATTGCTCTTTTGTACAGCGGGCGATCCCGCCTATTGCCATAGACAAATCGGTTCGCATCCCTTCCGTTAAAATCACCCTCGCCAATTGTCACTGAGCGATGTAATTGTCCGACATCAACCCATCTCGTCAAATGACGTGCAACCTACCTAGCTCCCATTCGTGTATGCAGATGTCAATCCAACGTGTTATCCAGTTGCGGAAAGGGTTTCACCCGAGTTGCTCGCTCCCACAGACTCTGACTGCTTCTGCCTCCCCAAAGTCCCGTCAATACTGAGCAAAACTCAGAACAATGTCCCATTATATAACATTCATATCCATATGCTCCTGATCGAAGCTGGGAGCACTGTCAGGGCGTCGAAATAAAGGCGGGCGACAGAAGTTTATCTCCTCTCACCGGGGGAGACGGTAGAAGACTTGGTGGAGGACACCGGCCGACTTTTGACCGGCAACTGCTGTATGGGGGGGGGGAGGGAGGGGAGGATTGAGAAAAAGTCTGGGCAGCCTGATCTTATTGAATGCCAGGGCTGGCTGAAGAGGACTAGAGACTCGCCCTTCTTTCTGTTCTCTGTCTGTTTAAAGAAAAGGAATAAACAGGCCTTTCTTGGGCCTGGATGCTCTCCCGTGGATATAATAGTTCGCAATCTATGTCATCAGTTTGCCTGAGGAATCATTTCCAAGTCTGAAACTGGCACAAGATTTATATCTACCGTTTGTTAATGATGCAGAATTGTACAATTTATGTTCTGCGTACTGTCTGTCTTTTCGAGCCTGCAATGACGCTGCAAGTGTTTCATTGTACCTGTCCCTCACCGTCCCTATGCACACGGCAATAAACCCGACCGGACCTGACAATCCTCACTGAGATTTGAGCAGTGATGACCCCGGGCAGATGAGTCAAAGTGATGTAGGCAAACTGAGTGAATAGGACCAGAGTCCAATATGGGAAATGTATGTTCACCCTCTTCTACAGAGAGACAGCATCTCTGAGTGGATTGAGGTGCAGTGAGGAGTGAAGAAGATCAAATCTACATTGTATCGATTGCATTGTATTATTGTCTGTAAGACCTCGCACAGTTACTTCCAGCTTTATTGAGACTGCACCTGCGATATTTTCATTGTCTAACAAGTGTCATACAGAACAAATAACGAATCGCTGCAGAAACAGTGTATAGCGGGTCAGGCAGCATTTGTAGACGGAAAGAGGTAGTACACGCAGTAGAAAGCAGGAGAATGGGGCTGAGAGGAAATGTCGAAGCAAACCCGATGGGCCAAACGGCCGAATTCTGCTCCTATATTTTGTGGTCTTATGCTGCTGAATCAGGCCGATGCAGGTTAAGCATAGACAGGAATGTTGTTGCTGTGGCAGCAAGTTAATACACACGATAATTTAAAATAAGCACATTAAATAACAGCAGACAATATCTTAATTCCCTGACCGGGAATCGAACCCGGGCCGCGGCGGTGAGAGCGCCGAATCCTAACCACTAGACCACCAGGGAAGCTGATAATGCGCTGCATCACAGCAACATACACTATCAAATCAGAAAAATACAAAACAATATCAATGGATAAATAATAATAACGAATGAATGTGATAAATTTTGTAACGAATCTACTGCTCAGCACTTTGCTCCCCCAGTGCTTCAGGTTAAGGAACACTCTGGACTCTGAATGAATCAGTAGGAAACATTCGTTCTCCAGTGTCTTTATAAAGATGGTGACATTCAGATTCTCTTATGAGCGCTGGGTCGTTTTTGTTTGTGTCTATCGCCTCGAAGCAATTCAGTAGTAGACCATCCGATTCCTGCGACATTATCGCCGATACATCTGGTGTGATACATCTACACTCCGCCTGGGTGGAAGTAGGAGAAAGAAAACCAGACGTTCAGAATGCCTGAAATATGGTCTGGGGGTGGAATGGTAGGTTTCCCTGATCGTGCTCTAACAGTGATCGAGTGTGCGGGAGCTCCTGGTACTGAGAATGACGTACTGATGACAAATAAGCCCAGTTTTCATTAAACAAGCCTGATGGAAACCCGCAATGATTTGAAAGTCCTCAGGGTAGGCAGTTCCTTGTTTGCTGGTCGCGGCACTCAGTACATGGTATGCTTGCTTAACATCTGCTCTGGCGGTATGTGAAGTGCTGTCCGGATCAATGAGGAGAACCTCTCGGTAAGCAGCACCGACAGAACTCACTCATTGGATGTTGTGATTTGGAGAACGAAGGTGCGGCAAGACCGCTATATACGGAGAGTATGAAGAGTTTATCATGAAACAATACCGCACAGCCCCACCCCCCCACCCCGCACCATAATACCTTCTTATCTTCTCCGAACGGTGGATTGAGAAGCCTTCCGGCTGATCCACCGAACTGAGCCATGTCTCCATGAAACAGAGAAGACAGCAGCCCCTCATTTCCCTCCGAAACTGCAATGTTGCACTTACGTAATATATCGTGTTTTCAAGTAATTGGGCTTTGGCTAAGAAGATGCCGGGCAGGGGATGCTTCATAGTCCGTCGATATAGTCTGGCTTGAAGTCTTCCGCACCGACCTCTTTTCCGGCAATGGTAATGGCTGACCTTCGCTGATCGCTGAAAGGTGCCGCACCTGCATTCCCGAGAGTCAAGTCCATCTGGTCCTTCAGCAGCTCGTTAAACTGCCGATTAATTTAGACAGCTCAACAGTACGTTTCTTAAAGGGAAATTAGGGGCTTCACATTGCAGCGAGAGTGGGTCAGCAGAAATACATCGAGACATTTTGCGAGCTGTCGGCAATACGTCGCGTGTATCGCCAGTGCCATCGTGGATCTTTGGATTTATAAACAAATCTCAACATTCCTAAAGCCTTGTCAGGTTTCCGTGTGGGAGGATGCTCGGGAAGAATCAGTCGCTTGTCTTTCACAATGAGGAAGTAAATTGGATTGGCCTTTGGCTATATTGGGGAAGCTAGAGTGCGGTAATGGATGGTTGTCTCTCTGACTGCGGACCTGTGATGAGTGAAGTACCCCAGGGATCGTTGTTGCGTCCGTTGTTGTTTGTCATCTATATCAATGATGTGGATAATGATGTCGTTAACTAGATATGCAAATTTGCCGATGACAACAACATTACGGGTGTAGATGAAAACTAGGAAGAGTACCGGAGCATGAAACTGGATCAGGACCAGCTGGAAAAAATGGGTTGAAAAACGTCAGATCGGAATTAACGCAGACAAGTGTCAGATGTTGCATTCGGGAGGGCCAGCCAGGGTGGGTCTGACCCAACGAGAAATAAGGCACTGAGGAGTACGATAGAATAAACGAATCTGGAAATGCAGAACCGTAATTCAGTGGAAGTTGCGGCACAGTTAGACAGGGTCGTAAAAACAGCTTTTCGCACATTGGCCTTCCTAGACCAAAGTACTGAGTACAGGAGTTGGGATGTTACGTTGCTGTTGTTTAAGGCTTTATTGGGGCCCAATTTAAAATATTGTGTGCGGCTGGGCTCAACTATCTGCAGGAAAGATGCAAATAAGATTGAAAGAATGCAGAAAAAAATCTACACCGCTGTTGCCGGGACTGAATGTTTTTAATTAAAAGGGAAGATTAAATATATCAGCACTTTATTTCCGAGCGGGTAGAAGACTGAGGGGAGATATGACAGAGGTAGATAACATTATGAGGCGTATAGAGAGTGTAAATGCAAGCGGGCTTTCTCCGCTGATGTTGGGCGAGAATACAACTGGAGATATTGGGTGAAGGGTGAAATGTGAAATATTTAAGGGAAACATGAGGGCAAACTTCTTCACCCAGTGGGTGGTCAGAGTGTAGACAGTGCTGCCAACACAAATGGTAATTGAGATTCCGATGTCAACGTTTAAGAGATGATTGGAGAAGTAAACGGATGAGAGGGATATGGATGGCCACGGTCCGGGTGAGGTCGATGAGAGTAGGCAGTTTAAATAATTCCTCACTGACAGGACGGGCTGAAGACCCTGTTTCTGTGCAGTGGTTCCCTGTGACTGTCTGACTGTATATCTGGGTTAGAGCTTCAGTGTCCCACAGCACCGACCAATCTAGAAATTCGTTGATACTGTTTTATCCCTCTGTCCTTGTACACACTAAAGCATGGAGACTGTTAATGGATGGTTACAGCATAAGAAGATGGAAGCTTTTGAAATTGTTTATTCTGTATTCTCCAATTGCCTGCGATGCTTTTGAAAGAAGACAAGTGTGAGCCCGGATATTTGCTTTGCCTTCGCTGCGTTTTCAGTTTGTGTAGTTTTGTGTGTTAAATTTATTATTGATTTCAGAGAGAGACACGGATTCCACACCAGCCATGTGGATTCAGGGTTAAATGGATCGAAATATGAGAGTATCTACACTCGAAACGATAAAACCACGATTCAGAGGTAAATTAGCTTTAGGATAAATTGGTGTGTACTTGAATTGGGAATTTAGAATTGACATTTTGGAAGGCTGGTTCTTTTAATAAGCGCCAGAAGCTGCTTCTGAGCACTTTGAAATGCTGGTTTTAAGTTGTAGGGCTCCACTGGAAAAGGTGTTTTGCAGACATTGTAGCATTTGCCCTCTAATATGTAAATGACAGGTCAGTTCAGAAAACGCGCTAGTGCAGTCAGTAGCTCAGCCATTTGCTTACGTCATCAGCCCTAATTCCATTAATTATCCGGGTGCCGCTGTGTGGTCAGAATAAAAATATTAATTACTCAGCCCTATTTCTCGGAGCACTGTAACTGCAGACTCGCAATAGAGTTGTAAAGTGTACCGAAGTTTCGACTCTCTATGCGGAACACGGCTGCCATTTGTCTTCCAGCCAGAATTTATTCTGTCTACTACATCATCTGCCTTCTGTTAGGAAACCAATTCTGAATCAGCGCAGCCAGGATTCCCTCGATCCCATGCCTCCTGACTTTCTGAATGAGTCTACTATGGGAACTGATCAAACGCCTGACCACAATTAATGCACCCACATCGACTGTCCTGGTTCATCCGTTAGTTTTATTTTCACTTTTTCAATTAAATCAATCTGGCTCATTAATGACAACATATCATGCTTTCTCTCCGTAGCCAGACTACGTTTCTCCAAATACTCATTAATTCCCTCTTTATTAATCGTCTCCAGTAGTTTACCCACTACTGATGTAAGACTACCTGGTCTATAATTCCAAGAAGTATCCCTGTCATTTTTCTTCAACAAATGAATAACATTTTCCACGCTCCAATCTTCTAGTTCTACTTCCGCGGCCACTGAAAACACAAATATCCTGTCCAAAAGCTCACCAATATCTGAGTTCGCTTTCCAAAATTAGCTGGAATATAACTCTTCCGGCACCCGGGAATCATCTATCATAATGTTTTCCCGAGTTTCCAGCGCATCCTCTTTCTCAGCGTCGGCACGTTCGAGCATATCTGCCTTATTACGTTGTGGGCACATTGATCAATGCATTCAGTAAGGATCTTTACTGTTTCCTTGGTCTCCAGACACAAGTTTTCCTCTTTTACCTCTGATTTGCCCACACTCTCCCCAGTCTCCTCCTGTTCTTCACAGTGCAACCCGTCAAGGATTTCTCAAATCCCCCTATCACTTCTTTAAGTCCACTGTTATATTCCTTCCTGTCTACATTGTGACTCGCTATAGCGTTATTTGATCCTTTCTTCCTGTTCTGTAAGTATCGTTCTTTCTTCCTCTTGACGTGTTGTTCCAACTTTCTTGTCTCCCAGGGTTACTTTACACTGTCATCCTTTCCCTGCGTCACTGAGACAAGCCTATACTGAACCCCGTGTAACTGCTCACTAAACAATCCCCACATATCTGTTGCGCAATACCCCGAGTGCGTCATTTCCCAATGTACCTTCCTAAACTCCTGCCAGGCAGCACCATAATTCGCAGACCCCCAATTAAACACACTCCATACTCTCTGGTCCTATCCCTGGGCAAGGCAAATGGAGGGGAGTTCTGTCCTATCGTTCTGAAATGCTGACCCGCGGAGAGATCTGTCATCTGACCCGTTTCCTTTTCTAATATTAGATCTGGAACGTACTGTTCGCTAGTGCGCCTGTCTTCTTGTAGTGACATGAATCCTTCCTGGACACTACCAAGAAATTATGCCATAATTAAAACTTTTACCCTGGGGGGATGCCAAAGAACATTATGGATGTTTCAGTTACTCATGTAAATAACCTAGAAAATGTCCAAGTCCCGCTTCACGATCGGTTGCTCACTGTTCGAGTTGCAGTTACTTTGTTAGAGGGCGGCTGCACAGAATACTCCAAATGGGGTGATTATGTTACTGTGTTCGTCTCACATTTTATTAACAAACGAACGCTCCACGTTGTCCTCCCTTTCTGCAGTTGCGATACTATCCCGGGTTTATCATCACACTCCCTTAACATTATGTTAAACGACTCTGTCCATTTTGAAACATCTAAAACTCGGAAAGTCCTGCAGCCATCCCTGCCCTTGTGACAGTCGAGTGTCTGTGATAGTTTGGAACATACTTCAACCAGTGTAATATTCACGCCTGTATTGCTACGAACCTGAACTTATGATGTGGGCAATCTTCCGCCAATTCTGCAATTTCCGAGCGACCAGGCACATGATTGTTTGAATTTATGACATATTTGCCAAACCTGTTCATTGTAAAACGGCTTAATTTGAAAACTCCGCTGAATTGCCATAAGACACGGGCGTTATCTACACAGATGGCCATTTAATGTAAACACATACTTCATTCCATTCCTCAGCTCTTCTCTGAATTTTCTCTGTGTCAGTGTATAGATACAAGTATTGGTACACATGCTGAGTGTTTGCAACATGAACCCAAATTGCTGTAGGATGTATACCGGGGAACTCAAATATCTGTCCTGGTAAAAATAGTTCTCCGGTTGCCATTTCAGAGAATGGGCTACATTGGGCATCCACAATAATATGAAATTAGCTGATATAGAAAACAGCAAAATCATCGATTTTCTGCGATTTTCCACCTCGGCATCTTTCTGATTGTCGCTGCTATGACGAAGCTTTCTGCGGACTCTATTTGCCACAACGATATACCTTACGGTTAACCCGTTAAACACCAGGATTAAGCCGATTGGTAGCAATGGTGTTAAAATGCTGTCCAGGAATGTGTACCCTCTCCACACGGGTGAAGTAGCGTATTCATGTGTACCGGTGCACCGCCACGGCGTGTTGTCAATGATGACGTAAGGTTCAGTGGCAAAGTATAACGGGACACATCTCCCGCAGCTCACTATAACCACGGTCACGATAACCACCGTTGCTGTTCTCTCGGTGCAATATCGCTCCCGCAGCTTTTGGCAACATATTGCGATGAAGCGATCGAAGGTAAAACTGACCGTAAACCAAACAGAACAGTCCGTCGTTACAGCCCGAAATACAAGTGTCAGAGCGCACACAGGAGTGATGAGCAGGGATCTGGAATAAATGTAGATATTGTTGGTCTGTTCCACTAAAGCAACAACGATAACCACCATCAGATCCGCTGTTGCCATTCCAACCAGGTAACCGTTGATGCATTTGGAGAGTCCACATTTTCCACGAGATAGGATCACAATCGCCGTTAAATTAACTGCAAGAAATTTGGAAAGGAAATAGAAATATGGTCAGCTCCCTGAATACCCCCATTCTACCGATGCTATGCAGGGTATGGTCTGTTTGGAAGTGGAAAGCGGTAACCCAGTGTGTGCGGTCTCCGTCGCTGCACTCCGGCTGGAGGACAATGATGGATGTGAGTGTCAGTGGATTGGCGACATTCCCACAGTTTAGAGCGAGGCATCCGAGTTCCACGACTCACGGACCGGTGAGCATTTGCAACATGTTCCCAAATTGCTGTAGGATGTATACCGGGGAACTCAAATATCTGTCCTCGTAAAAATAGTTTTGCACTTGCCATTTCAGGGAATGGGCTACGTAGGGCATCCAAAATAATATGAAATTAGCTGATATAGAAAACAACAAAATAATCGATTTTCTGCGTTTTTCTACCTCGGCATCTTTCTGATTGTCGCCGCTGTGCCGAAGCCTTCTGCGGACTCTATTTGCCACAACGATATGCCTTACAGTTAACCCGTTAAACACCAGGATTAAGCCGATTGGTAACGATGGTGTTAAAATAATGGCCTGTAATTCGTATCCTCTCCACACGGGTGAAGTAGCGTATTCATGTGTGCCGGTGCACCGCCACGGCGTGTTGTCAATGATGACGTAAGGTTCAATGGCAAAATAAAACGGGACACATCTCCCGCAGCTCACTATAACCACGATCACGATAACCACCGTTGCTGTTCTCTCGGTGCAGTATCGCTCCCGCAGCTTTCGGCAACAGATTGCGATGAAGCGATCGAAGGTAAAACTGACCGTGAACCAAACAGAACAGTCCGTCGTTACAGTCCGAAATACAAGTGTCAGAGCGCATACAGGAGTGATGAGCAGGGATCTGGAATAAATGTAGATATTGTTGGTCTGTTCCACTAAAGCAACAACGATAACCACCATCAGATCCGCTGTCGCCATTCCAACCAGGTAACGGATGATGCATTTGGAGATTCCGCATTTTCCCCGAGAGAGGATCACAATCGCCGTTAAATTAACTGCAAGAAATTGGAAAGCAAAATAAAAATATGGTCAACAGCAACTCTCTGAATGCCTCCGTACTACCGATGCTTTGGAGGGTTTGGTCTGTTTGGAAGTGGAAAGCGGGAATCCAGTGTGTGCGGTCTCCGTCGCTGCACCCCGGCTGGAGGACAATGACGGATGCGAGTGTCTGTGGATTGGCGACATTCCTACAGTTTAGATCGAGGTATCAGAGTTTCACGACTCACGTACGGTAGAACAGTCGATCGCCACTGTAAAGGACACCATTTCCTTTATTAGAGACGAAAGAGCTGACGGGATTATTTGTAGCGGTGTCAAAGTGGCATGAAGGAGATATAAAGCACGAATTCTCATTTACTGACTTACAGAAGAACAGACCTATGTGTCGAAAATAGACTGGACCGTCATTTAAATAAGCTGCCACGTTGTTATAAGTTCGAAGTGTCTGCACTGATAGAGACTCGGGCCTAGAAAAGCAGAGACCGGCATCACATCAGAAAATCTAGCCAGGTAAAATTATGAAACAACGACAATATCGACACGAACTTAGTTTACAAAAACAAGCACTACGATCGAAATATGTAAAATGGAAATAAAACCATTTGGTGCCTGAATCCTCCATTCCGGAAACACGTTTCAGCCGACGGTAGCATCTGTGCTCAGTAACAGTGCGGGTACCGCAGCAGAGTAACGACGGCACCATACATAAAGTAACCAGCTCCGGCATCTTACCGGGGACACCAACCACTACAAGTGTGGGATAGAAAATGGCCGCGATGTAGTAAATCGCCGCATATCCCATATTCCGTCAGAAGCAGCGTTCAGTTGTACGGAGCGTTTCAGCTGCTCAGATGGACTGGTGACCGGTTTAGCAGACTTTTATTGAGAAGAGAGCAATTCCACTGAGAGCAATTAGTGTGGCGATCACGTCAGGGACATTAGTGACAACCAACTGCACAAACACTTACGTTAAACTATTTTTACTCACTCTGTCACCGTGCCATGAATTTGACTCCTCAAGGGACATTGCAATCTACTTACTTTAAAACAAAGTATAATGTGAATTTGCCAATTTAAATTCCATGACAACTGACCTCAGCTATTTAAACAGGACATGTTTGTATCAGTGTTTATGGAGGCGTTCATAATGAAGTCGATTTATTTTGTAGCATTCAACGGAGCACATTTGCTTCTAAAATTGAGGGAAGGAGTTTGTTCTGGCGGGTGAGATGGAGAACACTTCTTTATTAAAGAGGAATATTCGTTCATTCTTTTCTTTCGTTCGTTCCAGTCATTCCGGGCGGTTTGAGTGTTGGAAATCACAGTGAGAGCTGACACGTGTTACAATAAAATATACTGTACATGTATTCCACGACACAATTTAAAAGATCCACAGCGATATTCCAGAGATCTGTGATCAAAAAGGGAACGTGTTTTCGGGAGATTAGCGAGGGCTGAGGACAGTTTGAAGAACAATGTTTTCCAGCGCACACATGGGGCGTTTGGCTGGAACCTGACCTCTGCCAGTGAATGACTTGACCGCCCCATACCCGTGACCTGCGATGCAGTCTATTTAACTTTAAACATGTTCTCAAACCTGCCACAATTTTACCACTATTTCTTTATCCATTCTCTCTTTGAACAAAAGTAGCAAGTGAAATCTGTGAATCCTCCGCCGTTTCCAAAGCTGTTCTATTATTTGCCACGAAGTTGTATTTTTTTCTCCTGATTGACTGTCAGGTATATTGCCTTGCGAGCGTCACTATGAGCATGTGCAGAACAGCGGATGTGGTCAAGCTCACCTGTCAATCACACTTCCTTCTGCTCCTGCAGTGCACCGCTCGGTGCCGATTGTGGTTCTCGTACTAATGAGCGGCCCTCGGCTTATTGGAGAAAGTCTCATCACTCTGTTTCCATTGCGGAACTCGTACTAACGTGAGGCCCTCGGTTGACTCGAGAAAGTATCACCTCTCTGACTTCAAATTCATCCTTCCAAAGTGAATCACTCCGTACTTTTCCGGATTGAGCACCATCTGTAACTTCTCAGCACTGCTCTGCGTCCTGTCACTGCCCTGTTGTAAACTCTGACTACCTTCTATACTATCCATAATTCCTAGAATTTCCACATCATTGAAAATACAATAACTCGCCGTTCCACTTCCTTATTCACATCATTTTTAAAGCACAGAAATCCGGGGCTCTCAGAACAAATTTCTGCAGGACACCACAGACACCAGCATCCAAAGGGAAAACGTTCCATTCACAACTATTCCCTGCTTTCTTAGGCGTCAGTCCTGATTCCACAAGGCAGCTTTACCAGGACACCAAGTTTTCTAACGTTCTGAAAGGTCCTACCATGTTTAACCGAAGGCTGACCGCCTCATCCTCACAGAATTGAACCAGTCCCGTGAGAGATGATCTGCCCCTCACAGAGCCATACCGATTCTCCCAAATGAGGTAATGCTTCTGCAAATTCTCCTAACTCCTGTGTCTAAGAATGTTCTCCAATAATTTGCTCGTCACTGAAGTAGGACTCACCGCTTCCAGCAGTCACCCAAGGATTTCCCCGACCACACAAGAGGACTTACCTATCCTAATATTTTTTTTTTCAAAAGTTCCAGCACATCCTCTCTCTTAACTTTGATATGTTGTCGCACGTCACCCGTTTTACGCTCTGCTCACAAACGTCCCTGTGACTGGTGAATACTGTACTGAAGACTTCATTCAGGACCTTCCTTTCTTCCCCAGACCTCAGGTGCTTGTTTCATCTTCTATCCCCAACAGGTCCTACACTCACTCTAGTTATCCTTTCCTTCACATACATCAAGAATTTTCCTTAAATTTACTGCAGACTTTTTGTAGATGTTTCTAGTTATAATTCCATTCCTCGGTTTGTCCCCGGCTACTTTGTAAATCTACGGTCATGTCTGATCTTTGCTTTCAAATCCTGAGCTCAGCTTCCTAAAGCTTCTTTCTCCTCTTGACCAGATGCTTCACATCTCTGGTCAACGATGGTTCCTTCATCCTACCGTCCTTTCCCTGTCTGAATGGGCCAAACCTGTCCAGAACCCCATGTAAGTGCAGCCTAAAATAACTTCACATTTCAGTTGTGGAATTCCCAGGACATCTCCGTTCCCGACTGATACTTTGATGTTTCAGCCTAATATCATCATAATTCCACTTACAAGGGTAATTACTTTGGGAACTGACACAGGGCTGTGGGACGGGAGTGGGTGGTGTGATTAATTTGGACCCTGACACGGGGCAGTGGACAGAGAGTGGGACAATGGGATGGGTATGCGGAATGACACGAGGTTGTGGGGACACAGCGGGGCGTGGAGATTACTTGGTGACTGACGCGGGCCTGTGTCAGTAGTGTATGTAACCCTTTTACGAAAGGAGGGCGCTGGACCACTTATGATATGCCTACCACGCCACCGACGCCTTACACATCTGGAGAAGAAGGATGTACTTATGTGAAAATGCTATTATTGGACTACAGTTCAGTATTCAACACCATAATTGCCCCCAGGCTCGATAGGAAGCTCTGAGATCTCGTCCTTGACCCTGCTTCTCAGATCGCCAGCAGGTAGAAAGGGTGGGTCCCTCAGCTCCACCCCTCTGACTTTCAACACAGGAGCCCCTCAGGGCCATGTACTGAGTCCCCTCCCTTACTCCCTGTATACCCATGACTGTATCGCAATCCACAGCTCCAATCTGTTAATTACATTTGCCGACGATACAATATTGATTGGACTAATTACAAAAAAGTAACGAAGTGGCCGACAGGGAAAAAGTTATCTCTCTGACACAGTGACGTCAAGTAAAAAAAGCTGCTCCCTCAATGTCGCAAAAACAAAGGAGCTGGTTGTGGATTACAGGAGGAATGGAGACGTGCTAACCCCTATTGACATCAATGGATCTGGGGCTGAGACGGTGATCAGCTTTAAGTTCCTGCCATCCACATCACCGAGGACCTCACGTGGTCTGTACATACCAGCCGTGAACTGAAAAAGGCACGACAGCTCAGTTAGAGATTGTATGCTGTTTTGGGCAGCTGATCTTAGAAACGATGGGCTAACACTTGAGCGAGTTTAACAGAGGTCTATGAAAATGATTCCAGAACTGAATATCTTGTCATATGAAGCCACTGTGACGGGTGATACAATTTAAATCTATCGAATGTTCCCGATGGGCTGGATGATGTCCGAATGTGTCCTATGGTGGGAGAGTCCAGGACCAGAGGAGACAGTTTCTGAATAGAGGGTCGTCCATTTGCAACGTTCATGAGATTAGCCAGAGAGTGGTGAATCTGTGGAATTCGTTGCGACAGGCAGATGTAGAGGCCAAGACTTTGTGCTTATTTAAGACAGAGTCTGATAGATTCTTGACTAGACAGGACATGAAGGGATACAGGGACAAAGCCGGCGATTGGGTCTAAGAGGAAAATTGGATCAGCCATGATGAAATGGCGGAGCAGACTCGATATCCTAACTCTGCTCCCACATCTTTTGGTCTTATGTTTAAATATCCATCTGTCAGTTGTATTGTATCTGGCTGATCTGGTTCACACACTACCAGCTCTATTGCAACTTTCATAATTTTGCTCTGCACTTATCCTGTCTAAAGTTCACGCTTAAATCTTTAGAATATAGTTCTACTATTTAATTAATTCCTCTACCTTTGATGATGAAGGAGCGATTGACTGTCTATACAGGGTTTGTCAACCTCTAATAATTATTATTTTATTTTACTTGTTTCTCAGCTCAAGCTGGTATAACTTGAGGCACAGCGGTCGCGTAGCACACTCATTTCTCAGTTGGCTAAGAAATTGTGTGCTCAGATCGCTGGGATGTCTTCTGTGGACGGACATTAGTGTTTCACTTGATCTTCCACAGTGACCATTTCTTCATGTTTCTGGATTGTGCTCTCATTTAAGTTTAGTGGTGTGTATTTTGTATTAGTTTTACACATGCCGGCATGCAGTGCTCAATTCTGTTTTCGTTAAGAAAAACATTCTGAAGAGTTTTTTTTTGGAATTAACACCCCTCCCTATCTCCCAGTTTCACCGATGAAGAACTCCTTGTTATTCTTCCTCTCCTGCCCCACTACACTTCTTACTCTGACTTGTCATCTTCTTTTTCAAATAAAGACAATAATTCAAGAGTATCGTGGACAGAAGTGAGTATAGATGCCATTACTAATGAGAAAATGTGCTTTGGAAGCTGGAACGCCTGAAGGTAGATAAGACTCCTGGACCTGATGATGTACACCCCAGTGTTCAGAAAGAGGTAGTTGAAGAGTTTGTGTAGGCATTAGAGTCATGGAACATTACAACGCAGGAAAATGCCATTCGGCCAGTCTAGTCTGTGCCAAGCCATTAATCTGCCTAGTTCCAGCAACCTCTAACGGGACAATAGTCATCCATTCCCTCCCATCCATATACTCATCCGAACTTCTCTGAAATGTTGAAAATCGACCCTGCCACTTGCTTTGGCAGCATATTTCACATTCCCACCGCCTCCGAGTGAAGACGTTCCCCCTCATGTTTCTCTTAAAGAATGAGTAATGATCTTTCAAGAGTGTCTCGATTTTGGAATGTTTCTGACGAGCTAGTAAATTGCAAAGTCACCCCACTCTTTAAGAAGGAAAGGAGGCAGAAGAAAGGTAATTATAGAACAGCTAGTCTGTCCTCAATGGTTGGATTCCGTTAAAGATGATTTTTTGGGATATTTGGCGCATGCTAAAGTAAGCCAAATACAGCATGGTTTTCTTCAGGGTGTATATTGCCTAACAAATCTCTTGGAGTTCTTTTTGAAAAAATTGCAAGCAGAATAGGCAAAGGAGAGGCAGTAGATGTAGTTCTCTTGGATTTTCAGATGGTTTTAATGACTTGCTGCACAGGAGGCTGCCAAACAAGATCACAACCCACGGTATTACAGGAAAGATACTGGCACGGATCGAAGATTGGTTTACTGGCATGAGGCAAAGAGTTAGAACAATGCGAGCCTATTCTGTTTGCTACCGGTAACCAATGGTTTTCCTCCGGAGTCGGTAATGGGATTTCTTCTGTTCATGTTAAAATCAACGATTTGGATGACAGAGTTGGTGGCTTGGTGACCGACTGAGGCTGAGGTTCAGCTTCGGTTATAAAAGTTAAAGAGGGAGGATGAGAAAGTGGCTGAGACCCTTTCAGGGTCTGCTAAGTCAGTAGACGAGTTTGCTTTAACCTATGAGGTTAAATGTTTACTGAATAGGAGCTTCCAAGAGAGTAGCTGGAATAATCTTGGTGAACTGGAATTTGAAACTGGGGCCAGTAATTAAAGCATAGAAGAGGCAGCTGGCCCGATTGCCTGTGTTCAGGTTGTTGAAGCACCTGTGAATTCACAGGATACTGAACCTTGTGTTGAAACTCAGTCAAGGTCTGAGGTGTCTGACTCGGTTGGAAAGGAATGCAGTCCTTTTGTGTCAGATTGCCTTGGTTCGGTAAATAATGGGTTAACCTTGGTACCAGCGGAAATTGAGGAATCTCAATCACTTGAGTTAGACAGTGTTCCAAAAGTTGGTGATGAGATGAAAACTGCTGAGGTGAATGTTATTCAAGATATTGAGAAGGGTGCTGTCTCTGGACTTTTGAATAAAGTACCTGTGAAGTCTAATGGAAACATGCAGAACTAAAGATCTTTGAGACAGAATTAATGACTTGTTTGGAATAAAGGAGTTATTTGGAAATTAGGCGAATGGGCTTGGTTTAGAAAACACGAGTGAGGAGTTAGCACCTGTTCAAGATTATGTTCAGGCCGTCCTTGAAAACCCTGTTGGATCTGATCACTGGTAGTTAATTGATCTGTGGTGAAGCGGAAAAGAGAAAATGGGTGATCAAACGCCATTTTGAAGGTAACAGGATTTGGTTTTATAACAAAGTATGTGAAATGTAAAGACAATAACATGTTGGATTGATTGTCTGGATGTTAAGTTTAAGAATGAAATAGAAACTAGTATTTTTATACGCTTCTCCAGTCTGCTACATGTAAATCAGATATGTATTGCTTTATGTTCTGTAATCTACAGTTAGACAAGAATTTTGCTCCTTGATCAAAGTTTTTTTTTCCCAACAAGAGAGAGATTTGACGAGATCCTAAGCATTATTCAATATGGAATGTGCCTTTAAAGAGAGAGAGAGTGGATGTACACTGAATCAGAGAGAGAGAGAGAGCACAGAACAACTCGTGAGTCTCCATGGTTACGGAAGGGCGTAGCTCTATAATGTATAGCTGGCCTTCAGCATGTTTGGGATGTATACAAGGTCAGCTGGATTTTCAGACAGACACACAGACACACGGAAGACACGGACAGAAATACAGAAGAAATAGACACTGGATGAGCTTTCAGTGCCCACGAAAGGGTGGGTTTTGCTCGCAGTGTGGGGAAGGGGGGAACGGTGGAATGCTGTAATGCTCTCGGTGCGTTTAACCCTTGACTGGGTTGATAGCTTTACCAGGTGAAAAAGGTATCATTTTTGTGTGCTCACAGTCCATAACTTTAACAGGTCTTCGGAGCACAACGGAAAGATCGATAACATCGGCTTACTTGGAAAACAATTCACCTCTCTCTCACTCTCTCTCCCCCCCTCAATTCTAGTCAGTTTAATAGCAAGAACTTAACTGACGTCATTCCTATACCATCATAAGACTGCATCATTTACTACGTAAGCTTGAAAGAGTTTGGGATTTTATATTTACACATTTATATATGCATAAACTCTGCTAACAAGTTTGACCTATCTGGTTTTATATTACTATATTACGTAGCTACTAATAAGTAGTGTTTTGTTTGTAACAATACCAGACTCCAGGTGTGTTCCATTTCTGCTTGTTCCTTTAACCCGTTACGGGGCACGTAACAAAACCGTTCCAACCCCTACATCACACCGCATTTCTGTGAACTCCTTCCACCCCTACAGCACTCGGCATCTCTGCAAAACCTCCATCATCCACCCTGGTGCATTCAGACGACAGCAGACCCGAGAAAGATACCGTCGTGTCAGATTGAATGGCTCATAAACACTGTTGGCCAGAAGAAACTACAGTCTGATCAAGGACAGGGGAAGCAGACAAACCTGTTCTCTCTGTTTCCCCCCATTTTGTGGTCTATGAACTGATTCTTGCATTGGAATAATTTAATTAGAGGAACTGAATGTGGACACAGGAAGCTTCAGGTAATGATCTGCTAAACCTGAGACCATTCTCAAACAAGTCGCCATTTGTTATGTGAAGGGCGTGGACTCTGAACTGATTCTTGACTCTGGGACAATCTAATCAGAGCAATAAACCTGAGACCATGCTCAGAGGAGCAGCTACTTGTTATGTAAAATTCCAGACATATCAAAGAAGCAATCTGTAGTCTCGTTAGACTCTGTCTGGGTTGCTTTATTTAACTGGTTCGGACCAGTCAGGGTGTAAAGATACGAATACACAAGGCTGGGGTGGGCAGAGCCACGTAAAATATGTTGGTTGCAGCTCTGTACAATGATCAGTAACCAGGTGACCCAGGTAGGTCAGGTGACCTTGAGCAATGGTTTTGGGATCCAATGGTTCAATTGATGAGGAACAATATAAGATTCCGGAGCTTCAAATATGCAGGGGCGATAACTCTCCAGCGGCCAGAGACCAACCATTGCCGAAAAGTAGGACCACACGGACACGTGGAGATCGGTAACATGGGGGTCAGAAGATGATGAGGGGCATTGATCGTGTGGATAGTCAGAGGCTTTTTCCCAGGAATGAAATGGCTGCCACAAAAGGACACAGGTTGAAAGTGCTGGGGAGTCAGCACAGAGGAGATGTAAGGGGTAAGCTTTCATTCACTCAGAGATTGGTGAGTGCGTGAAATAGGCTGCCGGCAACAGTGGTGGTGGCGGATACGATTGGGTCTTTTTATGAGACTTTTTGATAGGTACATGGAGCTTAGAAAAATAGAGGGCTATAGGTAGGCCTAGTCATTTCTAAGGTAGGGCCATTTTTCGGCTCAACTTTGTGGTCCGAAGGCCCTGTATTGTGCTGTAGATTTTCTATGTTTTCTACGTTTCTATGGAATACCTTGCCAGGGTAGACTCTTTTCCCTTCACTGACTGTTCATGGAGTGTCAGGGTTTCCAGTTGGGTGCACACAGGAAGATAGTGTGTAAATCTACGTGCTTTTAGTAGAAATAATAAAAGATACTTGTTGGTAAATACAGATTCTCTGTATCTCATTGATCATTGTTCCAAGGGATGATCCTTGTCAAAGTGGCGTCCATCATGAACATTGCCCACTAACAGGACGTGCCCTCTACACAGTGTTACCGTCGGGAAGGAGATACAGAAGCCTGAAAGCTCCGGCTCAGCGATTCAGGAACAGTTTTTTTCCCGCTGCTACCTGTATCTCAGTTTTTTTTTCCTCTGTATTTATTTCTCCTGTATTTCATTGTACTGCTACCGTAAAGATAACAATTTCGCGACGTATGTCTGTGATATTAAATCTGGTTCTGATACTTTAAATGTACCTTAGAAACCTTTGATTCTGAATCAGATGCAGGGGGGATGTGTTAGATCGAACTTCCATTAGTTGAAAGCCTATCAGAACCTGGTGTTCTGTGCTGTAATATTCTATGTTCTGTGCTCGATTGAGCGTACCGTCTCTTGCTATAGTTAAGTAAGTCGATTAATTATTTAAAGCTATAACGCCTTGCTTTTCCAGACTAATATCAATGCGTCAGATTATAAAGTGCAGGGGAATTTTTTAAAAAAGGCCATAAATATCAGTTCCGACCGCTGGATGATCTCGATAGCTTTGCTCGGAAGGGACTCGCCAAGTATTATGTAATGATGAATTGTCCTCGTTGTTCAGACTACGCTGGTCATGGGGTATGAAGGGTAGTATCTGGACAAACAGGAACATTAGCGATAGTCAGTATGGGCCCGTGCGTAGTAGGTCATGTCTAACCAATCTCTCAGAGCTTTACGTGGTAGTTACCAGGAATGGTGGGTAAGGCAAGGCGGTGGATGCCGTCTAACAGGGACTTCAGCAAGGAATTTCTGAAGGTTCTGTATGGGAGAATACTCGAGAAGGTTCAGTCGCTTGGCTTTCACGATGAGGTAGTAAATTAGATTCGCCATTGGGTACGTTGGGGAAGCTAGAGTGTGGTAATGGATGGTTGTCTCTCTGACTGGGGACCTGTGATGAGTGGAGTGTCCCAGGGATCGTTGCTGTGTCCGTTGTTGTTTGTAATCTATATCAACTATCTGGATGATATCGTTAACTCGATCAGCAAATTTGCCAATGACAGCAACGTTGCGGGTGTAGTCGACAGTGATTAAGTGTACCGGAGCATGAAACGGATTCTGGACCAGCTGAAAAATGAGTTGAAAACTGTCAGATCGCATTTAACACAGACAAGAGTTAGAACTTGCACTTTGGGCGGACCAGACAGGGTTGGTCTGACACAATGAGAAATAGGGCACTGAGGAGTACGATAGAACAAACGGATCTGGGGATGCAGGTCCATAGTTCAATGAAAGTTGCGGCACAGTTAGACAGGGTCGTAAAAAAAAAGATTTTCGCATATTGCCCTTCATAGACCAAAGTACTAAGCACAGGAGTTGGGACGTTACGTAGCTGTTGTTTAAGGCTTTATTGGGGCCCAATTTAAAATATTGTGTGAGGGAAAGATGAACATATGATTAAAATAATGTTGAAAGAAAATTGCACGGGTAGTGCCGTGACAAACTGAATGTTTTTAATTAAAAGGAAAGATTACATATGTCAGCACTTTATTCCCGAGCGGTTCAAAGACAGAGGGGATATTTGATAGAGGTAGACAACAATATGAGGTATATAAAGAGTGTAAATGCAAGCGGGCTTTCTCCACTGATGTCGGGCGAGAATACAACTGGAGATCGTGGGTGAAGGGTGAAATATGAAATGTTTAAGGGAAACATGATGGGAAACTTTTCACTCAGAGGGTCGACAGAGTGTAGACAGTGCTGCCAACACAAATGGTAATTGAGATTCCGATGCCAACGTTTAAGAGATAATTGGAGAAGTCCACGGATGAGAGGGATATGGATGGGGTGAGGTCGATGGCAGTAGGCAGTTTAAATAATTCCTCACTGACTGAACCGGCTGGAGACCCTGTTTCTGTGCAGTGGTTCCCTATGGCTGTCCGACTGTATGTCTGGGTTAGAACCTTAGTGTCTCACGGCATCGACCAACCTAGACAGTCGTTGATACTGCTCGATCCCTCTGGCCTCGCACACACTGAAGCATGGAGACTGAGTTAATGTATGGTGAATGCATGAGAAGATGGAAACTTTGGAAGTTGTTTATTCTGCATTCCCCAATTGCCTGTGATGGTTTTGAAGGAAGACAAGTGTAAGCCTGGATATTTGCTTTTCCTTCGCTGTGATTTTAGTTTGTGTAGATTTGTATGTTTCATTTATTATTGATTTCAGAGGGAGACACGGATTCCACACCGGCCATGTGGATTCAGGGTTAAATAGATCGAGATATGAGCGTATCTGCACTCGATGCGATAAAACCACGATTCAGAGGTAAATTGGCATTATGATAAAATGGTGTGTACTTCAATTGGGAATTTGAAGTTGGCATTTTGGAAGGCTGGTTCTTTTAATGAGCTGCAAAAACTGTTGCTGAACACTTTTAAATGCTGGCTTTAAGTTGTAATGCTTTGAAGTCAATGTAACATTTGCCCTGTAATACGTAAATGACAGGTCAGTTTAGAAACGTGCCGGTGCAGTCAATCGTTCAGCAATTTGCTCACGTCGTCAGTCTTAATTCCATAAATTATCCAGCTGCTGCTCTGTGTTCAGATTAAATCGACTATTTCCCTCAGTCCTATTTCAGCAGTTTAACTGCAAACTCGAAATAAAGTTATAACGTGTACCGAAATTTCGACTCTCCATTTGCAGCTGTTTATCTGCAAACTCGAAAAAAAGTTATAAAGTGTACCGAAATTTCGACTCTGCATGCGGAAAACGGCTGCCCGCTGTCTTCCAGCCAGAATTCACTCTGTCTACTATATCATCTGCCTTCTGTTAGGAAGCCACTTCTGAATCAACGCAGCCAGCTTCCCCTCGATCCCATGCCTCCTGACTTTCTGAATGAGTCCACTTTGGGGAACTGATCAAATACTTGACCGTAATTAATGCACCCACATCGACTGATCTGATTCTTCTCTTTGTTTTATATTCACTTTTTCAAATAATTCAATCTGACTCATAAAGGACAACATTCCATGTTGTCTCTCCTTAACCAGACTACGTTTCTCTAAATACTCATAAATTCCTTCTTCAATAATCCCCTCCAGTAGTTTACCCACTAGCGATGTAAGACTCCCTGGTCAATAATTCCAAGAAGTATCCCTATTATTTTTCGTCAACAAATGAATAACATTTTCCACCCTCCAATCATCTAGTTCTACTTCCATGGCAGGCGAAGACTCAAATATCCTGTCCAAAAGCTCAACAATATCTGAGCACGCCTTCCAAAAATTCCTGGAGTATATCCCTTCCGGTATCTGGGAATCATCTATCACCTGGAGTATATCCCTTCCGGTATCGGAGAATCATCTATTACATGGAGTATATCCCTTCCGGTATCGGGGAATCATCTATTACCTGGAGTATACCCCTTCCGGTATCGGAGAATTGTCTATTACCTGGAGTATATCCCTTCCGGTATCGGGGAATCATCTATCACCTGGAGTATTTCCCTTTCGATATCGGAGAATCATCTATTACCTGGAGTATATCCCTTCCGGTATCGGGGAATCATCTATCACCTGGAGTATATCCCTTCCGGTATCGGAGAATCATCTATTACCTGGAGTATATCCCTTCCGGTATCGGAGAATCATCTATCATGTTTTCCAAGTTTCTATCGCATCCTCTATTCAGCGTCGGCATGTTCGAGCACATCTATCTTTTGCCGCTGTGTTCACATTGATCATTGTATTCAGTGAGGAGCTTCACTGCCTCCTTGGACTCCAGACACAAGTTTTCCTCTTTTACCTCTGATCTGCCTACACTCTATCAGGTCTCCTCCTGTTCTTCACTTATCTTAGTGCATCTTTACTCCGCTTCTAACTCTGAAGTCCATTGTTAAATTCTTTTCTGTCTACATTGTGACTCGCCATAACCCTATCTGATCCTAAACATTAAGTATCTTCCTTTCTTCCTCTTGACGAGCTGTTCCATATTTCTTGTCAGCAAGGGTTACTTTACGCTATCATCCTTTGCCTCAATGAGACAAACCTATACTGAACCCATATAAGTGTTTTCTGAACAATCTCCACTTATCTGTTGTGCATTTCCTTTAGTACATCATTTCCTTATTTACCATTCCATGTTCTGACCAGTTGGCACCACACATCGCAGATCTCCAGTTGAATATTTCATACTCCCTGGTCATATCCCCGTGTACGGTAAATGAAGGAGAGTTCTGCCCTGTCGGAAGAGATCTGTCACCTGATCCTTTCCCTTTTCTAATATTAGATCCGGTACGGACTGTTTGCTAGACTGTCTTTCTTTTTTATATGAGAGATTATGCCAGACCGCAAGGGCAGGAACGGCTGCTGCACTTTCCCGGGTTCATATATTTCAAAATGGAATCAGATAAAAGACAGTAAAGGGCGTCCCATTGAAAGACGGGGAGAGTATGATAGCACGCAGAATCCGAAAGGGAAGGAACCGTGGAGTGACTGTCTATTGATAGACTGGGAGTAGATCTCAGAGCAGAAAGGGAGCAATCACTAGTTTGTGAGCATTCTGTGCAGACCACAGACTCGCACCCCCATCACCAAAAATTAAATATAAATAAATAAATAAAATAAAATAAAAAATATATATATATATATATATATATATATGTGTGTGTGTGTGTGTGTGTGTGTGTGTGTGTGTGTGTGGTGTATACACACACATAGATACAGAAACAGCGCGGAGATGCGGAGATATATTTTGGACAAGTGCCATATTAACAAGCTGTTGTCACAGGCAGCTTAAATTTCAATAAAATTCATCGGCACTTCCTCGCGTTAAAGGGTTTAGATATAACTGAATTTCGCAGTTGCGTCCGGAAATGAGTACTGGCACAATTATCGGACAGGCGGAATGGAGAACAGTCCCTCCTGGATCGTGCACCAGAAAAGAAGAAGGATCAAGTAATAGATCTCTTCGCGGGTCAACTATTCGAAATGTCCGATAACTACACCGGGATAGATGCAGACTGTACTTAATTGGTGCTATTTGGGTAACAACTTGGTTGCCGAATTCGGGAGAGGGTTTGCTCCTTGAACTGCACAACAGGTGATTCTCTATCGACTTGCATTGGGGTTGAGTATAGACTTGTATCATTGAGGCGATGTAAGAACGGTAGTGTAAAGTAAACCTGGTTGACAACGATATTGAACACCTCGTCAAGAAAAAAGAAAGATATTTGAGGGTCAGGAAGAAACGATCAGGCAGGGCTATAGAATGTCACAATGTAGCCTGGACGGAAACGAACAATGAACTTAGAAAGGGACATGAGGCGTCCTTGGAAAGTCGCATTAAGTTACGAGAAGAACAGGAGGGTGATGAGACAGAGGGTGGGAGAGCTGAGAAATAATATGGTAAGCATGGGTCTGAAGTGCAAGGAAGCAGTGAAGGTCCTTAATGATACTTTGCATATATACTCAACAGTGAGCGGGACCTTGATTAATGCGGATTAAGCGTAACAAAACACAGATATACCGACGGTAACAATTATGCGCTAGAAACTTATAAAACATTAAAATAATCATTCGCCTTTTCTAGAAGGGAGATACGTTGTTGAAAGCGGGCGAAGATATTGCTGCGAATTGGGGCATGATATTTGTGGTCTCACTATCCACAGAAGTAGTACCGGAGGATGGGAGGGCGGCAAATGTTTTTTTCTTTGTTCTAAGAATTCCGTGAGGATTGTCCTGAGATTTACAGGCCAATGAGTCTTCCGTGAGTTGTTGGCAAGCTATTGGAGAGGATTTTTAAGGAGGAAATTTATGAGTATCTCGAGAAACGCATTCTGGTTGGGGATAGGCAGCGTGGTTTTGTAATGGATGGTCATCATTTATGCTCATGACTAATTTCTTAGAAAATTGAAAAAAAAATACCGCTTAAGTCCGAAGTCGATGTGGGATGTATTAACTTTGTAAGGTGTTTGACCGGGCTAGGCATCGTAGGCACGTTCAGAAAGTTAGACGGTATTCCATCCAGGGAATCCTGGTTTCGTGGACTCAGAATTAGCAAATTGGCAGATTAGATAGTAATTGGAGGGAATTCTGCCTGGAGGACAGGGACCAGCGATATTCCGCAAGAAGGTATAAAGTTTAGTACAGTTTACTAGTTTATCTCGACTCTGCCGTTACAGTGCTCTGAGAGGCAGACTGTAATCTGACCATCCTGCAGCACTTGGATAATTTACTGATGTCAGCAAAATGGTGAATTTCAGGATGGATCCGCACGTTATGCTGTATAATCTGAAACCCCGTTTACATAGAACAGGGCGGATGCTACAATAACATCGAAACAACCTTTTCCAATGGAGGCCCCAAAGTCGACATTTAGCAGCATCTTGTGGTGCTATCCAAATATATCGGATGATGCAGTATAACGTGCAGTTGCATTCTGAGATTCAGCGTTTATCTAAGTGCTGCATGATGGTCAAATTAAAGTCTGACCAGGCAAGTGAACCAGCATTCCAACATGCCGAAATCAAATTCCTAATTCGGGTACAAATGCATTTATCCTAATACCAATTTCCCTTTGAATAGTGGGTTTATCGTACATGGATACCTTTTTACCACGATTCTACCTGGCCGGTGTGAAATCGGCCACTCCCTCTGAAATCAATAACAAGGTAGACAAGTAAATGAACACAATATAAATACAAAGGTACATGTAAAACAAAGTGCAAGCATGCGCTTTTCTACGTTCAAAACCATTGTAGATAACTGGCGCATACAGAATAAACAGTTTAATACCAGAGTGTAATCCCTTATCAGATATTCCAAGGACCAGAGGAAAGAAAGATCGGGGTGGTTGCGGCCCACATACACTAACACTTCATGTAATTTCGGAAAGACCCACTCTCTGAACTTCAACTCAGTACCTGGAAATGCATTTCACTCAACGAACCAGACTTTTCCAGACAGTCAGATCCTGTGATGAAACAGAGGATTAATTCAAACATCCTGTCAATACAAACCTAACAAAGACACAACTGCTTTCCGTTCATTTACGACCGAATTACCTCTCCTTGTTTTTCAAGGGAACCCGCAAACGTCCTGTCCTCGTGAAATATTTTACAATCTCAGTGCATTCACATTATAAACTTTTGCAGAACACGTCGTACTATTAAGTGTTGAACAGTTTACAACTAAGCAATAATTAGATTCATTCAAACATTTAAGAAATCCTTTCGAGTTTCAAGCATATGGACGCTGGAGGCTATGTATCGTCTCAAGTTGATATTCAACAATTTAAAACATGCAGTCATCGCGTCACCGAATCCCCAGCGGCTTCCACGTTTTCTGGCCTCTAAATTCCGCTCAAACATAGGATGTAATTTAAATGAAAGTTTTGCTGTTTAGAGTCATGTTTAGTAATCCCCATAACCACCGCTGAATGAATATATATTTAACAGGGTACTGGTCTCGGCCCGAAACGTCGACAGCGCTTCTCCCTATAGATGCTGCATGGCCTGTTGTGTTCCTCCAGCATTTTGTGTGTGTTACTGGGAACATTTGCCTACCAAATCCGGTCCGGAACTATCGCCTTTATCACCTAATTAAGGGTATATTACTTTAGTGTGTGTCCTCCCTCATATACTCACGCCTGCACTTACTTATTCACACGCGATAACTTTGTACTGAGTCCCCATGCTGAGTACTCCATACTCCATACTGAGTCTCCACTTCGTGGGTGTAATGAGAGACCGATGAAACATTACCATGGATTTTCTATGTTGTCAGTGCTGCGACACACTAAATTTCCGAACGAAATTTATGTTACTTCTCGCTCCAAAATGTCTCGATGCAATGTTGAATAATTAAGCGCTTGGAACACCATTCATGGATCTGACGTAAATGTGGTCAGGTGCTTGGCGCTTGTCTGGTTTGCACGTCTAGCTGTATCCTCTGTTAATACCTAGAAGTGACTTAACGGATTATTTAATTCTTCACTTACTCACCTATCCATGTATTTTCGCACAGTCCAGTGTGGAGAATGTAATTCTGAGACTTTACAAGACAGCGAAGTGTTCTGGCACAAAAGCTTCTGGGTGAGGCAGAAAGGATGCAGTGCATGGTATATTCTGCTTTCAGATTCCTGCCTCTGTCTCCTTCCGTTGCGACTTTCTCGCTGGTCGCATGTGGGGAAGGGGATGGAAGAAGGTAGCATAGTCCTGTTTGGGTACTGGCAGGAGATGTTTGGAAGTGGGCTGCCTATCATAGTCATAACCATGAGGAATTGCACCACTCCTGATTTAAATCAGTATACATTGCACTCAATCCTTCCACATCGCTACAAGCTGATCTGCCTCTTATCACTCACTCTTCTTTCACAAACCATCAAAAACTGACTCAAATGCATTATTTTCTCGCTCCTCGCACCCACCCTCCTCGCAAATGTGTTGCCCTCTCAGTAAGGTGGACAACTTCTCTTCAAGAAGAGTCTCCACATCATGGAAAGCATTATTGGTTCTTATAATCGGTCCCGCTGCACTTCAGTTTGCTGCCGCCATTCTACCCAATTCTCAATTAAGCATCCTTTCTCTCGGGATTCGTTTACCCTCAATGCCTCACATTGTCCCATGGATAATCATCCAAATCTTTATCACAGCTTCTTTATTCATTCACCATGACCAGTGGAGTCTCCACTCTGAGACTTTGCGTTACCCTCTTCTCAATTACAAAACAGGCAAGTTCTGAGATTGATGTTATAGGTACAGGGGACTTTTATTTCCCAAATATTGAGTGAGAGAACCAAGTGGCTAATGGATTACAGGGAAGTGAGTTCACTGTGTTATTGAATTGCTGTTTTTTTGACGCGGTATGTTAATGCACTGATAAGAGGAGAGGTCTGTCTGGATTTGAAATTCTGTAACAATTCAGGATAGAATTTTGAGTCCAGAAGTTCATAAAACTTTCCAATCTCTCGAAACTTTCGCCTCAGTAGAGAATTCCTGGGTTATATGTCATAGGGGTCTGTCAAGTGTGTTTAAATTTTTAGAGGAATGTTCAATATTGAATTAGAATGGAGAGAGGTGATCAAGACAGTTCACTGGTCAACTTGGTTAACACTGGTTCAAGCGACAATCAGTCACTGAACATACTGAGGTCAATCGACCTGTCGGAGAAAGTGCTTGGACTAAGAGAAACAATCGAGGCAAAGTAGACGGCGAGAAAGAATGCATAGTAGAGACACAAACTAATAATTTTCGCCGGTATTCATATTCGAAAAGGGGTTTGCAGTGGCGGATTCAAAAAGGCAAGGGAAAATTTTGCTGCGACTCACCAAAAATGTAGCCGATATCCTAATGGACTGAAATGAGAATAACTGCGGGGCTGAGTGAGGCTTGTGGACTGAAAGAGGAGGGAATACATGGTCCAAGGTTAGGACATTTTGGGGAACAATTCTGAGATGCCAAATGATAACAGGGTTGCAGAAGAGGCCCCAGCACTGAACAAGAACAGAACACTGTGGCTCAGAGAGACACGAATATCAGCCAATGATAGGCAGCCATTTGTTTGCTGGAAAGGCTGTGGTCTAAATTCGTTTGCCCGACATGTGTTATTATGAAGAGCACCGTGATCGGGTGGGAAATGTGTATTTACCCCTCAGAGGGAGAGTGGTCACAGATCGGAAACAAGATGCACGGATGTGGAGGCAGAGTTAAGATGCCACTAAACGACTCCTTTGCACGCATCTTCGGAAACAGCTCTATTACCATCTGTCATGTTTTCATTTTTCCTTTTCAGGGTTCTTTCGAAGACCTTGACCTGGAGTAACACGCTGACTTCGGTTCTTTGCGGGAATGGGACTGGAGTATCAGAACTGTCCGGTATCCGATATGCCCAGGGTTCGGCCTGAGAGTCTCGGCCGCACTTGGAAGCCTGAGATCTCGGGGCTCTGGAGATGGCCGGATCGAGGGTCGGTGTCACGGCAGGAGACCCGTGTGTCACCGGTGAGGCCGGAAACACTTTTGCTGTGGGCCAGAAGACCCGAGAGCTTTACTGTCTTCGGGCACGGATCTCGGTTGCTGTTATGTCTCCCACTCGCCGTGAAAATGGGGGACACCTCCCTCTCCCTTATTAGGGGGAGAGAGAACCTGTGGTTTGTCGAATGCCGGATGTAACGAGAAGTCTTTGGGGTAACTGCAAGTCTGTGTCTTTGGTGTTGCCTACCTCACGTTTGTGCCCGGTGGTGGTTTTGACGCATTTTGCTGGGTTTGTTGCTCGCTGCCGCACGCGGGGAGAGGGGAGCTGGGGAGGGGGGATTTGGAGTTCTCACGTTTAACCATCATTCACTCTTTGGGGCACTTCTCTGTTTTCGTGGATGTTTGAGAAGGAAATACGTTTCAGGATGTATATTGCATACAATTCTTTGAATTGAATTGGACCTTTCAACCTATAAGCCTTTGAGCACCTAGCGAAGCTAAGCAGCCTCACAGTATGTCAGAAGTATCTGGATAGGGAGACAACGACCAATCCTGATCAAATTCTGGTAAACGAATTCAGATTACCTGAAAAAAAGCTGCCCCGCTACTTTGTAACTGTCATGGTCCGGTCCGTGAAATTCGCGTTCCAGCTCACAGCACGGTCCGTGGACTCCGGAATCCGCATCTCCCGGCTGTCCCTTGTCTCATTTGGGCTTAATCGTAGGCACCTGATTCTCGTCTTTGAGCCGGTAATTTAAGTGGCCCTGGGTTCGAGTCTGGTGGCTGGTTCGTCTTGTCAGTATCCTGTCCTTTTCTCTGTGGGGTTTCTGTCGTCAGTATCCTGTCCTTTTCTCTGTGGGGTTTCTGTCGTCAGTATCCTGTCCTTTTCTCTGTGGTGTTTCTGTCGTCAGTATCCTGTCCTTTTCTCTGTGCGGTTTCTGTCGTCAGTATCCTGTCCTTGCCTCTGTGTGGGTTTGTGTCGTCAGTATCCTGTCCTTTTGTCTGTGGGGTTTCTGTCGTCAGTATCCTGTCCTTGCCTCTGTGTGGGTTTCGTTCCGTCGGTATCCTGTCCTATTCTCTGTGGGGTTTCTGTCGTCAGTATCTTGTCCTTTTCTCTGTGGGGTTTCTGTCGTCAGTATCCTGTCCTTGCCTCTGTGTGGGTTTCGTGCCGTCGGTATCCTGTCCTTGCCTCTGTGAGGGTTTCGTGGGGTAAGTCAGGCCGTCCTTGCCGTTACCCTACGGTGGGATCTGTCCCTCCCGGTCCTTGCCTCCGTTGGGTAAGTCAGGCCATCATTGCCGTTACCCTGAGGTTGGACTGTTCCCTTCCTTTCCTAAGCTTGAAGCCCTGCCCTGCAAACTGTGCCTGGAGCCTTGCTTCGCCTCTCCTTGTCTTGCGTTAATAATAAGATTATTAAGGCATTGGACACGCTGGAGGCAGGAAGCATGTGCCCGCTGATGGGTGAGTCCAGAACTAGAGGCCACAGTTTAAGAATAAGGGGTATGCCATTTTGAACTGAGATGCGGAAAAACTTTTTCACCCAGAGAGTGGTGGATATGTGGAATGCTCTGCCCCAGGAGGCAGTGGAGGCCAAGTCTCTGGATGCATTCAAGAGAGAATTAGATAGAGTTCTTATAGAAAGCTGGGTCAAGGGACATGGGGAGAGGGCAGGAACGGGGTACTGATTGTGTATAATCAGCCATGATCACAGTGAATGGTGGTGCTGGCTAGAAGGGCCGAATGACCTACTCCAGCACCTATTGTCTATTGTCTATTGCCTCTGCCTGGAGCCTTTCCACGCTTAGCCTTGCCTCTGCCTAGAACTTTGCCTCGCCTTGCCTGTGTCTGGAGCCCAGCCCTGTTTGGAACTGTCTCATTATGTCCACGCCTCCGCTAGGTAGGTCCGGTCGTTTTGCCGCTACCTAGCGTTGGGACCTGTTTCGTTGTTTTCAGTGTTCTGTGTAATGTGTCCCGGCCCTACGTACTGTACCCAAGGAGGGGTCCCGCCTCGGTGTTCCATGTTCCTGTCTCTCCTTCGGCTCTGTGTTCTGCGTCCCTGTTCTTCCCTGATCAACGCTCTGCATTCCTGTCTCTTCCTCGACCAAGTCAAGGCTTCGGAGTCTCGTCCAGTCCCAGTCACGTCCAAGATCCTTGTCCTGTCCAAGCCAGCGCTTTGTGTTCTCGTCTTGTCATGTGCCTCGCCCAGCCCAGGAGTACCTTGCCCAGCCCGGTGCTGGGGTTCCGTTGTCCTGTCCATGAGTCTGACGTCCAGTCCTGTTGCCTCTCCTCGTCCTTTAGCCTCGTCTTGTCCTCGCCTGTTTCTGTAGTCCGAGCCCGAGTCAAGACCCAGGTTCTGGGTCCTTGTCCAGTCTCTGGCTCGGAGTCCAAGCCCAGGCTCCTGGTTCCCAGTTCTATGTCCTGGTTCTGCTATCCTCGTTATTCCTAGCCCAAAGTAGCAGAGTGTGTAGAAAGTGAAACCCCGTTAACCCTAACCCACGGGATTGAGTCAAGGTTGCAAGTGTGCCAATTTTCAACATGGAGATGACAGGGCGGTAAAAGATCAATTAGACCATGGAACTTTATGAGAAATACTGGCCGTTATTTAGGATTATATGGTACCGGGGCAGGAAGGGGTCATCGGCATCATCAGAGTAACAACAAAAGGTAATTCAGCCGGAATAAGAAAAAAACAGCAATGTGTTCTCTATCGTTGTGAGGTGTCTAGCTGGAAGATGAGATGCCGTTCTCCTCATTTATGTTATGCATACGATGGCAGTGGAGAAGGCCCCAGACAGAGGAAAGAAGTCCGAATATCAGTGGATTAAGCATTAAATTGTGATCAGCTCAGGATCAACCATGCTCGCATTCCGAGCAAATCCACGTGGTGTTTTATTTTCCAATGGAGTGGAGACATCATTGTGAACCCTGAAAGTGCAGTAGGCTCGGTCGGCAGGGCACAGCCCTAACAAGCTAATTAAGGTCTGAGACCTTGGTCAAAGTTATCTCAGAGCTCAAATCTCTTGCGGTGCCCAAACTTTTGAATGGTGCTCCTTTCCTATTTTTTACTCTAAAATTGTACAAAACAAAAATAATATACTAAACTTTCTTAAAATGTTGAAAAAAAAGTTTCATCTTTAACTTTATGACTTCTGGAAATCATTTCAACTTCTATTCACTTAAATATTCACAGTAACATAAATTTTGACCAGTGGTGCCCCAGACTTTTGCAAGCCACTGTATGTCGCTAATAATAGTTTAGCTTCTGTGTGTAACACCTCCTGGTCCTCCGCTTCAAGGAGAGAATGACAGATTCTCCGCCGATATTGGAAATGTTCCATGTTCGGCAATTTCCTGGTGAAACACTTGTGCAGCGGCTCCACAGCAATCACGTCCATCACTCACGGGGAACAGAAAATCAGTCTACTATTATATATTATTGAATCATGACTTTTCCCGTCCGTGACGGCATCTGTTCAGAGCGTATTGGATGTCCCATTGTAAATCTGCTTCCATACCTTTACTGATGTTTGGACTTCCATTTATTTCTTCGTGTCCACATCAGCACTCCCGAGAACCCCGTCACTCTTTGTGAATATCCCAGCCATACTCACTCATGGAAGGTAACCTCGTACATCAATATTGACCCTTGTCTGCCCTTCGCTTACTAGCTGACAAAATGACTAATTTAATCCCACAACCGACAACCCATTGGATATTTATTGCAACGAATATCTAGAGAGAGTGAAGGACTCTTCTCATGAGCCATTCTGTTCAGAGCATTCAATACATAAGTAAACCGAGGTGGTATATTAGGAACATAAAAACAGAATAAACAATGTCGTGTTGTGTTTACAATGGAAGAGTCAAATAGGCAAATGCCATTGTCTACAATACTATCAACAACGCTAGCAATTTAGCGCATCTGCCAAACAATTGTTGTTACAAATGTAATGAATGCAGATGTTATGTCGGTTTAAACATATACACAAATGCGAGGGTCATGTGTACGGCGGTTGAATTAGTTTGCTTCATATCGGTGCGAGCATTGGTGGCCGCTGGTTTACTACACGAAAGACTGCATGTATATCAATTGTATTCACATATAAAACGCTGAGGGTATCTCCGCAGGTCAGGCAGCATCTATGGAAATGAACAAACAGACGACGTTTCGGGCGAAGACCCTTCATCAGGGGGTAGAAAGGAAGGAGGAAGATGGCAGAATAAGAACCGCTTGGGGAGAGGGAAGGACAAGCTAGTAGGGAATGGGTGTCGCCAGGATGGTGAAATAACAGTCTGGGTGATGATAGGTGAACAAGGCAAAGGGCGGCAGAAGAAGGAAGCTGATAGGAGAGGAGAGTGGATCCAAGGAAAAGGGAAGGAAGAGGGGCATCATGGGAAGGCGATGGGCAGATCAGGCGGAGAGATAAGAGGCCGAAGTGGGGAACGGAAGGAGGGGAAAATACCGGAACTCAACGGAAATCGATGTTCTTGCCATGAGATTGCAGGCTACCTGGACGGAATTTGAGGTGTAGCACATCCGGCCTGAAAGTAGCCTCATTGTGGCACGAGAGGAAGCCACGGGTCGACATATCGGACCGTGAACGGGGATCGGAAAGAAAATGGTTTGCCACTGGGAAATCTCGCTTCTGTTGATGGAGGTGAGTTGCGACGAAGTGTTAATTAATTTGAAGAAAGGTCTTGGCCAGAAAGGTCGACAGATTAATCATTTCCAAAGATGCTGCCTAACCTGTTGAGTTCCTCCAGCGTTTTGTGCGTGTTGCAGTAAATTTGATTAAACGTTTACATGCATTCAATATCTCCGTGAGTCTGAATATGTACTAGTTTAAGTTTCTTCACTATGTTACAGGAACGTACAAACATCTTATTCTTTATTTTATATTTCTATTGGAAGATCTATAACCGAGACAATTCCCAGAGTGAAACAGAACAGCCCATTGACAGTATAACATTGGTCTATGGTGACAATGTCCATGGATCAGCGGAATGGGCAAGATCAACCATAACAATCATGAAACCGAGAGATGAGCATGAGAGTGTTTCCCAACAACATTCACTGACTTCTGCAATCGTCATTTCTTCATCTTTGAGATGTTGCAATTTCGTGTCAAGCTATTCATATCTCATCACTATTGGGAGTTTACTTAAATGACATCATGTTTACTTTAACCCCAGCAGTTGGAAAACACGTCAGCCTTGTGTGATATTAAATAGTTCGTGTGATGGAGCGAGTATTAATGAATGAGCGTGGATATCGTCAGCTCAGAGTTTCTCCAGCGAGATCGCGGACAGCTAGAAGACAGGCTGAATCTCAGACAGCATGCGTGAAACCTTTTACCGAGTGAGGAAAATATGGTACTTGGTCATTGCCGTGATCGGTGTTCCTGGTAAGAACACAAGCAAATTAACATTTTAAGTGTTGTGTGCGCGGTCCGTGGACTCGTTCAGTGACCGACAGCGCTGTGATTTCGGAGTGTCAGAGAGTGCGTTGTTCACATTGCGACCAATCTCTGCGTTCGTTCAGATGTTTCCTTCCTTTTTAATTCATGGCTTCTGCTGGAAGTAAACCGGCAGCTGTAGCGGCCGTAGAGAGGAAGATCGGGTAGATGGATTCATTTTGTAGATTCATAGCAGGCAGTTGTGATTTATCAATGCAAAACCGCTGTCAAGTAAACACCGATAATCCAGCGCGCTCGCCACCTGTATGGCTATTTGGTTTTATACCGTTTCATTAGAGCAACGTGCTTTAAATTCAAAATTCAAGGTATTGTGCTCTGATTAAAGAAATACCTACAAATTTGAAAGGATCGCGGGAAGCGAATGGACTTTGAGATCCAGGGGAGAGCGGTCGATTGCATTTGTAAGTCAGACTCCGAATATAAGTCAAGTAAGGACCTGTGTGCGTGTTTTGTACCAGGGTTTATTACCACGCCCTGTTATCCGTGAAGTGAAGAAGGAATTAAGAGCAAACCCAGCGGTGTCCGTTAGGGGTCAGATGGGGTAAGGTGCACGCGATACTCCGTTCTTGTACAATATGCTTCGGAACATTTAGAATAATGTTGAAGTAATTCGGAGCGGCCCCAAAAGAGACAGATCTTTTGGAGTACCTACACTGTCTTTGATGATATAAGCACTAGCGTGCTAAATACATTAAAATTCAGTGGGTCAAGCATAAACCTCAAAAACGAAAATTGAAACTTTCTGATCGGATTCGTTGAGAGCGTGTGAAGGAACCCCGGCCAAGGGTAGTTGCGGAATTTAAAAGAAGCCATCCAAGCGGAGGTGGGGGAGGTGCTGTGTGCGGGTGATAAACGGGGGGTCAAGAAGGAGACGCAGGCATTGGAAGGGTGGAAATGAATTTGCTTTGAACTTTGTAGATGGACAGAGGTGGAAGGAGCGGGACTTCGCTGCACAGTGAGAGTGCCAGGAAATAGTTGACCGGAACGCGGTTATCAGCATCGCTGAGAAAGTTGCCGAGGTACACAGGTTTTACACATCAGTCCAAAACCTGACGGGGGGAGATTTATATTGATTTCTCTCAAGCGCTCTCGGCAATCCGTTGATAACGCCTCCTTCCCAAACACTGTTCCTTTTCCAGCATAGAGTACCTTCTCCGTTCACCCCCCATGCATTCGTGAGAGGGATCTGAGATTCCCGCATTACTCCTTTTAAACCCCCAGAAATGAGTTGTCTGCACAGTTTGATTGTTCTCAATTTCCAGCTTGTCTCTGCCCTGAGACCCACTAATCGGTGAGACAGTAATTCA
This sequence comes from Hemitrygon akajei, assembly GCF_048418815.1. Lineage (NCBI taxonomy): Eukaryota > Metazoa > Chordata > Chondrichthyes > Myliobatiformes > Dasyatidae > Hemitrygon > Hemitrygon akajei. The sequence goes on from NW_027331940.1 coordinate 684,649, forward strand.
CTCATTCTGTTTGCTGTTCCCCCAGTGAATTTAGTGGCGATTGCGATCCTGTCCCGGGGAAAGTGCGGCCTCTCCACCTGCATCACTCGCTACCTGGTGGCCATGGCAACGGCGGATCTACAAACTATTATCTTTGAAGTCATATTGTGGCGGATCAGTTATTATTACTTCCCCGGGACTTTCCTGGACATCACCCCCGTGTGCAGTGTGATCACTGTCCTGGCAGAGGCAGCCACTGACTGTTCTGTCTGGTTCACCGTCATGTTTACATTTGATCGGTTTGTCGCCATCTGTTGTCAGAAGCGGAAAGCAAAGTATTGCACCGGGAAAACTGCGGCTGTGATTCTGACAACAACCGGCGTTCTGTTCTATGTTAAAAATGTGCCCATCTTCTTTACATTTCATCCTGTGAACGTGATTGACAATATACCCTGGGACTGTATTACGAAGCCAGGCTACTATACGGATCCCGGGTGGGTGGGATATAACTGGTTTACCGTAGTTCTAACGCCATTACTCCCTTTCCTGTTAATACTACTGTTCAACGCTCTGACAGTCAGACACATTTTAGTGACGAGTCGCGTCCGTAAGGGACTGAGGGGTCAGAGCAAGGCGGAGAACCGCAGTGACCCGGAGTTGGAAAGCAGGAGAAGGTCTGTTATCTTACTTCTCACAATCTCTGGAAGCTTCATCATCCTGTGGTCGGTAAAAGTTGCCGAATTCCTTTATTACAGCATCGCCGGATTGGATCCAAATAATTACAACGATTCGGAATACATACTTCAACACTCTGGAATCATGCTGATGATATTAAGTTGCTGCACAAACACGTTTATTTATGGGGTAACTCAGTCCAAATTCAGAGAGCAGTTCATCAGCGCAGCGAAATATCCACTCACGCCAATTATTCAACTAATTAATGAACAGAATATCTAAGATTTTGTCAGAGGCGGTCGCAGTGTTTTCATCTTGTTGCTATGGAACTGACGGTCACCGGAGAACGAGGCAGAGGTGAGAAATAAACTGTTTTATAGCCCGAGATAGACACAGCACGGGAACAGACTCTTCGGCATCCGCAGCCCGCGACCTCCACCTCCTAACAATTACTCAACTCATTCCAGCATTTTCTTCATCACGTTCCCGCTCCCGTTACAGCCACACCCCTTTAGACAATGATAGGGCTGTTCAGGATCTGAGGACATTTAAGACCAAATCGGCAGATATGTAAGCCATTCGTTACTTTTGCACAAGAATAAAACGAAAAAGAAAGTCAACATTCCGTACGAACTTACAGTAAACCTTACACTTGTCCTTCGCGTTAGAAAACCCTGTTGTGGAGAAATATTTAACACCGCAGAAATCATGCATTCTGATTATAATTGTGCAAATTCCTATGGAAAGCCCAGATGCCCACTCTGCTCCAGGGAAAGATTGTCATCTCACCTGACGATTTCGATTAAATTCCCACCCGAGGAAACTGCATGTCGAATCTCCTCTGCATTCTCTCCAGTACAGTCGCAAGTTTATTATCACTTTTCTCAGCTAAAACTGGTAAAGCCTGAGGTATGGACATGGGAAAGCACACTCATTTCTCAATTGCTAGCAACTTTCGGACTATTCTCGTGGTGATTAGCATTGTGGCTTTCGAGAGATTTACATAGATTTTGCCGGGTAATAGTTCTATGTCATTGTGTGGTGACTTAGGGATAACACCAGTTGTAGATATTTATATTGGGACAATGTTTACCCTGATCGTGTACTATGGACTTTCTATTTCCCCTTTCAAGTCAGCATATTTCCGGTATCTTCGCTTTTCGATTTTCTGTAAGTGGTGTGTTATCTGGAATGGTTGTATATTTCATTTCCCTCTTTTACGCCAGCGTAGTTCAGATGACTCTCCCTTACTGATTTCTGTGGTGTTCTGCGTGTTTTGGATAGCCATGCCTCTTTATAGGTTGATTTTACTGGTTTACCCTGCAATATTATATCCGGACGGGTATCGGGTACTGCCCTATCTGCAATGAACGATCAGTCGTAATATAATTGTAGGACTCGGCCTCTGAAACTGTATTTATACTAATGTATAGTACCTTTTGTATCAGGCGTTTCTATTGTAAAGCACGGTTTTGGTGAATGACTCTTACCACTGCTTTCTGCCTGTGTAAGAAATCAGACTAAATTAAACTGTTGCAGGATTCTGTAATGTGTTCGATAGCTTCTGTGTTTTCCTCGGCATTTTCTGCTTTCATCGTCTTGAATTTGTTGGAATTTTATTGTGTAATTTTGATATTTTTGTGCTAACCACCTGACACCCTTTTACCACAAGCAACCACTCCGTGTCTGGAAGGTGGACTCCAACATTGAAACAGGCGTTGGACGCTTCCTGTCGACATCTACCAAGGAGATGATGGTGGACTTTAGGAGATCTAGGCCTCGTTTGGAGCCAGTGATCATTAATGGAGAATGTGTGGAGCAGGTTAAGACCTACAAGTATCTGGGAGTACAGTTAGACGAGAAGCTAGACTGGACTGCCAACACAGATGCCTTGTGCAGGAAGGCACAGAGTCGACTGTACTTCCTTAGAAGGTTGGCGTCATTCAATGTCTGTAGTGAGATGCTGAAGATGTTCTATAGGTCAGTTGTGGAGAGCGCCCTCTTCTTTGTGGTGGCGTGTTGGGGAGGAAGCATTAAGAAGAGGGACGCCTCACGTCTTAATAAGCTGGTAAGGAAGGCGGGCTCTGTCGTGGGCAAAGTACTGGAGAGTTTAACATCGGTAGCTGAGCGAAGGGCGCTGAGTAGGCTACGGTCAATTATGGATAACTCTGAACATCCTCTACATAGCACCATCCAGAGACAGAGAAGCAGTTTCAGCGACAGGTTACTATCGATGCAATGCTCCTCAGACAGGATGAAGAGGTCAATACTCCCCAATGCCATTAGGCTTTACACTTCTACCGCCAGGACTTAAGAACTTTTTAAAAGCTATTATTAATGCTTTTTGAGATAGTGATGTAGATGCATATCATATTTTTTACTGAGTTAAGTATTGTATGTAATTAGTTTTGCTACAACAAGTGTATGGGACATTGGAAAAAAGTTGAATTTCCCCATGGGGATGAATAAAGTATCTATCTATCTATCTATCTATCTATCTATCTATCTATCTATCTATCTATCTATCTATCTATCTATCTATCTATCTATCTATCTATCTATCTATCTACTCTGCTCCGATTTAGGTGATGTCCATAGAAGTTCATGTCTATCCATTGGTTAATCATTTCATCCATGGCGACGCTGTAGAAGTAGCTTCACTGTTTCTGACATGTCGAGAGTGTGATGGGACAGTGTGGAGTGAGATGTACTCTGTGTCTGACCACGGGTGTGTGTAATGGGACGGTGGGGAGGGAGATTCCCCCTGTGGCTGACCCCGTAAATGTGTGATGAGAGGATGCGGAAAGAGCGTCACTTAGTGTTTGACCCCAGGTGTTAGTGATTGGGCGGTGTATACGGAATTTCACTCTGCGTCTGACCCTGAGGAATGTGCGATGGATGATGCGGATGGAGCTGCTCTCTGTTTCGGACACAAGGAGTGTGGGATGGGATGGTGCCGATGGAGCTGCTCTCTGTTTCGGACACAAGGAGTGTGGGATGGGATGATGCGGATGGATCTGCTCTCTGTTTCGGACACAAGGAGTGTGGGTTGGGATGGTGCGGATGGAGCTGCTCTCTGCTTCGGACACAAGGAGTGTGGGATGGGATGATACGGATGGAGCTGCTCTCTCTTTCGGACACAAGGAGTGTGGGATGGAATGGTGCGAAGGGAGCTGCTCTCAGTTTCGGGCACAAGGAGTGTGGGATGGGATGGTGCGGAGGGAGCTTCACTCTCTGTCTGGCCCCGGGCGGGTTTGATAGGATGATGCGGACCGAGTTCCATTGTGTTTGTGATCCCCGGAATGCTTAATAGAACGTGCAGGGAGTTTCACTCAGTGTCTGAGGAGACGAGGCCGAATGAGCTTCACTGTGTGTCTGACCCCGTGAGTGATGCGAGGATGAGGAATGAGCCTCACTGCGGGGCTGCCTCAATGTCACAGCGTTCGGCTGGAGCCGGGCCCGATGGAACAGTTGGGAATGAAACCCGGAGCGCGGCCGTTAAAGGGGAGGATGGCTTTAAAGGGGACGGCGGGGAAGCGGCCAAAATGTCCCAATCCCAAACCACGGTTCACACATTCAGTTGTTCACAATCTCACTCTCTGTCCGGGTGTGGTTTCCTGCAGAGATCTCAGTTCCTTCTTCCATTTCTGACTGAACTGATTGTACCGCGGACTGAAACAGATGGAAGGATACAGATGAAATGAACATATTACACAACAGTGTCAGTAACAGGACAGTGGATTAATGTTTCAATAACACTCATCCACAAACGCTGCCAGAAAACCCACGAATCGGCTGAAACTTTATCACATTATAAACACAAGCACTTATCCGATTGGGAAGGTCAGTAGGAGGCGCTGGAGAGCAGGGACAGATCATTGTGTCAGCCAGTTTGATACCAGATCCAGCACTGTCAGTGATGGGTTTGTACTGAGAGCGGAGTCGAGATCCTTGGCACCAGAATCTGTGAAGCCGACAATGTGCAGCCTGGAGATGAGAGAGAGTGAGGGTGAAGGACACAGAAAGACAGGAGACAGTACAAATCCCCAGTGTTTATCAGTAACACAATTACTGATCACATTAATATTCAGTGTCAGACACCCAGTGACTGTAAACGCGATCTCCCACAGTCTGGTACTTAACACCAGTGTCTGTATTTTACAATCCGGGTTCCTCAGAGACGCAGACACTAGTTTCAATCCTGAATCTCCAAGTTTATTTTCACTCAGGTTCAGCGTCGTCAGTAACCCAGCGGGACGGTTGGTCATAGGCACTGAACACTCTGGGAGCAGCATGCCCTGGATTAAACTGTACACAATGTCAGACATCCTGCAACGGAATTCAGGATCTGTGCATGTGTATTGGGGTTCTCTGTCTCTCCGGCTGTCAGCAAAATCAATTTTGTCATTGAATTCATCAAAACCATCCAATATGAACTGTAACACTTCTGGATTGTGTTCTATTTGAAGGCTACAGATCTGTTCATTAATTATACGCCGACTCTGAGACGGGTATCAGTAATATCTGACAACGTAACGTGCCAACACCGTCAGGCTGTATAAACGTTAAAGTGACAGACTCAGTCCAGATTGCGTGTGCAAGGAAATGTGCAAAATCTTCATGAAGCTTGTCATTCCCCGTGACGCCGCTAGTTACTCCATTCTGTAGATACTGAACCGGGTAAATAACTTTACCGGGTGTTTTTTATAGGCGGCCCAATAGTAACAGGGATATCGAGGAGCAGATCGGGAAACCGATCCTGGAAAGTTGTATGAAGAACAGAGTTGTCGTGATGGGAGATTTTAATATCCCAAATATCGAATTGCATCTCCTAAGAGCTAGGGGTTTGGATGGAGTGGAGTTTGTTAGAACATAGAACATAGAATAGTACAGGACAGTACAGGCCCATCAGCCCACAATTTTGTGCCGACCCACAAACCCTGCCTCCCATATAACCCCTCAACTTAAATTCCTCCATATACTTGTCTTGTAGTCTCTTAAACTTCACTAGTGTATCCCCTTCCACCACTGACTCAGGCAGTGCCTTCCACGCACCAACCACTCTCTGAGTGAAAAACCTTCCCCTAATATCCCCCTTGAACTTCCCTCCCCTTACCTTAAAGCCATGTCCTCTTGTACTGAGCAGTGGTGCCCTGGAGAAGAGGCGCTGGCTGTTCACTCTGTCTATTCCTCTTAATATCTTGTACACTTCTATCATGTCTCCTGTCATCCTCCTTTTTTTCAAAGAGTAAAGCCCTAGCTCCCTTAATCTCTGATCATAATCCATATTCTCTAAACCAGGCAGCATTCTGGTAAATCTCCTCTGTACCCTTTCCAATGCTTCCACGTTAAATGTGTTCTGGAAGGATTCTTGACACAATATGTAGAAAGCCTATGAAGAAATGTGGCAAAAATTCAATTTGTCAGACATCACCTTCCACGCACAAATCTATGTTGACTTTTCCTAATCAGACCCTGTCTGTCCAGAAAATTATATATACCCTCTCCAAGAATACTTTCCATTAATGTACCGAGTCTGTGACGTCTGATGATGTCAAATACGACCTCACCCCCGAGTGTTCTGACTTCCTTGAGGTGCTTAGTAAATAGATGGCAACCACACTACTGCCCCATCGGTGCCATGACAATGCTATATAGTGAGGGTATCTCGATGACAGTTCGATCTTTTCTAACCGGTGTGAGGAACATATAACACGTGTAAGGCTGGTTTTTCGGAGACTGTTAAAACGCGCCTGTTTGTGAAATTAGACTGAGATCCGCGTCCCCGAGGTCTCGACTTCGGGATTTGTCTCTTATTGATTTCCGTATTTTATGTGTCTTTGGAATGGCTAGATCTAATAAATAAGTTGCCCTTGCTTGTTTATCCTGTACTACTGCACCGACCTGTTATTATGGATTGTCCAGTCTGCAATCAGTTGATCTGACATAATATAATTTATGGTATTTTGACTCTAAAAATGAATCGAATTGTATGCATGTAAGGTGTGACGTCATTTCCAGGTTTGCATTTTAAAGCCAGATTTAGATGAATGATGTTTGCATTTGATTGTGGCTGTGTAACTATTCAGATTGTGTTGAGCGGTTACAGGGTCCTGTAATGCTTTCGATTGTCTATGTTTTTTTTGTTGGCATTTTTTTAAATTTATCGAGCTTGCTTAGATCGTGGGAATGTCTTCCATGAAGAACCGTGCTCTTCCATTGGTTCACTTTTTCTTTAATAGTGGTAATTACGGGGCTGTAGCTTAGGAGCAAAATGGCGTCTAACGGCGTCTCATTTGTTTGCATCTTCGGAAGCAGCTCTATTTCTGTCTTTAAGATCTCTCTTCTTCCCTTTTAGGTTTATTTTGAAGATGCTGGCCTGGCGTTACACGCTGACTTGAATTATTAGTGGGAATGGACCCGCCATCAGGGTCTCACGACTGGCCGTTCTTCCACTCGGCCTAGAAGACAGGGGCGCCTTCGGAGCTTCCGGATTTCGTGGCCCTGGAAGCGGGCGGAATCGAGTTTGGTGCTTCTACAGGAAATTGGTGTCTCCTGATAGGCAGATCGAAAGCAGCAAGATGGCTGTTGGCTGTGTACCTAGAAACCCGAGTTCTTTTGCCAGAAAAAGTGAAGCAACAAGTGGCTAGTCGTTTCCACCTATTTGGTGACATGTGGCTACTTTCGTAATAAATTTACTTTGAACTCTGAATATGGCCATCCCTGTTTAAATTGATCCGAGAGGACCAGCTGTTCGTCGCCTTCAAAGTGAAATCATCCCTGTCAACTACTGTCATGTTCGCCGCAGTCGGTGGTACAACTCTCTTCCTCACTTAGTTTCCTCTTTAGCAGCGCATTCGGACCCGGTAAGCCTGAGATGCCAATCGTACTCATACGTCAAACACATTTCCATAACCAGGTGTCCATAATACTGTCATTCACAACCACCTGCAGATTTTACGGGATTCACTACTCTCAGAGATGAAGAAAATAGCGTTAATAATTTAAATAAAACCGCTAAAGGACTATAAATATTATAATTAAATGATATTATAATATTATAATAAATATTAAAATAAATATAAATATTATATAAATGTAATAGATTATAAATATACATAAATAATATTTAGGGAAGACGTTTGCAAAACATCGCTTTATCTTCCAATAGACTGTACCATAAAGCACGTCGTCATTAAAAAAGTCATTTATAATTGAAACGTGGTGCTAATAATGTAAATACTGCATTTCAGTTTGACAAGGTGACTGACGTATTTTTAGACTCGGGGATATTTATTTACTCCCCATGAAGCTGCATCGGGGTAGAGCAATAGAATTTGTATATCTTATTCGATTAAAACAGAATCTTAGCTTGACTGTGCGTTAAGTATTCGTGATTATGGATTCGATTAAACAAACACGTGCATTTGATCGCAAAATTAACATATGGTTGGTGAATGTGTAAAAATAATTCAAGTCCAACAATTAAAAAAAACAAAAAATGCATTAAATATCTACTACTGTGTGTGTGTGTGTGTGTGTGTGTGTGTGTGTGTGTGTGTGTGTGTGTGTGTGTGTGTGTGTGTGTGAGTGTGTGTGTGTGTGTGTGTGTGTGTGTGTGTGTGTGTGTGTGTGTGTGCATTAACAAGAATAATCATTGCTAGTGGAGACGGGATGTCGCAAAGTGCAAAATTATAACCATATAGTTTCAGCTATCACATTAGATCTTGACCTCAGAATTTTACTGTGCAGCGTATTCGAATTGCAGTAGTCTGTGTTTCTCACCGGCATTTTATTTTCCTCCAAAATTCAAAAGACTTTCGGGGAGTCATTCAAGTTTGCTTCGTCCGCGGCCACTAGTAGTTTGTTGATTAGGTTCCACTTAGAAGTCCTCCCCTTCCTGGTCAAATTTTATATCGGTTGTGGGACGAACGACACAGCGATCTTGAGATTGGATGACACAGGAGCCGTATGATCTTGTGAACGTAACGAGAGAGGGTTGGATCAGGATAAACTCAAATGCAGAGTAAAGTCTGGAATTAGCTCAGACTCAGACTCAAAATTAACAAAACGATATAAACACAATCCATTGGCGATATCTCAAACAGTAATACGAAAAATGCAACTCTTCCGATTGAGCCCTGAGCGCTCAGTACGAGGACTTCATGCAGGGACTTTCCATGAATAAATATGACAGCAATAATAGGCAGTCTGATAAGGGAGAACGGCATTCTTTCTTTTACATTATTACGTTGCATGTCCAGACACCACATTAGGGCTGACAACATGTATTTTCATTTGAGTTGATTGTCCACTCACTGTGTTTCATTTTCTCAGCCAGCTCACCTGAACCTTCACTTCATTGTTGTACTCCATGTCCAACAAACCATATATCATCAATACAGTTAAAACTGGGACAGCAAGTGAGGGATTACACTCTGCCGACTCGCTGTCTACTGGATTATGGAATTCAGTCGGCCTTTGTAAATATCCTTGAAGTGACAATTGAATGGTGAACTGACATCACCCCCATGTCACAGCGTATCTACCTTGTGGATATCAATCCGTTCAGACTGAGAAAAGAAGTATTTAAATATTCAAAACGGCTTCTCATTGTCTGCACTCTTGTGAAGTGCGCTTGATCAAAGTCACAATATCTGGGAAGAAGTAGATGAACGATATATATTTATATAGACAGACAGACAGAGAAACAGGCAGGCAGAGGACAGGCACACCGGCAAACGACCAGATAGTTAGAGAGATACATGGATAGATAGGTAGATGTGCAGACACGCATATCGACAGACGAACATATATGTTGTTCAGAAAACCATAATCTGCAAATCAGTGAACAGAAACGAGGCAAAGGCAATGGAAATAGACAAAGAAGATGCTTTTGTTCTTGCCATGTGATCTCAGGAATGGAGGTCCGTTCTCAGGGATGGCTTCATCAAAGCAACTACAGGTGGACACAATGAGTTGTTTTGTTTTTGATGATCGAAAGCAAACCATTTTCAAATGAGAAGGAACAACCTGTGACCTGTTGGTCTGCGCCGAGTGTTTGGCTTGAACCAGTCTGAGTTGGGAAGGACAATATCAGTTACCAAGATCACGGTGAAGCTGAGGCAAACAAATAAAAACAGAAACCCACACTCTCACACTGTAACAGAGACTGACAGATACAGAATGAAACCCACACTCTCACATGGTAACAGAGACTGACAGATACAGAATGAAACCCACACTCTCACACTGTAGCAGAGACTGACAGATGCAGAATGAAATCCACACTCTCACACTGTAGCAGAGACTGACAGATACAGAATGAAACCCACACTCTCACACTGAAACAGAGACTGACAGATACAGAATGAAACCCACACTTTCACACTGTAACAGAGACTGACAGATACAGAATGAAACCCGCACTCTCACACTGTAGCAGAGACTGACAGATACAGAATGAAACCCACGCTTTCACACTGTAGCAGAGACTGACAGATACAGAATGAAACCCACACTCTCACACTGTAGCAGAGACTGACAGATACAGAATGAAACCCACACTCTCACTGATGCACCATCAATAACTCACGCCGAGACTTAGGAAGTGAGATATCGGCTTTTATTGACTGAAGGACAACACTACATCCTGGGGAAAATGAGGGAGAGCAGCAGGCCACAGTCGCCTTTATACAGGGGTCTGTGGGAGGAGCCACAGGGGTAGTCAGCAGGGTCTTGGGAGGAGCCACAGGAGCAGTCAGACAGGTATATCTAGTTCACCACATTCACCCCCCCTTTGTTTAAAAAAATTCCCAAGCATATTTACAGGTTAAGTCGATCAGGTGGTCGAATCGTTCGCTGCGATCTACGTAGCTCCGGCTGCAATTGCACAGGAGCCGGAGGTGATGACGGCACAGGTGCCGGAGGTGGTGTGTGCTCCGAAGGCGGAGAGTGGGTTAATTCTGTCCCAACAGGAGGTGTCAGGGACCCCTCGCGTGTGAGCGAGGGCCCTGGAACAGACGCACACGGAGTCTGTGTGGGGCACGGTGCGTGCGGAGTCACCTCGGGTACAGGGTGCATAGTTACCGTGGAGTGCTCGGGGTAGTGGTCTGCTGCTCCGGCGGGCGCCAGGTCGCGGACAGAGACCGTGTCCTCCCGCCCATCAGGCAAGACCACGTAGGCATACTGGGGATTAGCATGCAGGAGGTGAACCTTCTCGACCAGTGGTGAGTACTTATTACTCCTCGCATGTTTACGCAGCAGCACTGGCCCCGGGGACGTCAGCCAAATTGGCAGGGTGGTCCCAGTGACAGACTTCCTGGGAAAAGAGAATAAGCGTTCGTGAGGGGTGGCATTAGTGGACGTACACAACAGGGAGCGGATAGAGTGGAGTGCCTCAGGGAGGACCACCTGCCATCGGGAGACCGGCAACCCTTGCGACTTAAGGGCTAAAAGTATGGCCTTCCACACTGTGGCATTCTCCCTCTCCACCTGGCCATTCCCCCGGGGATTATAACTCGTGGTGCGACTAGTAGCTATGCCCCTAGCAAGCAGGAACCGGCGCAACTCGTCACTCATAAAGGAGGACCCTCTATCACTGTGGACATAGCAGGGATATCCGAACAGTGTGAAGAGCTGGCGCAGGACTTTGATGACCGACGTGGTAGTAGTGTCGGGGCAGGGAACGGCAAAGGGGAATCGCGAGTACTCGTCAATAATACTGAGAAAGTAGACATTGCGGTCGGTGGAGGGAAGGGGGCCCTTAAAGTCAATACTCAGTCGCTCAAAAGGGCGGGTGGCCTTGACAAGCTGCGCAGTGTCAGGACGGTAGAAGTGCGGTTTGCACTCAGCGCAGATCTGGCAGTCCCTGGTCATCGTCCTGATGTCCTCCAGGGAGTACGGCAGGTTCCGGGCTTTAATGAAGTGATAAAACCGGGTGACCCCCGGGTGGCAAAGTTGGGCATGAAGGGCATACAGCTGGTCGAGCTGGGCACTAGCACACGGTCCCCGGGATAGGGCATCAGACGGTTCATTGAGCCTGCCAGACCGGTACAGGATATCGTAAGTATAGGTGGAGAGTTCTATTCTCCATCGCAAAATTTTATCATTTTTGATTTTGCCCCGCTGTTGGCTGCTGAACATGAACGCAACCGAGCGCTGGTCGGTCAGCAAGGTGAACCTTCTGCCGGCGAGATAGTGCCTCCAGTGCCGAATAGCTTCCACTATGGCTTGGGCTTCTTTCTCCACCGTGGAGTGCCGAAGTTCAGAGCCTTGAAGGGTACGAGAAAAAAACGCCACTGGCCTGCCTTCTTGATTGAGGGTAGCAGCCAGCGCGACGTCAGAGGCGTCACTCTCTACTTGGAAGGGAATGGTCTCGTCTACCGCATGCATCGTTGCTTTGGCAATGTCCCCTTTAATGCAGCTGAAGGCCGCTCGGGCCTCGGCAGAGAGGGGAAAGGTGGTAGACTTGACCAGGGGGCGGGCCTTGTCTGCGTAATGGGGAACCCATTGGGCGTAATAGGAAAAAAAACCCAGGCACCGCCGGAGGGCCTTGAGAGTAGTGGGAAGAGGGAGTTCTAACAGGGGGCGCATACGGTCGGGGTCAGGGCCAATGACCCCGTTCTCCACGACATACCCAAGGATAGCGAGCCGTGTGGTTCTGAACACACACTTGTCCTTGTTATAAGTGAGGTTCAAAGCATCGGCCACCTGGAAAAAACGTTGGAGGTTGGCGTCATGGTCCGACCAGTCGCGACCACAGATGGTGATGTTATCTAGATAGGGAAATGTGGCCGTCAGTTTGTACTGGTCCACCATCCGGTCCATCTCCCTCTGGAAGACTGAGACCCCATTTGTGACACCAAATGGGACGCGCAGAAAGTGATAGAGCCTGCCACCCGCCTCGAAGGCGGTGTAGGGGCGGTCCTCTGGGCGGATGGGGAGCTGGTGATAAGCGGATTTCAGATCAATTGTCGAGTACACCTTGTACTGAGCTATCTGGTTGACCATATCCGCGATGCGGGGTAGGGGGTACGCGTCAAGCTGCGTGAATCTATTGATGGTCTGGCTGTAGTCCACAACCATCCTATTTTTCTGCCCAGTCCGAACAACGACCACCTGGGACCGCCATGGGCTTGTGCTTGGCTCAATGATCCCCTCCCTGAGCAGCCGCTGCACCTCTGAATGAATAAAGGCCCTGTCCCCCGCACTGTACCTCCTACTTTTAGTTGCCACAGGTTTACAGTCGGGGGTCAGGTTGGTGAACAGCGATGGGGGAGGGATCTTGAGGGTGGAGAGGTTGCAAATAGTGTCAGCAGCACAGCTATCGGCATGGTGCTGGGCGGGATGTGGGGTTCGGGGTGTATGTGCGTGTGGTAACGGAGTATATGGCGAAGTCCCACCAAACTGAGGATTCCTGACAGTGAGTGGTGGGAGGGGCCCGTCATATGCCATAGTCACACTTTCGAGGTGGCTCTGGAAGTCCAGCCCCAATAGCACAGGTGCGCACAGTCGAGGCATGACCAGGAACGCAAAGTTCCGATATTCTGTGCCCTGCACCACCAATGTCGCTACACAACCCACCCGGATGTCTGTGGAATGCGACCCAGAAGCCAAGGTGATCTTCTGACGGACCGGCCGTGTCACGAGTCCGCAGCGTGTCACTGTGGCCGGGTCAATAAAACTCTCAGTGCTGCCCGTGTCAAACAGGCAGCGAGTCCTGTGCCCCTCCACCAGGATGTCCATCATCGACCTGGCGAGCTGGTGCGGGGCGCTTTGATCGAGGGTCACGGAAGCCAGCGTTGAACTGGGCGTGTCGAGGGCGGGGCCTGGTGACGCCGGCAAAGATGGCCGCTCACATCCGGGCATGCAAGATGGCGAGGCGGGGGCGGGGCCTGGTGACGCCGGCAAAGATGGCCGCTCACATCCGGGCATGCAAGAGGGCGGCCCCCAGGTCGCACACGGGTAGGTAGGGGCGGGGCCAGGTGACGCCGGCAAAGATGGTTGTCCACATCCGGTCATGCAAAATGGCGGCCCCCAGGTCTCAGACGCGGCGCTGCTCGACCCCGGGCGCGGTTTAGATTTACAGACCTTGGCGAAATGGCCCTTCTTCCCGCAGCTGGAACAAGACGCTTCGCGCGCCGGACAGAGTTCCCGGGCATGTTTCCGAAGCCCACAAAAGTAACAGAGTCTCATACCTGGCGAATTCGTGGGGTTTGAGATACCGCGACTGGCTGCGGCGTTGGCGAATTCGCTCGGAACCGGGGAATGGCTCGGTTGGACTTCTTCGGCGTACAGTTGCGCAGCCTCTATCGAACTGGCCGTCTCTATCGCAGAGCGTAAGGTAAGATCAGCTTTTTCCAGCAGCCGCTGGCGGATACACACTGACCGAACCCCAGTCACAAAAGCGTCTCGGACCAAGAGTTCCTTATGCTGTTCCGCTGAGAGCGCTTTGCAGTCACAGTCCCGCGCTAGGGTCAGTAACTCGCGAAGAAATTCAGCAGTCGACTCCGTAGGCCGCTGTTTTCGCGTGGCCAAGCGGTGCCGTGCATAAACTGGATTTACTGGCCGCAGGTACTGTCTTCGGAGGGCGGCAAGCGCCTCCTCGTAGGTGGATATGTCCCTGATGAACGAATAAACTTTTGGGGCGACCCTCGAGAAGAGAAGTTTGTGCCGAACAGCCGAATCGGTGGCACGAACCTCCTCTAAGTACGATTGGAAGCACACCAGCCAGTGTTCAAAGGCAAGAGCTGCTCCCGGGTCTCGGGGGTCCAAGTCTAGGCGTTCTGGGCGTAAAGCGGTTTCCATGTTGTAACTTTCAGTCAATAAAATTGATGCACCATCAATAACTCACGCCGAGACTTAGGAAGTGAGATATCGGCTTTTATTGACTGAAGGACAACACTACATCCTGGGGAAAATGAGGGAGAGCAGCAGGCCACAGTCGCCTTTATACAGGGGTCTGTGGGAGGAGCCACAGGGGTAGTCAGCAGGGTCTTGGGAGGAGCCACAGGAGCAGTCAGACAGGTATATCTAGTTCACCACACTCACTTATGCAACCTGCAGAATCATCAGCGAGTTCACACTGGGGAGAAGCTGTTCACCTGCTCTGTCTGTGGGAAGGGATTCACTGATTCATCCACCCGGCAGAAACATCAGCGAGTTCACACTGGGGAGAAGTCGTTCACCTGCTCAGAATGTGGGAAGGGATTCACGGATTCATCCTGCCTACTGGTACATCAGCGAGTTCACACTGGGGAGAAGCCGTTCACCTGCTCAGAATGTGGGAAGGGATTCACACAGTCATCCCACCTACAGAGACATCAGCGAGTTCACACTGGGGAGAGGCCATTCACCTGCTCAGACTGTGGGAAGAGATTCACTGAATCTTCCACCCTACAGAGACACCAGCGAGTTCACACTGGGGAGAAGCCGTTCACTTGCTCAGTTTGTGGGAAACGATTCACTCTGTCATCAACCCTACTGGTACATCAGCGAGTTCACACTGGGGAGAAACCGTTCACTTG
Organism: Hemitrygon akajei; assembly: GCF_048418815.1. Taxonomy (NCBI): domain Eukaryota; kingdom Metazoa; phylum Chordata; class Chondrichthyes; order Myliobatiformes; family Dasyatidae; genus Hemitrygon; species Hemitrygon akajei. The sequence continues at coordinate 699,831 of NW_027331940.1, forward strand.
CTCAGTCTGTGGGAAACGATTCACTCTGTCATTCCAACTACTGAAACACCAGCGAGTTCACACAGGGGAAAGGCCGTTCGCCTGCTCAAAATGTGGGAAGAGATTCGCTGGATCATCCAACCTACAGAGACATCAGCAAGTTCACACTGGGGAAAAGCCGTTCACTTGCTCAGTCTGTGGGAAGAGATTCACTCAATCGTCCCAACTAGTGGCTCACCAGTCACTTCACAATGGGGAGTGGCCATAGTTATGAATCCCTGGGTTTTGTTTGCTTTGGACTGTCATTTTAAGAGAGAGAGAGAGAGATTAAGAAGGTGAATCAGTCTGACTTGCAGCTTGTTTTCATCGCGTGCAGCTTGTTTTGTTTTAACCGAGGACACAGACACTCAGAGGCAGACGGAGATGAAGGAGGCAAAATGGAAGGATCGAAACCAGGGAACTAATGGCCAAGGGTCACTGTTTGGAATTTTCCTATGCCCACAAGGGTGGGTTAATTATCGATTCAGCGTACATCAAATGTGTGGTTGTTACCTTGTTTGATCCACAGGAATGGATCTGATTTGGGGTATACTGTGTAGACCACTGATGTGTTAACCCTTGCCTGGCTGTGGTGTGGTTATCCACTTGAAGACGATACCCCTTGTGACAAGTCACTTTTGGTGATAAATTGTATGTGGGTTTGGAACAATGACAAATAAAATTTACAGCGACTGTTCTCTTGTTTTACCACCATGGAACCCGTGAAGTTCGACATAATTGCCTTCTTTCAAAATTTACCCTGGATTACAAATATCTCTCTTATCACCTATTCTGCGGTTGAACTGAACTTTCACACTTTACCATCTCAAGACTCCAGACCTTGTTTCCCCCGAGCTCAATAGTATTGGATTTATATTTACACACATATATACACATAACACTGTTAACTTTTGTTTATCTTGCTTAAGTTACTATATTATAAGTAGATTCTAATAAAGATAGTTTTAACATCAAAAACAGACTCCAGGTATAGTCTACTGCTGCTGGTTCGTTTCTAAAACGTTATGATTTGTAACAAAATTGGGGTCTGCATCCAGGATATGGACAGATTTGGGGCGTATTGATTAATTATCAATTTCATCCATTTTCATTTATTTGTGTGTGGAAAATCAGCAGCAATGGATGCTGATAGACGTCTGGAATAACCAACCTCTGAGGCATTAGAGGATGCCAGAAGGATTGAGTTGTTGAGCCTTGCTAGGTTAAAACTTGCTAAGGTGAAATTGACAATGAGGAGGGCACAGATGCAGAGGATAATAGCTGAACATTATGAATTTGATGGTGTGTTTAAAGTGGAGGAGTTGGAGGTGTTTCCTGAAAGTAAACCTAGTGAGCTTGAGCTCCAGTACAAGTGAGAAAAATTAAAGCTGGAGGCTGCGGAAAGGCAGAGGCAGTTTGAGGCTAGAGAAGCAGAAAAACAGAGAAGAGGCAGAAAAATAGAGGGAGGAGACAGAAAGACAGAGGCTGTTCGAGCTGGAAAAGATAAAGAGTTTGCAGCAAAGGAGTCTAGCGTTGGTCTCTGGTGATAAATTTGAGGCTAGTTGGGAAGTTAAATTGGTCCCTCCATTTGACGAGACAGAAGTTGATAAATACTTTCAGCATTTTGAGAAGGTTGCTCAGAGTTTAGAGTGGCCAGAAGAGGTTTGGCCTATTCTCTTACAAAGTGTAATTAAGGGGAAGGCTCAACAAGCCTATTCTGCTTTGACAGTTGATGAAGCAGCTGATTATGACATAGTGAAACAGGCTGTGCTCAAAACTTATGAGTTGGTCCCAGAATCATACAGCAAAAGTTTAGAAATTTGAGGAAATCTGTGAAGCAGACTTTTATGGAATTTGCTTATGAGAAGTTTGTGTTTTGACCGCTGGTGCGCATATAAAAATGTGAATGATGATTTTAACAGCTTGAAAGAATTGGTTTTAATTGAAGAATTCTAAAGGTGTGTCCCTGATGACATAAAGACATACTTAGATGAAAAGGATGCTGCCACTTTGCAGGAGTCTGCTAGATTAGCAGATGAGTTTGCTCTAACTCATAACGTTAAGTTTATCCCGAATAAGAGCTTCCAGAAGAGTAGCAGGGATCACCAGGGTAAACCAGAAATTAAAGCTGGGACTAGTGACAAGAGTAAGGATGAAGGGAAACAGTTGAAGGAGAAATATTCTGGTCTTACTTGTTACTATTGTAAGAAAGCTGGTCATGTGATGGCTAATTGTTCTGTCCTGAAGAAGAAAAAGGAAAAGGAGGCAGTCCCAAATACCTGTGTTCAGTATGTTGAAGCACCTATAAACCCACAGGGTCTTGAACATTCTATTGAGGCTCAGTTAAGGTCTGAGAGGTCTGACCGAGTTAAGAAGGGGTTCGATCATTTTATGTCAGATGGATTTTTATTAGTAAAGGAAGGGTGAACCCCAGTTCCAGTGAAAATTCTTCGAGATACTGCAGCTTTTAAAGCTTCACTTATATCAGACAGCGTTCTAAAGTTTGGTGATGAGACTAACACTGGTGAGGTAAATCTTATTGAAGGCATTGGGGGCGGCATGGTTTCTGTGCCATTGTACAAGGTAAGTTTTACTGTCAGGGTTGGTTTCGGGACCTGTTAAGATCGGATTATGCTCCAGTTTACTGGTGGAAGATGTTACTTTGCTGTTAGGGAATGACCTGACAGATGGTAAAGTTGTTCCTGCAGTGCAGTTAACAACTAACCCAACCACTGACGACCCACAGATGGATTTTAACATTTATCCTTCCTGCACAGGAACTCGAAGTTTGGCTAAAATGTCTGCCGACGCAGGCGAGTTTATAGCAGAACAAAACCGAGACCCTGAGATTGAAGCTTTAAAAGAAACAGCTCTCTCAGATGATGAGATTAAGAAAGTGCCAGTAGGGTATTATCTCATGATGGCGTGTTAATGAGGAAGTGGAGGCCACCTTCTATACCAGCGAGTGAGGAATGGGCAACTGTTCACCAAGTTGTAGTTCCTTAAGTTTATAGGGCTGAAATTTTAACTTTGGCCCACAGTATGCTCTTAGGTGGCCATTTTGGAGTGAATAAAACGGTAAACAGGATTACGAAATAATTCTACTGGCCTAATCTGAGGAAAGATGTTGTGAGCTTTTGCAGAAACTGTCACACTTGTCAAGTTGTGAGTAAACCTAATCAGGTCACCCCAGTGCCCCACTGTGGTCTGTACTTGCATTCGGTGAACCCTTTTCAAAATTTATAGTGGATTGTGTTGGCCCATTGCCAAAGACTAAAGCTGGCCATCAATATCTGCTAACTATTATGTGTACTGTATCCAGATTCCCAGAGGCAATACCTCTCAGAAATATTAAAGCTAAAATGGTGGCGAAGGCTCTTACCAAGTTTTCTACATTTTCTGGTTTGTTTAAAGAAATCCAGTCTGATCAAGGACGTGAATTTACATCTGGATTATTCCAGCAGGTAGTTTATGAACTGGGGAGCTGAACAAATTACATCGTCTGCGTACCATCCAGAATCACAAGGGGCTTTAGAAAAATTTCATTCTACCCTCAAAACAATGATTATGACATTAAAATGTTGAAAATGGAAAAGACTGGGATGAAGGTATACATTTGCTTTTGTTTGCAGTAAGAGAGTCGGGTACAGAGATCACTGGGCTTTAGTCCATTTGAACTTGTATTTGGTCAGAGAGTGATGGGACCTTTGACCTTGTTAAAGGAACAGTGGATTGATGGGGATGTGCATGTTAACTTGTTAGACTATGTTTTGAAGTTCAGAAATAAAACTACACCAAGCTTGTAGTCTAGCGAGACAAAACCTAAAGATTTCTCAAAACAGAATGAAGTGTTGGTTTGATAAGCGGGCTTGCAAAAGAAAATACCAGGTGGTGGATAAGGTGCTTGCCTTATTTTCAATGTTGACGAATCCACTCAGCCGAAATTCAACAGACCGTATGAAATAGTCTGTCAAATTAATGATGTGAATTATGTTATCAAAACGACCGACTGACGTAACCTAACACAGGTGTTACACATAAATATGATAAAGCCTAATTTTGACAAGCAGGCACCATCTGTGAGTGTTGTTGTCAGAACATATGAATCTGGTAACCCTCAGAATGAAATAATTGACTCATCTGAGACTTTTTCACAAGCCAAACATGGTCCCAGTTAGGCTAATGAACTCGGTTGTTCCAGAAAACATTGATAACAAGTTGCTCATCTGCAGCCAAAGCAACAACAACAGCTGAAGGAATTAATTCTGAAGTTTAAAGATTTATTTCTCGATGTTCCCAAGCAAACCACGGTCGCAGTACATGACGTCGATATCGGTCAAGCCAAACCGATTAAACAACACCCATATTGCATGAACGTAGAAAAATGTAAATTGGCTGAGCAAATGTTGTAAGTGGGGAAACAGATTCGATATGTCTCAGAAGCAAGGACTTTGGACAGAAAATGATTTTATTTACAAAAGGCAAACGTGGGAAAACGGCAACAGAAGCAACACACACGGACAATTACTAACGAACGTGGGAAAATCGCCTGGGAACAAAGTACACGCACACACACGCAAACACACAAGGGAAAATTCTATACGATATCCGCCAGCCCTTGACCCTGTGCAGGCACAGCTCTGTGTTATTAAAGACAGTAATCAACGCTCCCAACCCTATTCAATGCACAGCTCACTAACAATTCCTCCAGCGCCGTTACACGGTTCTCAGCCTGGAGTGAAGCAGGGTGGTCCCTCGGAGATGGCAAATGGGAAAGCACACGTGGCACCCTTTATAGTGCACAGGGATGGAGGGTCCAGCCCAGGTAATCTACAGAGGGGCCAAAGGCTCCGTGCCAGCAGAGTTAAGCCGATTACAGGGTCCTGTTCACCCTGTACACATCAGACTTCCAATATAACTTGGAGTCCTGCCATGTGCAGAAGTTCGCTGACGACACGGCCATAGTGGGGTGTGTCAGGAATGGACAGGAGGAGGAGTATAGGAAACTGATACAGGACTTTGTGATATGGTGCAACTCAAACTACCTGCGTCTCAATATCACCAAGACCAAGGAGATGGTGGTGGACTTTAGGAGATCTAGGCCTCATATGGAGCCAGTGATCATTAATGGAGAATGTGTGGAGCAGGTTAAGACCTACAAGTATCTGGGAGTACAGTTAGACGAGAAGCTAGACTGGACTGCCAACACAGATGCCTTGTGCAGGAAGGCACAGAGTCGACTGTACTTCCTTAGAAGGTTGGCGTCATTCAATGTCTGTAGTGAGATGCTGAAGATGTTCTATAGGTCAGTTGTGGAGAGCGCCCTCTTCTTTCTGGTGGTGTGTTGGGGAGGCAGCATTAAGAAGAGGGACGCCTCACGTCTTAATAAGCTGGTAAGGAAGGCGGGCTCTGCCGTGGGCAAAGTACTGGAGAGTATAACATCGGTAGCTGAGCGAAGGGCGCTGAGTAGGCTACGGTCAATTATGGAAAACCCTGAACATCCTCTACATAGCACCATCCAGAGACAGAGAAGCAGTTTCAGCGACAGGTTACTATCGATGCAATGCTCCTCAGACAGGATGAAGAGGTCAATACTCCCTAATGCCATTAGGCTTTACAATTCAACCGCCAGGAGTAAGATATGTTAAAGTGCCGGGGTTGATTGTATTTAATGTATTTAAGTAAACTACTTAAGAACTTTTTAAAAGCTATTATTAATGCTTTTTGAGAGAGTGATTTAGATGCATATCATATTTTTACTGAGTTAAGTATTGTATGTAATTAGTTTTGCTACAACAAGTGTGTGGGACATTGGAAAATGTTGAATTTCCCCCTGGGGATGAATAAAGTATGTATGTATGTATCTATCTATCTATCTACAAAGGCCAATTGCTCGAGGCCAAGTCCAGGGCTAATTAAAGGGGCCAGTGGTGAGGTGTGTATTTGGCAGGTGGCGGGCCTTCCGACCAGGTAGTGGGTAGTGTTGTCACGTGACAGTCACGACCCCTCCAATACAGTCTACCCCTCGGATCCACGCCACTCGCCAAGCATTACATGTAACAGAGTGAGAAGGAAAGTAATATATCTTAATGGAAGTCTTACACTTAACTATTTCTAAGGTTAACGCTGTATGTGACTGTACAGAACTAAAGAAAGGCAGACGTGCTCTGAATGGTTTGGCAAGCACAGCATAACATACACACAGCGATGATAACGAGAGGTAAAACGTAGAGAGAAAGCAATTACGGGGAATTTCACGGGTTCCACGGTGGTAATTAATAAACATCAGTGGTGGAAGATCCTTCGTCGAGCCGTTCCAAACCCACACCCGAATTACCACCAGAGTGATCTGTCACAGGGATGCCGTCTTCAAGGGGTTACCACATCACACACCCAGGCAAGGGGTAACTTCGAGTGGTACCAAAGGACATTCCCAAATCCACTCCTTTGGATTATACGGAGCGACAGCCACACATCCGATGTGCAACGGATCGATGATCACCCCATCCTTGTGGGTGTAGCAGAGTTCCAAATCCCCAGCTTCGACAAGCTGGAACTGCTGCCTTCTCCAGGTTCCTCTCTCTCTCTCTCTCTCTCTCTCTCTCTCTCTCTCTCTCTCTCTCTCTCTCTCTCTCTCTCTCTCTCTCTCTCTCTCTCTCTCTCTCTCTCTCTCTCTCTCCTCTCTCTCACTCTCTCTCTCTCTCTCTCTCTCCCCCCCCCCCCCCCCCCCCCCTCCTCACTCCTCACTCCTGAACCGTGACTGTCTGTGTCCCTGTTTTAAAGGAAAACAAACTGCGAGTCGGTCAGTGAACAACATCATAGTCCTGCCTCACTGAAGCGCTCTGGTAAAGTGACAATCCACAGTGAACGAAACCTGCGGGTCGGTCACAGTGTATTGATGGGCGAGGAGGGGTCAAACCCTGATTGGCAAGTGACGTGCCTTCCGACCGGGTGGTGAGCAGTGCTGTCACCGTGACTGTCACGACTCCCTCCGATACTCTAGTTCAAGCAATGTTCTCTCAAACCGCTCAGTCTCAGTCTACTCCCGACATAAAAACAATCAACCCTGTCTTTCCCTCCAGGCGACCAAGAACGCTCGGAGTCGGCTTTCCTCCAGCAGCTGGTTCTTACAGTGCCAGTGCCTGGATCCCAGCTCAGAGCAGAAGAAGAAGAACGTCCTTACCTCCAGGTGGAGTCATCGGGCGCCGTCATGACAAGCTTTTTGCACCGATCTTTCCGGTGATTGCTCATGGCGTTTCTGTGGCATTCTCCAGTTTTATTTTTACGAGGTCGAGTTGCCAGCTCGACGCTCAACCCAGCACGGATGGAAAGCGTGCAAGGGAGCCGGCTGGCTTTGAACTCGGGACCCTTCGCTCCGGAGTCCGGCGCTGATGCCGCGACGCCTCAGAGTGCCGAGGGGAAATTCCATCCGCACAAGGTGATGGTTCGAGGACGACATTTGCCGCATGCAGGTTGCCGTCGCGGGGGAGCTGTACGCTTGAGAGACACAGAGGCGGTCTATTCGGGAATCTCCCCCCTCTAGACCTTCTCGAGAAGGCTCCAGAGTCAGGATGTAGATCCCGCCAGCCGTCCACCAAGTGAAAGGGGCCGACTAACTCCTTTAGCTTCTTTGCCGACGCTGTGTCGCGCTGGAGACTGCAGAGGTTCCCCACCTCGAAGGTACATTTGATGTCCCCACCCCCCAGGACCCATGGAGCTCAGTAGAGTGGACAGCTGACGGAATAGGGAGTAGGCGCGTCTGCATCACCCCGCCCCTCAGGGCATACACGTTGATGAAATGCAGAGGTTCACCATCCAGGCGCACGGCCAGATGGAGCAGGCGGCCGGGCTCGACATCCTGAGCTTTTACCATTTCCGGCTGGAAGGTCGAGGCCAACAGGATCGCCACCCCGCTAGAGCTGGAGCTGAGGTGGCTCATGTAAACCCCTCCCTGCCACTCCAGGGGCCAAGCGGACTCGTCCCCCGGGATGGTATGGGTTCCCTACAGGAAACTCACCGTATATCTCCCATCGCTGAAGACTGCGAGAGTGTTTTATCTTCGGAGAGAACCATTGCTACCATTAAAATTGAGACCAGCTACAGTGAGCTTCATGTTGGGAGCAGACTGGGCCTCAGCACCAGTACCCTTCCCAGTGAGAGCGGAGGCGCCCTCAGTCGCACTATCCAGAAAGAAAGCAAAAATGCTCTTTGCTTTCCGGGCCCGAGTGGTGCCAACGCCACGCTGTGACCCACCGTCTCCCGAAGGAACGAGGCTGCTTCCCACTCTGATGTCCCTCACCAGGTCATCCAGAAAGGATTTCAGCTGCCGCCTGTCATTCCCCGACACAGCATTTCTCTTCCCCTTCCCCTTCCGTCTGAGGATGACTCGCAGGGACTTCACCAGCCTCGGCATGCTAGGCCAGCGAAGCGAGGTTAGTTTAGGCCGATGCTTTGCACCCTCAGAGGTGAGAATGAACTCTCTGATCTCCTTCACAGGTATAATTGAGGATTTCTCAGGAGGGATGAGGATGTCCACTGTCTCACTATCAAAAGAGTCTCCCTCCAACCCCTCACTGCAGACAGATTCCCCATCTTCCTCCTCGTGTGTTCTAATACGTGGCAATCTTATCCACAGTTGCGACGATGGAGGGAAAACCCCCAGATACTCCCTGCAGGCCATTAGCTAATGGGGGCGGCATGCAGGTTATATCACCCTCCCCAGGAGACAGGTATGAAGGGGACCCCAGCAGCTCTGGTCCAATGGATTCACCGGCAGCCTGATGCTGACAGTGAGAGAGTTTGGTCTCCTCTCCGCTCATATTGTTTAATACACTTGCCTCCAGGGAGGCGCTTACTGCTAAGTCCTGGGTGGAGGGCTCCAAGTCTGTTTTAGCTGTGCAAATCGGCCTAGCACTAGCTACCTGCACAACCACTCCACCTACCACAGGACTGGTGACTATGTCTGGGGATTCAGGGTTAGACACAACCTCCACGCGGATTCCCACCCCTTTCTGGGACTCCCCCTCTTGGGGGAACATTCCCTTCTCCTCTTCAAGCCGGAGGAGCACACAGATGCGGGATTCACCGATGGAGCGTTACTCTCCGCTTCCATCACCCCGTCCGACTGTGCACTTCCCCGAGCCTCCCGCTCCACTTCAGAGCAAATGGGCGTGAGCTCTGCGGTCTCGGGGGCCGACTTCTTCATGTGTTTGGATTTCTTCCTCACTTTCCTTCCCCGCACAGGCTCCGCCCCGTCCCTCGCCTGAACCTCCCTGCACGTAGCCTCAGGATCACCCGCCTGATCCACAAGGGTAGGAGCAGAGACTGGAACAGACGTGGGAATACGGACAGGGGTAGAGACAGGGCCAGGGGTAGAGACAGGGTCAGGGGTAGGAGCAGAGACTGGAACAGACGTAGGAATAGGGACAGGGTAGAGACGGGGCAGGGGCAGGAGCAGGGGCCGGCACAGGTGTAGGAGCAGGAATGGGATCGGGGCAGAGGTATCTGGGGCACTAGTTCCCGAAGTGGACTCCCTGGGTTTTGGGTGCTAGGACAGTCCCTCCGAAAGTGCCCCACCTCCCTGCACGCATGGCACCGTGGGTGCTCAGAGCTCCAATACCCCTGATAATCTACCCCCTCGTTCCGGACAGTAAACCGGCCCTCAACTTCGTCCTCCTTTTCCAGCTGCATGAATACCTGTCGCCGGAAAGAGATTACGGTATGGAGGGTGCGTCTCCTGAATTTGTGCCTGATGGCAGTTATTTCTGACCGTACTTGCCCCAAGCGTGCTAGTGCAGGAAACAGGTCCTCGTTGGGGATGAAAGGCCTTACGTTACCGAGGACGATGCGTTGGGTGGGAGCTGTCACCAGCTCCATCTGTAAAAAGATGTTTTCCCCCGTGATCCCCCTACTAAAAGCCCGATGCACCAACTCATCCTTCCTCAGGTAAAACACTGCCTTCCCGAACTCTTTCTCAGTGGCCACAACACCATTTCTCCCCAACAAGCCCTCCATAGCCTCCGCGCACTTTTCCAGGGCAGTTCCAGGACGCAAAATACATTGCACCCGGCGTTCCACTTTCACCGACCGAAACAGGGCGTTGTCCGAGGCTGGAGGGGCAGCCGCCTTTGCATAACTCCCCGAAGGCCTGCGACTCCCTGTAGACTGATCCGGCATGTTGCTTCTGTGTCCGAATCGAGAATGATACGGTGGTGGTGCTGCTTATACAGTCCTGGAGCGAGTTGAGTAACTGGCGGGAAAAGTTTGTACTCGACAGTACCTTGCTGGCTCAGTGCCAGAAATTCCAACGCCAGGAAAGGCTCCGTTCGTCCTGCAGAAACTCCAGGCCGTAGAGGTCGAGACGTCTCAAACAATGTTTCGGCTCCTAAAGCGAAAGTGAGTCACGACGATAAATATGGAAGGAGGTTGCCCCGATGTCAGTGGGGGCGTAAATAGCGTTTGTCTCCAGTTTTTCGAGCGACTCGGCTGCCTGGAGAATTGCCAGCGGCCACAGCAGGGAGCTACGCAGTTCGCAGCCGTCAACGAACCCCGTCCAAACTGGCAGAAAAACTCCAAACGAAGCACCCACACTAAAACAGCCGCTCACATAAATGTCCAAGAGACGTTTCATACCATCTCCAAAGTAACTCACGACCTTAATACAGCAGTTTTCCTCGATTTCTCCCAGCGCATTCAGAACAGCTCCACTCTGTGTGTGATCCCGGGAGTGTGTGTTGGGAGCAGTGGAGGGAGATTCACTCTGTGTCTGACTCCGGGAGTGTGTGATGCGACGATGTGGTGGTAGCTACACTCACTGTATCAACATGGGAGTGTGTGATGTGATGGTTTCGAGGGGGCTTCGCTCTGAGTCTGACACCAGGGTGTGTGATGGGATGGTTTCCAGGGAGCATCACTCTGAGCCTGACCCCAGGAGTGTGTGATGGGGCAGTGCGGAGGGACATTCACTCTGTGTCTGACTCCCGGAGTGTGTGGTGTGACGGAGTGTAGAGAGTTTCACTCTGTATCTGACCCTGGGAATTTATGATGGGACGGTGTCTAGGGAATCTCACTATATGTCTGACCCTGAGAATTTATGATGGGACGGTGTCTAGGGAGATTCACTCTGTGTCTGACCCCGGGAGTGTGTGATGGGACGGTGTGGAGGTAGCTTCACCTGTGTCTGAGCCCCAGCAGGGTCTGATGGACGGAGTGGAGGGAACTTCACTCTGTGTCTGACTCCGGGAGTGTGCGATGGGGCAGTGTCTAGGTAGATTCAATCTGTGTCTGACCCCGGGAGTGTGCGATGGGTGGAGAGGAGGGAACTTCTCCCTGAGTCTGACCCCGGGTGTGTGCGATGGGGTGATGTGAAGATAGCTTCACCTGTGTCCGAGCCCCGGCAGTGTCTGATGGACGGAGTGGAGGGAGTTTCACTCTCTGTCTGACCCGGAGGGAGTTTGTGATGGGATGGTTTGGAGTGAACTTCCCTCTGAGTCTGACCACGGGTGTGTGTGATGGGACGATGCACAGGGAGATTCACTTTGTGTCTGACCCTTTGACGATGTGATGGGACAGTGCGGAGGGAGCTTCAGTTTGTGTCTGACCCCGGGAGTGTGTGGTGTGACGGAGTGTAGAGATCTTCACACCGTATCTGACCCACGGAATTTATGATGGGTCGGAGTGGAGGAAGGTTCATTTTGTGTCTGACCCCGGGAGTGTGTGATGGGACAGTGTGGAGGGAGACTCAATCTGCGTGTGACATCGGGAGTGTCTAATGGAAGAAGTGGAGCGAACTTCTCTCTGTGTCTGAGCCCCAGGTGTGTGTAATCGTACGAATCAGAGGGAGATTCACTTTGTGTCTCACCACAGGACAGTGTGTTGTGACTGTGTGGAGGGAGATTCTCTCTGTGTCTGATGCCTAGTGTGTGTGATGGGACGATGCGGAGCGAGGTACTATCTGTGTCTAAACTCGGGAGTGTGTGATGGGACAATGTGGACGTAGCTTTCCACTGTGTCTGACCCTGAGGGAGTGTGATCGGTCAGAGTGGAGGGAGTTTCACTCTGTGTCTGACCCCTGGAGTGTGTGATGGGACGGTGTGGAGGGAGATTCACTCTGTGTCTGTCCTCGGGAATGTGTGAGGGGACGGTTAGGAGGGAGATTAACGATGTGTCTGACCCCGAGAGTGTATGATGGGATGGAGAGGAGAGAGATTCAATCTGTGTGTGACCCCGGGATTGTGAGATGGGAGAAGTGGAGGGAACTTATCTCTGAGTCTGACCCCGGGTGCCTGTAATGGGACGATGTGGAGGTAGCTTCATACTGTCTCTGACCCCCGGAGTGTGTGATGGGACGGAGAAGAGGGATCTTCAATCTGTGTCTGACCCTGAGGGAGTGTAATTGGTCAGTATGGAGGGAGATTCACTCGGTGTCTGACCCCCGGGAGTGTGTGATGGGACAGGCCATCTGGGCCCCTCTAATCCGTGCCGAACGCTTACTCTCACCAAGTTCCACCGGCCTGCACTCAACCCATAACCCTCCATTCCTTTCCTGTCCATATACCTATCCATTTTTTTTTTTAATGACAAACACAAACCTGCCTCTACCACTTGTACAGGAAGCTCGTTCCACACAGCTACCACTCTCTGAGTAAAGAAGTTCCTCCTCGTGTTGCCCCGAAACTTTTGCCCCCTAACTCTCAACTCATGTCCTCTTGTTTGAATCTCCAATGGAAAAAGCCTATGCACGTCAACTCGATCTATCCCCCTCATAATTTTAAATACCTCTATCAAGTCCCCTCTCAACCTTCTACGCTCCAAAGAATAAAGACCTAACTTGTTCAACCTTTCTCTGTAACTTAGGTGCTGAAACTCAGTTAACATTCTAATAAATCTTCTCTGTACTCTGTCTATTTTGTTGACATCTGTCCTATAATTCGGTGACCAGAACTGTAGACAATACTCCAAATTTAGCCTTACCAATGCCTTGTACAATTTTAATATTATATCCCAACTCCTATACTCAATGCTCTGATTTATAAAGGCCAGCATACCAAAAGCTTTCTTCACCGCCCTATCCACACGAGATTCCACCTTCAGGGAACTGCGCACCGTTATTCCTAGATCACTCTGTTCTACTGCATTCCCCAATGCCCTACCATTTACCATCTATTATTTCAGTTCATCGGGTGCTGGGGGCAGCAGTAACCCCAGGTCACTGTTTCTCCTCTAATGGGACTAAAGTCCGACACCAAGACAGGAAGTTACAGCGGTTTATTGATATCATTATGACAAATGTAAATTGATTCACTCACAGTCAAACACAATTAACTGACCGGCGACAACGAGTGACAGGTTGAATAATCAGTCCCGTTTCTCACCGTCACTCTGCATCGGGGAACCGATGATTATAAAATCACACTTCAGGGCCGTGTCCGGGATCGCTGCAGATCCAGGGTCACTGCCGAGGGATTTGTCAATTTAACATCATTATATCGGCCAGGCTGCCGAATGCACCGTCCTCAGCAAAGGGAGCAAAAGGATTCTCTCCCGGGATAATCCCACCCCGGGACACCGGAGTCCCAGACTGAGCCCCGGACCCCCGGGGTCTTCCTGTCTGTGTAATTCCCCGGGGTCTCACGTGGGGAGACTCGACCACGCACATCCGGCGGAAGCTGCGTCGCCGGACAACAGGCGAAAACACGTCACTGCGGGACCGTTCCGATGTTACCGAGCACGAGGCAGGAGCCGGTTCCGTTCAAACCGTTGGGAATTAAACTAGGAGCGTGGCCATTAAAGGTAAGGGCGGGAGTTAAAGAGGATGGCGGGGAATCAGCAAAATTTCCCATCCGGCGGGCGGGGATGTTCACACATTCAGATGTTCACACCATCACTGTCAGTCCGGGTCTGAGTTCCTGCAGAGATTCCTTCCCGGTATAACTGAAGCTATTCCCCCACAGCCTGAAACAGATGGGAGAATAAAGATGAAATAAACAGATTACACAACAGTGTCAGTAACAGGGGACCGGGGTTAATGTTTCAACAACACTCACAGACAAATATCACCAGAAAACCCGCGGATCCGCTGATATTTTATCACATTGAACATTAACACAAACACTCACAGGATCCACTTCAGACTCGGGAGGGTCAGTATGAGGCGGTTGAGACCGGGGACAGATCGGTCTGTCAGTGAGTTCCATCCCAGGGCAAGCTCCGTCAGTGATGGTTTTGTACTGAGAGCGGAGACGAGATCCTCGGCACCAGAATCTGTGAGACCGACATCCTCCAGCCTGGAGATGAGAGAGAGAGAGAGTGAGGGTGAAGGACACAGAGAGGCAGGAGACGGTACAAATCCTCAGTGTTTATCAGTAACACAATTACTGTTTGTTTTCTTCAGCACGACTGCGCAAGTCGGCCAGTGAGAACAGCGAGAAGGGTTTAAAAGGAAGACAGATTTACAGAGCGAGCGTCAGAGGAGCGGGAGACGGAGTAGGAAGGCTTTGGCTCAATGGGGCTTCGGCGATAAAGGGTCGAGGCGAGGTAGGTTATCTGTTTACAATACAGACAGAGAGTATGTGTGTGAGGCTGGTTTTCTGTGCTCGGTGTCAGATGTGGGAGATCCTGGAGACTCCCAGCCTCCCGGACGGCAACATCTGCACCCGGTGTGTCGAGCTGCAGCTCCTGAGGGACCGAGTTAGGGAACTGGAGATGCAGCTCGATGACCTTCGTCTGGTCAGGGAGAGCGAGGAGGTGATAGAGAGGAGTTACAGGCAGGTGGTCACACCGGGGCCACGGGAGACTGAAGAAGTGGGTCACAGTCAAGAGAGGAAAGGGCAAGAAGCAGGTATTAGAGCGTATTCCTGTGGCTGTACCCCTTGACAATAAGTACTCCTATTCCGAGTACAGCTGGAGGGGGGACGGCCTACTGGGGGGAGAGGTGGGTGTGGGGGAGAAGCGACAGTGGTCGTGCTTCTGGCACAGAGTCCAGCCCTGTGGCTCAGAAGGGTAGGGAAAGGAAGAGAGAGGAGGTAGTGATAGGGGAATCTATAGATATTGGGTCAGACAGGCGATTCTTTGGTCGCTGGAAAGAAACGCGGGTGGTAGTTTGCCTCCCCGGTGTCAGGGTCCGGGATGTTTCAGATGGTGTCCAAGATATCTTGTAGTGGGAGGGAGAACAGCCAGAGGTCGTGGTACATATTGGTACCAGTGACATTGGTAGGAAAAGGGAAGAGGTCCTGAAAAGAAGACTACAGGGAGTTGGGAATGAAGTTGAGAACAAGACTGCAAAGGTAGTAATCTGGGAATTACTGCCTGTGCCACACGACAGTGAGAATTGGAATAGGATAAGTTGGAGGATAAATGCGTATCTGCGGGATTAGAGCAGGGGACAGGAATTCAGATTTCTGGATCAATGAGTTGCACTTGAATCCCAGGGGGATCGATATCCTGGCAGAGTGCTTTGTCAAGGCTATTGTGGAGAGTTTAGAAGAAGATTTCTGGAGCTTGGGAACCAAAACAATGTAATGGAGGAAAGGGAGTTTGGCTCACAAAGGGAGAAAGTTTGGAGACAGTGCGAAAGAGAGGATAGGCCGGTGATAGAGAAGGGACGCACTCAGCCCGATGGTTTAAGATGTGTCTATTTTAATGCGAGGAGTGTTGTGAACAAAGCGGATGAGCTTAGAGCGCGTGGATCTGTACTTCGAAATATGATCTGGTGGCCATTACAGAGACTTGGATGGTGCAGGCACAGGAATGTCTCTTTCGAGTGCCAGGCTTTAGATGTTTCAGAAAGGACAGGGAGGGAGGCAAAAGAGGTGGGGGCTTGGCACTGTTGAACAGATATAGTGCCACGGCTGCAGCAAAGGAGGACGTCATGGAGGGTTTGTCTATCGAGTCTGTGTGGGTGGAAGTTAGGAACAGGAAGGGGTCAATGACTCGACTGGGTGTTTTGTATAGACCACCCAACAGTAACAGGGACATCGAGGAGCAGATAGGGAGACAGATTCTGGAAAGGAGTAATAATAACAGGGTTGTTGAGGTGGGAGATTTTATTTTCCCAACTATTGATTGGCATCTCCCTAGAGTGAGGGGTTTAGATGGGGTGGAGTTTGTTAGGTGTGTTCAGGAAGGTTTCTTGACACAATATGTAGATAGGCCTACAAGAGGAGCGGCTGTACTTGATCTGGTATTGGGAAATGAACCTGGTCAGGCGTCAGGTCTTTCAGTGGCAGAGCATTTTGGAGATAGTGATCACAGTTCTATCTCTTTTACCATAGCATTAGAGAGGGATAGGAACAGGCAAGTTAGGGAAACCTTTAATTGGAGTAAGAGGAGCCATGAGGCTATCAGGCTGGAACTTGTAAGTATAAATTGGAAACAGATGCTCTCAGGGAAACATGCCGAAGAAATGTAGAAAATGTTCAGGGGATATTTGCTTGAGGTTCTGAGTAAATACGTTCCAATGAGAGATGGAAAGGATGGTAGGGTACAAGATCCATGATGTACAAAAGCCGTTGTAAATCTAGTCAAGAAGAAAAGAAGAGCTTACGAGAGGTTCAAAAAACTTGGTAATTATATGAATCTGGAAGATTATAAGGCAAGCAGAAAGGAGCTTATGAATGAAATCAGGAGAGCTAGAAGGGGCCATGAGAAGGTCTTGGCGGACAGGATTAAGGAAAACCCCAAGGCATTCTACAAGTATGTGAAGAGCAAGAGGATAAGATGTGAGAGAATAGGACCAATCAAATGTGACTATGGAAAAGTGCGTATGGAACCGGAGGAAATAGTGGATCCAGCAAATAGTGGATCATTTGCTTCAGTATTCACAACGGAAAAGGATCTTGGCGTTTGTAGAGCTGACTTGCAGTGGACTGAAAAGCTTGTGAATGTAGAATTTAAGAATGTGGATGTTCTGGA
Source organism: Hemitrygon akajei (assembly GCF_048418815.1). Classification (NCBI taxonomy): domain Eukaryota; kingdom Metazoa; phylum Chordata; class Chondrichthyes; order Myliobatiformes; family Dasyatidae; genus Hemitrygon; species Hemitrygon akajei. Next base: position 716,760 of record NW_027331940.1, read on the forward strand.
GCATTTAGAAAGCATCAAGTTGGATAAGTCACCGGGACATGATGGGATGTACCCCAGGCTACTGTGGGAAGCGAGGGAGGAGATTACTGAGCCTCTGGTTATGAGCTTTGCATCATCAATGAGGACGGGAGAGGTTGCGGAGGATTTGAGGTTTGCAGATGTTGTTCCCTTGTTCAAGAAAGGGAGTAGGGATTGCCCAGACAATTATAGGCTAGTGAGTCTTACTTCAGTGGTTGGTGTTGATGGAGAAGATCCTGAGAGGTAGGATTTATGAACATCTTGAGAGGCAAAACATGATAAGGAATAGTCAACATGGCTTTGTCAAAGGCAAATCGTGCCTTATGAGCCTGATTGAATTTTCTGAGAATGTGAATCAGCACATTGATGAAGGGAGAGCAGTAGATGTGGTGTATATGGATTTCAGCAAGGCATTTGATAAGGTACCACATGCAAGGCTTATTTAGAAAGTAAGGAGGCATGGGATCCAAGGGGACATTGCTTTGTGGATCCAGAACTGGCTTGCCCACAGAAGGCAAAGTACGGCTACATACGGGTCATATTCTGCATGGAGGCCGGTGACCATCTTTGTGATTTTTATAAATGACTTGGATGAGGAAGTGGAGGGATGGGTTAGTAAATTTGCTGATGATAGAAAGGATGGGTGTGTTGAGGATAGAGTGGAGAGCGGTCAGAGGTTACAGCGGGACATTGATAAGATGCAAAAAAGGGATGAGAAATAGCAGATGGAGTTCAATCCAGATAAATGTGAGGTGGTTAATTTTGGTAGGTCAAGTATGATGGCAGAATATAGTATTAATTGGAAGACTCTTGGCAGTGTGGAGGATCAGAGGGATCTTGGGGTCCGAGTCCATAGTACACTCAAAGCTGCTACGCAGGTTGTCTCCGTGGTTAAGAAGACATACGGTGCATTGGGTTTCATCAGTCGTGGGACTGAGTTTAAGAGTCGAGAGGTAACGTTGAAGGTATATAGGACCCTGGTCAGACTCCACTTGGAGTACTGTGCTCAGTTCTGGTCGCTTCACTATAGGAAGGATGTGGAATCCATAGAAAGGGTGCAGAGGAGATTTACAAGGATGTTGCCTGGATTGCGGAGCTTGCCTTATGAGAATAGTGTTACGTACCGGTGACACGTGACAGTGGTACCCTTGTCACGTGACTGGGGTTGAAGTTATACTGGACTTGAGGTAATGGTCTTGTGATGGTGGAGTGACGTCATTTTCCCGCCAGTAGAGGTCATGTGACAGGTTTTTTTTACAGGGTATAAAAGGAAGACCCACCCTGTCAGGTGGGGCAGTTCGGGGCTAGATTTGTCAAGATGACTTCATGTCACTGCGTGATTTAATGTGATGACGCAGTTTAGTTAAAAATGAAGTTTTATATAATGCCTAAAGTTTAAAAGGTCATCGCCAACAGTTTCTTTGCTGATGGAGAGTGAAGATAAAAGTTTGGAAAATAAAAATCGAGGAGAATCGATTTTCGACGGTGGAAAAGTTCGACCTTATTTGATGCTCATTCGGAAGGATTTCGTTGACTGTTCTCGTGTTAATCTCCGCTGGGAATAGCGGGAGATTGAGGACAGAGTGTGGAAGAAGAGGTTAGTGCCATTAAACCATTACGTTTCATAAAAATTCGACGTGGGAAAGTTCGACGCCGGGGGGAATCGAAGGACAACGACGTGGAAGAGAATTTAAATCGCTTTTAAAAAGTCTCTCCTTTTAAATGGACTGTGAGCTTTTGAACTTTCGGCATACCGCTTTAAAGAACTGTTTTTTTCAACATCGTTTTAAGAACTGTTTAAGCTGTCGCACAGCAGCTGTTTTCCGGTCACGTTTGAGTTTGTTTACTTTTGAGGGGGTTTGTTTTCAGTGTTTAATAAAAGTGTTATTTGTTATGAAAACCCTTGCCTAACTCATCTATATTTATTGTTGCCTGAATACGTAACATAATTATGGGGGCTACGTCCGGAATTGGATCGTTTGAGTTTAAAAAGCTTTTTGAATTTTGAGTCGGTGTTTTGGTAACGGGTAATACTCGATTCTTTTGTTTGATTGGCTTGTGAGTGGTATTCGGCAACGATGAATATTGATGAGTTTCTAGATTCGCCAGCCGCGGCTTTGTTAGCGAAGGCGAAAAAAACTGAAGTATCTGAGATTGCTAATAGATTGCAACTTAAAGGTATTTTGGCAACTACATCAAAAGCTGTAATACAGAGAAAAATCGCATCACATTTTGTGGCTTCGGGTGATTTTGATGAATCGATTTTAGAATCGTTTCCAATAAGTAATCTGGAGATGCAGTTGCAAATCGAACAAATGATGTTAGAGAGGTGTAAATTGGAAATTGAACAAAAGCAAAGAGATTTTGAATATGCAATGGCGAAATTAAGGTCTGAGAATCAGTCTTCTGATTCTAAAAAAACCGTTTGTTGCTAGCCAAGAAATTAAATTGGTCCCTCCATTTAGTGAAACAGAAGTGGAAAGATATTTTCAACATTTTGAAACTATTGCTCGGATGTCAGACTGGCCGAAAGATAAATGGTCAGTGTTGTTACAGAGTGTGATTAAAGGCAAGGCACAACAAGTTTACACAGCTTTAACTGCTGCGCAAGCATTAGATTATGATATTGTGAAAACAAATATTCTCAAAGCATACGAGTTAGTCCCAGAAGTGTATAGGGAAAGATTCAGGAGTTTGAAAAAGTCTGTGGAAAAGACTTATGTGGAATTTGCCTATGATAAAGCTATGTGTTTTGAGAGATGGGTTTCTTCTAAAAATGTAAATGAGGACTATGATACATTGAAAGAGCTGATTTTGATGGAGGAATTTAAAAGAAGCATTCCTGTTGAAGTAAGGATCTACTTAAATGAGAGGGATACTGATAAATTGCAGGACTGTGCTAGATTAGCTGATGAGTATGTTTTAATCCATAAGAATAAATTTCCTCAGGGTAGAATTTTTAAGAGGAAAAATAATATGGAGACTCAAGGTAAATCAAAAATTAAATCAGAGGTTAATGAGAGAGGTAAGGAGGAAGGAAAACCTGTGAAGGAAAGACAGTTTGGTCTTATTTGTAACTATTGTAAGAAGCCTGGCCATGTAAAAGCTAACTGTTTCAAATTGAAAAAGAAAGAGAAGGAAGCAGTTCCAGATGCTTGTGTGCAACATACTGAAGCACCTGTAAAGTTACAGGGTTTGGTAAACACAAATGAGGATTTGTTAGAGTCTGACCAAGTTAGAAAGGGATATGATCACTTTATAACTGAAGGGTTTGTATCCTTGAAAGAAGGATCTACTCTGGTGCCAATAAAAATTCTTAGGGATACTGGAGCTTCTCAATCACTGATGTTAGATAGTGTGTTGAAGTTTAATGAAGAGAGTGAAACTGGTGAGGTAAATCACATAAGAGGTGTTGGAAGTGATTTTATGCCTGTACATTTACATGAAGTAAATTTAAAGTCAGGGTTAGTTACAGGATTTGTTAAAGTAGGATTACAGCATAGCTTACCTGTGAAGGGTATTTCTTTATTGTTAGGTAATGACTTGGCAGGTAGACAAGTTTTTCCTGAAGTGCATTTGACAATGGAGTCAGAGGAACCAGAGGTGAATTCTAACACAGATTCTTCTTGTGTTGTGACTAGAGCTATGGCTAAAAAAATTGATGTGCAGAATGAGGTTGTTACTCATGACTGTTCAACTCAGGATTTGAGTTTTGAGGATGTGTCAGAGACTTTCTTACCTTCGTTGCTTGAACAAGATTCTGGGAGTAATTCTGACTATGAAGATTTATCTCTGTCTCGGAAGGAGATGATAGCAGAGCAGAATAGAGATCCTGAGATTATAAAATTAAGGGAACAAGCTTTACCAGGTAGTGAAATTGAGAAGGTGTCAGTAGGATATTACTTGGAAAAAGGAGTGTTGATGAGGAAGTGGAGGTCGCCTACAATTCCTGCAAGTGAGGAATGGAATGTTGTTTACCAGGTGGTTGTTCCTAAAGTTTATCGGAATGAGATTTTGACTTTAGCTCATAGTGTGCCTTTAGGTGGACATCAAGGGGTAAGGAAAACTGTGGACAAGATTTTAAAATATTTTTACTGGCCTGGTCTAAGAAGAGATGTGGCGATGTTTTGTAAGACGTGCCATACTTGTCAAATTGTGGGTAAACCAAATCAGGTTACACCAGTAGCTCCATTACAACCTATTCCAGCATTTGGTGAACCGTTTTCTAAAGTTATTGTAGATTGTGTTGGTCCATTACCAAAGACAAAAACTGGTTATCAGTATTTGTTGACTATCATGTGTACTTCGTCTAGGTTTCCAGAGGCAGTACCACTTAGGAATATAAAAGCTAAAACTGTGACGAAGGCTCTTATAAAATTCTTTACTTATTTTGGATTGCCTAAGGAAATACAAACTGATCAAGGCAGTAATTTTATGTCTGGATTGTTTCAACAGATAGTTTATAAATTGGGAGCTAAGCAAATTACTTCGTCTGCATACCATCCAGATTCGCAAGGTGCCTTGGAGAGGTTTCATTCTACTCTCAAGAATATGATTAGGACATATTGTGTGGAAAATGAAAGTGACTGGGATGAGAGAAAAACTTACTTTTATTTGCAGTAAGGGAATCGGTACAGGTATCTTTGGGTTTTAGTCCATTTGAACTTGTGTTTGGGCATAGAGTTAGGGGACCTTTAGCTTTATTTAAGGAACAGTGGATTAGTAAGGAAGTGCATACTAATTTGTTGGACTATGTTTTGAAATTTAAAGACAGGTTACATAAAGCTTGTAGTTTAGCCAAGGAAAATTTAAAGTTGGCTCAGGAGAAAATGAAAACTTGGTATGATAAGGAAGCTAGGATGAGGATGTTTAAGCCTGGAGATAAGGTGTTGGTTCTTTTCCCAGTGCAGACAAATCCTTTACAAGCTAGATTTCATGGTCCTTATGAAATTGTGTCTAGAATCAATGATGTGGATTATGTAATAAAAACTCCAGATCGTAAAAGGTCAACACAACTTTGCCACATAAATATGATTAAACCATATTTTGAGAAACAATCTGATACTGTGACTGTTGTGGTTAGTGAGAATGAGTTTGATTTAACTGGGAACATGATAGATGATTCATCTGACTTTCATTCTAAATCTAACATTGTTTCTATTAGGTTACCTAATTCGACCATTCTGTAAAATATGGATGAGAAATTAGCACATTTACAGTTAGAGCAGAAACAACAGATGAAGGAATTGATTTTTAAGTATAAGGATTTGTTTCCAGATGTTCCGAGAAGGACTACTATAGCTTCACATGATGTAGATGTTGGAGATGCCAAACCTATTAAACAACATCCATATAGGATGAACATGGAAAAATGTGAACTTGCTGAGAAAGAAATTGAATACATGTTAGAGAATGATATTATTAGACATTCTAACTCGAATTGGAGTTCGCCATGTGTTATGGTGCCAAAACCTGATGGTAGTATTAGGTTTTGTACGGACTATAGGAAGGTGAATGCTGTAACGAAAACAGATGCATATCCAATTCCTAGAGTAGATGATTGTGTAGATAAGGTTGGAAAAGCAAAGTTCCTTACAAAGATTGATTTATTGAAAGGGTATTGGTGTGTTCCATTAACGGACAGAGGTAGAGAGATTTCTGCATTTGTAACTCCATCTGGGTTATATGAGTATAATGTTCTTCCATTTGGGATGAAGAATGCCCCAGGTACTTTCCAGAGGATGATTAACTCTGTGATTCAGGGATTGAAAGATACTGATGCTTATATTGATGATTTAGTGACAGGAAATGATACTTGGGAAGCACACATTATTGCGGTGGAGAAATTGTTTGAAAAGCTTTCAAAAGCTAACTTGACTATTAATTTAGCCAAGAGTGAATTTGGACATGCCACTGTGACTTACCTTGGTTATGTTGTAGGTCAAGGTAAGGTAGCTCCTGTTCAGGCAAAAGTTCAGGCAATTTTAGAGATTCCCACTCCGACGGGGAAAAACACTCTCAGAAGATTTTTGGGAATGGTAGGATATTATCGAAAATTTTCTAAGAATTTTGCTAATGTTGCCCTTCCATTAACTAACCTTCTGCAGAAGAATGTGAAGTTTGTGTGGACAGTGCCTTGTCAGGAAGCATTTGAAAAATTGAAAACAATGATATGTCAACAACCTGTGCTTAAGGCACCTGACTTTGGAAAACCTTTTTCATTAGCTGTAGATGTTAGTGATGAAGCTGCGGGAGCAGTATTGATGCAAAGGAATGAGGATGATGAGGTTGATCATCCAGTAGCTTACTTTTCAAAGAAATTTAATAAGCATCAAAGAAACTATTCAACAATAGAGAAATAATTGTTATCTCTTGTTTTAGCTTTGGAATATTTGGAGGTATATGTTGGTGCAACTCAAAAACCACTTATTGTTTACACTGATCATAATCCGTTAGTTTTTTTGAGTAAGATGAAAAACAAAAAAACAGAAGATTATTAAATTGGAGTTTGATGTTACAAGAGTACAATATTGTGATAACTCATATTAAAGGTAAAGATAATGTGGTTGCTGATTGTCTATCTCGATGTTGAATGTACAATGTAATTTTTTTTATGGAGTGTTTTTTTTAAATTGTAACACTCCTACTGTATTGTATGTTGTAAGATGTTATATGATGGTATTGTATATTGTGTATGTTATAATTTATACATTTGTTTTTTCTTGTGAGTAATTGTTAAAAATTTTTGTTCTTGTCAGACCAAAAATGTTTTTTTTTGGAGGGAGGTGTTACGTACCCGTGACACATGACAGTGGTACCCTTGTCACGTGACTGGGGTTGAAGTTATACTGGACTTGAGGTAATGGTCTTGTGATGGTGGAGTGACGTCATTTTCCCGCCAGTAGAGGTCATGTGACAGGTTTTTTTTTACAGGTTATAAAAGGAAGACCCACCCTGTCAGGTGGGGCAGTTCGTGGCTAGATTTGCCAAGATGACTTCATGTCACTGCGTGATTTAACGTGATGACGCAGTTTAGTTAAAAATGAAGTTTTATATAATGCCTAAAGTTTAAAAGGTCATCGCCAACAGTTTCTTTGCTGATGGAGAGTGAAGATAAAAGTTTGGAAAATAAAAGTCGAGGCGAATCGATTTTCGACGGTGGAAAAGTTCGACCTTATTTGATGCTCATTCGGAAGGATTTCGTTGACTGTTCTCGTGTTAATCTCCACTGGGAATAGCGGGAGATTGAGGACAGAGTGTGGAAGAAGAGGTTAGTGCCATTAAACCATTACGTTTCATAAAAATTCGACGTGGGAAAGTTCGACGCCGGGGGGAATCGAAGGACAACGACGTGGAAGAGAATTTAAATCGCTTTTAAAAAGTCTCTCCTTTTAAATGGACTGTGAGCTTTTGAACTTTCGGCATACCGCTTTAAAGAACTGTTTTTTTCAACATCGTTTTAAGAACTGTTTAAGCTGTCGCACAGCAGCTGTTTTCCGGTCACGTTTGAGTTTGTTTACTTTTGAGGGGGTTTGTTTTCAGTGTTTAATAAAAGTGTTATTTGTTATGAAAACCCTTGCCTAACTGATCTATATTTATTGTTGCCTGAATACGTAACAATAGGTTAAGTGAGCTCCGCCTTTTCTCCTTGGAGTGACGGAGGATGAAAAGTGACCTGATAGAGGTGTACAAGATAATGAAAGACATTGATCATGTGGTTAGTCAGAGGCTTTTCCGCAGTGTTGAAGTGGCTAGCACGAGAGGACATATTTTTAAGGTGCTTGGAAGTAGGTACAGAGGAGATTTCAGGGGTAAGAGTTTTTACGCAGTGAGTATTGAGTGCATGGAATCGGCTGCCGGCAGCAGTGGTGGAGTTGGAATCCATAGGGTCTTTAAGAGACTCCTGGATGGCTACTTAGAGCTCAGAAAAATAGAGGGCTATGGGTAAAGCCTAGGTAGTTCTAAGGTAGGGACATGTTCGGCACAGCTTTGTGGGCTGAAGGGCCTGTATTGTGCTGTATTCTCCATATTATATTATATCATATCATATTATATTCCTGTATTCTCCATATCTGAAGATAGACTGTCCACTGACATTTTTTATAAACCCACTGACTCCCATAACTACCTTGATTATACCTCTCTCCACTCTGCCAAATGTAAAAATGCTAATCCCATTTCATCAGTCTCCGCCGCATCTGTTCCCAGGATGAGGCTTTCTGTTCCAGGACATCCCAAATGTCCTCTTTCTTTAAGGATCGTGGTTTCCCTTCTGCCGTCATCAATGATGCCCTCACCCGCATCTCCTCCATTTCCCACACTTCGGCCCTTATCCCATCCTCCGGTCACCACAACAGCGACCATGTTCCCCTTGTCCTCACCTACCACCTCACCAACTTCCGATTCCAGCATATTATCCTCCGAACCTTCAACAGGACCCGATCACTAAGGACATCTTTCCCTCTCTACCCCTCTCTGCTTTTCGCAGGGATCATTCCCTCCAGGACTGCCTGGTCCACATGTCCCTCCCCACAGATCTCCCACCTGGTACTTATCCCTGCAAGTGTAAGTTATACACCTGCCCCTACACCTCCACTCTTACCACCATTCAGGTCCCCAAACAGTCCTCCCAGGTGAGGCAACACTTCACTTCTGAGTCTGTTGGGGTTATCTATTGCATCCGGTGCTCCCGGTGCGGCCTCCTCTACATCGGCGAGACCCCACGCAGATTGGGGGACCGCTTCGTCAAGCACCTCCGCACCGTCCGCCACAACAGACAGGATCTCCCGGTTGCCACCCACTTCAACTCTGCTTCACATTCCCATTCGGTTATGTCCATACATGGCCTCCTCTACTGGCATGATGAGGAGCAATATCTCATATACCGTCTGGGTAGTCTCCAGCCCCTTGGTATGCACATCGAATTCTCCAATTTCTGGTAATTCCCTCCCTTTCCCTTCCCGCATCCCACTTTCACTCTGCCTCCTCTTCTAGCCTCCTATCACCTCTCATGATTCTGCCTTCTTCTACCCACCCACAGTGCTTTCCCCTTATATTCCTTCTTCACCTCTCCTGTCTATCCCCTCCCTGCTTCCCCTCCCCGACCCCTTGATCTTTCCTCTGATTGGTTTTCCGCCCTCCTCCCACATTGTTTATGGGGCCCCTGCCCCCTCCTTCTTCAGTCCTGACGAAGGGTCTCGGCCCGAAACGTTGACTGCTCGTTTCAACGGATTCTGCCCGACCTGCTGAGTTCATTCAGCTTGTTTGTACGTGTTGATTTGACCATAGCATCTGCAGTATACTTTGTGTTTCCTGTATTCTGCTGTATGTTTTCTATGTTTCTATGCTTCTACTGATCACATTAATGTTCAGTGTCAGACACCCAGTGACTGTAAACGCAATCTCCCACAGTCTGGTACTTACCACAGTTTCTGTATTTTACACTCCAGGTTCCTCAGAGCCGCAGACACCAGTTTCACTCCTGAATCTCCCAGTTCATTCTGCCCAAGGCTAAACACAAACAAGTTGATGAACAGTGATTGAAACCATGGGTCTGAGGGAATTTCTCTCACTGGGATATTTCAGGAAACATTAAACCCTTCAGTAAATCACTGATTGGAGTTCCCATCACTGTCAATGTCCCTCACTGCCCTGCTCCAGGGTATTGGCCGAATGTCAGTAATTTAGTCTGTCGGTGTGACCCTGTAAATTCCACATATTCGGTCTCATTCCCCGATGGTTAGGAAAGTGTTCCTGACGTGAGAGGGTTGGGAGGGGCAGGGATGAAGGATGGGAGAAAGTCCCACAGTGAGGAAGATTTCTGAATGGGGAAATGTCGATGGGAGACGGTGGAAGAGTCCCCACCTGAGGAAAAGGGATAGGGAGACAGAATCTGCAGGAGGAAGGGGGATGGGGATGAGAGGGTGTGAAGGGGCAAGAGCGGGCGAGAGAGGGGAGAAAAGTCCCACAGCAGTATACGGATGGGAAAAGATAATCCAATCAGATGAGATCATCCAGAAATGGATCGTACGGGAGGTGTGGTCTGAACTGAGGCCCACAGTTGGGAGAGGAGTTGCACCCATGGGGTCTGGGTATCTGGTAGTGAGCACAGTCACACAGGTGGACTGATGGTTATAGTCACACACGGGGAAGGGCAGGGGAGGACAATCTGACAATGGTATTTCTTTACTTCTCACTGGGACAGTCTGCTGACGGTCTCTTGTCCCTCACCGGGAAGGGGGTGTGAATCTCTGACCCACTGCTGCAGTCAGTGTCGGTCTAGGTGTCAGTAACAGTGAGAAGGAACATTGTCAACGGACGTGTCACAGGCAGCGAGATACACGGCCATTCCTGTGAATTACTACCATTAAACTAATGGCCGTTGTCCACTGATCTGATGAAGTCTCCAACATCCCTTCACAAGGAACCACAGAACCCTCCCATCCTTGGGGAATTACTGACTGATCTCCTGGTTATTTGTCACAATTCATCACAATCTGATTTGCTACAGTTTTACCCAATTCCCTTTACATTGAACCAACACAATGGAACAGATTCACAGTTCAGAGTAAGAGATAAATCAAGTTACCTCAACACCTGGCACTTGTGCAGCCCGGGTCCCAGCCGCTGGATTCCTTCACACTGAATGTGGCAGCTCTCCAGGTCGAGGTGTTTTATTGTATCACAGAGTCCGATGACATGAGACAGGACTGCGCAGTCAATCGGGGTCAGTGTCATTCCACTGAATGAAAGTGTTTCCACAGATCCAAGTGCGTCCTGAGCCAGTACACGATTCTGAGACTCAAACAGATAGTGCAATGTGTTCAGGAGGCTCCTTTTACCAGCTTCACTCTCTGTGTTTCCACTCTGGCGTTTAAACTCCTCCTTCACCCAGTCAATCACCCGGCAGGTTGTCTGATGAGGAAATGCACCCAGAAACTCCTCCAGGCACCGAGCTGTCATTGGGGAGGAGAGACCAGCAACAAAACGGAGAAATACTTCAAATTGCCCATCCTTCACGCAGTGGGTTTCAGTGAGGAGTTTCATAATATCTCTGCAATCTGGGATCAGGAATTGTGCGACTGCAGCTACAAACTCTTGGATGGTGAGGTGTGGGAATGTGTACACCACGCTCTGGGCAGAATCGTCTCTCTCCAAAAGCTCCATCAGGAACCCGGACAGGAACTGGGAAGGCTGCAGATTGTACTTGATCAAATCTCCACCTGTAAACACAATTCTCCTCTCGGCCACTCCTCTGAAGGCCATCTGACCAACCCTGAGTAACACATCACGGGGGTTCTCAATCTCACGGCCGTGATTTTTCAGGATGTTGTAAATATAGTAGGAGTACAGTTGGGTGATGGTCTTGGGAACTCGCTGTGGGTCTCTGACTCTTTGTGTGAAGAAGGGACCCAGTGCCAGAGCGAGGATCCAGCAGTAGGAGGGGTTGTAGCTCATGGTGTACAGGATCTCATTCTCCTTCACGTGTTTGAAAACAGCTGCTGCCACCATTTGATTTTCAAAATGCCTGATGAAATATTCCTTCCGTTTCTCACCAACAAATCCCATGATTTCAGCCCAGACCCTGATCTCTGCCTTCTCCAATAAATGTAACGCAGTGGGGCGGGTGGTCACCAGCACTGAACACCCTGGGAGCAGCTTGCCCTGGATTAAACTGTACACAATGTCAGACACTTCACACCACCACTCGGGATCTGGACACTGGTGCTTGGGTTCTGTATCTCTCCGACTGTCAGCAAAATCGATTCTGTGTTTGAATTCATCCAAACCATCGAATATAAACAGCAAGCCCTCTGGGTTCTTCCAGACCTCTCTCAGGAAATTCCCAAAGTAAGGATACTGATCAAGAATCAGATCCCTCAGGTTTATTCTATTGTTAATGGAGATTAAATCCCGGAATTTGAAACTGAAGACAAACTGGAACTGTTGATATATTTTCCCCGTGGCCCAGTCATAAACAATCTTTTGAACCATTGTTGTTTTCCCGATCCCTGGGTCTCCGGCCACTGCCGCTGAACTCCCTGATTTGGATTTACTTCGGGAAAAGCTGCCCTGGAACAACTGATCCGTCCGGAGTTTTTCCAGGTGTCCACGGAGATATTTTTCTCTCCACTCCTCATGGTCTCTGCCTCTTGCCCGCAGCTCATGTTCCACCAGTCTCCGATCTCGAACAGAAGAAATGACCGTGAGCTCAGCGTATCGATCAACCAGCTGGAAAACCTTCACCTTCTCCCTCATCAGGATGGTGTTCACTCTCAGTGTTTCAGTTTGTGCCCGCAGAGTCTCCTTGTGTTTCTGTTGAACATCTTCCATGGGAACAGACAGTGGACAAGCTGTTAGATGCCTCAACTCAGTACTCAGTATTTAAACACACAAGCGTTAGCTCAAAGCTATTGCATTAACTGGATTCATCAATGGATGCTCGTACAGTAAATTTCATTAACAGACCCCTGACTGGACAGAGAGGCCTGGTCTAGATAAACACCAGATCATCACTTTTCCACATTAACTGTGCTGTAAAGGTGAGTATTTCCCTGGTAGTTTACTGATCCCCGATTGTCTCGTACTGGACAAACACCCACTACTGCCACGGCTATCATTGTTCCTGTGGAAGAACTTTGAAAGCGCGATGTTGATGTGGTGTATGGAGATGTAGAAAAGGTTAGTGGGCATCCTCTCAGAGGAAGTGGTCTGGGAATCACAGTTCCCCCTCCCACCATCATTAATTCAAATTGCAAAGTATATTTGTTCACTGGCACGTGCACTGTGGGTGGGTGATTGGGGGAGAAAATGTCAATAAAACTGTTCAGGAGGTTGAGACAGTCAGCATTTTGACACAAAACACAGACAATTCCCCCGTCCATCATCACAGATGCTGCTCAACTCACTGAGTTCCTCCGGAAAATGGTTTGAGACGGCAGATCTGCAGTCTCGTGTCTCTGTAAGGGTATGTATTGTAAATTCTGAACAGACTGAAGATACACAAGTGTAAAGGAGAAGGAAATAATTGTTATTCCGGATCTGATGCAGCACAGAAACTCAGATAAAGAACACAATGGAAAACACAATAAATATAAATACATACGATACAGGAGTCACTCCGACCTCAGGTGGTTCTGATAGAAAATTGTCAAACCGTGCTGGTGGTGGGGTGGGGGTTGTTAGTTGTGGAGGGGTGGCTTAGTCATTGGAGGTGTTGATCAGTCTTACTGCTTGAGAAAAGTAACTGATTTTGAGTCTGGTGGTCCTGCTGTGGATGCTACGTAGCTTCCTCCCTCATGGTAGAGGGTCAAACAGCCCATAGGCAGGATAGGTGGGACCCTTCCTCCCTCATGGGAGAGGGGCAAACAGCCCATAGGCAGGATAGGTGGGATCCTTTTTGAAGCTCCTGGCCTTTTTCCGGAGCCTTCCTGTATATACGTTCCTGATGGATGGTAGGCTGGGGATGCCGGTGATGCGTCGGACAGTTTTGACTACCCGTTGTAGAGCCTTCCAGTCCACCACAGTTATGCAGCATGTTGGCCTGCCCTCTGCAGCTCCGCTGTTGACGGACGGGAGTGTGGATGTGAGTACAGGTCAGACAATATCTGTGGAAATGGGAGATGCTACTGGTCTATGACTTTAAACACAAGTTTGAAAACCGTGCTGATTTCTTGTCGGGTGGTGAAGAAGAGAGCAGAGACCGAGGAATTTTGGTAGCAGGTAGTTCAGGATTTCAGTTGTCACAGGATCTGGATAGAACATAGAACAGCACAAGAATAGGCCCTTCGGCCCACGACGTTGGTGCCAGCATGATTCCACATTAAACTGTGATGTTTAAATGTTCTCCCCATTTAGCTAACAATCTGCACTATTGTTCCTTTTACCAAAATACATTACCATACATTTCCCAATACTGTATTCCATCTGCCACGTTTTGTCAATTCTTCTAATTTGTCTAAGTCTTGCTGCAATTCCATTGCTTCCTCAGCTACCCCTTCACCTATCTTAGTATCATCTGCAAACTTTGCCACAGAGCCATCAATTCCATTATCAAAATCATTGACAAACAATGTGAAAAGTAGCGGTCCCGATACTAACCTAGGAAAATCACTAATCATCAGCAGAAACAGAAAAGGCCCATTTTATTCCCACTCCCTGCCTCCTACCCTCAGGCCATTCCTCTATCCGTGCCAGTAGCTCTCCAGTAACGCCATCGGATTGTATCTTGTTAAGCGGCCTCATGTGTGGCAACATATCAAACACCTTCTGAAAATCCACCCTGCTTGGTATTTACTCAACGAATTCTAGCAAATTTGTTAAGGAAGATTTCCCTTCATATAACCTATACGGACTTTGACTTATTTTATCTTAGTCTCCGAATCTCGAAACCTAAACACTAATAATTGAATTGACTTTATTTCTTACATCCTTCACATACATGAGGAGTAAAAATCTTTATGTTACGTCTCCATCTGAATGTGCAATGTGCAATCATTGTAATTTAAAATAATTTATAGACTCAACAGTTTCCCAATCACTTAGCTTAGGCTAACTGACCTATAATTCCACAAACAAGAGAAAATCTGCAGATGCTGGAAATCCAAGCAACACACGCAAAATGCTGGAGGAACTCAGCAGGCCAGGCAGCATCTATAAGGAGAAGAACTGTCGACGTTTCAGGCTGAGACCCTTCGTCAGGACTAACTGAAAGGAAAGATACTAAGAGATTTGAAAGTAGTGGGGGGAAGGGTGAAATGCAAAATGATAGGAGAAGACTGGATGGGGTGGGATGAAGCTAAGAGCTGGAAAGGTGATTGGCGAAAGTGATACAGAGCTGGAGATGGGAAAGGATCATCGGACAGGAGGCCTCGGGAGAAAGAAAGGTGGGGGAGAGCACCATGGAAAACAGGCAACCAATTAAATATGTCAGTGATGGGGTAAGAAGGGGAAGGGGGCATTAACAGAAGTTAGATAAGTCAATTTTCATCCCATCAGGTTGGAGGCTACCCAGCCGGTATATAAGGTGTTGTTCCTCCAACCTGAGTTTGGATTAATTTTGTCAGTAGAGGAGGCCATGGATAGACATATCAGAATGGGAATGGGATGTGGAATTAAAATGTGTGGCCACTGGGCGTAGTCTGTTGCTGCTGGTTCGTTTCTGAAGCATTATGGTTTGTAACAAAATGGGGCCTGCGTCTGGGATATGAACAAATTTAAGGATTGATTTATTATCGATTTCATTGGGGAAATCCCTTTTGATTTATTTGTGTGTGGAAAACGAGCAGCAATGGATGTTGATAGATATCTGGAAGTGTGAACCTTTCAGGCATTAAAGTACTCCAGAAGGATTGAGTTGTTGAGTATTGCTAAAACGTTAATACTTGCTAAGGTGAAATTGACAATGAGGAGGGCACAGATGCAGAGGATAATGGCTGAACATTATGTATCTAAGGGTGTGTTTAAAGTGGAGGAGTTGGAGGTGTTTCCTGAAAGTAAACCTAGTGAGCTTGAGCTCCAGTACAAGTTAGAAAACTTAAAGATGGAGGCTCCGGAAAGGCAGAGGCAGTTTCAGGCTGGAGAGGCAGAAAAGCAGAAAGAAAATTCTCTTACAAAGTGTAATTAAGGGGAAGGCTTAGCAAGCCTATTCTGCTTTGACAGTTGCTGAAGCAGCTTATTATTTATTTATCTATGCTGCCCCAGTTGACGTTTCGGGCCGAGATGCTTCGGCAGGACCAGAGACAAAAATCTGAGTAGATTTGAAAGGTGGCGGGGGGTGGGGGAGGGTGGGCAGAGAGAAATGCCAGGCGATAGGTGAAACTTGGAGAGGAAGGGATGAAGCAAAGATCTAGAAAGTTGATTCTTGATAGAGACAGAAGGCCACGGAGAAAGAAAAAAGTGGGGTGGGGGTTGCACCAGAGGGAGGCGATGGACAGGCAAGGAGATAACATGTGAGAAGTACGAGGGCATGGGGAACGGTGAAGGGGGAGAGGAAGCTTTACTGGAAGTTTGAGAAATCGATATTCATGCCAGGAATTGGAGGCTACTCAAACGGAGCATAAGTTGTTCCTCCTCCAACCTGAGTGTGGACTTATCCCGGCATTGGAGGAGGCTGACATATCGGAATGAGAATGGGAAGTGTAAATAAAACGGGTGGCCATTGGGAGATCCCACTTGTTCTGGCGGACATAGTGTAGATGCTCGGCGAAACGGACTCCCAATCTACGTCGGTCTCAACGAAATACAATAGGTCATACCGAGCTCATCTATGCCTCTGTCTGGTGCTTGCTCCATCCCTTTCTTTCCTTTCTTCCATGGCCTTCCGTCTCTTTCACTAACCAACTTCCTAGCTCTTTGCTCATCACTCCCCCTCCAAGTCCCACCTATCGTCTGGCGTATCTCTCTACCCTCCCAGACCGCCCTCCACCTTTCAAACCCACCCCTCAGCATGTTTTCCCCAGTCACACCAAATTTTCTCGGCCCGAAAAGTTGACTGAACTTTCTCCACAAACGCTGCCTGGTCTGCTGAGTTTCTCTATCATTTTCTGTGTGTTAGCCTATAATTTCAATTGTTTTGCCTTCATCTCTTCTTTGCTGCCTTTCATCCGAAATCAATGAAATTTCCATTCACTTTTGCTACATTATATTGCGTTTCCTCTTCTTTTATGTAGACCCCTGCTGCCTCCTGAGGGGTCATTTACATTAATCTCCCTGATCTCACAGTGTGTCTGGACCCTGTTAGGGAAGTGTGTGTTCTCACAGAGTTTCAGGTCCCTGTCAGGGGTGTGTGGGGTCTCACAGTGTGTCAGGACCCTGTCAGGCGTGTGTGGGGTCTCACAGTGTGTCAGGACCCTGTCAGGGGTGTGTGGGGTCTCACAGTGTGTCAGGACCCTGTCAGGGGTGTGTGGGGTCTCACAGTGTGTCCGGACCCTGCCAGGGATGTGTGGGGTCTCACAGTGTGTCAGGACCCTGTCAGGGGTGTGTGGGGTCTCACAGTGTGTCAGGACCCTGTCAGGGGTGTGTGGGATGTCACAGTGTGTCAGGACCCTGTCAGGAGTGTGTGGGGTCTCATAGTGTGTCAGGACCCTGCCAGGGATGTGTGGGGTCTCACAGTGTGTCAGGACCCTGTCTGGGGTGTGTGGGGTCTCACAGTGTGTCAGGACCCTGCCAGGGATGTGTGGGGTCTCACAGTGTGTCAGGACCCTGTCTGGGATGTGTGGGGTCTCACAATGTGTCAGGACCCTGTCAGGGGTGTGTGGGGTCTCACAGTGTGTCAGGAACCTGCCAAGGATGTGTGGGGTCTCACAGTGTGTCAGGACCCTGTCAGGGGTGTGTGGGGTCTTACAGTGTGTCAGGACTCTGCCAGGGGTGTGTGGGGTCTCACAGTGTGTCAGGACCCTGTCAGGGGTGTGTGGGATGTCACAGTGTGTCAGCACCCTGTCAGGGGTGTGTGGGGTCTCTCAGAGTTTCAGGTCCCTGTCAGGGGTGTGTGGGGTCTCAAAGTGTGTCAGGACCCTGTCAGGGGTTTGTGGGGTCTCACAGTGTGTCAGGACCCTGTCAGGGGTGTGTGGGGTCTCACAGTGTGTCAGGACCCAGGCAGAGGTATTTGGGTCTCACAGTGTGTCAGGACCCTGCCAGGGACGTGTGGGGTCTCACAGCATGTCAGGAATCGGTCAGTGGTGTATGGGGTCTCAGAATGTCAGGACATGTGGTGTCTCCATTCAATGTATTCAGCTGTGATAGGGAGTGTAAGTAAAGTTTGATCATCGACATATTTACTTTAGAGAATGTGACCGTGGTGGAAATGATGCTCTTCAATTATCAGGGAGTGCATCTGTTTCATATTCATAAATGGATGTGGGAATTTCACTGTCGTGTCTGTTCCCTCGGCAAACAACAAGAGTAATAGTGACGAACAAGCTTGTAGCAATTTACCAATCCCTTGGTGCAGGGAAACTGAGGGATTTCATGGACCGGATGTGGACTGGAACAGCATTAACAGAGGTGACAGAGATGTGAGTAGTTTGTAAACTTCCTGATTCGTATATTTCTGCTCCCATATTTAAATTATCGTCTTTGGCATTTGTTCTTGTAAATGAGGGAGACTGAACCAGGGTTCTGACCGAGATTTCTTATATTTCTTTTAAGAGCTTTGAATAATCAGATAAATCATGGGCTACTGTAAGATTAATAATGTTCTGATATTTGCCTTTCCTACGCTCTCTCCTCTGTTAAATGTGCAGTTGAGTGATCCAACTCAGTCTGCGATGTTGAGGTCTTATAATCTCTGAGCCCATGCACTGCCCTGGGCTCCATTTTCACGGACATGATGGGCTTATGGATGTAGTGACCTTCCCATCCAGACGGTCACAGTTTAACTAATTGCAATATTATTTATAGATATTTTCAGTCCTTTGCACTTTGCTTGCCGCGATCCCACAACCCTCGGTTTCCCTGTCCTAATTCCCATCTCTCACCCTTCCACAGTGTCTATCACACAGCACTGGCAGACAGGAATTTCAGCTTCTGTGGACTGAGCTGAGGAATATGTCCCCCAGTCTCACCCTCTCTAACGCTGTAGCAGTGTTTGCACTAGGGAGTGCAGATGTGAACACAGCGGGGTTCATCTGCTGCTCTGTGGTTGAACAGACCAGTTGGGATGTTACCTGCTTCTCTAATTAAAGTGATGCTATTATTACTATTCTGTGACTGGAACTTCAGTGGACGCCCAACTCTATGAAAAAATAATCTGCAGGAACTGAGGGAGTTTAGAAAATGGCTAAGGATGAGGCTGTTCAGGAGGGGGCAGTGGCTGGCAAGAGAAGGTTTTGACTTTTTGGTGTGAAGAAATATAAGCCTTTTTTTCATTCTCCAGATCGCCCCCTTCTCCACTCAGACTCCGGTGGGATCTGTAGTTGCAGGCCCCAGAGTGGTGTGACCACTTTCCTCAAACTCGCCAGCTCTCTGCCTCTTTCCTCAAAATGCCCTGTGAAAACTCTCTCTCTAACAAAATGTTTCCCTGCGTCTCACTGTGTTCTCTGTCACAGTGCCAGAATTTACCTGGTCAGATCCTTGTGGCTCAACAGCTGAACCGCCAGACGCAAATTACAACCGTTGGTGGAAACAGAGGTCAAGTTTCAACTTGATGAACTCTGTTTCAGCCTCATCTGGGCCATTGCGTACCGTTCCGATCGCCCCACTACCGGAGGGATGATGAGGCTTTAGAGAGGGAGCAGAAGGGGTTTACCAGGATGCTGCCTGGTTCAGAGGGCATGTGCTGTCATGAGAGGCTGGAAATATTTTGATTGTTTTCTCCAGATCATCGGAGGCCGAGGGGAGCTCTGACACAGGTTTACAAGATTATGAGAGGCATAGATAGAGTGGACAGAGACAATCGGTTTCCCACAGTTGAAATATCTAGTACCAGGGGGAATACATTGAAAAAGAGAGTGAGTGTAGAAGGAAGGGGAATGTGAGGGGTAGGATTTTTAATCAGAGAGTCGTGGTTGCCTGGAACGCACTGCCCGGTAAGGTGGTAGAGTCAAACTATTAAAAGCATTTTAAGAGACATTTGGATAGGCACATAGATGTAAGGAGGATGGAGGCATATGGACATTGTGCAGGAAGGAGAGATTAGAGTTTGGGTATGTCTGATTTACTTCTCAGCTGTTTCGACACAATATTATTTGCCTAATGGCCTATTCCAGTGTTTTAATCTTCAATGTTCAATGCATGTTCACTTACCTTTCAGCTCACTGAGAACCTTCAGTAAACCTTGAGCGGGATTTGATGGATGGGAGGGATCACAACCTGTTTGAATTTAAACAGATTGAGGGAATGATGTGTAAAATTTTAAAGTGTACTTTATTCAATCAAAATTTGAATTAATCGCTGATATTATCTCACCATATATCTGCATTTCCTTCAGTATTTTGTCCAACATTGGAGCATCATTCCGCATTTTCACGAAGGTTTCCCACATCACCCTCCGGGCGCGGGAGCCTTTCTCCATCACTAGGCTCAGGAGGAGTTTAGAACTGTCCGCCCTCTCTCCCTTATTAGCGAGATCAGAGATTATCTGTGAAGAGTAACAGTGAACATATTGGGGACTGACAGATTCACACAGAGAATGAGAAGTAAATGATGTGCTCTGTAACGGGATCACACTGAGCAGTCACCCGGACGGGTGCTGATCCTGTCTGGACATGGACTGTACATTCTGAGTGCAGAGCACACGGAGGGACATTCACCGTGAACCTGGTCCACCAGTCAATGAGATCCTGGCTGGTCTGTGACCGCTTCATTGACGTGGCTCCAAATCCGTAAATAATTCCTCACCGGTTTTGACAGTGTAAAACAGAAATCAGAAAATAACGATCACAGATGAAGAAATAAAACAGGAGTTTTTTTTATGACGAAGTGAGCGGTCACAGAGAAGTTGCAGAAAAGATGACGACGCCAGTGTCCAACATGACAGCGGATTACTGGAGGATATGTGATACCTTTCCTTTGCCTTTTCCAGTGGAGGTTTATTCACACTGCAACATGGCAGTATTCCCCGATCTACACCGCTTGCCGTTAGGGACTGTAACAGAATTATCTCCACCCAGAACAGAACACACTCGAGCTCCTGTGGCACCCACTGATGATGTCCCCGTTCTCACTGACATCCTGCCGTCACGCTGCACGGTCTTCCCAAACCGAAACCTCCTGACATATTTCCATTTAATACTGTGAGCCCACACAACTGTTACCTGCTCAACTCACTCTGAACATTGAGCAGCCACCCACCAGTCCGCGGGGTCTTTTCACCCCTTTCTATCACTGCTTCAGAGTCACATGTTTGTGATTGTATGTACAGTATTTATTTCCCAGTTGTTCTTTTATCTAAATTAATACCTGATGAGTGAGAGTTCCGACACCCATCAGTCCTGTGATGTGTGAAAATTCAAACCCATTCTCCCTCCCACTCACCCGATGTTCCTCTCCGCTGAACTGATTCTCGGCCGTTAACGCCAGGCTCACTCCGTGCACCCCTCCTTCCATCGCCTGCTCCAGCCTGTCCCGGTAGAAGTCCGTTAACCGCAGCAGCTGGGAATCATTGCAGCTCGCCAGGAGCTCGGTGATCGCTGAGCTCGGACCTGTGAAAGACAATGAGGAGCATTAAAGAAATTACCGTACCTATACTGGGCAGTAACTTTCTCTCTGGAACCCCAAAATCACCAAACACAGTCCGGAATATATATATATATCGGGACGGGGAGGGGTGTAGTGAGGAATGAGCTTGGGCCGGAGGGTGGGGGGCGCAGGGCATGTAGGAGAGGGTATAGTTCAATCTGTCGAAGGCTGCTCTTTCTTGTCCCCGGGGATACACCTCTCTGTTTGGAAAGGACTCTGTTTATTGCTGAGAATATAGTAACCCATCACAATCAGTCTCCAAGTACTGTCCATCACCACCGCTTTCCTCTGGGTTACTGTCTGCCTGCCTGGTCAACCCCTTCCTCAGCAAATCTCTGAAATTTTTTCACAAAATCCTGGAGGTACTCAGCTTGTCAGGCAGCATCTATGGAGGAGAATAAACAATTAAATTTTCGGGCCAAGGCCCTTTATCGGACTGGAAATGAGGGGAAAGAAATCCTAAATATTGCCACATTACTTTCTATTCCTTGTGATCCTGACGCAAAACGTCGAATATTTATTCCTCTCCATGGATGCTGCCTGACCTGCTGAGTTCTGCCAATATCTTGTGTGTCTTTTTATTGGCCAAAACGTTTAGCATCAGCAGAATGTCTTGTCTTCTGGAGTAACTCGTTATTTAAATGTGCATCACAATCTGTTAGAGGAGCAGGAGCAGACGGTAAATGTACTCCTTCCACGTGTGACTGTGTTTCCCCCAGAGATGTTAACTCTCTCTCTCTCATCTGTCTGCTCGGTTTTCACAAATGTTTTGTGAATTGTCGATATTGAATTAAACACAGACGGAGAATCCGCAAAGTATTTAAAAATTAAAATAACTGCCCAACATACCCGTGTCCTTTCCCGATGTTGACGTCACTGGCTCTCCTTCACTGCTCGCAATTTGATCCATTTTGAGGACAGGTGTGATCAGTGTTTGCTGCTCTGTCACAAAAAAAAATAACAAGAGGATCAAACAATAATTGGGGTTTAGAGGAGAACACAGTTTTGTTTTAAAATGAGGCAAACACTTCCAAACATCTTCGACCTGTCCACTGAAGACTTGACATGGCCTGGTCTACCTGTGCCCATCCACCCACAGTCACACAATGTCCATTTCCGCTCTCTCCATGGATTGTATACTGTGCAGGGATTCCCCGCGATATCTACTCGCTATATTGCTGGCAATTCCCTTTTAGGAACCAATCTTGCGTTTTGGATCGGGAGTGACGTGTCAATGAAATGGCAAGCCAGGTTGAGCAAACAGCGCCCACGGCATTGTTCCTCCAGGTGGCGCTGTGGTGAGTAATGGACAAGTGTTACAGCAGTGTGGGTTAAAACATTTCTGCTGTCCAATTTTACATCTATCCCTATCATCACTGAAGTCTATGAATTTCTCAGTCACACTTGATTTTCACCGTCTCCTTTCAGTTTAACATCGCCTGGCTTTGACACCAATGGTAATATATGGTTTGAGTCTATGTTGAAACACTCTGACATCCTGAACAATGCAATCTCAACCACAGCATCAGGACATCTTGACTGAACCACGATAGTTTCTCCGGCAGGACTTTAAAACCATTATTATCACTGAAAATCGGTCAAGATTTATTTGACCATATCACCTGGTTAGTATCAGATAGTTACATGGCACCTTGTTAAGCACAATGTAGACCCGCCATACATCCAAAACAGCTAGTTGGGAAAATAATCTTTGACATAAATAATATAAAATGCTGGGATTATTCAACAAGACAGACTGTATTTTCATATTTCAGGAGGAAAACCCTGTATCGGAGATGAACCTGTGTGTAGGAGCCGTGTAACTGTTCTCTATCTGCAGTGTATTCTGCGTTGTGTATTTATGATGCTTTTTATGGTAACTTGTCGCATCACTGGGGGTGTGGTAAATGTGAAGGGAATCAGTTACATTTTTGTGCTTTATTCCATGTGGTTCACATCTGGAGACTGAGGGATGTCATATCTTTTGTTATTATCCTACACGTTGAACCTACACTTGGGTACACTTCAGTTTCATCGCTTCAAGATTGTTTGCTGATTGCTAATAAAGGATTGAATACATATCACCGTCATTTGTAACAATCATCACTGGAGCTGAGGGGACGCCATGCAAATATAACAAATCTGTGGGGTCGCCAGTAACGGCAACTTGGTTTGTTAGACTTCACCGCTATATTCTCAACAGATGTTTCTCAATCTGCCGATCATTTAAAATATTCTGATGTACTTAGTGAATACTTTGCTTCGTTATTCACAAGTGAAAAGGACCTTGGGAGTTGTGGAGATGACTTACAGTGGAATGAGACGCTTGTGTGCATAGACTTCAACAAAGAGAATTGCTGGAGCTTTTGAAAGTCATAAAATTCGATAAGTCGCCGAACTGGATGAGATGTACCCCAGGCAACTCTGGAAAGCGAGGGAGGAGATTGCTGAGCCTCTGGCGATGATCGTTGCATCGTCAATAGGGACAGGAAAAGTACCAGAGGATTGGAAGATTGCAAACATTGTTCCCTTGTTGAAGAAAGGGAGTAGAGATAACCCAGGAAATTATAGACCAGTGAGTCTGACTTCAGTTGTGGGCAAGTTTTGGAAAAGATCCTGAGAGGCAGGGTTTATGAGCATTTGGAGAGACATAATCTGATTAGGGATTGTCAGCAAGGCTTTGCTGAGGGCAGGTCATGCCTTATGAACCTGATTGAATTCTTTGACGATGTAACAAAACACATTGATGAAGGTAGAGCAGTGGAAGTACTGTATATGGATTTCAGGAAGAGGTTAGCTAAGGCTCCCCATGGAAAGCTCATTCGGAAAAGAAGGAGGTATGGATCCAAGGCGACATTGCTTTGTGGATCCAGAACTGGCATGCCCACAGAAGGCAAAGTGCCGTTGCATATGGTTCAAATTCTGCAAGGATGATGGTGACTAATAGTGTTCTGTTGGGATCTGTTCTGGAAACCCTTCTCTTTGTGATTTTTACAAATGACCTGGATGAGGAAGTTGAAGAATGGGTTAGTAGGTTTGCTGATGACACAAATGTTGAGAGTGTTGTGGATCGTCTGCAGGGTTGTCAGATGTTACAGTGCAACATAGATAGGATGCAGAACTGGGCAGAGAAGTGGCAGATAGACTTCAATACTGACAGGTATGAAATGGTTAATTTCGGTAGGTCAAATTTGAAGACAGAATATAATATTAATGGTAGGACTTTTGGCAATGTGGAGGATCAGTGAGATCTTGAGGTCTGTGTCGATAGAACACTCAAAGCTGCTGCCCAAGTTGACAGTATTGTTAAGAAAGCATATGGTGTGTTGGCATTCATCAGTCATGGGATTGAGTTCAAGAGTGAGAGGTAATGTTACAGCTATACAAGACCTTGATTAGACCCCGCTTGGGAGTACAGTGTTCAGTTCTGGTCAACTCACTACAGGAAACGAAATGGATGCTATAGAGAGCGCGCAGAAGACATTTACAAGGATGCTGTCTGGATTGGGGACCGTGCCTGATGAGAATAGTTTGAGTGAACTTCAATCCATCGCCCTTACAGACTCCTTGGAGAGGAAGAGCGGCATTAAATAAATTAGCTTTTTGGATCTTTCCCAGGAGTTAGGGTGGTAAACACCTGGCGGGGTCTACGGAGGGAACTCCTTAATGAAAAAGCTCATATCCCGATTTGTTGGTATGCTAAAATGGCAGTTGCTGTCACCAATGAGAGACAAGTAAATCTCACGTCACTTTAAGAGAGATACCGGGCACGCGCAGAATGCTTAAATCGTCTCAACGCCAGCCCGGGAGCGCGAGCGTGACGAAGCTCCGCGAGAGGGCGCGCGTGGCACAGTGGGCGGGGCGGTTAGCTCGTTCGCGTGGTAGACAGGGATACTGCAGAGCCAGGAACAGAGAACAGGGAGCGAATGAGTCATGGTCGATCCGCAACCCGCTGGGGTTCAACATTAACGCACAAATCTCGATGTATATTGTTAATCAATGTAGTGTTTCTTTTCAGTTCCACAATATAATTAATATGCAGAAATTATATTGTCTTACACTAATTGAACTGTCAGAACTTTTCTAGTCAACACAACAAATGCATAAGTGGACCACTCGGCTGATCTGATTTAAACTTTCGTTACACATTCCCCATGTTCATCTCGATAACACTTCAACCCCATTCTTTATAAAGAAACTGGGATTTGAATGGTATCACAGGCTTTAATTTCAGTGTTCAGTGAGTAGAAAGAGTTCCTAACTCCTGCAATTAACACTGGCAAAAAATAGGAGGGTGGGAGGGGGAGTGGGGAGGCGAGCGGAAGCTTTTGCTGCTTTTCACTACATGATGCCCAGTCCACAGCCAGTCTCTCTGGACATTGGATATATCTTAATATCAACAGCTTCATCATGTGACCCAACACGCTGCTTTCCAGCCGAAATCACTGAGTTTAAACCGATTCCTGCAGCTCCAGCAGTCCTGGCTGCAAGGACATTCGTTCACCTCAAGTACAGGTATAACCCATGGTACAGGGTCAAATGGGAACATTGCAAAACCTATTTCCGCTTAATCATAGATTCATAGGTTCTGACAATTTGTTAGTAGAAAAGTACTTGATGACGACAGGGTATGTAAATGTAAATTATTGGTTGGCATCTGCTAGTTTAGACTGAATGAAATGTGGTGCCGGGACATTTGGCTTCGAGAGGGTTTGCTCTTAGCAGAGGCCTGCACGGCAATATACTCGAGGACAAGTATATCATTGCAGCTTGCAATAGACAGAGGAGTCAATGACATGTTGCTGTAGTTCATGGTGATTCCACATTTCTGCAATAACTATAACAGGAAACAAATGCGGCGTCTTATAAAGGGAGGACATTCTCAACGCGTTTTGAGATTATTATGACATAACACAACAAGCAAGGAAACATCAGGAGTGACACGTTTGAAATGAGCAAACAATATGAGGAAGATGCGTGGCTTCACAGAACTGATGCTGACAGCACATTGGCAGATCTGGAATGATTGCAACTGGCATAACTGGCACTTCTAGGTTTATTCAGTCTCTCTCCAGCTATTTCCTATCTTCCTTGGTACAGAAATGTAATGTCTAAAGGACCAGTGTTTGGGTAAATGAGACTCACCAAACTTTCTCCTGACTGAATCAATGGAAACTCCGATTCAGAAGGGTTCTCTCGAATTGGTTCTCTCAGTCCTCGGGCTGGTTTCCTTGTTGCTTTTCCCTTGTCTTCAGTTGTGGTTTGCTTCCAGTTGTGTGCTTTTCTTCCAATAAATCGCTCATCGCAGGTCTAACTTTACCCAGAGAAATAATGAAGTATGTTACTAAAACAAACGAGAACAAAGCATTAATCTGAAATTTAAATCTGGAACGCATATGTCTTGATCAGAGTGAAGAAATCTGTAACTTCCCCTCACTCTTTACAAAGCCTGACATGGGATACAAAAGAACAGACACAAGATGCTGGAGGAACTCATCAGGCCAGGCAGCATCTGTATGTCGACGCTACTCTCTTCCATTGACACTGCCCGGCCTGCTCGGTTAGTCCACCATTTTGTGTGTATTGCTTGGATTTCCAGCATCTGAAGATTTTCTATTGTTTGTGATGGGATACAAGGAAGTCATCGTTCAGTCATGGTATAAGATACAAGTCATAATATGTAAGAGTAGAATTAGGTGATTCGGTCATTCTAGTCTGCTCCATAATCAATCATGAAGGATTATTTTTCCAACACCGTCTTCTTGCTTCCTGCTATAATTCTCAACCTATTTAGCAATCCAGAACATGAATATACCCAACGATCGCCTCCACCGCCCTTTGTGGTAACAAATTCCACAGATCAAACAACCTTTGGCTGAAGTAATTGCTTTCATCTCAGATTTAAAGTAAAGCTTCTTTATTCTGAGGCAGCAACCTTAGTTCCCAGACTCTCGGTCAAATCCAGACACCCTCTTCATTTCCAATGTATCCAGACTTGTTGTTATTCTGTTGGCGTAAATAATCACTCCCGCCCCAACCTCACCCCCCCCCCCAACAACCCTAGATTTTGTGGGGGGGGGGGTTGATTTACTTTTCAGCTGGTCTGGCACAGCATTGTGGCCGAAGGGCCTATTCCTGTGATGTACTGTTCCATGTTCTGTTCCATCTTCAGCATCTTGAGTTTCTGTTTGACTCCCACTGGCAAATAAACAGGTGAGAGTGAGGGGGAACTTCCAAACGTGAATTGAATTCTGAAACCCCGGTCTATGTCTACTGGTGCGTATTTTCTCACAGCTTCTCCCTGTGAGCGATGGAATGGGAACTCATTCTCTGCTTTGCTTCCAAAGGAACGATAGAATCAAACATCTGAGTACAGAACAGAAATACTCGCTCAACATCTCATAAACCCGGTCAACTTGATCCCCTGATTCATTTTGTCTGGGTCAAAACATGCGTGGTATCCCAAGATCCAACCTCAGAGGGTCACATCCCGAACATCTTTTCCACATCTCACACTAGGTGTTCCCACATCTCACAATGAGAGATTCACGCTACCAATATCCAGCCACCGGAGACGTCTGCTCCATTGCAGAAGGAGGAACATCCAGCCGCATCTGTAAAAGCACCAACATAGACCGAAGCCCAGACAGTGACAGTTCCATATTCCTGGAGACCACATCCCTAGATTACATCGCAAGCACCAACTCTCCCAGGGCTCTTTGATGCCGGTAATATGAGGCAGTGTCTCAGCTAATCCCAGTTCAAAAACTTACACTCCCACACCAACCCGTGACACAACTGGAGCCTGATGATCCTTGGTCTGGACAGGGATCCGACGGGAAACATGGGCATTCGGTCGCAAAGAGGGTGCTGATACATTTCAAATTTCCTCCACAGTTACATTGAACACATTGTTCATTATTTTATTGTTGAGTGCGGTGTAGCCCAGGCCAATTAGCCGGCACTTTCCCCGTCGTGTAACAGGAACAATATGTTCTAAATGTAAAGTTGGGAATATAGCACTGGAAACTCAGTACAAGACCTTTTATTTTGTTTCTTTTGATGAAGAAACGATTGACTAACTGCAAGGTGTTTGACACCCAGAACAAAGTTGCCTAAATACAATCCCTACAATCTTCTTCATTCCATCCCGGACAGTAAATGCTCAAAGCATCCTCGTATCTGAGGCCACTCTCTCTCCGCTGAGTGTCAGCAACCAGAGAGCGATAAACGTGTTCAACACTCTCTGCAGCTCTGGTGAGCTGTTGCCTTGGTGACGGAGGAAGTGCCTCGCAAAGATAACCGAGCGGGGAAATAACAAACTCAGTGTGACACGTTCTCGATTTCATTGTGACAAATATGAACTGACCATTCAGCCATTTTGTAATGTTGATACTAAAATTCCAGTGGTTGTATTTACCCTTTCGAGTTGCATTCAGTAAATCTCATTGTGGTTCCTGCTCTACTACACTCTCAGCAGTGCAGACGCTGGTCTAAAATAAAAACACATTGTTGGATACGACCCGTCTGCAACAAATGTCGATTATGTGTAGAAGTTTCAATTTAGATTCATAGAGCCTTTAAAGCACAAAAAGAGGACTGTTAGCCCAGCCAGTCCGTGCCATGTTCGGTGTGGTCCCATCCCCCTGCACCCAGACCACAGCCCTGTATACCTCCCTCATCCATGTACCTACCCAAACATCACAATCAAACCTTCATCTCTCACTTCTGCTGGGAGCTAGTTCCACATTCGCACCACCCACTGAGTGAAGTAGTTCCCCCTCAGATTCCCCTTAAATGTGTCACTTTTTGCTCTAAGTCCATGACCTTACCCAACCTGAGGGGGAAAATGCCTACCTGCATTCACCCTATTTATACTATCATAGATTTCTACATCTCTAGCAGGGTTTTCCAACCTGGTGTCCATGGAACCTTCCTTTAATTGCACGGGCAAATGGCATAAAGAGTTGGAATCCTGCTAGGATACCCCCTCATTTCCCTGTATTCCAGGTAATCAGGTTCTAACCTGTTCAACCTATCACTCTAATTATTTCCTGAAATACCAGCAATGTCCGTGCAATTTTCCCGGCACTCTTTCACGCTTAGCGATATCTATCCTCCCAGTAACTGACCGGAACTGCACACAATTCTGCATATTCTGGAATCACGGTGTCTTTTAGAACTCTGGCATTAATATCCCAGCCCCTCTTCGTAATAGCCTGCGTTATAAAGGTCAATATGCCCAAAACTCTCTTTACGACTCTGGTGCTACCTTAAACATCTGTAACATCCACGCCGGGACAATCAGGCTCAAAGCAGCTATTTTTCCCAAGCAGCAAGCGGGATCAACACCTCTACTCACTAACCCACCATCCACACCCCACCCACTACTGGTTTAAAATTTCAGGTTCTAGACACTCCTGTGCCTAAAGTAACTTTATGGACAGACAATCAATATCATTCTCAGTATGTCCAGGCTCTCCTCTGCCTTTACAGACAGACAATCAATGTCACAGACCAGAACATTGTGCAATATTGCAAAGGAAGAATGGCTGAATGAAAAATGCAATGAAGTGGAATGACGTATTAACAACAGCTAAGAAATGCACCAGAAAATTAAGAAAGTTACTGGCATTAAGAAAACCTCGTCTACAGGATGCATAGGATCAGCAGACGGATCCATCCAAACAGATCCAGATAAAGTATGTGAGAGGTGGATTCAGTATGTAGAGCAGCTATTTTGAGATAATAGAGGAGAACCCCCAAGTATTAAACATCCTAATTCTGGCCCACTTATTACCAAAGAAGAAATAACTAAAGCAATGAAAATTATGAAACAAGGTAAAGCCACCGGATCTGATGGAATTTCAGTGGAAATGATACAAGCCCCAGAAGATCTGGGCATAGATATTTATTTTGAAGAGTTTAATGGCATCTATGAGTTTGGTGTATTGCCTGACGATCTCTTGAAATCAGTATTTATAACTCTGCCTAAAATTCCTGGAACTATTGACTGCGAAAATTATAGAACAATCAGTCTGATGAGTCACATTATAAAGCTTTTGTTGAGAATTGTTATCAGTCAAATTAAAAACAAGTTAAGGTTTAAATCTTCTAAAGTTCAATATGGGTTTATGGAGGATAGTGGATCTAGCAACGCAATTTTCATCCTGCGAATACTTTCAGAAAAGGCAACTGAATAATCAGAATGATGTCTTTTTTATATTTTATTGATTTCACTAAAACATTCGACAAAGTGCAACATGAAAAATTATTTCAAATTCTTACTGAATTAAACATTGACGGAAGGGACCAATTACCGCTTCAAAATTTATATTGGAATTGAATAGTGGAGGTAAAAATTGATGATAATATAAGCAGTTAGACCAAAATGCGTTGCCTCACTGAAATTATTTAATATCTATAGTGAAATGATTCTCAGACAAACAAAAGACCTGAATAGGAATAATTTTGGAGGTGTTTACATCAACAATATAAGATACCACCCTAATAGCATGTGCTGCAGAAGACCCACAAATCCCCCTGGACAAAGTAGTACAAACAAGTGCAGATTTTGGTCTAACCAAATTAGATTTTGGTAAAAAAAAAATCCAAATATATGGTAATATCAAAAGAGCAGGATACTCCCAACCGCCTGAGATTTCAGATTCACTGCAGTCTGAGAAAATTCTGATCCCAGCTGTCGAATTACCAAACTGGACTGAGACCCGTCTACTGTCAGTTCCATATCCTCAGAATCACCAGCCCAATATCATCACCCATACAAAGACGCTTTGGTGCCGGCAATTTGCCGTGGTGTTCCTGCCATTTCCGATTCACAAACTAAGGTGGAATTGGAACCTAATGACCCTCTGCCGGGGTCGGTGCTCAGGCTGGTTCCCCGGTCTATATAGAGGATGCGGATACACTTCAGCCTGATCCCACCAGCTAAACTGAGCACATTTGTTCACAATCTTCCTGCCGTGTGGGATCTTGCCCAGCACAGCTGGCTGCCATGTTTCCTGCAGTGTAACAGGAACAAAATGTAAAATTATAAAGTAGAAAATTATGGGAACTCAATACATCAGATTACATCTCTGAAAGGACAAATGGTGGAAGACCCAGTTCCAGAACTGAGAATGTCCAAGATGCTGCCAATCTGCTGAGCGTTTCCAGTATTTTCACCTCCTTACTTTAAATTTCCTGCAACTGTGGTATTTTCTACCTGTAGAACTTCTTCTTTATTTTAGTGCACAGATAGTAACTGATTGCCACCCTGAACTATAAATGCCACCCCACCCCAACCACTCTGTTAGTTCTGAGTTCATTCTGACCCTGGTGTAACACATTCCATACAGTCAATGCTCACAGCATCCTTTCCTCCCACTATCATTCTGTTACATTTGCTCCCGAGGCCACTGTCTCTACGCTGAGAGGCGGTGACCACAGAGCGATAAAAACTGCAACACTTGCTGCAGCTCTGACGGGCCGTTACCCTGGAAACAGAGGAAATGGCTCACCAAAAGTAACCAAAGGAGGAAGTAACAAGCTCAACATCAGATGCTATGAGTTCCATTATGACAAAGATTAACACTGCAGCCAGTTTGTAACAGTGAACCAAAAATTGAAATGGCTGATTTTACCCTGCTACATGCTGTATTCAATTGATCAATAAAGTATGTCTGTCTGTCTGGTAGTCCTAGCTATAAAAAAAAACACTCTGAAAAAAATGCAAAACAAAAATTCAGAATGAAGACAAAGTTTGAAAGAGAGATTGCTGAAATATATCATTGCACCAATGGGATACAGACTGGACAGAGGTTGAACAAGATGGTCGATGTATAGCATTGAGGTGGTGGGATACAGGCTGGGCTAAGGTTGAAGAAGATGGTTGATTAGGGGCGATCTCTGATGGTCCTCCAGCTACACAGATTCTGAAATAATAGTACGCACTAGCAGGTAACGGATTCCAATATAACAAAGCGAAAACAAACCGTAAGAACTTTGGTATATGCCCTTTTCTACTCTACACACTTTATCAATGCACCGCAGAAAGTATCCCATCCCGATACTTCACATCTTCATACGGCTACTGCTCTTCATGTAACTGAATGAAATAGCGGAGAACTGTGGACACAGCTGAGCACATCGCAGAAACCAACCTCCCCTCCATGGATTCTGTCTGCACTTCCCACTGACTCAGTAAAGCAGCCAACATAATGAAAGATCCCCACAACCCTGGACAATCTCACTTCTCACCCTTCTCTCAGGTCGAAAACAAAATAAAATGGAAACATACCACCAGTTTCAAGGACAGTTTCCATTCTGCAGTAAGAAGCGAACTGCATGCTCCCCAATGTAATGAGATGGACCCCTGGCCTAACAGTCTAACAAGACCTTGCATCACATATCTACCTGCACTGCAGTTTCTCTGTAACCAGAATGAGTTACATTGAGAATTGTTACATTCTGTTTTTGTTTTACCTTATATCACCTCAATGTATTGTTATAATGTGTTGATCTGTGTGGATGACACCAAAGACAATATTTCACTGTACATCAGTACATATAAAAAATAAAGATTCCCCATTTTAATCGTGGGGAAATATTAAACAGCTCCTTTGGAAATACTGGAAGAGTGTACACATTTCCGAAAATCCCAGATACATGGAAAAAAACCTTAATTCGCCCATTAATTGGGCCACGCATCGGGAAACATTGGCTGCATGCCATCAAGTCGCAGAAATGGAAGAGAGGACGTGAGCGATCTGAATCTCACTGTCCTGTCTGAACGGGGGAAAGATGGAGCTACTCATACTCGTGGAGGAGTCTCCCGAGGGTGCCATTGCTCCGTTTAACCCTCGCTGTCTGCATTGACACAACGGGCCGAACGCCCATTTCCATTCTGCTGGGAAAAAAGTAATACCATTATCGACCCCAGGCATCGATCCGGATGAAGTTTGGATTCGATATCGGGCCGGGTGATGGAGGTAAAGTTCCCCAGGTACATCTTAATGGATGGGTTAAGTCTCGGCATCACCACCTCATCCCGCTCCTGGGACCAGAACACCAGGGGCTGAGCGGCGGCTCACCTCAGGCGGTTCGGTGTGAAGGTCCCATAAGCCGGACCGACCACGACAGGTTGTTTCCAGGATCCGGGACGAGGCCGCCAGTTCGAGGAAGTTAACGGGACTCTCTGCCCAACATGAGGTACCCCGCCCCCGAGATCGGCTTCAGTACTCACCGATGTGAAATTGTCGGTTGCGGTCAACCCTAGTGACTGGCCTCAATACTGACCGGTGAGAACTTGATCAATTTGTCCCGCAGACAGCGATCGGTCCACCCGCTCCCAGCCAACCATCCGCTTCAACAGAGAACGGAAAGAAAACCCCGCCTATCCGGAGACTGTGAGAGCGGGGGCGGGGCGTCGGAAGCGAAAACCTGAGATGCTGCAGATCTGCGTTTGAAATGAGAGCGAGACACCGATTCTGGTGACGGTGGAGGGTCTCCCGTCTGAACCGGCGACTCTGCTCCTCGCCCCTCCTACCTGCTGCATTTTACACGTTATTTCATATGTACATGAGCTACATTTTTAATGTTTCCCTCTGCATCTTCCCCGTCGCCATCGCTCCACCTCCCGGTTCTCAGAGTTACGGGTTCGATTCCCATCCCGGTCCGACACACAATTCCCACCTGAACAAGGGAGGGGAAAGAGGCGAGCAGGAAGGTGATAGGTGGTCAAGTCACGGGCTGGTCAAGGGCTGGAGATGAAAGAATCGGAGTGTTATTAACAGGAGAAAGGGAAAGCGGGGAGCCGGGGGGAAGTAATAGGCTGGTGAGCACAAATGAAAGTTCAGAGTGGGAAATAGAGAAGTGGGTGGGGGGCGGAACTTGTTTACTGAAAGGAGAATTCAATATTCATTTAATCAGGTTGGAGGGTACCCGGATGGAATATAAAGTGTTGTTCCTCCACCCTGAGGGCGGTCTCATCTTGGCACAAGAGGAGGCCATTGATCGAGACGTCGGAATGGGAATCAGAATTAAAATGTTTGGCCACTGCAAAGTCTCCCTTGTGGGAGATGAATCAGAGATGCTCGACAAAACGGTCTTCCAATTTATGGCGGGTCTCACCAGTGTGAAGGAGGCCGCATCGGGAGCACCGGACACAATGGATGACCCCAGCCGATTCGCAGGTGCAGTGTTGCCTCACCTGGAAGGACTGTTTGTGTCTGAATGGAGGTGAGGGAGGGGGTGTACGGGTAGGTGTAGCACTTAGGCCGTATGCAGGGATAAGTGTCTGGAGGAAGATTAGTGAGGAGGGATGAATGAACAAGGGGATTGTGGAGGGAGTGATCCCTGTTGACACCTGTTTGTGACATCCTAAACAGATTTGCATAAATGCAATCCCTACATTCATTAGTTATCTCTCTATTGCAACATAAACATCATATATTCCATACAGTGAATGCTCAAGGCATCCGGGCCTCCACACCGGCTCCTGAGGCCACTGAGGGGCAGTGACCAGAGAGCGATAAAAATGTTCAACACTCTGTAGCTCTGCTGGGCTGTTACCCTGGTGATGGAGGAAGTGGCTCAGCAGAACTAACTGAAAATAGGAAATAAGGAATTCAACCTCACATGCTTTGAGTTTCATCATGACAAATATGAATACTGAGCTCTCAGCCATTTTTTAATGGGGAAGCTTAAATTCCAGTGGCCGTTTTAATGCTGTCTCGAGTTGCATCCTGTAAATCTGTTAGTAGTTTCATCTCTACAGAACTTCCAGCAGTGCAGAAGCTGGTCCAAAATCAAAACACATTGTTGGATGCGGCCTTTCTGTTCCAAATGTCTTCAATAGGGTATTTACAAAGGACATCATACAATACATTGTGGTGAGAACCAGTAAGTGTCCTTCTTGGTTCATTTAAGTGGTTAAAATTCCATTATATTCTTCTGTCTGCGAATAACCTATAACTATGATCAACCCCCGGCATTGATACAGGTGATATTCAGATCCTGCTACTGGACAAAATCTGAATAGATTAAGGTTGTGATCTCAGATCCTAGACTATCCTACTGTTGAAAACCATCTTGTCCGTATCGCTCTATCCAGACCTTAGGATGTGATTGAGGTTTCTGTTCCCAGAGTCAACACCCCTCCATTGAGAACAGCCCAAAGAAACCAAATAACCCTCATACATAAAATGTTTCATTCCAGAATCACTCTTGTGAAATTTGTACACAGCAACTGTAATGAGCACATTTCCATGAATAATGGACAGGTTGGTGGCAGGATAATTTATTGAAAGAAACTATACTTTCCTTACTGCCCTGTTAACGCTCACAAAATATCTCCCGATGTTTAGTGTGCCTATCTATGCATGGAGCCGAAAAAAGATGAGAGAGATTTTCAAAGAATTCTCTGTGCCTGTGTTTAGTTGGGAGACAGGAAAAAACTGTGGAAATAACGAAGGCCAGTCAAGTCGTGGATTGTGCACGGATTACACAACAGGTGCTTGCTGTCTTGGGGTGAATTAGGATGGATAAATCCCCACGAATAGGGTAGAGGCTGCAGAAGCCCTGCCGGACACGGATGATGCTGGCATTTAAGGAGTAGAGTCACAGGGGTAGGTTGAACAGGTTAGAAAGTGATTCCCTTAAGCACAGGAGAAAGAGGGGAGATGCTAGCAGGGGTTCCCAAACTTTTTAATACCGCGGACCCCTACCATTAACGGGAGGGTCTGTGGACCCCAGGTTGGGAACACCTGCTAGAGTTAAACAAAACTATGATGGTAGAAATAGCGTGAATGCAGGTAGGATTTCGCCCCTCATGTTGGGTGTGCTCATGGGTTTAAGGCAAAAAGTGATATATTTAAGAGGATCGGAGTAGGAGCTATTTCACTAGGAAGGTGGCACGAATGCGGATGCAGGTTTCAAATGCAGTGTATAGGAGAAGTTTGTATGGATGAGGGAGGTATTGTGGGCTATGGTCTGGGTGCATGTGGATGGGTCAAGGCAGAGAACGGCACAGACTAGATGGGCCGAAATGCCTGTTTCTCTGCTGTAATAGAATGGATTACACGTCTATTTCCCAGTAACCTTAAATCATTTCAACGTAATGTTCGAAAACGCTGCAAATACAAGGAACACTCTGGAGATAAAGAATATCTGTGGAGAGGGGCAAAGTTAATGCTTCAGCTCCAAATCCCTGTGTCGGAATGGCTTCAAACATTTTCTAATCTGATTTCAGGTTTCCAACAACTTGAATGTTTCTTTAATTTCTAGCTGCTCACAGACAGACGACAGGTGAGAATACTGATCCCGAGGTAGATAACCAACGATGCAAACACTACACAACTCGTTCCAGATACTCACTCGCTCTGTGTGTTGGGATTACCTCTCCGGTGTCTCTGATCTCTCCGCTCTTTTGCATCTGTGCCTTTTGGTTTTGAACTCCCCAACCCTGGGGGACAATCCTTGGTATATTTGACTGGGCATCAACGGCTTTGCAGACTACGTCAGGAAAAATAGCTCTGACTGTACCAGTGATGAAGCCCCCCCACCCCCCGTGCTCTGAACAATGCTTCAAGGCATCAACACAATCTAGCCACGAAAGCTACCCCTTCCTACGTTTGAACGGATTTCAATAGGTACATTTAATGTCAGGGAAATGTATAAGATATACATCCTGAACTTACTTTTTTCTTCGCAAACATCCATGAAAACAGAGGAGTGTCCCAAAGAATGAATGACAGATAAATGTTAGAACCCCAAAACCCCCCAGGCTCTCACTCCCATGCATAAGCAGAAGAAAAGCAACAACACCCCTCCCCTGAGAGGCTGACGGGCCTGAAAACATCCGAGGCCGAGTGCTCCGGCATTGTGCACACCAGCTCACTGATGACTTTACGGCCATCGTCAACACTTCACTCATGAAGGTTTCACATCGGTCAGCATCATCCCTGCAACAAATAATTCTACACCTTCAGAATGAAACGATTACGGCCCGGAGGAACTGCCGCCAATCATCACAAGGAGCGTGAAACGGCTGGTAAAGGCACATATCAATAACTCCAATAATGCCACACTGCTCACTCACCAATATTCTTACTTAAAGAACCGCTCTGTAACAAACTCCAACTCTACCATCCAAATACACCCCTGTGCAACTGGGCGTTGGACTACTGAACTAACCGGCTTCAGAAAGTCAGGATGTACAACCGCTCCTCACTCCCAATCATCCTGAACACAGGCTGTGTGCTGAGCCGATTGCTCTACACTATGTTCACACATGACCGCACGGCCAAACACCCGGGGAATCACATTGTCAAGTTCGCCAGCGTCACAGCAATTGCTGAGTCTATCACATATCAATGAGATGACATACAAAAGAGAAGGGCTCAAGGCCTGGTACACATTCACCCACAAACTCACCCCACCACACCCCCATTACCACGAGTTTAACATTTCCTGTCACTAACAATATGTACAGACACTGCTTTGCCTAACGTCACTTTATGGATATACCACAAATGTTTTAAGCCATGATATGTGTTTTTATATAATTCTTATATTTATCTCTTTGTGATTTTTGTTTCTGCATGAGATCCACAGCAACAATTATTTCGTTCCCCTTTACAACAGTTTACTGGAATGACATTAAAGAATCCTGAATTTTGAATCCTTGGGAAAATACACGACATGCACGACATATCTGCATTCACCCTATTTCTACTACCATAGTTTAGTTTACCTCTACCAGGGGTTCCAAACCTGGGGTCCACAATCACGCCCGTCTGGTAGGGGTCCACGTTATTAAAAAGTTTGGGAACCCCTGCTAGCCACTACCCTCAATCTCCTGTGCTTCAGGGAATCAACTTCTCACCAGTTCAACCTACCCCTGTGACTCTACTCCTTAAATACCAGCATCATCCGTGTCCGGCAGGGCTCCTGCAATCTCTACCCTGTTCCGGGGGTTTATCCGTCCTAATTCACCCCAAGACAGCAAGTACCTGTTGTGTAATCCGTGCACAATCCATGACCTAGCCGGCTTTCATCATTTCCACAGTCCCTTCCTGTCTTCCAAGGAAACACAGGCACATAGAATTTGTTGAAAATCTCTCTCATCTCTTTCGGCTCCATGCATAGATAGGTACACTGAACATCGGGAGATATTTTGTGACCGTTAACAGGGCAACAAGGAAAGCTCAATTTCTCTCTATAAATTATCCTGCCACCAACTTGGTGGAAATGTGCTCATTACAGTTATTGCTTACAGATTTCACAAGAATGATTCTGGAATGAGAAGTTCTAACTATAAGGGGCATTTGGTGTCTCTGGGCCTGTGCTCAATGAAGAGATGGTGACTTGGAAACAGAAATGTCAATGAAATCCTGAGGACTGGATAGAGTGTTAGGGACAAGATGTTTTCAGCAGTAGGAGAGTGTAGGATCTGAGATCACAACATCAATCTATTTATTTATATCTGTGGACCTTCTCTTCCATTCTTCTGTCCGGTAGCAGGATCTGATTATCACCTGCATCAATGCCTGGGTTGATTTTATATATATATAAAAAAAATATTTTATGATGTATGACCTATCTTTAAATTTTTGATTACAGAGTTGTATACCTTTATGTGTTATGCTATAACATTTTGATCAATTTTATTACAATATATGAATGTACACAACTTATGTTGAGATGTATCTATGTGTTGCACTCTAAATCTTTTTTTTCTTCTGAATAAAAATATTGTAAAAAGAAAAAAGATCGTAGTTATAGGTTATTTGCAGACACGAGAATATAACGGAATTTTAACCACTTAATTGAACAAAGAAGGACACTTCATGGTTATCACCACAATGTTTTGTGTGATATCCTTCGTAAATATCCTATAGTTGACAGTTGAAAAAGACAGGCCGCATCCAACAACGTGTTTTGATTTTGGAACAGCTTCGGCACTGCTGGAAGTTCTGTAGAGATGAAACTACTAACAGATTTACTGGAGGCACCTTGAGACAGGGTTAAAGCAGCCATTAGAATTTTACCTTCCCCCTTACAAAATGGCTGAGAGCTCAGCATTTATCTTTGTCATAATGAAACTCAAAGTATGTGAGGTTGTTCCTTATTTCCTATTTTCAGTTAGTCCTGCTCAGCCATTTCCTCCATCACCAGGGTAACAGCCCACCAGAGCTGCAGAGTGTTGAACATTTTTATCGCTCTCTGGTCACTGCCCCTCAGTGGCCTCAGGAGCCGGTGTGGGTGCTCGGATGCCTTGAGCATCCACTGTATGGAATATATGATGTTTATGTTGCAATAAAGAGATAACTAACGAATGTAGGGATTGCATTTATGCAAATCTGTTTAGGATGTCACAAACAGGGGTCAACAGGGATCACTCCCTCCACAATTCCCTTGTTTATTCATACCTCCTCACTAACCCTCCTCCACAAACGTATCCCGGCATAAGGCCTAAGTGCTACACCTACTCGTACCCTTCCTCTCTCACCTCCATTCAGAGGCCAAAACAGTCCTTCCAGGTGGGGCAACACCTGGGTAGCATCTGTGGAGAGACTCCACTCTCAGTCCGGAGGGAGGTTCCGGGCCAGAAAAGTTGACGGAAATAGTCAGAGAAAAGAGGTGATGGGTGGGGATGGGGCAAGAGCTGGGGTGTGAGAGGTGGGTCCAGGTGAGGGGGGAGGTGGGAAGGTGGAAATAGTGACAGGTGTGGAATGAGAGTAGTCGGGGCAAGATGGCGTTGCGGAAGATGGTATTTAATTCCATGGAGGATTATCCAACAAGTTAGAGAGTATTTATTTTAGAGATTCACCAGACTGATTCCTGGAGGACGATGAAGATCAGTGATCATCGTCACATAAAACAGAGTTCGGCAGATGTGTGGAAACCGAAGGGATCGAGGAAATGGTGATCAGGCAGGATGATGCGGCTGAGATCGGAGAGCAGCCGCCATCTTCTTGATGGTTAGAGGGGCTGAAAGGCCACTTCTTGCTGTTTTTCACGTGATGTTTCGGTGTTCCTGTCTTGTGAAGACCTGTAGGAATGTTAATAGGAATTTGTGTTTGTAAATATAGAGCTAATTTGAATGAAAACAGCACAATTCCGGTTTGTGTCTGAATTGTGCATCGGACGGGGATGGGAATCGAACCCGTAACTCTGAGAACCTGAAGGTGGAGCTGAGGGGACGGCGAAGGCACTGAGGGAAAAACTATAAACGTAGCTGGTGTAAATATGAAATTATGTGTAAAATCCGGCAAGTAGGTCGGGCAGCGTGTGACACCGGTTCAGATGGGAGAACTTCCCCGTCACGTGATCCACTTCTCTTTCCCATTTCAAACGCAGATCTGCAGCATCTGCGGCTTTTCGAGGCTCCGCCCCCGCTCTCACAGTCCCCGGATGGGCCATGGTTTTCTTTCCGTTCTCTGTTGAAGCAGATCGTCGGCGTAAAGCCGGGGGTCGGATCACTGTCTGCGGGGCAAATTGATCAAGTTCTCATCGGTGAGTATTGAGGCCGCTCCAGAGAGGGAACGGGACCGAAAATTTTTGGGGGGAGACCTGATGTTGTTGAGTGAGTGCCGTTAACTTCCCCGAACGGGCGGCCGCGTCCCGCTTCCTGGACACAACCTGCCGGAGTTCGGTTCACAACCTGCCGGAGTTCAGTTCACACCGAACCGCCCGAGAGATGAGCCGCCGCTCAGCCTCTGTTGCTCGGGTCACAGGAGCGGGATGAGGTGCTGATGCCCGGACTAAATCCATCCGTTCAGTTGTACCTGGGGAACTTCACCTCCATCACGCGGCCCGGTATCGGATCCAAACTTCACCTGCATCGATGCCTGGGGTCGATAATGGTTTTACAGCACACTGAAAGCGGCCGTTCGGCCTTTTTGTGTTCTTCCAGACAGAGAGGGTTAAACAGAGTAATCGCACCCTCGGGAGACTCCTCCACGTGTATGGGTAATTTCATCTTTCCTCATTCAGACAGGACAGTGAGATCCAGATGTCTCACGTCCTCTCGGGGGACTGGGAAGTTTATTTCCATCTTATTTCCATTGCTACGACTTGCCGAAATGCTGACAGTGTTTCCAGATATCTGGCCCTATTAATGCGAGAATTAAGTCTTATTCATTTATCTGGGTTTCTCGGAAATGTGTACATTCCCTCCAGAATTTCCATAGGAGCAACCTGGACTGCCTAATATTCCCACAGGATTAAAATGAGGAATCTCATTTAAATGTTGTTGAGTGAGTGTCGTTAACTTCCCCGAACGGGCGGCCGCGTCCCGTTTCCTGGACACAACCTGCCGCGTTTGGTCCAAGTTGTGGGACCTTCACACCGAACCGCCTGAGAGATAAGCCGCCGCTCAGCCTCTGTTGCTCGGGTCTGGTGGAACACAGCAGGCCAGGCAGCATCTATAGGGAGAAGAGCTGGCGGCGTTTCGGGCCGAGACCCTTCGTCAGGACTAACTGAAAGGAAAGATAGTAAGAGATTTGAAAGTAGGAGGGGGAGAGGAAAAGTGAAATGATAGTAGAAGACTGGAGGGGGTGGGGTGAAGCTGAGAGCCAGAAAGGTGATAGGCAAAAGGGATACAGATCTAAATGAGTTAACTGAGGAATCTGGGTTTTTTTTTACATGAACCGAGGTACAGTGAAAATCCTGTCTTTGCCATGATCGGCATAGATCAAGCATTACAATAGTACAGCGAGGTGATAAATGGTAAAACAATAACAGAGTGTAACAAATCATTATGGTCACAGAGAAAGTGCAGTACAGGTAGATATATGGTGCAAAGTCACATCTAGTTAGACTGTGAGGTCAACAGTCCATCTCATCACACTGGGGAGCACTCAGTTCGCTTATAACGGCAGAACGGAAACTATCCTGGAGCCTGGTGTTACGTTTCTGTTTTATTTTATTCTCAACCCAATCGGGGACTGAGAAGTGAAGGGGATTTTCCATTATGTTGGCTGCTTTACTGAGGCAGCAGGACATATAGACCGAGTCGATGGAGGGGAGTTTGGCTTCTATGATGTGCCCACTGTTCTCTGTTGTTTCATTCATTTAAACGAAGTGCAATAGCCGTATGTAGATGTGAAGCATCGGGATGGGATACTTTCTGTGGAGCATTGATAAAGCTTGTAGAGTGGAAAAGGACATATACCACAATTTTTATTGATTGTTTTGGTTTTGTTATATTGGAATCTGTTATCTAGCAGGGTGTACTATTATTTCAGTATCTGTGTATTGCTGGAGGACCATCAGACATTGCCTTGATTCCATCTCCCTCCTGGTTTTATCTGCTTATTCCCTGCCCGTCTTGTTCAACATCTGTCCAGCTTCCATCCCACCAACTTAATGATATATGTCAACCATCTCGCTACTAAACATTGTCTTAGTTGTGAAGATTTGTCTTGCACCCATTCCAGGATTATTATTATTATTATTATTATTATTATTAT
Source organism: Hemitrygon akajei (assembly GCF_048418815.1). Taxonomy (NCBI): domain Eukaryota; kingdom Metazoa; phylum Chordata; class Chondrichthyes; order Myliobatiformes; family Dasyatidae; genus Hemitrygon; species Hemitrygon akajei. Next base: position 759,431 of record NW_027331940.1, read on the forward strand.
TATTATTATTATTATTATTATTATTATTATTATTGTTGTTGTTGTTGTTGTTGTTGTTGTTGTTGTTGTTGTTGTTATTATTATTATTATTATTATTATTATTATTATTATTATTATTGTTGTTGTTGTTGTTGTTGTTATTATTATTATTATTATTATTATTATTATTATTATTATTATTATTATTATTATTATTATTATTATTATTATTATTATTAGCTAGAACTACCAGAGGTTAAATTGAATACAACACGTTGTAGGGTAAAAGCAGCCATTACAATTTTTGTTTCACCGTTACAAAATGGCTGCAGTGTTAATCTTTGTCATGATGAAACACACAGCATCTGATGCTGAGTTTGTTATTTCCCTTTTCGGTTAAACTTAGTGAGCCACTTCCTCCGTTTCCAGGGTAACAAACCACCAGAGCTGCAAGGATTGTTGCAGATCTTTATCGCTCCGTGATCACGGCCTCTCAGTGACGCTCCCCCTCAAATTCCCCTTAAATATTTAAATTTTCGGCCCAAATCCATGCCCTCACGCATCCCGATGGGCAATAGCCTACATACATTCACCCTATTTATACCATTATATGTTTTGTATGCTCTAGGAGGGGTTCCCAACTTGGGGTCCGCAGGCCCCACCGTTCAGCATAGCAGAAAATGATTCGGAACCCCTGCGAGCATCTCTCCTGATTCTCCTGTGCTTCAGGTTATCAATTTCTAATCTGTTCAAACTGCCCCAGTAACTCAGTTCCTTAAATGACAGCAACATCCGTGTCTGCCAGGCCTCCTGCACCAGCCTGCCACAGGGACCGATGGAGACCTTGTCAGTCCCTGGGGATTTATCCATCCTAATTTTCCTCAAGGCGGCAAACTCCTGTGGTGTAATCCGTACACAATCCGTGCCCTGACTGGCTTTCGTCATTTCTATAGTCTCTATCTGTCTCCCAAGTAAACACAGGCACAGAGATGTCATTGAAGTTCTCTCCCATCTCTTACGGCCTCATGCGTAGATGAGCACGCTGATCTTCAGATGTTATTTTGTAACTGTTATCGGGGCGGGGAGGAAATAACAGGTTTTCTCAGTAATTTATCCTCCTACCACATTATCTGCTATTCGTGAGAATGTGTTCATTACAGTTGTTGTTTACAAAGTTCACAACAGTGATTCTGGAATGAAAGGCTTTATGTATGAGGAATACACGAGGAAATCTGCAGATGCTGGTTATTCAAACAACACACACAAAATGCTGGTGGAACACAGCAGGCCGCCAGGCAGCATCTATAAGGAGAAGCGCTGTCGACGTTTCGGGCCGAGCCCTTCGTCAGGACTAACTGAAAGGAAAGATACTAAGATATTTGAAAGTAGTGGGGGGAGGAGAAAATGCGAAATGATAGGAGAAGACCGGAGGGGTGGGGTGAAACTGAGAGCCAGAAAGGTGATTGGCAAAAGGGATACAGAGTTGGAGAAGGGAAAGGATCATGGGACGGGAGGCCTCGGGAGAAAGAAAGGAGTGGGGGGGGGAGCACCAGAAGGAGATGGGGAACAGGCAGAGTATGGGCAGAGAGAGAAAGAAAAAAGGGAGGGGGAAAATCTATATATCAGGGATGGGGTAAGAAGGGGAGGAGGAGCATTAACGGAAGTTAGATAAGTCTCTGCTCCTATTATCATGGAGGGATGGTGACTCTGGGAACAGCAACCTCCGTGAACTCGTATGTTCTGGATAGAGTCGATTGGGACAAGATGTTTTCAACAGTAGGGGAATCTGGAACCTGAGGTCACAACCTCAATCCATTTAATTGTATCTGAGGAACTTCCCTTTCATCATTCTGTCCAGTAGCAGGATCTGAAGTCCACCTGTATCAATGCCGGGGGTTTATCGCAGTTAGAAGATATTTGCAGACACAGGATTGTGACGAAAGTTTTAACCACTTAATTAAACAAAAAAGGAAATGTCATGGTTATCACTACATGAAAACGTGAAATTAAAAAAAAAAACACGAAATGCTGGAAGAACTCAGCAGGCCAGACAGCATCTATGCGAGGAGGTAATAAAGACGTATCGGGCCGAAACCCTTCATCAGTAGTGAAGTAACATGGGATGGTCGAGGGGGAATAAGAATTGGAGGGAAATGGGATAGGGGGAAGCTGGATAATTATGGGAAATAAAAGAGAAAGAAAGGTAAGGCTGGGGGCAGAGAGATGTTTCTCTTTGGTTCTCTTTCTCTCTCTTTCCCCCTCACTATAATCTCTCCCCCCAGCCCTGCCTTTCTTTCACTTTTATTTCCCATAATTCTCCACCATTCCCCTATCCCATTTCCCTCCAGCCTATCACTTCCCAGCTCTCTACTTTATCCCTCCCCCGACTTCTTATCCCCCCTCGACCATCCCATGTTACTTCACACCTGATGAAGGGTTTCGGCCCGAAACGTCGTTATTACCTCCTCCCATAGATGCTGTCTGGCCTGCTGAGTTCTGCCAGCATTTCGTGTTTTTTTATTTATTTCCAGCATCTGCAGATTCACTCGTGTTGCCTTTGAATGCATTGTGTGATGTCCTTTGTAAATATCCCACAGCTGACATTTGGAACAGATAGGCCACATCCAACAACGTGTTTGATTTTGGACCAGCTTCTGCTCTGCTGAAAGTTCTGTAGAGATGGAACTACCAATATATTTACAACATGCACCTCGTGACAGGGTTAAAACAGCCACTAGTATTTTAGCTTCCCCATTACAAAATGGCTGAGAGCTCTGTATTCATCTTTGTCATAATGAAACACAGAGCATGTGAGGTTGAGTTCCTTATTTCCTTTTCCAGTTAGTTCTGCTTCCTACATCACCAGGGTAACAGACCACCAGAGCTCCAAGGAGTGTTGAACATTTAAGCTTTGTTGCGATTGTACCTAGAATATGGTGTAAAATCCCGCTCCTCTTACTAACACGGGTTATACAGACCAAAGAACAAACTGCCGGAGGAACTCAGTGGGTCGGGCAGCATCTGTGGAGGGAAATGGACCGTCAACATTTCGGGCCGAGACCCTTCCTCTGGACTGGGAGCAGACAGGAAAAAGTCAGAGAAAACAAGTGAGGGTTCGGGATGGGGCAAGAACTAGGGAGTGGGAGGTGGATCCAGGTGATGGGGGAGGTGGGAAGTTGCAAATAGAAACAGGGGGGGGAACATGAGTGGTTTGGGCAACACGGGGCAGCAGAAGATGGAATTTATTTCTATAGAGGATTAACAAAGAGGTTAGAGAGTATTTATTTTAGAGATTTACCAGCCTGTTTCCTGGAGGGAAACAGAGATCAGCAGAACGAATGAATCGAGGAGAAACATGTGGCTGAGATAGGAGAGGAGCCGCCATCATAAACACAAAATACTCTGCAGATGCTGGGGTCAAGGCAACACGTACAACACACTGGAGGACTCAGCAAGTCGGGCAGCATCCGTGGACGTGAACAGTCAAAGATTCGGGCCGAAACTCTTTGTCAGGACTGAAGAAGGAGGGGCAGGGGCCCTATCAAGAAGGTGGGTGAAGGGTGGGAAGGAGAAGGCTGGCTGGTGCCAGGTGTAATAAATCATTCTAGTTACAGAGAAAGTGCAGTGCAGGTCACATCGATTTAGACTGTGAGGTCAGGAGTCCACTCATCACGCTCTTCGCTTCTAACAGCAGAATGGACGCCGTCCTTGAGCCTGGTGGTGTGTTTCTGTTTTATTTTATCGTCGGCCCGATGAGAGTATTAGAAGTGAAACAGTTCTGAGGATCTTTCATGATGTTGGCTGCTTTGCTGAGACAGTGGGAAGTGTAGACAAAGTCCATGGAGGGGAGGTTGGTTTCTATGATGTACTCAGCTGTATCCACTGTTCTCCGCTATTTCATTCAGGTAAAGGAAGAGCAGTAACCCGATGAAGATGTGAAGTATCGGGATGGGATACTTTCTGCGGTGCATTGATAAAGTGTGTAGAGTAGAAAAGGACACATACCAAAGTTCTTATTGTTTGCTCTGGTTTTGTTATATTGGAATCTGTTATCTACTAGTGCGTACTATTATTTCAGGGTCTGTGTATTGCGGGAGGATCATCAGAGATCGCCCTTCATCCCAGTCTCCCATCTGGCTCCATTTGCTCATCCCCTGCCCATCTTGTTCAACCTCTGTCCAGCCTCTGTCCCACCACCTCAATGATATATATCAACCATCTTGTTCAACCTCTGCCCAGTCTGTATCTCACCACCTCAATGATATATATCAACCATCTTGTTCAACCTCTGTCCAGTCTGTATCCCACCACCTCAATGATATATATCAACCATCTTGTTCAACCTTTGCCCAGACTGTTCCCATTGCAGCAATGAAATATTTCAGCAATCTCTCTTTGAAACTTGGTCTTCATTGTGAAGTTTTGTTTTGCATCTTTTCCCGAATTTGTTTCTCGCTTGCTAGATATACCATTTCAGTTTTAGTTTCATAGTTACAAAATGGCTGCAGTGTTAAACTTTATCATAATTGAACTCATTGCATCTGATGTTGAGTTTGTTATTTCCTTTATCGGTTATTTTCAGTGAGCCACTTCCTCTGTTTCCAGGGTAACGGCCCGTCAGAGCTGCAGCAAGTGTTGCAGTTTTTATCGCTCTGTGGTCACCTCCTCTCAGCGTAGAGACAGTGGCCTCGGGAGCAAATGTAACAGAGTGATAGTGGGAGGAAAGGATGCTGTGAGAATTGACTGTATGGGATGTGTTACACCAGGGTCAGAATGAACTCAGAACTAACAAATTGTTTGGGGTGGGATGGTATTTACAGTCTAGGGTGGCAATCAGTTTACTATCCGTGCATTAAAATGAAGAGGGAGAAATACTACAGTTGCAGGACATTTAAAGTGAAGTGCAGAAAATACTGGAGACGCTCAGCAGATCGGCAGCATCTCGGACAGTCTCACTTCTGGAACTGGGTCTTCCACCATTTCTCCTTTCAGAGATGTAGTCTGATGTACTGAGCTCCCAGCATTTTCTACTTTATAATTTTACATTTCGTTCCTGTTACACTGCAGGAAACATGGCAGCCAGCTGTGCTGGGCAAGATTCCACACAGCAGGAAGATTGTGATCAAATGTGCTCGGTTTAGCTGATGGGGTCAGGCTGCAGTGTATCCGCATCCTCTATACAGACCGGGGAACCAGCCTGAGCACTGGCCCCGGCAGAGGGTCATTCGGTTCCAATTCCACCTTAGTTTGTGAATCGGAAATGGCAGGAACACCTCGGCAAATTGCCGGCACCAAAGCGTCTTTGTATGTGTGATGATATTGGGCCGGTGACTCTGAGGATATGGAACTGGCAGTATACGGGCTTCAGTCCAGGTCAGTAATTCGACAGCTGGGATTGGAATTTTCTCAGTCTGCAGTGAAGCTGAAATCCCGGGCGGTTGGACGTTGGTTATGGGGAAATCACCGTCTACACTGCCCAATAGGACATCATATCAATCAAGTATTTTGGAGATTATTTCAGAGTTAACTAGAGAGTTGGGTGAAAGTTGGGCAGTGATGTTGCATCAGAACTTTGGTAAAGTCTGTAACAAGATCCCGCATGGCAGCTGATCGGGAAGGTTCGGTCACGTGGGATTCACGGGGAGCTTTCGAGGTGGATTCACACCGGGCTCGACAACAAGAAGCAGAGGGTGTTGACTGAAGATGAATTTAGCGAATGGAGGCCTGTGACAAGTGGGACGTGCGTATCAGTGTCGAGACCTCGTTAATTTGTTATTCGTGCCATTGATTTGTATATGAATGGACATGGCACGGTATCAAGTTTGATACTAAATTCGGGAGTCTGGTTGATATTGCAACAGGTTACAATAAATTTCAAAGACATCGTGATTAGTTATGGAAATGGTCTGAGAAATGGTGAATGGTTTTCAACTTGAACAAGTGAGGGTTGAAGCATTTGGACAGTTACCAGGGTGGGACTGGTATAGTGAATGGGAGGGCACGGAGTTTTGTAAAACAGATTGAGAAACAAAAAAAATCATTAGTATGCAACACAGACTACAATGCAGATAGAGAACAATACCTGACTCCTACACACAACTCAGCTCTGATACCGGGTCCTCCACCTGAAATAGTATCATACTCTCTGTCTTGTTGAATAATTCCAGCATTTTTGTTTTATTATGTTAAAGATGTTTTGTCAACTTGCTGTTTTGTATGTATGGCGTGTCTACATTGTGTTTAACAAAGGTGCAATGTTCCAAGCTGCTAATAGCCAGGTAAACACACAGGAACACGTACAAACAAGCCGGATGAACTCAGCGGGTCGGGCAGCGTCCGTTGAAACGTTTCGGGTCGAGAGCCCTCGCCAGGACTGAAGAGGGAGGGGGCAGGGGCCCCATAAAGAAGCTGCGGGGAGGGTGGGAAGGAGAAGGCTGATAAGTGCCAGGTGAAAAACCAATCAGAGGAAAGATCAAGGTGTGGGGAAGGGGAAGCAGGGAGGGGATAGGCAGGAAAGGTGAAGAAGGAATTTAAGGGGAAAGCACTATGGGTAGCAGAAGGCAGAATCATGAGAGAGGTATAGGAGGTGTATGGGATCCTGTTGAAGGTGGCGGAAGATAATATGCTGGATCCGGAGGCTGACGGGGTGGTTGGTGAGGACAGGGGGAACACGGTCCCTGTTGTGGCGACGAGAAGATGGGGTGAGGGCCGAAGTGCGGGAAATGGAGGAGATGCGGGTGAGGGCATCACCCCATCACTAAGGACATTTTTCCCTCTCTACGCTTCTCTGCTTTTCGCATGGATCATTCCCTCCGTGACTGCCTGGTCCACACGTCCCTCCCCACAGATCTCCCACCGGGTACTTATCCCTGCAAGCGTAAGTGCTGCACCTGTCCCCACCCCTCCACCCTTACTACCATTTCGGGCCCCAGACAGTCCTTCCAGGTGAGGCAACACTGCACTTGTGAGCCTGTTGGGGTAATCTATTGCGGCCTCCTCTACATCAGCGAGACTCGACGCAGATTGGGGGACCGCTTCGTCAAGCACCTCAGCTCGGTCCGCCACAACAGACAGGATCTCCCGGTTGCCACCCACTTCAACTCTGCTTCACATTCCCATTCGGATATGTCCATACATGGCCTCCTCTACTGCCATGATGAGCCCAAACTCGGGTTGGAGGAGCAACACCTCATATACCGTCTGGGTAGTCTCCAGCCCCTTGGTAAGAACATCGGATTCACCTCTCTCATGATTCTGCCTCCTTCTACTACCCATAGTAGAAGTAAAGGGTACCCATACCCTTTACATTCCTTCTTCACTTGTCCTGTTTATCCCCTCCCCCAGCCCTTAATCTTTCCTCTGATTGGTTTTTCACTTGATCCTTCCCCTTCCCCCCACCTTCTTTATAGGGCCCCTGCCCCTTCCTTCCTCAGTCCCGAGGAAGGATCTCGGCCCGAAACGTTGACTGCTCATTTCAACGGATGCTGCCTGACCTGCTGAGTACATCCAGCCTGTTTGTACGTGTTGATTTGACCACAGCATCTGCAGTGTATTTGTCTTTAAATACTTAATAACATGTTGACCGGAGTTTAGGAGATAATAATGATCTTAAAATCCTTCCGGAGAAAATGTACTGGTTCTGGACAAGATGTCACAATGTTATGTGTGACACTGCATTGTTCAGGATGTCAGAGTGATTCTATATAGACTCAAATCATATATTGCCATCAGTGTCCATGCAAGGGGATATCAAAATGAAAGAAACGGTGAGAATCAGGTCTGACTGAGAAATCGGTATAATCCAGTGACGAGAGGAATAGAAGTCTCCTCGTCAGCAGAAATATTTCAACCCACGCTGCTGTAACACTTGTCCATTACTCACCAGAGCGCCACTAGTGGTAGGAGGACCAAAGTAGTGTGTGCTGTCTGCTCAGCCTGCTTTGCCTTTACGTTGACACATCACTCCCGGTCTAGGACACAAGATTGGTTCCTAAAAGGGAATTGCCAGCAAAATAGGAAGTAGATACCCTGGAGAATCCTGGCCCAGTGTACAATGCATGGAGAGCGGAAATGGACATTGTGTGACTGTGGGTGTATGGGTGCAGGTGGATCCGGCCATTACAAGGCTTCAGTCGATCGGCCCAAGATGTTTGGAAGTGTTTGTCTCCGTTTAGAAACAAAACCGAGTTTTTCAATTAATGTTTGACCCTCCTGTCATTTTTTTTTTTGTTACCCAGCAGCACAAAGTGATCACAGTGTCCTCAAAATGGGTCATGGTTCAAGCAGTGGAGGAGTTCCAGTGGCGTCAACATCGGGAAAGGACACGGGTATGTTGGCGAATTATTTTAATTTATAAACACAGCTGATTCTATGTCTGGGTTTAATTCAACATTGGCAATTCACAAAATATTTGTGAAAACTAAGCAGAGAGATGAGAGAGAGTTAACAACTCTGGGGGAAACACAGTCACGCGTGGAAGGAGTACAGTTACCGTCTGCTCCTGCTCCTCTAACAGATTGTGATGCACATTAAAATAGCGAGTTACTCCGGAAGACAAGACATTCTCCGGATGATGACAGTTTTGGGCAACAAAAAGACACAAAATATTGGCTGAAATCAGCAGGTCAGGCAGCATCCATGGAGAGGAATAAACGTATGATGTTTTGGAACAGGACCTCGGAAAACAGAAAGTAATGTAACAGTATCTAGAGTCAACAGTATCTGCTGAGTAGCTCCAGCATTTTGTGAGAAATCCCAGAGATTTGCTGAGGAAGGGGTTGACCAGGCAGGCAGACAGTAACCCAGAGCAAAGCGGTGGTGATGGGCAGTACCAGGAGAGTGATGGTGATGGGTTACTATATTCCCAGGAATTGGCAGAGTCTTTTGAAAACAGAGAGGTGTATTCCCGGGGACTAGAAAGAACAGCCTTCAACAGACGGTTGAGCATTACCGGCTAAGGAAACAATTCCCTGATTCACCCACCCCACCCCACAGTCTAGAGAGGACTTACACTCTTCCCATTGGTGCGAAGCAATGTCAGTCACTGATTACAGCCAATAGCAGAGATGGACCAGCCAAGAGGGCATTAACCTCGCTGAGGACATCTCACACTCCCGCAACGAACGCCCTGTCAAAGCGGAACAAATCCCAAAGTAAATGCCCCGCTTTTTGAATTATTTCAATATCCCTCCGAGGGAAGCTGGGGGTGTTTAAGAAGCTTCTCCTGCGGTCAGAGTCTGATGTATCGCTGAGAGGTAGGAGGAGACCACTAGGCCCACTGGGTTGATGCCATCTCCCTGGGGAGGGAGGGAACCCAGCAGAAGGAGGAGGGAGGGTGAATTAATTGAGAGGATAAATATGGTGTGATGGGTTGAATAGGATAGGGTCTGAGAGGTTGTTTGCTCTGGTGGGGGATCAAGGAGCAGGATGGGGGAAGGAGCCCATTGACAGCGGGAAAAAGAAATGAGGGTCTCGTCTATATAAACGTCTGAGCCCACAGTGGTGGTGAGCAGAGATATTCACCTTTTCAGTGGGCAAACAGTGGGAGACTGTATGCTCATATTGTTAGTGACAGAGAATTGTACAATTTGTTTTCCGTGTGTTATCTGAATGTACTTGCCTGTGATGCTGCCACAAGTCAGTGTTTCTCTGTCCCTGTACCTTCCCGTACTTGTGCACTTGGCAATAAATTCAACAGGACCTGAGAAATCTCAGTGAGATTTGATTAGTGATGATCATCTTGGCAGCTCGGTAGGTAAAATGTAAAGAAGATAGAACATAGAAATCTAAAGCACGTTACCGGCCATTCGTCCCGCAATATTGTGTCAATCTGGTAACCTACTCTAGAGATTGACTACAATTTCCTTGCAGCATAGACCTTTATTTTTATAAGCACCGTGTACCTATCTAAGAGTCTTTTATAAGACCGAATTTTATCCACCACTACCACCGTCACTGCCAGTGCATTACACACACCCAGCCCTCTCTGTGTGAAAAACTTACCCCTGACATCCCCCTTGTACCTACTTCCAAGCAGCTTAATATTATGCTCCCGCTTGTTAGGCATTTCAACCATGGGAAAAGCCTCTGGCTATAGACACAAGCAAAGCCTCTCATCTTATACACTTCTGTCAGGTCACCTCTCATCCTCCATCGCTTCAAGGATAAAAGGCCAAGGTCACTCAACCTATTCTCATCAGGCATGCTCCCTAATCCAGACAACATCCTTGTAAATCAATGTGTTTTGTTACATCCTCAAAGAATTGAATCAGGTTCATAAGCATGACCTGCCTTCGGCAAAGCCATGCTGACTAAGCCTAATCAGACCATGTCTCTCCAAATGCTCAGAAACCCTGCCTCTCAGGATCTTCTCCAAAACTTGCCCATCACTGAAGTAACACTAACTGGTCTGTAATTTCCTGAGTTATCTCTACTACCTTTCTTGAACAAGAGAGCAACATTTGCAACCTTCCAATCCTCTGGTACTTATCCACACCTAATTGATGATGCAACGATCATCGTCAGAGGCTTAGCAATCTCCTCCCTCGATTCCTACAGTAGCATGGGGTATATCCTGTTCAGTCCCGGCAACCTATCTAACTGAATACCTCTCAAAAGATCCAGCACATGCTCTTTCTTTCATACACTCATGTGTTTCAGTCTGCTGTACGTCATCCCCACAAATGCTAAAGTCATTTTCACTGGTGAATACTGAAGCAAAATACTCAGAATCTCAGAATATTAAAATCATCGGCAGGTTGAGAAACATCTGTTGAGAATGTAGTGGTGAGATTTAACCAAGCTAATTTGCCATTGCTGGCAACTCCCCGTGGATTTATTATACTTGCATGATGCGCCCTCAACTCCAATAATGATCGTTACAAAAGTCGGTGATATGTATTCCATCCTTTATTAGCAATGAGCAAACATACAATCTTGAAGTGTTAAAACTCCACTGTACCCAAGAATAAATTCATCGTATTTGAGCGGATAATAACAAAATATATGACATCGGTCAGTCCCCAGCTGTGTACTGCATGGAACAAAGCAAATATGTAACTGATCCCCTTTGCATTTACCACACCCCCACTGATGCGACTTATTACCACAAAAAAGCATCATAAATACACAACGCAGAATACAATGCTGATAGAGAACAGATACATGGCTCCTGCACACAGGCTCAGCTCTGATACAGGGTCCTCCACCTGAAATAGTAACATACTCTCGTCTTGTTGAATAATTCCATCATTCTGTTTTAATTATATTGACAATTTTTCTGAACTGACTGTTTTGGATGTATGGCGTGTCGACATTGTGTTTAACAAGGTGTCATATAACTAAATATTTAATAATAGCCAGGTGATATGCTCAAAGAAATCTTAACTGCGTTTTAGTGCTAATAATAGTTTTGAAGTCCTGCAGGAAAAACTATAGTCGTTCCGGACAAGATACTGTGATGCTATGTGTGAGATTGCATTGTTCAGATTGTCAGAGTGTTTCTGTATAGACACAAATCATATATTGCCATAGGTGTCAATGCCAGGCGATGTTCACCTGAAAGGAGACGGTGAGAATCAGGTGTGACTGAGAAATCTGTATAATCCAGTGACGAGAGGAATAGAAGTCTCATCGTCAGCAGAAATGTTTCACCCCACACTGCTGTAACACTTGTCCATTACTCACCACAGCGCCACCAGTGGTAGGAGGACCAAAGCAGTGGGCGCTGTCTGCTCAATCTGCCTTGGCATTCCATGGACGCAACACTCCTGGTCCAGGATACAAAATTGGTTCCAAAAAGGGAATTGCCTGCTATACAGCGAGCAGATACCCTGGAGAATCCTGGTCCAATGTACAATGCTTGGAGAGCGCAAATGGACATTGTGGGACTGTGTGTGAAAGGGTGCAGGTGGATCCGGCCATGTTACGTGTTCAGTGGATCGGCCCCAGATGTTTGATAGATAGATAGATAGATAGATAGATAGATAGATAGATAGATAGATAGATAGATAGATAGATAGATAGATACTTTATTCATCCCCATGGGGAAATTCAACATTTTTTCCAATGTCCCATACACTTGTTGTTCACCTCAGTTTAAAAACAAAACAGTGTTCTGCTTTAAACCCCAATTAATGTTTGACCCTCCTGTTATTTTTATTTGTTACAGAGCAGCAAAAAATTAAAACTCCTGTCCACAAAATGGATCAAGGTTCGGGCAGTGGAGGAGTTGCAGTGGCGTCAGGATCGGGAAAGGACACGGGTCTGTTGGCGGATTATTTTAATTTATAAATACTATGCTGATTCTCCGTCTGGGTTTAATTCAATAATGGCAATTCACAAAATATTTGTGAAAACTGACCAGAGTGATTTGAGAGAGAGTTAACATCTCTAGGGAAACACAGTCACAATTGGAAGGAGTACAGTTACCGTCTGCTCCTGCTCCTCTAACAGATTGTGATGCACATTAAAATAGCGAGTTACTCCAGAAGACAGGACATTGTGCAGATGCTGAAAGTTTTGGGCAACACAAAGACATACAACAGGTTGTCAGTTCTCAGCAGGTCAGGCAGCATCCATGGAGAGGAATAAACAGTTAACGTTTCGGATCGGGACCACAAGGAATAGAAAGTAATATGACAATATCTAGAATTTCTGTCCCGTCATTACCAGTCCGATGAAGGGCCTTGGCTCGAAACATTGATTGTTTATTTTCCTTCATGGATGCTGCCTGTCCTGCTGAGTAGCTCCAGCATTTTGTGAGAAATCCCAGAGATTTGCTGAGGAAGGGGTTGACCAGGCAGGCAGACAGTAACCCAGAGCAAAGCGGTGGTGATGGGCAGTACCAGGAGAGTGATGGTGATGGGTTACTATATTCCCAGGAATTGGCAGAGTCTTTTGCAAACAGAGAGGTATATTCCCGGGGACTAGAAAGAACAGCCTTCAACAGACGGTTGAGCTTTATCGGCTAAGGAAACAATTCCCTGATTCAACCACTCCACCCCACAGTCTAGAGAGGACTTACACTCTTCCCATTGGCGCGAAGCAATGTCAGTCACTGATTACAGCCAATAGCAGAGATGGACCAGCCAAGAGGGCATTACCCTCGCTGAGGACATCTCATACTCCCGCAACGAACGCCCCGTCAAAGCGGTACAAATCCCAAAGTAAATGCCCCGCTTTTTGAATTATTTCAATATCCCTCCAGGGAAGCTGTGGGTGTTTAAGAAGCTTCTCCTGCGGTCGGAGTCTGATGTATCGCTGAGAGGTAGGAGGAGACCACTCGGCCCACTGGGTTGATGCCATCTCCCTGGGGAGGGAGGGAACCCAGCAGGAGGAGGAGGGAGGGTGAATTAATTGTGAGGATAAATATGGTGTGAGGGGTTGAATAGGATAGGGTCTGAGAGGTTGTTTGCTCTGGTGGGGGATCAAGGAGCAGGATGGGGGAAGGAGCCCATTGACAGCGGGAAAAAGAAATGAGGGTCTCGTCTATCGAAACGTCTGAGCCCACAGTGGTGGTGAGCAGAGATATTCACCTTTTCAGTGGGCAAACAGTGGGAGACTGTATGCTCATATTGTTAGTGACAGAGAATCGTATAATTAGTGTTCCATGTGTTATCTGAATGTACTTGCCTGTGATGCTGCCACAAGTCAGTGTTTCTCTGTCCCTGTATCTTCCCGTACTTGTGCACTTGGCAATAAATTCAACAGGACCTGAGAAACCTCAGTGAGATTTGATTAATGATGATCATCTTGGCAGCTCGGTAGGTAAAATGTAAAGAAGATAGAACATAGAAATCTAAAGCACGTTACCGGCCATTCGTCCCACAATATTGTGTCAATCGTGTAACCTACTCTAGAGATTGACTACAATTTCCTTGCAGCATAGACCTTTATTTTTATAAGCACCGTGTACCTATCTAAGAGTCTTTTATAAGACCGAATTTTATCCACCACTACCACCGTCACTGCCAGTGCATTCCACACACCCAGCCCTCTCTGTGTGAAAAACTTACCCCTGACATCCCCCTTGTACCTACTTCCAAGCAGCTTAATATTATGCTCCCTCTTGTTAGGCATTTCAACCATGGGAAAAGCCTCTGGCTATAGACACAAGCAAAGCCTCTCATCCTATACACTTCTGTCAGGTCACCTCTCATCCTCCATCGCTTCAAGGATAAAAGGCCAAGGTCACTCAACCTATTCTCATCAGGCATGCTCCCTAATCCAGACAACATCCTTGTAAATCAATGTGTTTTGTTACATCCTCAAAGAATTGAATCAGGTTCATAAGCATGACCTGCCTTCGGCAAAGCCATGCTGACTATCCCTAATCAGACCATGTCTCTACCAAATGCTCAGAAACCCTGCCTCTCAGGATCTTCTCCAAAACTTGCCCATCACTGAAGTAACACTAACTGGTCTGTAATTTTCTGAGTTACCTCTACTACCTTTCTTGAACAAGAGAGCAACATTTGCAACCTTCCAATCCTCTGGTACTTCTCCATACCTAATTGATGATGCAACGATCATCGTCAGACGGTTAGCAATCTCCTCCCTCGATTCCTACAGTAGCATGGGGTATATCCTGTTCAGTCCCGGCAACCTATCTAACTGAATACCTCTCAAAAGATCCAGCACATGCTCTTTCTTTCATACACTCATGTGTTTCAGTCTGCTGTACGTCATCCCCACAAATGCCAAAGTCATTTTCACTGGTGAATACAGAAGCAAAATACTCAGTATCTCAGAATATTAAAATCATCGGCAGGTTGAGAAACAGCTGTTGAGAATGTAGTGGTGAGATTTAACCAAGCTAATTTGCCATTGCTGGCAACTCCCCGTGGATTTATTATACTTGCATGATGCGCCCTCAACTCCAATAATGATCGTTACAAAAGTCGGTGATACGTATTCCATCCTTTATTAGCAATCAGCAAACATACAATCTTGAAGTGTTAAAACTCCACTGTACCCAAGCGTAAATTCATCGTATTTGAGCGGATAATAACAAAATATATGACATCGGTCAGTCCCCAGCTGTGTACTGCATGGAACAAAGCAAACTATGTAACTGATCCCCTTTGCATTTACCACACCCCCACTGATGCGACTTATTACCACAAAAAAAGCATCATAAAATACACAACGCAGAATACAATGCTGATAGAGAACTGATACATGGCTCCTGCACACAGGCTCAGCTCTGATACAGGGTCCTCCACCTGAAATAGTAACATACTCTCGTCTTGTTGAATAATTCCATCATTCTGTTTTAATTATATTGACATTTTTTCTGAACTGACTGTTTTGGATGTATGGCGTGTCGACATTGTGTTTAACAAGGTGTCATATAACTAACTATCTAATAATAGCCAGGTGATATGCTGAAAGAAATCTTAACTGCGTTTTAGTGCTAATAGTGGTTTTGAAGTCCTGCCGGAAAAACTGTAGTGGTTCCGGACTAGATACTGTGATGCTATGTGTGAGATTGCATTCTTCAGATTGTCAGAGTGTTTCTGTATAGACACAAATCATATATTGCCATAGGTGTCAATGCCAGGCGATGTTCACCTGAAAGGAGACGGTGAGAATCAGGTGTGCCTGAGAAATCTGTATAATCCAGTGACGAGAGGAATAGAAGTCTCATCATCAGCAGAAATGTTTCAGCCCACACTGCTGTAACACTTGTCCATTACTGACCACAGCGCCACCTGTGGTAGGAGGACCAAAGCAGTGGGCGCTGTCTGCTCAATCTGCCTTGGCATTCCATAGACGCAACACTCCTGGTCCAGGACACAAAATTGGTTCCAAAAAGGGAATTGCCTGCAATAAAGCGAGTAGAAACCCTGGAGAATCCTGGTCCAGCGTACAATGCATAGAGAGCGGAAATGGACATTGTGTGACTGTGGGTGAAAGGGTGCAGGTGGATCCGGCCATGTCACGTGTTCAGTGGATCGGCCCCAGATGTTTGGAAGTGTTCACCTCAGTTTAAAAACAAAACAGTGCTCTGCTTTAAACCCCAATTAATGTTTGACCCTCCTGTTATTTTTTTTTTGTTACAGAGCAGCAAAAAATGAAAACTCCTGTCCACAAAATGGATCGAGGTTCGGGCAGTGGAGGAGTTCCAGTGGCGTCAGGATCGGGAAAGGACACGGGTCTGTTGGCGAATTATTTTAATTTATAAATACTCTGCTGCTTCTCCGTCTGGGTTTAATTCAATAATGGCAATTCACAAAATATTTGTGAAAACTGACCAGAGTGATTTGAGAGAGAGTTAACATCTCTGGGGAAACACAGTCACAAGTGGAAGGAGTACAGTTACCGTCTGCTCCTGCTCCTCTAACAGATTGTGATGCACATTAAAATAGCGAGTTACACCAGAAGACAAGACATTGTGCAGATGCTGAAAATTTTGGGCAACACAAAGACACACGACAGGTTGTCAGTACTCAGCAGGTCAGGCAGCATCCATGGAGAGGAATAAACAGTTAACGTTTCGGATCGGGACCACAAGGAATAGAAAGTAATGTGACAATATCCAGAATTTCTGTCCCGTCATTACCAGTCCGATGAAGGTCCTTGGCTCGAAACATTGATTGTTTATTCTCCTTCATGGATGCTGCCTGTCCTGCTGAGTAGCTCCAGCATTTTGTGAGAAATCCCAGAGATTTGCTGAGGAAAGGGTTGACCAGGCAGGCAGACAGTAACCCAGAGCAAAGCGGTGGTGATGGGCAGTACCAGGAGAGTGATGGTGATGGGTTACTATATTCCCAGGAATTGGCAGAGTCTTTTGCAAACAGAGAGGTGTATTCCCGGGGACTAGAAAGAACAGCCTTCAACAGACGGTTGAGCTTTACCGGCTAAGGAAACAATTCCCTGATTCACCCACCCCACCCCACAGTCTAGAGAGGACTTACACTCTTCCCATTGGTGCGAAGCAATGTCAGTCACTGATTACAGCCAATAGCAGAGATGGACCAGCCAAGAGGGCATTACCCTCGCTGAGGACATCTCATACTCCCGCTACGAACGCCCTGTCAAAGCGGAACAAATCCCAAAGTAAATGCCCCGCTTTTTGAATTATTTCAATATCCCTCCGAGGGAAGCTGGGGGTGTTTAAGAAGCTTCTCCTGCGGTCGGTGTCTGATGTATCGCTGAGAGGTAGGAGGAGACCACTCGGCCCACTGAATTGATGCCATCTCTCTGGGGAGGGAGGGAACCCAGCAGGAGGAGGAGGGAGGGTGAATTAATTGAGAGGATAAATATGGTGTGAGGGATTGAGTAGGATGGAGTCTGAGAGGTTGTTTGTCCCGGTGGGGGATCAAGGAGCAGGATGGGGGAAGTAGCCCATTGACAGCGGGAAAAAAAAATGAGGGTCTCGTCTATGGAAACGTCTGAGCCCACAGTGGTGGTGAGCAGAGATATTCACCACTTCGGTGGGTAAACAGTGGGAGACTGTATGCTCATATTATTAGTGACAGAAGATCGTATAATTTGTGTTCCGTGTGTTATCTGAATGTACTTGCCTGTGATCCTGCCACAACTCAGTGTTTCTCTGTCCCTGTACCTTCCCGTTCTTGTGAACTTGGCAATAAATTCAACAGGACTTGAGAAATCTCAGTGAGATTTGATTAGTGACGATCATCTTGGCAGCTCGGTAGGTAAAATGTAAAGAAGATAGAACATAGAAATCTACAGCACGTTACAGGCCATTCGTCCCACATTATTGTGTCAATCGTGTAACCTACTCTAGAGGTTGACTACAATTTCCTTGCAGCATAGACCTTTATTTTTATAAGCACCGTGTACCTATCTAAGAGTCTTTTATAAGACCGAATTTTATCCACCACTACCATCGTCACTGCCAGTGCATTCCACACACCCATCCATTTCTGTCTGAAAAACTTACCCCTGACATCCCCCTTGTACCTACTTCCAAGCAGGTTAATACTATGCTCCCACTTGTTAGGCATTTCAACCATGGGAAAAGCCTCTGGCTATAGTCACAACCAAAGCCTCTCATCTTATACACCTCTGTCAAGTCACCTCTCATCCTCCATCGCTTCAAGGAGAAAAGGCCAAGGTCACTCAAACTATTCTCATCAGGCACGCTCCCTAATCTAGACAACATCCTTGTAAATCAATGTGTTTTGTTACATCCTCAAGTAATTCAATCAGGTTCATAAGCATGACCTGCCCTTGCAAAGCCATGCTGGCTATCCCTAATCAGACCATGTCTCTCCAAATGCTCATAAACCCTGCCTCTCAGGATCTTCTCCAAAACTTGCCCACAACTGAAGTAACACTAACTGGTCTGTAATTTCCTGAGTTATCTCTACTCCATTTCTTGAACAAGAGAGCAACATTTGCAACCTTCCAATCCTCTGGTACTTCTCCACACCTAATTGATGATGCAACGATCATCGTCAGAGGCTTAGCAATCTCCTCCCTCGATTCCTACAGCAGCATGGGGTATATCCTGTTCAGTCCCGGTAACTTATCTAACTGAATACCTCTCAAAAGATTCATCAGATGCTCTTTCTTTCATACACTCATGTGTTTCAGTCTGCTGTATGTCATCCCCACAATTGCCAAGGTCCTTTTCACTGGTGAATACTGAAGCAAAATACTCAGTATCTCAGAATATTCAAATCATCGGCAGGTTGAGAAACATTTGTTGAGAATGTAGTGGTGAAATTTAACCAAGCTAATTTGCCATTGCTGGCAACTCCCCGTGGATTTATTATACTTGCATGATGCGCCCTCAACTCCAATAATGATCGTTACAAAAGTCGGTGATATGTATTCCATCCTTTATTAGCAATGAGCAAACATACAATCTTGAAGTGATAAAACTCCACTGTACCCAAGCATAAATTCATCGTATTTGAGTGGATAATAACAAAATATATGACATCGGTCAGTCCCCAGCTGTGTACTGCATGGAACAAAGCAAATATGTAACTGATCCCCTTTGCATTTACCACACCCCCACTGATGCGACTTATTACCTCAAAAAAGCATCATAAATATACAACGCAGAATACAATGCTGATAGAGAACAGATACATGGCTCCTGCACACAGGCTCAGCTCTGATACAGGGTCCTCCACCTGAAATAGTAACATACTCTCGTCTTGTTGAATAATTCCATCATTCTGTTTTAATTATATTGACAATTTTTCTGAACTGACTGTTTTGGATGTATGGCGTGTCGACATTGTGTTTAACAAGGTGTCATATAACTAACTATCTAATAATAGCCAGGTGATATGCTCAAAGAAATCTTAACTGCGTTTTAGTGCTAATAATAGTTTTGAAGTCCTGCCGGAAAAACTATAGTGGTTCCGGACAAGATACTGTGATGCTATGTGTGAGATTGCATTGTTCAGATTGTCAGAGTGTTTCTGTATAGACACAAATCATATATTGCCATAGGTGTCAAGGCCAGGCGATGTTCACCTGAAAGGAGACGGTGAGAATCAGGTGTGACTGAGAAATCTGTATAATCCAGTGACGAGAGGAATAGAAGTCTTATCGTCAGCAGAAATGTTTCACCCCACACTGCTGTAACACTTGTCCATTACTCACCACAGCGCCACCAGTGGTAGGAGGACCAAAGCAGTGGGCGCTGTCTGCTCAATCTACCTTGGCATTCCATAGACGCAACACTCCTGGTCCAGGACACAAAATTGGTTCCAAAAAGGGAATTGCCTGCAATACAGCGAGTAGATACCCTGGAGAATCCTGGTCCAGTGTACAATGCATGGAGAGTGTGGAAATGGACATTGTGTGACTGTGGGTGAAAGGATGCAGGTGGATCCGGCCATGTCACGTGTTCAGTGGATCGGCCCCAGATGTTTGGAAGTGTTCACCTCAGTTTAAAAACAAAACAGTGCTCTGCTTTAAACCCCAATTAATGTTTGACCCTCCTGTTATTTTTTTTTGTTACAGAGCAGCAAAAAATGAAAACTCCTGTCCACAAAATGGATCGAGATTCGGGCAGTGGAGGAGTTCCAGTGGCGTCAGGATCGGGAAAGGACACGGGTCTGTTGGCGAATTATTTTAATTTATAAATACTCTGCTGCTTCTCCGTCTGGGTTTAATTCAATAATGGCAATTCACAAAATATTTGTGAAAACTGACCAGAGTGATTTGAGAGCGAGTTAACATCTCTGGGGAAACACAGTCACAAGTGGAAGGAGTACAGTTACCGTCTGCTCCTGCTCCTCTAACAGATTGTGATGCACATTAAAATAACGAGTTACTCCAGAAGACAAGACATTGTGCAGATGCTGAAAGTTTTGGGCAACACAAAGACACACGACAGGTTGTCAGTACTCAGCAGGTCAGGCAGCATCCATGGAGAGGAATAAACAGTTAACGTTTCGGATCGGGACCACAAGGAATAGAGAGTAATGTGACAATATCCAGAATTTCTGTCCCGTCATTACCAGTCCGATGAAGGGCCTTGGCTCGAAACATTGATTGTTCATTCTCCTTCATGGATGCTGCCTGTCCTGCTGAGTAGCTCCAGCATTTTGTGAGATATTCCAGAGATTTGCTGATGAAGGGCATTACCAGGCAGGCAGACAGTAACCCAGTGCAAAGTGGTGGTGATGGGCAGTACCAGGAGAGTGATGGTGATGGGTTACTATATTTCCAGGAATTGGCAGAGTCTTTTGCAAACAGAGAGGTATATTCCCGGGGACTAGAAGGAACAGCCTTCAACAGACGGTTGAGCTTTACCGGCTAAGGTAACAATTCCCTGATTCACCCACCCCACCCCACAGTCTAGAAAGGACTAACATTCTTCCCATTGGTGCGAAGCAATGTCAGTCACTGATTACAGCCAATAGCAGAGATGGACCAGCCAAGAGGGCATTACCCTCGCTGAGGATATCTCATACTCCCGCTACGAACGCCCTGTCAAAGCGGAACAAATCCCAAAGTAAATGCCCCGCTTTTTGAATTATTTCAATATCCCTCCGAGGGAAGCTGGGGGTGTTTAAGAAGCTTCTCCTGCGGTCGATGTCTGATGTATCTCTGAGAGGTAGGAGGAGACCACTCGGCCCACTGAATTGATGCCATCTCCCTGGGGAGGGAGGGAACCCAGCAGGAGGAGGAGGGAGGGTGAATTAATTGAGAGGATAAATATGCTGTGAGGGGTTGAATAGGATAGGGTCTGAGAGGTTGTTTGTCCCGGTGGGGGATCAAGGAGCAGGATGGGGGAATGAGCCCATTGACAGCGGGAAAAAGAAATGAGGGTCTCGTCTATGGAAACGTCTGAGCCCACAGTGGTGGTGAGCAGAGATATTCACCACTTCGGTGGGTAAACAGTGGGAGACTGTATGCTCATATTGTTAGTGACAGAAGATCGTATAATTTGTGTTCCGTGTGTTATCTGAATGTACTTGCCTGTGATGCTGCCACAACTCAGTGTTTCTCTGTCCCTGTACATTCCCGTACTTGCTCACTTGGCAATAAATTCAACAGGACCTGAGAAATCTCAGTGAGATTTGATTAGTGACGATCATCTTGGCAGCTCGGTAGGTAAAATGTAAAGAAGATAGAACATAGAAATCTACAGCACGTTACAGGCCATTCGTCCCACATTATTGTGTCAATCGTGTAACCTACTCTAGAGGTTGACTACAATTTCCTTGCAGCATAGACCTTTATTTTTATAAGCACCGTGTACCTATCTAAGAGTCTTTTATAAGACCGAATTTTATCCACCACTACCATCGTCACTGCCAGTGCATTCCACACACCCATCCATTTCTGTCTGAAAAACTTACCCCTGACATCCCCCTTGTACCTACTTCCAAGCAGGTTAATACTATGCTCCCTCTTGTTAGGCATTTCAACCATGGGAAAAGCCTCTGGCTATAGTCACAAGCAAAGCCTCTCATCATATACACCTCTGTCAGGTCACCTCTCATCCTCCATCGCTTCAAGGAGAAAAGGCCAAGGTCACTCAAACTATTCTCATCAGGCACGCTCCCTGATCTAGACAACATCCTTGTAAATCAATGTGTTTTGTTACATCCTCAAATAATTCAATCAGGTTCATAAGCATGACCTGCCCTTGCAAAGCCATGCTGGCTATCCCTAATCAGACCATGTCTCTCCAAATGCTCATAAACCCTGCCTCTCAGGATCTTCTCCAAAACTTGCCCACATCTGAAGTAACACTAACTGGTCTGTAATTTCCTGAGTTATCTCTACTCCATTTCTTGAACAAGAGAGCAACATTTGCAACCTTCCAATCCTCTGGTACTTCTCCACACCTAATTGATGATGCAACGATCATCGTCAGAGGCTTAGCAATCTCCTCCCTCGATTCCTACAGCAGCATGGGGTATATCCTGTTCAGTCCCGGTAACTTATCTAACTGAATACCTCTCAAAAGATTCATCAGATGCTCTTTCTTTCATACACTCATGTGTTTCAGTCTGCTGTATGTCATCCCCACAATTGCCAAGGTCCTTTTCTCTGGTGAATACTGAAGCAAAATACTCAGTATCTCAGAATATTCAAATCATCGGCAGGTTGAGAAACATTTGTTGAGAATGTAGTGGTGAAATTTAACCAAGCTAATTTGCCATTGCTGGCAACTCCCCGTGGATTTATTATACTTGCATGATGCGCCCTCAACTCCAATAATGATCGTTACAAAAGTCGGTGATATGTATTCCATCCTTTATTAGCAATGAGCAAACATACAATCTTGAAGTGATAAAACTCCACTGTACCCAAGCATAAATTCATCGTATTTGAGTGGATAATAACAAAATATATGACATCGGTCAGTCCCCAGCTGTGTACTGCATGGAACAAAGCAAATATGTAACTGATCCCCTTTGCATTTACCACACCCCCACTGATGCGACTTATTACCACAAAAAAGCATCATAAATATACAACGCAGAATACAATGCTGATAGAGAACAGATACATGGCTCCTGCACACAGGCTCAGCTCTGATACAGGGTCCTCCACCTGAAATAGTAACATACTCTCGTCTTGTTGAATAATTCCATCATTCTGTTTTAATTATATTGACAATTTTTCTGAACTGACTGTTTTGGATGTATGGCGTGTCGACATTGTGTTTAACAAGGTGTCATATAACTAACTATCTAATAATAGCCAGGTGATATGCTCAAAGAAATCTTAACTGCGTTTTAGTGCTAATAATAGTTTTGAAGTCCTGCCGGAAAAACTATAGTGGTTCCGGACAAGATACTGTGATGCTATGTGTGAGATTGCATTGTTCAGATTGTCAGAGTGTTTCTGTATAGACACAAATCATATATTGCCATAGGTGTCAAGGCCAGGCGATGTTCACCTGAAAGGAGACGGTGAGAATCAGGTGTGACTGAGAAATCTGTATAATCCAGTGACGAGAGGAATAGAAGTCTTATCGTCAGCAGAAATGTTTCACCCCACACTGCTGTAACACTTGTCCATTACTCACCACAGCGCCACCAGTGGTAGGAGGACCAAAGCAGTGGGCGCTGTCTGCTCAATCTACCTTGGCATTCCATAGACGCAACACTCCTGGTCCAGGACACAAAATTGGTTCCAAAAAGGGAATTGCCTGCAATACAGCGAGTAGATACCCTGGAGAATCCTGGTCCAGTGTACAATGCATGGAGAGTGTGGAAATGGACATTGTGTGACTGTGGGTGAAAGGATGCAGGTGGATCCGGCCATGTCACGTGTTCAGTGGATCGGCCCCAGATGTTTGGAAGTGTTCACCTCAGTTTAAAAACAAAACAGTGCTCTGCTTTAAACCCCAATTAATGTTTGACCCTCCTGTTATTTTTTTTTTTGTTACAGAGCAGCAAAAAATGAAAACTCCTGTCCACAAAATGGATCGAGATTCGGGCAGTGGAGGAGTTCCAGTGGCGTCAGGATCGGGAAAGGACACAGGTCTGTTGGCGAATTATTTTAATTTATAAATACTCTGCTGCTTCTCCGTCTGGGTTTAATTCAATAATGGCAATTCACAAAATATTTGTGAAAACTGACCAGAGTGATTTGAGAGCGAGTTAACATCTCTGGGGAAACACAGTCACAAGTGGAAGGAGTACAGTTACCGTCTGCTCCTGCTCCTCTAACAGACTGTGATGCACATTAAAATAACGAGTTACTCCAGAAGACAAGACATTGTGCAGATGCTGAAAGTTTTGGGCAACACAAAGACACACGACAGGTTGTCAGTACTCAGCAGGTCAGGCAGCATCCATGGAGAGGAATAAACAGTTAACGTTTCGGATCGGGACCACAAGGAATAGAGAGTAATGTGACAATATCCAGAATTTCTGTCCCGTCATTACCAGTCCGATGAAGGGCCTTGACTCGAAACATTGATTGTTCATTCTCCTTCATGGATGCTGCCTGTCCTGCTGAGTAGCTCCAGCATTTTGTGAGATATTCCAGAGATTTGCTGATGAAGGGCATTACCAGGCAGGCAGACAGTAACCCAGTGCAAAGTGGTGGTGAAGGGCAGTACCAGGAGAGTGATGGTGATGGGTTACTATATTTCCAGGAATTGGCAGAGTCTTTTGCAAACAGAGAGGTATATTCCCGGGGACTAGAAAGAACAGCCTTCAACAGACGGTTGAGCTTTACCGGCTAAGGTAACAATTCCCTGATTCACCCACCCCACCCCACAGTCTAGAAAGGACTAACATTCTTCCCATTGGTGCGAAGCAATGTCAGTCACTGATTACAGCCAATAGCAGAGATGGACCAGCCAAGAGGGCATTACCCTCGCTGAGGATATCTCATACTCCCGCTACGAACGCCCTGTCAAAGCGGAACAAATCCCAAAGTAAATGCCCCGCTTTTTGAATTATTTCAATATCCCTCCGAGGGAAGCTGGGGGTGTTTAAGAAGCTTCTCCTGCGGTCGATGTCTGATGTATCGCTGAGAGGTAGGAGGAGACCACTCGGCCCACTGAATTGATGCTATCTCCCTGGGGAGGGAGGGAACCCAGCAGGAGGAGGAGGGAGGGTGAATTAATTGAGAGGATAAATATGCTGTGAGGGGTTGAATAGGATAGGGTCTGAGAGGTTGTTTGTCCCGGTGGGGGATCAAGGAGCAGGATGGGGGAAGGAGCCCATTGACAGCGGGAAAAAGAAATGAGGGTCTCGTCTATGGAAACGTCTGAGCCCACAGTGGTGGTGAGCAGAGATATTCACCACTTCGGTGGGTAAACAGTGGGAGACTGTATGCTCATATTGTTAGTGACAGAAGATCGTATAATTTGTGTTCCGTGTGTTATCTGAATGTACTTGCCTGTGATGCTGCCACAACTCAGTGTTTCTCTGTCCCTGTACATTCCCGTACTTGCTCACTTGGCAATAAATTCAACAGGACCTGAGAAATCTCAGTGAGATTTGATTAGTGACGATCATCTTGGCAGCTCGGTAGGTAAAATGTAAAGAAGATAGAACATAGAAATCTACAGCACGTTACAGGCCATTCGTCCCACATTATTGTGTCAATCGTGTAACCTACTCTAGAGGTTGACTACAATTTCCTTGCAGCATAGACCTTTATTTTTATAAGCACCGTGTACCTATCTAAGAGTCTTTTATAAGACCGAATTTTATCCACCACTACCATCGTCACTGCCAGTGCATTCCACACACCCATCCATTTCTGTCTGAAAAACTTACCCCTGACATCCCCCTTGTACCTACTTCCAAGCAGGTTAATACTATGCTCCCTCTTGTTAGGCATTTCAACCATGGGAAAAGCCTCTGGCTATAGTCACAAGCAAAGCCTCTCATCATATACACCTCTGTCAGGTCACCTCTCATCCTCCATCGCTTCAAGGAGAAAAGGCCAAGGTCACTCAAACTATTCTCATCAGGCACGCACCCTAATCTAGACAACATCCTTGTAAATCAATGTGTTTTGTTACATCCTCAAATAATTCAATCAGGTTCATAAGCATGACCTGCCCTTGCAAAGCCATGCTGGCTATCCCTAATCGGACCATGTCTCTCCAAATGCTCATAAACCCTGCCTCTCAGGATCTTCTCCAAAACTTGCCCACAACTGAAGTAACACTAACTGGTCTGTAATTTCCTGAGTTATCTCTACTCCATTTCTTGAACAAGAGAGCAACATTTGCAACCTTCCAATCCTCTGGTACTTCTCCACACCTAATTGATGATGCAACGATCATCGTCAGAGGCTTAGCAATCTCCTCCCTCGATTCCTACAGCAGCATGGGGTATATCCTGTTCAGTCCCGGTAACTTATCTAACTGAATACCTCTCAAAAGATTCATCAGATGCTCTTTCTTTCATACACTCATGTGTTTCAGTCTGCTGTATGTCATCCCCACAATTGCCAAGGTCCTTTTCACTGGTGAATACTGAAGCAAAATACTCAGTATCTCAGAATATTCAAATCATCGGCAGGTTGAGAAACATTTGTTGAGAATGTAGTGGTGAAATTTAACCAAGCTAATTTGCCATTGCTGGCAACTCCCCGTGGATTTATTATACTTGCATGATGCGCCCTCAACTCCAATAATGATCGTTACAAAAGTCGGTGATATGTATTCCATCCTTTATTAGCAATGAGCAAACATACAATCTTGAAGTGATAAAACTCCACTGTACCCAAGCATAAATTCATCGTATTTGAGTGGATAATAACAAAATATATGACATCGGTCAGTCCCCAGCTGTGTACTGCATGGAACAAAGCAAATATGTAACTGATCCCCTTTGCATTTACCACACCCCCACTGATGCGACTTATTACCACAAAAAAGCATCATAAATATACAACGCAGAATACAATGCTGATAGAGAACAGATACATGGCTCCTGCACACAGGCTCAGCTCTGATACAGGGTCCTCCACCTGAAATAGTAACATACTCTCGTCTTGTTGAATAATTCCATCATTCTGTTTTAATTATATTGACAATTTTTCTGAACTGACTGTTTTGGATGTATGGCGTGTCGACATTGTGTTTAACAAGGTGTCATATAACTAACTATCTAATAATAGCCAGGTGATATGCTCAAAGAAATCTTAACTGCGTTTTAGTGCTAATAATAGTTTTGAAGTCCTGCCGGAAAAACTATAGTGGTTCCGGACAAGATACTGTGATGCTATGTGTGAGATTGCATTGTTCAGATTGTCAGAGTGTTTCTGTATAGACACAAATCATATATTGCCATAGGTGTCAAGGCCAGGCGATGTTCACCTGAAAGGAGACGGTGAGAATCAGGTGTGACTGAGAAATCTGTATAATCAAGTGACGAGAGGAATAGAAGTCTCATCGTCAGCAGAAATGTTTCACCCCACACTGCTGTAACACTTGTCCATTACTCACCACAGCGCCACCAGTGGTAGGAGGACCAAAGCAGTGGGCGCTGTCTGCTCAATCTGCCTTGGCATTCCATAGACGCAACACTCCTGGTCCAGGACACAAAATTGGTTCCAAAAAGGGAATTGCCTGCAATACAGCGAGTAGATACCCTGGAGAATCCTGGTCCAGTGTACAATGCATGGAGAGTGTGGAAATGGACATTGTGTGACTGTGGGTGAAAGGATGCAGGTGGATCCGGCCATGTCACGTGTTCAGTGGATCGGCCCCAGATGTTTGGAAGTGTTCACCTCAGTTTAAAAACAAAACAGTGCTCTGCTTTAAACCCCAATTAATGTTTGACCCTCCTGTTATTTTTTTTTTTGTTACAGAGCAGCAAAAAATGAAAACTCCTGTCCACAAAATGGATCAAGGTTCGGGCAGTGGAGGAGTTCCAGTGGCGTCAGGATCGGGAAAGGACACGGGTCTGTTGGCGAATTATTTTAATTTATAAATACTCTGCTGATTCTCCGTCTGGGTTTAATTCAATAACGGCAATTCACAAAATATTTGTGAAAACTGACCAGAGTGATTAGAGAGAGAGTTAACATCTCTGGGGAAACACAGTCACAAGTGGAAGGAGTACAGTTACCGTCTGCTCCTGCTCCTCTAACAGATTGTGATGCACATTAAAATAGCGAGTTACTCCAGAAGACAAGACATCGTACAGATGCTGAAAGTTTTGGGCAACACAAAGACACACAACAGGTTGTCAGTACTCAACAGGTCAGGCAGCATCCATGGACAGGAATAAACAGTTAACGTTTCGGATCGGGACCACAAGGAAGAGAAAGTAATGTGACAATATCTAGAATTTCTGTCCCGTCATTACCAGTCCGATGAAGGGCCTTGGCTCGAAACATTGATTGTTCATTCTCCTTCATGGATGCTGCCTGTCCTGCTGAGTAGCTCCAGCATTTTGTGAGATATTCCAGAGATTTGCTGATGAAGGGGATTACCAGGCAGGCAGACAGTAACCCAGAGCAAAGTGGTGGTGATGGGCAGTACC
This sequence comes from Hemitrygon akajei, assembly GCF_048418815.1. Classification (NCBI taxonomy): domain Eukaryota; kingdom Metazoa; phylum Chordata; class Chondrichthyes; order Myliobatiformes; family Dasyatidae; genus Hemitrygon; species Hemitrygon akajei. The sequence goes on from NW_027331940.1 coordinate 787,831, forward strand.
AGGAGAGTGATGGTGATGGGTTACTATATTTCCAGGAATTGGCAGAGTCTTTTGCAAACAGAGAGGTATATTCCCGGGGACTAGAAAGAACAGCCTTCAACAGACGGTTGAGCTTTACCGGCTAAGGTAACAATTCCCTGATTCACCCACCCCACCCCACAGTCTAGAAAGGACTTATATTCTTCCCATTGGTGCGAAGCAATGTCAGTCACTGATTACAGCCAATAGCAGAGATGGACCAGCCAAGAGGGCATTACCCTCGCTGAGGATATCTCATACTCCCGCTACGAACGCCCTGTCAAAGCGGAACAAATCCCAAAGTAAATGCCCCGCTTTTTGAATTATTTCAATATCCCTCCGAGGGAAGCTGTGGGTGTTTAAGAAGCTTCTCCTGCGGTCGATGTCTGATGCATCGCTGAGAGGTAGGAGGAGACCACTCGGCCCACTGAATTGATGCCATCTCCCTGGGGAGGGAGGGAACCCAGCAGGAGGAGGAGGGAGGGTGAATTAATTGAGAGGATAAATATGGTGTGAGGGATTGAGTAGGATGGAGTCTGAGAGGTTGTTTGTCCCGGTGGGGGATCAAGGAGCAGGATGGGGGAATGAGCCCATTGACAGCGGGAAAAAGAAATGAGGGTCTCGTCTATGGAAACGTCTGAGCCCACAGTGGTGGTGAGCAGAGATATTCACCACTTCGGTGGGTAAACAGTGGGAGACTGTATGCTCATATTGTTAGTGACAGAAGATCGTATAATTTGTGTTCCGTGTGTTATCTGAATGTACTTGCCTGTGATGCTGCCACAACTCAGTGTTTCTCTGTCCCTGTACCTTCCCGTACTTGTGCACTTGGCAATAAATTCAACAGGACCTGAGAAATCTCAGTGAGATTTGATTAGTGACGATCATCTTGGCAGCTCGGTAGGTAAAATGTAAAGAAGATAGAACATAGAAATCTACAGCACGTTACAGGCCATTCGTCCCACATTATTGTGTCAATCGTGTAACCTACTCTAGAGGTTGACTACAATTTCCTTGCAGCATAGACCTTTATTTTTATAAGCACCGTGTACCTATCTAAGAGTCTTTTATAAGACCGAATTTTATCCACCACTACCATCGTCACTGCCAGTGCATTCCACACACCCATCCATTTCTGTCTGAAAAACTTACCCCTGACATCCCCCTTGTACCTACTTCCAAGCAGGTTAATACTATGCTCCCACTTGTTAGGCATTTCAACCATGGGAAAAGCCTCTGGCTATAGTCACAACCAAAGCCTCTCATCTTATACACCTCTGTCAAGTCACCTCTCATCCTCCATCGCTTCAAGGAGAAAAGGCCAAGGTCACTCAAACTATTCTCATCAGGCACGCTCCCTAATCTAGACAACATCCTTGTAAATCAATGTGTTTTGTTACATCCTCAAATAATTCAATCAGGTTCATAAGCATGACCTGCCCTTGCAAAGCCATGCTGGCTATCCCTAATCAGACCATGTCTCTCCAAATGCTCATAAACCCTGCCTCTCAGGATCTTCTCCAAAACTTGCCCACAACTGAAGTAACACTAACTGGTCTGTAATTTCCTGAGTTATCTCTACTCCATTTCTTGAACAAGAGAGCAACATTTGCAACCTTCCAATCCTCTGGTACTTCTCCACACCTAATTGATGATGCAACGATAATCGTCAGAGGCTTAGCAATCTCCTCCCTCGATTCCTACAGCAGCATGGGGTATATCCTGTTCAGTCCCGGTAACTTATCTAACTGAATACCTCTCAAAAGATTCAGCAGATGCTCTTTCTTTCATACACTCATGTGTTTCAGTCTGCTGTATGTCATCCCCACAATTGCCAAGGTCCTTTTCACTGGTGAATACTGAAGCAAAATACTCAGTATCTCAGAATATTCAAATCATCGGCAGGTTGAGAAACATTTGTTGAGAATGTAGTGGTGAAATTTAACCAAGCTAATTTGCCATTGCTGGCAACTCCCCGTGGATTTATTATACTTGCATGATGCGCCCTCAACTCCAATAATGATCGTTACAAAAGTCGGTGATATGTATTCCATCCTTTATTAGCAATGAGCAAACATACAATCTTGAAGTGATAAAACTCCACTGTACCCAAGCATAAATTCATCGTATTTGAGTGGATAATAACAAAATATATGACATCGGTCAGTCCCCAGCTGTGTACTGCATGGAACAAAGCAAATATGTAACTGATCCCCTTTGCATTTACCACACCCCCACTGATGCGACTTATTACCTCAAAAAAGCATCATAAATATACAACGCAGAATACAATGCTGATAGAGAACAGATACATGGCTCCTGCACACAGGCTCAGCTCTGATACAGGGTCCTCCACCTGAAATAGTAACATACTCTCGTCTTGTTGAATAATTCCATCATTCTGTTTTAATTATATTGACAATTTTTCTGAACTGACTGTTTTGGATGTATGGCGTGTCGACATTGTGTTTAACAAGGTGTCATATAACTAACTATCTAATAATAGCCAGGTGATATGCTCAAAGAAATCTTAACTGCGTTTTAGTGCTAATAATAGTTTTGAAGTCCTGCCGGAAAAACTATAGTGGTTCCGGACAAGATACTGTGATGCTATGTGTGAGATTGCATTGTTCAGATTGTCAGAGTGTTTCTGTATAGACACAAATCATATATTGCCATAGGTGTCAAGGCCAGGCGATGTTCACCTGAAAGGAGACGGTGAGAATCAGGTGTGACTGAGAAATCTGTATAATCCAGTGACGAGAGGAATAGAAGTCTCATCGCCAGCAGAAATGTTTCACCCCACACTGCTGTAACACTTGTCCATTACTCACCACAGCGCCACCAGTGGTAGGAGGACCAAAGCAGTGGGCGCTGTCTGCTCAATCTGCCTTGGCATTCCATAGACGCAACACTCCTGGTCCAGGACACAAAATTGGTTCCAAAAAGGGAATTGCCTGCAATACAGCGAGTAGATACCCTGGAGAATCCTGGTCCAGTGTACAATGCATGGAGAGTGTGGAAATGGACATTGTGTGACTGTGGGTGAAAGGATGCAGGTGGATCCGGCCATGTCACGTGTTCAGAGGATCGGCCCCAGATGTTTGGAAGTGTTCACCTCAGTTTAAAAACAAAACAGTGCTCTGCTTTAAACCCCAATTAATGTTTGACCCTCCTGTTATTTTTTTTTTTTTGTTACAGAGCAGCAAAAAATGAAAACTCTTGTCCACAAAATGGATCAAGGTTCGGGCAGTGGAGGAGTTCCAGTGGCGTCAGGATCGGGAAAGGACACGGGTCTGTTGGCGAATTATTTTAATTTATAAATACTCTGCTGATTCTCCGTCTGGGTTTAATTCAATAACGGCAATTCACAAAATATTTGTGAAAACTGACCAGAGTGATTAGAGAGAGAGTTAACATCTCTGGGGAAACACAGTCACAAGTGGAAGGAGTACAGTTACCGTCTGCTCCTGCTCCTCTAACAGATTGTGATGCACATTAAAATAGCGAGTTACTCCAGAAGACAAGACATCGTACAGATGCTGAAAGTTTTGGGCAACACAAAGACACACAACAGGTTGTCAGTACTCAACAGGTCAGGCAGCATCCATGGACAGGAATAAACAGTTAACGTTTCGGATCGGGACCACAAGGAAGAGAAAGTAATGTGACAATATCTAGAATTTCTGTCCCGTCATTACCAGTCCGATGAAGGGCCTTGGCTCGAAACATTGATTGTTCATTCTCCTTCATGGATGCTGCCTGTCCTGCTGAGTAGCTCCAGCATTTTGTGAGATATTCCAGAGATTTGCTGATGAAGGGGATTACCAGGCAGGCAGACAGTAACCCAGAGCAAAGTGGTGGTGATGGGCAGTACCAGGAGAGTGATGGTGATGGGTTACTATATTTCCAGGAATTGGCAGAGTCTTTTGCAAACAGAGAGGTATATTCCCGGGGACTAGAAAGAACAGCCTTCAACAGACGGTTGAGCTTTACCGGCTAAGGTAACAATTCCCTGATTCACCCACCCCACCCCACAGTCTAGAAAGGACTTATATTCTTCCCATTGGTGCGAAGCAATGTCAGTCACTGATTACAGCCAATAGCAGAGATGGACCAGCCAAGAGGGCATTACCCTCGCTGAGGATATCTCATACTCCCGCTACGAACGCCCTGTCAAAGCGGAACAAATCCCAAAGTAAATGCCCCGCTTTTTGAATTATTTCAATATCCCTCCGAGGGAAGCTGTGGGTGTTTAAGAAGCTTCTCCTGCGGTCGATGTCTGATGCATCGCTGAGAGGTAGGAGGAGACCACTCGGCCCACTGAATTGATGCCATCTCCCTGGGGAGGGAGGGAACCCAGCAGGAGGAGGAGGGAGGGTGAATTAATTGAGAGGATAAATATGGTGTGAGGGATTGAGTAGGATGGAGTCTGAGAGGTTGTTTGTCCCGGTGGGGGATCAAGGAGCAGGATGGGGGAATGAGCCCATTGACAGCGGGAAAAAGAAATGAGGGTCTCGTCTATGGAAACGTCTGAGCCCACAGTGGTGGTGAGCAGAGATATTCACCACTTCGGTGGGTAAACAGTGGGAGACTGTATGCTCATATTGTTAGTGACAGAAGATCGTATAATTTGTGTTCCGTGTGTTATCTGAATGTACTTGCCTGTGATGCTGCCACAACTCAGTGTTTCTCTGTCCCTGTACCTTCCCGTACTTGTGCACTTGGCAATAAATTCAACAGGACCTGAGAAATCTCAGTGAGATTTGATTAGTGACGATCATCTTGGCAGCTCGGTAGGTAAAATGTAAAGAAGATAGAACATAGAAATCTACAGCACGTTACAGGCCATTCGTCCCACATTATTGTGTCAATCGTGTAACCTACTCTAGAGGTTGACTACAATTTCCTTGCAGCATAGACCTTTATTTTTATAAGCACCGTGTACCTATCTAAGAGTCTTTTATAAGACCGAATTTTATCCACCACTACCATCGTCACTGCCAGTGCATTCCACACACCCATCCATTTCTGTCTGAAAAACCTACCCCTGACATCCCCCTTGTACCTACCTCCAAGCAGGTTAATACTATGCTCCCACTTGTTAGGCATTTCAACCATGGGAAAAGCCTCTGGCTATAGTCACAACCAAAGCCTCTCATCTTATACACCTCTGTCAAGTCACCTCTCATCCTCCATCGCTTCAAGGAGAAAAGGCCAAGGTCACTCAAACTATTCTCATCAGGCACGCTCCCTAATCTAGACAACATCCTTGTAAATCAATGTGTTTTGTTACATCCTCAAATAATTCAATCAGGTTCATAAGCATGACCTGCCCTTGCAAAGCCATGCTGGCTATCCCTAATCAGACCATGTCTCTCCAAATGCTCATAAACCCTGCCTCTCAGGATCTTCTCCAAAACTTGCCCACAACTGAAGTAACACTAACTGGTCTGTAATTTCCTGAGTTATCTCTACTCCATTTCTTGAACAAGAGAGCAACATTTGCAACCTTCCAATCCTCTGGTACTTCTCCACACCTAATTGATGATGCAACGATAATCGTCAGAGGCTTAGCAATCTCCTCCCTCGATTCCTACAGCAGCATGGGGTATATCCTGTTCAGTCCCGGTAACTTATCTAACTGAATACCTCTCAAAAGATTCAGCAGATGCTCTTTCTTTCATACACTCATGTGTTTCAGTCTGCTGTATGTCATCCCCACAATTGCCAAGGTCCTTTTCACTGGTGAATACTGAAGCAAAATACTCAGTATCTCAGAATATTCAAATCATCGGCAGGTTGAGAAACATTTGTTGAGAATGTAGTGGTGAAATTTAACCAAGCTAATTTGCCATTGCTGGCAACTCCCCGTGGATTTATTATACTTGCATGATGCGCCCTCAACTCCAATAATGATCGTTACAAAAGTCGGTGATATGTATTCCATCCTTTATTAGCAATGAGCAAACATACAATCTTGAAGTGATAAAACTCCACTGTACCCAAGCATAAATTCATCGTATTTGAGTGGATAATAACAAAATATATGACATCGGTCAGTCCCCAGCTGTGTACTGCATGGAACAAAGCAAATATGTAACTGATCCCCTTTGCATTTACCACACCCCCACTGATGCGACTTATTACCTCAAAAAAGCATCATAAATATACAACGCAGAATACAATGCTGATAGAGAACAGATACATGGCTCCTGCACACAGGCTCAGCTCTGATACAGGGTCCTCCACCTGAAATAGTAACATACTCTCGTCTTGTTGAATAATTCCATCATTCTGTTTTAATTATATTGACAATTTTTCTGAACTGACTGTTTTGGATGTATGGCGTGTCGACATTGTGTTTAACAAGGTGTCATATAACTAACTATCTAATAATAGCCAGGTGATATGCTCAAAGAAATCTTAACTGCGTTTTAGTGCTAATAATAGTTTTGAAGTCCTGCCGGAAAAACTATAGTGTTTCCGGACAAGATACTGTGATGCTATGTGTGAGATTGCATTGTTCAGATTGTCAGAGTGTTTCTGTATAGACACAAATCATATATTGCCATAGGTGTCAAGGCCAGGCGATGTTCACCTGAAAGGAGACGGTGAGAATCAGGTGTGACTGAGAAATCTGTATAATCCAGTGACGAGAGGAATAGAAGTCTCATCGTCAGCAGAAATGTTTCACCCCACACTGCTGTAACACTTGTCCATTACTCACCACAGCGCCACCAGTGGTAGGAGGACCAAAGCAGTGGGCGCTGTCTGCTCAATCTGCCTTGGCATTCCATAGACGCAACACTCCTGGTCCAGGACACAAAATTGGTTCCAAAAAGGGAATTGCCTGCAATACAGCGAGTAGATACCCTGGAGAATCCTGGTCCAGTGTACAATGCATGGAGAGTGTGGAAATGGACATTGTGTGACTGTGGGTGAAAGGATGCAGGTGGATCCGGCCATGTCACGTGTTCAGAGGATCGGCCCCAGATGTTTGGAAGTGTTCACCTCAGTTTAAAAACAAAACAGTGCTCTGCTTTAAACCCCAATTAATGTTTGACCCTCCTGTTATTTTTTTTTGTTACAGAGCAGCAAAAAATGAAAACTCCTGTCCACAAAATGGATCAAGGTTCGGGCAGTGGAGGAGTTCCAGTGGCGTCAGGATCGGGAAAGGACACGGGTCTGTTGGCGAATTATTTTAATTTATAAATACTCTGCTGATTCTCCGTCTGGGTTTAATTCAATAACGGCAATTCACAAAATATTTGTGAAAACTGACCAGAGTGATTAGAGAGAGAGTTAACATCTCTGGGGAAACACAGTCACAAGTGGAAGGAGTACAGTTACCGTCTGCTCCTGCTCCTCTAACAGATTGTGATGCACATTAAAATAGCGAGTTACTCCAGAAGACAAGACATCGTACAGATGCTGAAAGTTTTGGGCAACACAAAGACACACAACAGGTTGTCAGTACTCAACAGGTCAGGCAGCATCCATGGACAGGAATAAACAGTTAACGTTTCGGATCGGGACCACAAGGAAGAGAAAGTAATGTGACAATATCTAGAATTTCTGTCCCGTCATTACCAGTCCGATGAAGGGCCTTGGCTCGAAACATTGATTGTTCATTCTCCTTCATGGATGCTGCCTGTCCTGCTGAGTAGCTCCAGCATTTTGTGAGATATTCCAGAGATTTGCTGATGAAGGGGATTACCAGGCAGGCAGACAGTAACCCAGAGCAAAGTGGTGGTGATGGGCAGTACCAGGAGAGTGATGGTGATGGGTTACTATATTTCCAGGAATTGGCAGAGTCTTTTGCAAACAGAGAGGTATATTCCCGGGGACTAGAAAGAACAGCCTTCAACAGACGGTTGAGCTTTACCGGCTAAGGTAACAATTCCCTGATTCACCCACCCCACCCCACAGTCTAGAAAGGACTTATATTCTTCCCATTGGTGCGAAGCAATGTCAGTCACTGATTACAGCCAATAGCAGAGATGGACCAGCCAAGAGGGCATTACCCTCGCTGAGGATATCTCATACTCCCGCTACGAACGCCCTGTCAAAGCGGAACAAATCCCAAAGTAAATGCCCCGCTTTTTGAATTATTTCAATATCCCTCCGAGGGAAGCTGTGGGTGTTTAAGAAGCTTCTCCTGCGGTCGATGTCTGATGCATCGCTGAGAGGTAGGAGGAGACCACTCGGCCCACTGAATTGATGCCATCTCCCTGGGGAGGGAGGGAACCCAGCAGGAGGAGGAGGGAGGGTGAATTAATTGAGAGGATAAATATGGTGTGAGGGATTGAGTAGGATGGAGTCTGAGAGGTTGTTTGTCCCGGTGGGGGATCAAGGAGCAGGATGGGGGAAGGAGCCCATTGACAGCGGGAAAAAGAAATGAGGGTCTCGTCTATGGAAACGTCTGAGCCCTCAGTGGTGGTGAGCAGAGATATTCACCACTTCGGTGGGTAAACAGTGGGAGACTGTATGCTCATATTGTTAGTGACAGAAGATCGTATAATTTGTGTTCCGTGTGTTATCTGAATGTACTTGCCTGTGATGCTGCCACAACTCAGTGTTTCTCTGTCCCTGTACCTTCCCGTACTTGTGCACTTGGCAATAAATTCAACAGGACCTGAGAAATCTCAGTGAGATTTGATTAGTGACGATCATCTTGGCAGCTCGGTAGGTAAAATGTAAAGAAGATAGAACATAGAAATCTACAGCACGTTACAGGCCATTCGTCCCACATTATTGTGTCAATCGTGTAACCTACTCTAGAGGTTGACTACAATTTCCTTGCAGCATAGACCTTTATTTTTATAAGCACCGTGTACCTATCTAAGAGTCTTTTATAAGACCGAATTTTATCCACCACTACCATCGTCACTGCCAGTGCATTCCACACACCCATCCATTTCTGTCTGAAAAACTTACCCCTGACATCCCCCTTGTACCTACTTCCAAGCAGGTTAATACTATGCTCCCTCTTGTTAGGCATTTCAAACATGGGAAAAGCCTCTGGCTATAGTCACAAGCAAAGCCTCTCATCTTATACACCTCTGTCAGGTCGCCTCTCATCCTCCATCGCTTCAAGGAGAAAAGGCCAAGGTCACTCAAACTATTCTCATCAGGCACGCTCCCTAATCTAGACAACATCCTTGTAAATCAATGTGTTTTGTTACATCCTCAAATAATTCAATCAGGTTCATAAGCATGACCTGCCCTTGCAAAGCCATGCTGGCTATCCCTAATCAGACCATGTCTCTCCAAATGCTCATAAACCCTGCCTCTCAGGATCTTCTCCAAAACTTGCCCACAACTGAAGTAACACTAACTGGTCTGTAATTTCCTGAGTTATCTCTACTCCATTTCTTGAACAAGAGAGCAACATTTGCAACCTTCCAATCCTCTGGTACTTCTCCACACCTAATTGATGATGCAACGATCATCGTCAGAGGCTTAGCAATCTCCTCCCTCGATTCCTACAGCAGCATGGGGTATATCCTGTTCAGTCCCGGTAACTTATCTAACTGAATACCTCTCAAAAGATTCAGCAGATGCTCTTTCTTTCATACACTCATGTGTTTCAGTCTGCTGTATGTCATCCCCACAATTGCCAAGGTCCTTTTCACTGGTGAATACTGAAGCAAAATACTCAGTATCTCAGAATATTCAAATCATCGGCAGGTTGAGAAACATTTGTTGAGAATGTAGTGGTGAAATTTAACCAAGCTAATTTGCCATTGCTGGCAACTCCCCGTGGATTTATTATACTTGCATGATGCGCCCTCAACTCCAATAATGATCGTTACAAAAGTCGGTGATATGTATTCCATCCTTTATTAGCAATGAGCAAACATACAATCTTGAAGTGATAAAACTCCACTGTACCCAAGCATAAATTCATCGTATTTGAGTGGATAATAACAAAATATATGACATCGGTCAGTCCCCAGCTGTGTACTGCATGGAACAAAGCAAATATGTAACTGATCCCCTTTGCATTTACCACACCCCCACTGATGCGACTTATTACCACAAAAAAGCATCATAAATATACAACGCAGAATACAATGCTGATAGAGAACAGATACATGGCTCCTGCACACAGGCTCAGCTCTGATACAGGGTCCTCCACCTGAAATAGTAACATACTCTCGTCTTGTTGAATAATTCCATCATTCTGTTTTAATTATATTGACAATTTTTCTGAACTGACTGTTTTGGATGTATGGCGTGTCGACATTGTGTTTAACAAGGTGTCATATAACTAACTATCTAATAATAGCCAGGTGATATGCTCAAAGAAATCTTAACTGCGTTTTAGTGCTAATAATAGTTTTGAAGTCCTGCCGGAAAAACTATAGTGGTTCCGGACAAGATACTGTGATGCTATGTGTGAGATTGCATTGTTCAGATTGTCAGAGTGTTTCTGTATAGACACAAATCATATATTGCCATAGGTGTCAAGGCCAGGCGATGTTCACCTGAAAGGAGACGGTGAGAATCAGGTGTGACTGAGAAATCTGTATAATCCAGTGACGAGAGGAATAGACGTCTCATCGTCAGCAGAAATGTTTCACCCCACACTGCTGTAACACTTGTCCATTACTCACCACAGCGCCACCAGTGGTAGGAGGACCAAAGCAGTGGGCGCTGTCTGCTCAATCTGCCTTGGCATTCCATAGACGCAACACTCCTGGTCCAGGACACAAAATTGGTTCCAAAAAGGGAATTGCCTGCAATACAGCGAGTAGATACCCTGGAGAATCCTGGTCCAGTGTACAATGCATGGAGAGTGTGGAAATGGACATTGTGTGACTGTGGGTGAAAGGATGCAGGTGGATCCGGCCATGTCACGTGTTCAGTGGATCGGCCCCAGATGTTTGGAAGTGTTCACCTCAGTTTAAAAACAAAACAGTGCTCTGCTTTAAACCCCAATTAATGTTTGACCCTCCTGTTATTTTTTTTTTTGTTACAGAGCAGCAAAAAATGAAAACTCCTGTCCACAAAATGGATCAAGGTTCGGGCAGTGGAGGAGTTCCAGTGGCGTCAGGATCGGGAAAGGACACGGGTCTGTTGGCGAATTATTTTAATTTATAAATACTCTGCTGATTCTCCGTCTGGGTTTAATTCAATAACGGCAATTCACAAAATATTTGTGAAAACTGACCAGAGTGATTAGAGAGAGAGTTAACATCTCTGGGGAAACACAGTCACAAGTGGAAGGAGTACAGTTACCGTCTGCTCCTGCTCCTCTAACAGATTGTGATGCACATTAAAATAGCGAGTTACTCCAGAAGACAAGACATCGTACAGATGCTGAAAGTTTTGGGCAACACAAAGACACACAACAGGTTGTCAGTACTCAACAGGTCAGGCAGCATCCATGGACAGGAATAAACAGTTAACGTTTCGGATCGGGACCACAAGGAAGAGAAAGTAATGTGACAATATCTAGAATTTCTGTCCCGTCATTACCAGTCCGATGAAGGGCCTTGGCTCGAAACATTGATTGTTCATTCTCCTTCATGGATGCTGCCTGTCCTGCTGAGTAGCTCCAGCATTTTGTGAGATATTCCAGAGATTTGCTGATGAAGGGGATTACCAGGCAGGCAGACAGTAACCCAGAGCAAAGTGGTGGTGATGGGCAGTACCAGGAGAGTGATGGTGATGGGTTACTATATTTCCAGGAATTGGCAGAGTCTTTTGCAAACAGAGAGGTATATTCCCGGGGACTAGAAAGAACAGCCTTCAACAGACGGTTGAGCTTTACCGGCTAAGGTAACAATTCCCTGATTCACCCACCCCACCCCACAGTCTAGAAAGGACTTATATTCTTCCCATTGGTGCGAAGCAATGTCAGTCACTGATTACAGCCAATAGCAGAGATGGACCAGCCAAGAGGGCATTACCCTCGCTGAGGATATCTCATACTCCCGCTACGAACGCCCTGTCAAAGCGGAACAAATCCCAAAGTAAATGCCCCGCTTTTTGAATTATTTCAATATCCCTCCGAGGGAAGCTGTGGGTGTTTAAGAAGCTTCTCCTGCGGTCGATGTCTGATGCATCGCTGAGAGGTAGGAGGAGACCACTCGGCCCACTGAATTGATGCCATCTCCCTGGGGAGGGAGGGAACCCAGCAGGAGGAGGAGGGAGGGTGAATTAATTGAGAGGATAAATATGGTGTGAGGGATTGAGTAGGATGGAGTCTGAGAGGTTGTTTGTCCCGGTGGGGGATCAAGGAGCAGGATGGGGGAATGAGCCCATTGACAGCGGGAAAAAGAAATGAGGGTCTCGTCTATGGAAACGTCTGAGCCCACAGTGGTGGTGAGCAGAGATATTCACCACTTCGGTGGGTAAACAGTGGGAGACTGTATGCTCATATTGTTAGTGACAGAAGATCGTATAATTTGTGTTCCGTGTGTTATCTGAATGTACTTGTCTGTGATGCTGCCACAACTCAGTGTTTCTCTGTCCCTGTACCTTCCCGTACTTGTGCACTTGGCAATAAATTCAACAGGACCTGAGAAATCTCAGTGAGATTTGATTAGTGACGATCATCTTGGCAGCTCGGTAGGTAAAATGTAAAGAAGATAGAACATAGAAATCTACAGCACGTTACAGGCCATTCGTCCCACATTATTGTGTCAATCGTGTAACCTACTCTAGAGGTTGACTACAATTTCCTTGCAGCATAGACCTTTATTTTTATAAGCACCGTGTACCTATCTAAGAGTCTTTTATAAGACCGAATTTTATCCACCACTACCATCGTCACTGCCAGTGCATTCCACACACCCATCCATTTCTGTCTGAAAAACTTACCCCTGACATCCCCCTTGTACCTACTTCCAAGCAGGTTAATACTATGCTCCCTCTTGTTAGGCATTTCAAACATGGGAAAAGCCTCTGGCTATAGTCACAAGCAAAGCCTCTCATCTTATACACCTCTGTCAGGTCGCCTCTCATCCTCCATCGCTTCAAGGAGAAAAGGCCAAGGTCACTCAAACTATTCTCATCAGGCACGCTCCCTAATCTAGACAACATCCTTGTAAATCAATGTGTTTTGTTACATCCTCAAATAATTCAATCAGGTTCATAAGCATGACCTGCCCTTGCAAAGCCATGCTGGCTATCCCTAATCAGACCATGTCTCTCCAAATGCTCATAAACCCTGCCTCTCAGGATCTTCTCCAAAACTTGCCCACAACTGAAGTAACACTAACTGGTCTGTAATTTCCTGAGTTATCTCTACTCCATTTCTTGAACAAGAGAGCAACATTTGCAACCTTCCAATCCTCTGGTACTTCTCCACACCTAATTGATGATGCAACGATCATCGTCAGAGGCTTAGCAATCTCCTCCCTCGATTCCTACAGCAGCATGGGGTATATCCTGTTCAGTCCCGGTAACTTATCTAACTGAATACCTCTCAAAAGATTCAGCAGATGCTCTTTCTTTCATACACTCATGTGTTTCAGTCTGCTGTATGTCATCCCCACAATTGCCAAGGTCCTTTTCACTGGTGAATACTGAAGCAAAATACTCAGTATCTCAGAATATTCAAATCATCGGCAGGTTGAGAAACATTTGTTGAGAATGTAGTGGTGAAATTTAACCAAGCTAATTTGCCATTGCTGGCAACTCCCCGTGGATTTATTATACTTGCATGATGCGCCCTCAACTCCAATAATGATCGTTACAAAAGTCGGTGATATGTATTCCATCCTTTATTAGCAATGAGCAAACATACAATCTTGAAGTGATAAAACTCCACTGTACCCAAGCATAAATTCATCGTATTTGAGTGGATAATAACAAAATATATGACATCGGTCAGTCCCCAGCTGTGTACTGCATGGAACAAAGCAAATATGTAACTGATCCCCTTTGCATTTACCACACCCCCACTGATGCGACTTATTACCTCAAAAAAGCATCATAAATATACAACGCAGAATACAATGCTGATAGAGAACAGATACATGGCTCCTGCACACAGGCTCAGCTCTGATACAGGGTCCTCCACCTGAAATAGTAACATACTCTCGTCTTGTTGAATAATTCCATCATTCTGTTTTAATTATATTGACAATTTTTCTGAACTGACTGTTTTGGATGTATGGCGTGTCGACATTGTGTTTAACAAGGTGTCATATAACTAACTATCTAATAATAGCCAGGTGATATGCTCAAAGAAATCTTAACTGCGTTTTAGTGCTAATAATAGTTTTGAAGTCCTGCCGGAAAAACTATAGTGGTTCCGGACAAGATACTGTGATGCTATGTGTGAGATTGCATTGTTCAGATTGTCAGAGTGTTTCTGTATAGACACAAATCATATATTGCCATAGGTGTCAAGGCCAGGCGATGTTCACCTGAAAGGAGACGGTGAGAATCAGGTGTGACTGAGAAATCTGTATAATCCAGTGACGAGAGGAATAGAAGTCTCATCGTCAGCAGAAATGTTTCACCCCACACTGCTGTAACACTTGTCCATTACTCACCACAGCGCCACCAGTGGTAGGAGGACCAAAGCAGTGGGCGCTGTCTGCTCAATCTGCCTTGGCATTCCATAGACGCAACACTCCTGGTCCAGGACACAAAATTGGTTCCAAAAAGGGAATTGCCTGCAATACAGCGAGTAGATACCCTGGAGAATCCTGGTCCAGTGTACAATGCATGGAGAGTGTGGAAATGGACATTGTGTGACTGTGGGTGAAAGGATGCAGGTGGATCCGGCCATGTCACGTGTTCAGTGGATCGGCCCCAGATGTTTGGAAGTGTTCACCTCAGTTTAAAAACAAAACAGTGCTCTGCTTTAAACCCCAATTAATGTTTGACCCTCCTGTTATTTTTTTTTTTGTTACAGAGCAGCAGAAAATGAAAACTCCTGTCCACAAAATGGATCAAGGTTCGGGCAGTGGAGGAGTTCCAGTGGCGTCAGGATCGGGAAAGGACACGGGTCTGTTGGCGAATTATTTTAATTTATAAATACTCTGCTGATTCTCCGTCTGGGTTTAATTCAATAACGGCAATTCACAAAATATTTGTGAAAACTGACCAGAGTGATTAGAGAGAGAGTTAACATCTCTGGGGAAACACAGTCACAAGTGGAAGGAGTACAGTTACCGTCTGCTCCTGCTCCTCTAACAGATTGTGATGCACATTAAAATAGCGAGTTACTCCAGAAGACAAGACATCGTACAGATGCTGAAAGTTTTGGGCAACACAAAGACACACAACAGGTTGTCAGTACTCAACAGGTCAGGCAGCATCCATGGACAGGAATAAACAGTTAACGTTTCGGATCGGGACCACAAGGAAGAGAAAGTAATGTGACAATATCTAGAATTTCTGTCCCGTCATTACCAGTCCGATGAAGGGCCTTGGCTCGAAACATTGATTGTTCATTCTCCTTCATGGATGCTGCCTGTCCTGCTGAGTAGCTCCAGCATTTTGTGAGATATTCCAGAGATTTGCTGATGAAGGGGATTACCAGGCAGGCAGACAGTAACCCAGAGCAAAGTGGTGGTGATGGGCAGTACCAGGAGAGTGATGGTGATGGGTTACTATATTTCCAGGAATTGGCAGAGTCTTTTGCAAACAGAGAGGTATATTCCCGGGGACTAGAAAGAACAGCCTTCAACAGACGGTTGAGCTTTACCGGCTAAGGTAACAATTCCCTGATTCACCCACCCCACCCCACAGTCTAGAAAGGACTTATATTCTTCCCATTGGTGCGAAGCAATGTCAGTCACTGATTACAGCCAATAGCAGAGATGGACCAGCCAAGAGGGCATTACCCTCGCTGAGGATATCTCATACTCCCGCTACGAACGCCCTGTCAAAGCGGAACAAATCCCAAAGTAAATGCCCCGCTTTTTGAATTATTTCAATATCCCTCCGAGGGAAGCTGTGGGTGTTTAAGAAGCTTCTCCTGCGGTCGATGTCTGATGCATCGCTGAGAGGTAGGAGGAGACCACTCGGCCCACTGAATTGATGCCATCTCCCTGGGGAGGGAGGGAACCCAGCAGGAGGAGGAGGGAGGGTGAATTAATTGAGAGGATAAATATGGTGTGAGGGATTGAGTAGGATGGAGTCTGAGAGGTTGTTTGTCCCGGTGGGGGATCAAGGAGCAGGATGGGGGAATGAGCCCATTGACAGCGGGAAAAAGAAATGAGGGTCTCGTCTATGGAAACGTCTGAGCCCACAGTGGTGGTGAGCAGAGATATTCACCACTTCGGTGGGTAAACAGTGGGAGACTGTATGCTCATATTGTTAGTGACAGAAGATCGTATAATTTGTGTTCCGTGTGTTATCTGAATGTACTTGTCTGTGATGCTGCCACAACTCAGTGTTTCTCTGTCCCTGTACCTTCCCGTACTTGTGCACTTGGCAATAAATTCAACAGGACCTGAGAAATCTCAGTGAGATTTGATTAGTGACGATCATCTTGGCAGCTCGGTAGGTAAAATGTAAAGAAGATAGAACATAGAAATCTACAGCACGTTACAGGCCATTCGTCCCACATTATTGTGTCAATCGTGTAACCTACTCTAGAGGTTGACTACAATTTCCTTGCAGCATAGACCTTTATTTTTATAAGCACCGTGTACCTATCTAAGAGTCTTTTATAAGACCGAATTTTATCCACCACTACCATCGTCACTGCCAGTGCATTCCACACACCCATCCATTTCTGTCTGAAAAACTTACCCCTGACATCCCCCTTGTACCTACTTCCAAGCAGGTTAATACTATGCTCCCTCTTGTTAGGCATTTCAACCATGGGAAAAGCCTCTGG
This sequence comes from Hemitrygon akajei, assembly GCF_048418815.1. Lineage (NCBI taxonomy): Eukaryota > Metazoa > Chordata > Chondrichthyes > Myliobatiformes > Dasyatidae > Hemitrygon > Hemitrygon akajei. Next base: position 804,665 of record NW_027331940.1, read on the forward strand.
CTATAGTCACAAGCAAAGCCTCTCATCATATACACCTCTGTCAGGTCACCTCTCATCCTCCATCGCTTCAAGGAGAAAAGGCCAAGGTCACTCAAACTATTCTCATCAGGCACGCTCCCTAATCTAGACAACATCCTTGTAAATCAATGTGTTTTGTTACATCCTCAAATAATTCAATCAGGTTCATAAGCATGACCTGCCCTTGCAAAGCCATGCTGGCTATCCCTAATCAGACCATGTCTCTCCAAATGCTCATAAACCCTGCCTCTCAGGATCTTCTCCAAAACTTGCCCACAACTGAAGTAACACTAACTGGTCTGTAATTTCCTGAGTTATCTCTACTCCATTTCTTGAACAAGAGAGCAACATTTGCAACCTTCCAATCCTCTGGTACTTCTCCACACCTAATTGATGATGCAACGATCATCGTCAGAGGCTTAGCAATCTCCTCCCTCGATTCCTACAGCAGCATGGGGTATATCCTGTTCAGTCCCGGTAACTTATCTAACTGAATACCTCTCAAAAGATTCAGCAGATGCTCTTTCTTTCATACACTCATGTGTTTCAGTCTGCTGTATGTCATCCCCACAATTGCCAAGGTCCTTTTCACTGGTGAATACTGAAGCAAAATACTCAGTATCTCAGAATATTCAAATCATCGGCAGGTTGAGAAACATTTGTTGAGAATGTAGTGGTGAAATTTAACCAAGCTAATTTGCCATTGCTGGCAACTCCCCGTGGATTTATTATACTTGCATGATGCGCCCTCAACTCCAATAATGATCGTTACAAAAGTCGGTGATATGTATTCCATCCTTTATTAGCAATGAGCAAACATACAATCTTGAAGTGATAAAACTCCACTGTACCCAAGCATAAATTCATCGTATTTGAGTGGATAATAACAAAATATATGACATCGGTCAGTCCCCAGCTGTGTACTGCATGGAACAAAGCAAATATGTAACTGATCCCCTTTGCATTTACCACACCCCCACTGATGCGACTTATTACCTCAAAAAAGCATCATAAATATACAACGCAGAATACAATGCTGATAGAGAACAGATACATGGCTCCTGCACACAGGCTCAGCTCTGATACAGGGTCCTCCACCTGAAATAGTAACATACTCTCGTCTTGTTGAATAATTCCATCATTCTGTTTTAATTATATTGACAATTTTTCTGAACTGACCGTTTTGGATGTATGGCGTGTCGACATTGTGTTTAACAAGGTGTCATATAACTAACTATCTAATAATAGCCAGGTGATATGCTCAAAGAAATCTTAACTGCGTTTTAGTGCTAATGATAGTTTTGAAGTCCTGCCGGAAAAACTATAGTGGTTCCGGACAAGATACTGTGATGCTATGTGTGAGATTGCATTGTTCAGATTGTCAGAGTGTTTCTGTATAGACACAAATCATATATTGCCATAGGTGTCAAGGCCAGGCGATGTTCACCTGAAAGGAGACGGTGAGAATCAGGTGTGACTGAGAAATCTGTATAATCCAGTGACGAGAGGAATAGAAGTCTCATCGTCAGCAGAAATGTTTCACCCCACACTGCTGTAACACTTGTCCATTACTCACCACAGCGCCACCAGTGGTAGGAGGACCAAAGCAGTGGGCGCTGTCTGCTCAATCTGCCTTGGCATTCCATAGACGCAACACTCCTGGTCCAGGACACAAAATTGGTTCCAAAAAGGGAATTGCCTGCAATACAGCGAGTAGATACCCTGGAGAATCCTGGTCCAGTGTACAATGCATGGAGAGTGTGGAAATGGACATTGTGTGACTGTGGGTGAAAGGATGCAGGTGGATCCGGCCATGTCACGTGTTCAGTGGATCGGCCCCAGATGTTTGGAAGTGTTCACCTCAGTTTAAAAACAAAACAGTGCTCTGCTTTAAACCCCAATTAATGTTTGACCCTCCTGTTATTTTTTTTTTTGTTACAGAGCAGCAAAAAATGAAAACTCCTGTCCACAAAATGGATCAAGGTTCGGGCAGTGGAGGAGTTCCAGTGGCGTCAGGATCGGGAAAGGACACGGGTCTGTTGGCGAATTATTTTAATTTATAAATACTCTGCTGATTCTCCGTCTGGGTTTAATTCAATAACGGCAATTCACAAAATATTTGTGAAAACTGACCAGAGTGATTAGAGAGAGAGTTAACATCTCTGGGGAAACACAGTCACAAGTGGAAGGAGTACAGTTACCGTCTGCTCCTGCTCCTCTAACAGATTGTGATGCACATTAAAATAGCGAGTTACTCCAGAAGACAAGACATCGTACAGATGCTGAAAGTTTTGGGCAACACAAAGACACACAACAGGTTGTCAGTACTCAACAGGTCAGGCAGCATCCATGGACAGGAATAAACAGTTAACGTTTCGGATCGGGACCACAAGGAAGAGAAAGTAATGTGACAATATCTAGAATTTCTGTCCCGTCATTACCAGTCCGATGAAGGGCCTTGGCTCGAAACATTGATTGTTCATTCTCCTTCATGGATGCTGCCTGTCCTGCTGAGTAGCTCCAGCATTTTGTGAGATATTCCAGAGATTTGCTGATGAAGGGGATTACCAGGCAGGCAGACAGTAACCCAGAGCAAAGTGGTGGTGATGGGCAGTACCAGGAGAGTGATGGTGATGGGTTACTATATTTCCAGGAATTGGCAGAGTCTTTTGCAAACAGGGAGGTATATTCCCGGGGACTAGAAAGAACAGCCTTCAACAGACGGTTGAGCTTTACCGGCTAAGGTAACAATTCCCTGATTCACCCACCCCACCCCACAGTCTAGAAAGGACTTATATTCTTCCCATTGGTGCGAAGCAATGTCAGTCACTGATTACAGCCAATAGCAGAGATGGACCAGCCAAGAGGGCATTACCCTCGCTGAGGATATCTCATACTCCCGCTACGAACGCCCTGTCAAAGCGGAACAAATCCCAAAGTAAATGCCCCGCTTTTTGAATTATTTCAATATCCCTCCGAGGGAAGCTGTGGGTGTTTAAGAAGCTTCTCCTGCGGTCGATGTCTGATGCATCGCTGAGAGGTAGGAGGAGACCACTCGGCCCACTGAATTGATGCCATCTCCCTGGGGAGGGAGGGAACCCAGCAGGAGGAGGAGGGAGGGTGAATTAATTGAGAGGATAAATATGGTGTGAGGGATTGAGTAGGATGGAGTCTGAGAGGTTGTTTGTCCCGGTGGGGGATCAAGGAGCAGGATGGGGGAATGAGCCCATTGACAGCGGGAAAAAGAAATGAGGGTCTCGTCTATGGAAACGTCTGAGCCCACAGTGGTGGTGAGCAGAGATATTCACCACTTCGGTGGGTAAACAGTGGGAGACTGTATGCTCATATTGTTAGTGACAGAAGATCGTATAATTTGTGTTCCGTGTGTTATCTGAATGTACTTGCCTGGGATGCTGCCACAACTCAGTGTTTCTCTGTCCCTGTACCTTCCCGTACTTGTGCACTTGGCAATAAATTCAACAGGACCTGAGAAATCTCAGTGAGATTTGATTAGTGACGATCATCTTGGCAGCTCGGTAGGTAAAATGTAAAGAAGATAGAACATAGAAATCTACAGCACGTTACAGGCCATTCGTCCCACATTATTGTGTCAATCGTGTAACCTACTCTAGAGGTTGACTACAATTTCCTTGTAGCATAGACCTTTATTTTTATAAGCACCGTGTACCTATCTAAGAGTCTTTTATAAGACCGAATTTTATCCACCACTACCATCGTCACTGCCAGTGCATTCCACACACCCATCCATTTCTGTCTGAAAAACTTACCCCTGACATCCCCCTTGTACCTACTTCCAAGCAGGTTAATACTATGCTCCCACTTGTTAGGCATTTCAACCATGGGAAAAGCCTCTGGCTATAGTCACAACCAAAGCCTCTCATCTTATACACCTCTGTCAAGTCACCTCTCATCCTCCATCGCTTCAAGGAGAAAAGGCCAAGGTCACTCAAACTATTCTCATCAGGCACGCTCCCTAATCTAGACAACATCCTTGTAAATCAATGTGTTTTGTTACATCCTCAAATAATTCAATCAGGTTCATAAGCATGACCTGCCCTTGCAAAGCCATGCTGGCTATCCCTAATCAGACCATGTCTCTCCAAATGCTCATAAACCCTGCCTCTCAGGATCTTCTCCAAAACTTGCCCACAACTGAAGTAACACTAACTGGTCTGTAATTTCCTGAGTTATCTCTACTCCATTTCTTGAACAAGAGAGCAACATTTGCAACCTTCCAATCCTCTGGTACTTCTCCACACCTAATTGATGATGCAACGATAATCGTCAGAGGCTTAGCAATCTCCTCCCTCGATTCCTACAGCAGCATGGGGTATATCCTGTTCAGTCCCGGTAACTTATCTAACTGAATACCTCTCAAAAGATTCAGCAGATGCTCTTTCTTTCATACACTCATGTGTTTCAGTCTGCTGTATGTCATCCCCACAATTGCCAAGGTCCTTTTCACTGGTGAATACTGAAGCAAAATACTCAGTATCTCAGAATATTCAAATCATCGGCAGGTTGAGAAACATTTGTTGAGAATGTAGTGGTGAAATTTAACCAAGCTAATTTGCCATTGCTGGCAACTCCCCGTGGATTTATTATACTTGCATGATGCGCCCTCAACTCCAATAATGATCGTTACAAAAGTCGGTGATATGTATTCCATCCTTTATTAGCAATGAGCAAACATACAATCTTGAAGTGATAAAACTCCACTGTACCCAAGCATAAATTCATCGTATTTGAGTGGATAATAACAAAATATATGACATCGGTCAGTCCCCAGCTGTGTACTGCATGGAACAAAGCAAATATGTAACTGATCCCCTTTGCATTTACCACACCCCCACTGATGCGACTTATTACCTCAAAAAAGCATCATAAATATACAACGCAGAATACAATGCTGATAGAGAACAGATACATGGCTCCTGCACACAGGCTCAGCTCTGATACAGGGTCCTCCACCTGAAATAGTAACATACTCTCGTCTTGTTGAATAATTCCATCATTCTGTTTTAATTATATTGACAATTTTTCTGAACTGACTGTTTTGGATGTATGGCGTGTCGACATTGTGTTTAACAAGGTGTCATATAACTAACTATCTAATAATAGCCAGGTGATATGCTCAAAGAAATCTTAACTGCGTTTTAGTGCTAATAATAGTTTTGAAGTCCTGCCGGAAAAACTATAGTGGTTCCGGACAAGATACTGTGATGCTATGTGTGAGATTGCATTGTTCAGATTGTCAGAGTGTTTCTGTATAGACACAAATCATATATTGCCATAGGTGTCAAGGCCAGGCGATGTTCACCTGAAAGGAGACGGTGAGAATCAGGTGTGACTGAGAAATCTGTATAATCCAGTGACGAGAGGAATAGAAGTCTCATCGTCAGCAGAAATGTTTCACCCCACACTGCTGTAACACTTGTCCATTACTCACCACAGCGCCACCAGTGGTAGGAGGACCAAAGCAGTGGGCGCTGTCTGCTCAATCTGCCTTGGCATTCCATAGACGCAACACTCCTGGTCCAGGACACAAAATTGGTTCCAAAAAGGGAATTGCCTGCAATACAGCGAGTAGATACCCTGGAGAATCCTGGTCCAGTGTACAATGCATGGAGAGTGTGGAAATGGACATTGTGTGACTGTGGGTGAAAGGATGCAGGTGGATCCGGCCATGTCACGTGTTCAGAGGATCGGCCCCAGATGTTTGGAAGTGTTCACCTCAGTTTAAAAACAAAACAGTGCTCTGCTTTAAACCCCAATTAATGTTTGACCCTCCTGTTATTTTTTTTTGTTACAGAGCAGCAAAAAATGAAAACTCCTGTCCACAAAATGGATCAAGGTTCGGGCAGTGGAGGAGTTCCAGTGGCGTCAGGATCGGGAAAGGACACGGGTCTGTTGGCGAATTATTTTAATTTATAAATACTCTGCTGATTCTCCGTCTGGGTTTAATTCAATAACGGCAATTCACAAAATATTTGTGAAAACTGACCAGAGTGATTAGAGAGAGAGTTAACATCTCTGGGGAAACACAGTCACAAGTGGAAGGAGTACAGTTACCGTCTGCTCCTGCTCCTCTAACAGATTGTGATGCACATTAAAATAGCGAGTTACTCCAGAAGACAAGACATCGTACAGATGCTGAAAGTTTTGGGCAACACAAAGACACACAACAGGTTGTCAGTACTCAACAGGTCAGGCAGCATCCATGGACAGGAATAAACAGTTAACGTTTTGGATCGGGACCACAAGGAAGAGAAAGTAATGTGACAATATCTAGAATTTCTGTCCCGTCATTACCAGTCCGATGAAGGGCCTTGGCTCGAAACATTGATTGTTCATTCTCCTTCATGGATGCTGCCTGTCCTGCTGAGTAGCTCCAGCATTTTGTGAGATATTCCAGAGATTTGCTGATGAAGGGGATTACCAGGCAGGCAGACAGTAACCCAGAGCAAAGTGGTGGTGATGGGCAGTACCAGGAGAGTGATGGTGATGGGTTACTATATTTCCAGGAATTGGCAGAGTCTTTTGCAAACAGAGAGGTATATTCCCGGGGACTAGAAAGAACAGCCTTCAACAGACGGTTGAGCTTTACCGGCTAAGGTAACAATTCCCTGATTCACCCACCCCACCCCACAGTCTAGAAAGGACTTATATTCTTCCCATTGGTGCGAAGCAATGTCAGTCACTGATTACAGCCAATAGCAGAGATGGACCAGCCAAGAGGGCATTACCCTCGCTGAGGATATCTCATACTCCCGCTACGAACGCCCTGTCAAAGCGGAACAAATCCCAAAGTAAATGCCCCGCTTTTTGAATTATTTCAATATCCCTCCGAGGGAAGCTGTGGGTGTTTAAGAAGCTTCTCCTGCGGTCGATGTCTGATGCATCGCTGAGAGGTAGGAGGAGACCACTCGGCCCACTGAATTGATGCCATCTCCCTGGGGAGGGAGGGAACCCAGCAGGAGGAGGAGGGAGGGTGAATTAATTGAGAGGATAAATATGGTGTGAGGGATTGAGTAGGATGGAGTCTGAGAGGTTGTTTGTCCCGGTGGGGGATCAAGGAGCAGGATGGGGGAATGAGCCCATTGACAGCGGGAAAAAGAAATGAGGGTCTCGTCTATGGAAACGTCTGAGCCCACAGTGGTGGTGAGCAGAGATATTCACCACTTCGGTGGGTAAACAGTGGGAGACTGTATGCTCATATTGTTAGTGACAGAAGATCGTATAATTTGTGTTCCGTGTGTTATCTGAATGTACTTGCCTGTGATGCTGCCACAACTCAGTGTTTCTCTGTCCCTGTACCTTCCCGTACTTGTGCACTTGGCAATAAATTCAACAGGACCTGAGAAATCTCAGTGAGATTTGATTAGTGACGATCATCTTGGCAGCTCGGTAGGTAAAATGTAAAGAAGATAGAACATAGAAATCTACAGCACGTTACAGGCCATTCGTCCCACATTATTGTGTCAATCGTGTAACCTACTCTAGAGGTTGACTACAATTTCCTTGCAGCATAGACCTTTATTTTTATAAGCACCGTGTACCTATCTAAGAGTCTTTTATAAGACCGAATTTTATCCACCACTACCATCGTCACTGCCAGTGCATTCCACACACCCATCCATTTCTGTCTGAAAAACCTACCCCTGACATCCCCCTTGTACCTACTTCCAAGCAGGTTAATACTATGCTCCCACTTGTTAGGCATTTCAACCATGGGAAAAGCCTCTGGCTATAGTCACAACCAAAGCCTCTCATCTTATACACCTCTGTCAAGTCACCTCTCATCCTCCATCGCTTCAAGGAGAAAAGGCCAAGGTCACTCAAACTATTCTCATCAGGCACGCTCCCTAATCTAGACAACATCCTTGTAAATCAATGTGTTTTGTTACATCCTCAAATAATTCAATCAGGTTCATAAGCATGACCTGCCCTTGCAAAGCCATGCTGGCTATCCCTAATCAGACCATGTCTCTCCAAATGCTCATAAACCCTGCCTCTCAGGATCTTCTCCAAAACTTGCCCACAACTGAAGTAACACTAACTGGTCTGTAATTTCCTGAGTTATCTCTACTCCATTTCTTGAACAAGAGAGCAACATTTGCAACCTTCCAATCCTCTGGTACTTCTCCACACCTAATTGATGATGCAACGATCATCGTCAGAGGCTTAGCAATCTCCTCCCTCGATTCCTACAGCAGCATGGGGTATATCCTGTTCAGTCCCGGTAACTTATCTAACTGAATACCTCTCAAAAGATTCAGCAGATGCTCTTTCTTTCATACACTCATGTGTTTCAGTCTGCTGTATGTCATCCCCACAATTGCCAAGGTCCTTTTCACTGGTGAATACTGAAGCAAAATACTCAGTATCTCAGAATATTCAAATCATCGGCAGGTTGAGAAACATTTGTTGAGAATGTAGTGGTGAAATTTAACCAAGCTAATTTGCCATTGCTGGCAACTCCCCGTGGATTTATTATACTTGCATGATGCGCCCTCAACTCCAATAATGATCGTTACAAAAGTCGGTGATATGTATTCCATCCTTTATTAGCAATGAGCAAACATACAATCTTGAAGTGATAAAACTCCACTGTACCCAAGCATAAATTCATCGTATTTGAGTGGATAATAACAAAATATATGACATCGGTCAGTCCCCAGCTGTGTACTGCATGGAACAAAGCAAATATGTAACTGATCCCCTTTGCATTTACCACACCCCCACTGATGCGACTTATTACCTCAAAAAAGCATCATAAATATACAACGCAGAATACAATGCTGATAGAGAACAGATACATGGCTCCTGCACACAGGCTCAGCTCTGATACAGGGTCCTCCACCTGAAATAGTAACATACTCTCGTCTTGTTGAATAATTCCATCATTCTGTTTTAATTATATTGACAATTTTTCTGAACTGACTGTTTTGGATGTATGGCGTGTCGACATTGTGTTTAACAAGGTGTCATATAACTAACTATCTAATAATAGCCAGGTGATATGCTCAAAGAAATCTTAACTGCGTTTTAGTGCTAATAATAGTTTTGAAGTCCTGCCGGAAAAACTATAGTGGTTCCGGACAAGATACTGTGATGCTATGTGTGAGATTGCATTGTTCAGATTGTCAGAGTGTTTCTGTATAGACACAAATCATATATTGCCATAGGTGTCAAGGCCAGGCGATGTTCACCTGAAAGGAGACGGTGAGAATCAGGTGTGACTGAGAAATCTGTATAATCCAGTGACGAGAGGAATAGAAGTCTCATCGTCAGCAGAAATGTTTCACCCCACACTGCTGTAACACTTGTCCATTACTCACCACAGCGCCACCAGTGGTAGGAGGACCAAAGCAGTGGGCGCTGTCTGCTCAATCTGCCTTGGCATTCCATAGACGCAACACTCCTGGTCCAGGACACAAAATTGGTTCCAAAAAGGGAATTGCCTGCAATACAGCGAGTAGATACCCTGGAGAATCCTGGTCCAGTGTACAATGCATGGAGAGTGTGGAAATGGACATTGTGTGACTGTGGGTGAAAGGATGCAGGTGGATCCGGCCATGTCACGTGTTCAGTGGATCGGCCCCAGATGTTTGGAAGTGTTCACCTCAGTTTAAAAACAAAACAGTGCTCTGCTTTAAACCCCAATTAATGTTTGACCCTCCTGTTATTTTTTTTTTTGTTACAGAGCAGCAAAAAATGAAAACTCCTGTCCACAAAATGGATCAAGGTTCGGGCAGTGGAGGAGTTCCAGTGGCGTCAGGATCGGGAAAGGACACGGGTCTGTTGGCGAATTATTTTAATTTATAAATACTCTGCTGATTCTCCGTCTGGGTTTAATTCAATAACGGCAATTCACAAAATATTTGTGAAAACTGACCAGAGTGATTAGAGAGAGAGTTAACATCTCTGGGGAAACACAGTCACAAGTGGAAGGAGTACAGTTACCGTCTGCTCCTGCTCCTCTAACAGATTGTGATGCACATTAAAATAGCGAGTTACTCCAGAAGACAAGACATCGTACAGATGCTGAAAGTTTTGGGCAACACAAAGACACACAACAGGTTGTCAGTACTCAACAGGTCAGGCAGCATCCATGGACAGGAATAAACAGTTAACGTTTCGGATCGGGACCACAAGGAAGAGAAAGTAATGTGACAATATCTAGAATTTCTGTCCCGTCATTACCAGTCCGATGAAGGGCCTTGGCTCGAAACATTGATTGTTCATTCTCCTTCATGGATGCTGCCTGTCCTGCTGAGTAGCTCCAGCATTTTGTGAGATATTCCAGAGATTTGCTGATGAAGGGGATTACCAGGCAGGCAGACAGTAACCCAGAGCAAAGTGGTGGTGATGGGCAGTACCAGGAGAGTGATGGTGATGGGTTACTATATTTCCAGGAATTGGCAGAGTCTTTTGCAAACAGAGAGGTATATTCCCGGGGACTAGAAAGAACAGCCTTCAACAGACGGTTGAGCTTTACCGGCTAAGGTAACAATTCCCTGATTCACCCACCCCACCCCACAGTCTAGAAAGGACTTATATTCTTCCCATTGGTGCGAAGCAATGTCAGTCACTGATTACAGCCAATAGCAGAGATGGACCAGCCAAGAGGGCATTACCCTCGCTGAGGATATCTCATACTCCCGCTACGAACGCCCTGTCAAAGCGGAACAAATCCCAAAGTAAATGCCCCGCTTTTTGAATTATTTCAATATCCCTCCGAGGGAAGCTGTGGGTGTTTAAGAAGCTTCTCCTGCGGTCGATGTCTGATGCATCGCTGAGAGGTAGGAGGAGACCACTCGGCCCACTGAATTGATGCCATCTCCCTGGGGAGGGAGGGAACCCAGCAGGAGGAGGAGGGAGGGTGAATTAATTGAGAGGATAAATATGGTGTGAGGGATTGAGTAGGATGGAGTCTGAGAGGTTGTTTGTCCCGGTGGGGGATCAAGGAGCAGGATGGGGGAATGAGCCCATTGACAGCGGGAAAAAGAAATGAGGGTCTCGTCTATGGAAACGTCTGAGCCCACAGTGGTGGTGAGCAGAGATATTCACCACTTCGGTGGGTAAACAGTGGGAGACTGTATGCTCATATTGTTAGTGACAGAAGATCGTATAATTTGTGTTCCGTGTGTTATCTGAATGTACTTGCCTGGGATGCTGCCACAACTCAGTGTTTCTCTGTCCCTGTACCTTCCCGTACTTGTGCACTTGGCAATAAATTCAACAGGACCTGAGAAATCTCAGTGAGATTTGATTAGTGACGATCATCTTGGCAGCTCGGTAGGTAAAATGTAAAGAAGATAGAACATAGAAATCTACAGCACGTTACAGGCCATTCGTCCCACATTATTGTGTCAATCGTGTAACCTACTCTAGAGGTTGACTACAATTTCCTTGCAGCATAGACCTTTATTTTTATAAGCACCGTGTGTACCTATCTAAGAGTCTTTTATAAGACCGAATTTTATCCACCACTACCATCGTCACTGCCAGTGCATTCCACACACCCATCCATTTCTGTCTGAAAAAACTTACCCCTGACATCCCCCTTGTACCTACTTCCAAGCAGGTTAATACTATGCTCCCACTTGTTAGGCATTTCAACCATGGGAAAAGCCTCTGGCTATAGTCACAACCAAAGCCTCTCATCTTATACACCTCTGTCAAGTCACCTCTCATCCTCCATCGCTTCAAGGAGAAAAGGCCAAGGTCACTCAAACTATTCTCATCAGGCACGCTCCCTAATCTAGACAACATCCTTGTAAATCAATGTGTTTTGTTACATCCTCAAATAATTCAATCAGGTTCATAAGCATGACCTGCCCTTGCAAAGCCATGCTGGCTATCCCTAATCAGACCATGTCTCTCCAAATGCTCATAAACCCTGCCTCTCAGGATCTTCTCCAAAACTTGCCCACAACTGAAGTAACACTAACTGGTCTGTAATTTCCTGAGTTATCTCTACTCCATTTCTTGAACAAGAGAGCAACATTTGCAACCTTCCAATCCTCTGGTACTTCTCCACACCTAATTGATGATGCAACGATCATCGTCAGAGGCTTAGCAATCTCCTCCCTCGATTCCTACAGCAGCATGGGGTATATCCTGTTCAGTCCCGGTAACTTATCTAACTGAATACCTCTCAAAAGATTCAGCAGATGCTCTTTCTTTCATACACTCATGTGTTTCAGTCTGCTGTATGTCATCCCCACAATTGCCAAGGTCCTTTTCACTGGTGAATACTGAAGCAAAATACTCAGTATCTCAGAATATTCAAATCATCGGCAGGTTGAGAAACATTTGTTGAGAATGTAGTGGTGAAATTTAACCAAGCTAATTTGCCATTGCTGGCAACTCCCCGTGGATTTATTATACTTGCATGATGCGCCCTCAACTCCAATAATGATCGTTACAAAAGTCGGTGATATGTATTCCATCCTTTATTAGCAATGAGCAAACATACAATCTTGAAGTGATAAAACTCCACTGTACCCAAGCATAAATTCATCGTATTTGAGTGGATAATAACAAAATATATGACATCGGTCAGTCCCCAGCTGTGTACTGCATGGAACAAAGCAAATATGTAACTGATCCCCTTTGCATTTACCACACCCCCACTGATGCGACTTATTACCTCAAAAAAGCATCATAAATATACAACGCAGAATACAATGCTGATAGAGAACAGATACATGGCTCCTGCACACAGGCTCAGCTCTGATACAGGGTCCTCCACCTGAAATAGTAACATACTCTCGTCTTGTTGAATAATTCCATCATTCTGTTTTAATTATATTGACAATTTTTCTGAACTGACTGTTTTGGATGTATGGCGTGTCGACATTGTGTTTAACAAGGTGTCATATAACTAACTATCTAATAATAGCCAGGTGATATGCTCAAAGAAATCTTAACTGCGTTTTAGTGCTAATAATAGTTTTGAAGTCCTGCCGGAAAAACTATAGTGGTTCCGGACAAGATACTGTGATGCTATGTGTGAGATTGCATTGTTCAGATTGTCAGAGTGTTTCTGTATAGACACAAATCATATATTGCCATAGGTGTCAAGGCCAGGCGATGTTCACCTGAAAGGAGACGGTGAGAATCAGGTGTGACTGAGAAATCTGTATAATCCAGTGACGAGAGGAATAGAAGTCTCATCGTCAGCAGAAATGTTTCACCCCACACTGCTGTAACACTTGTCCATTACTCACCACAGCGCCACCAGTGGTAGGAGGACCAAAGCAGTGGGCGCTGTCTGCTCAATCTGCCTTGGCATTCCATAGACGCAACACTCCTGGTCCAGGACACAAAATTGGTTCCAAAAAGGGAATTGCCTGCAATACAGCGAGTAGATACCCTGGAGAATCCTGGTCCAGTGTACAATGCATGGAGAGTGTGGAAATGGACATTGTGTGACTGTGGGTGAAAGGATGCAGGTGGATCCGGCCATGTCACGTGTTCAGTGGATCGGCCCCAGATGTTTGGAAGTGTTCACCTCAGTTTAAAAACAAAACAGTGCTCTGCTTTAAACCCCAATTAATGTTTGACCCTCCTGTTATTTTTTTTTTTTGTTACAGAGCAGCAAAAAATGAAAACTCCTGTCCACAAAATGGATCAAGGTTCGGGCAGTGGAGGAGTTCCAGTGGCGTCAGGATCGGGAAAGGACACGGGTCTGTTGGCGAATTATTTTAATTTATAAATACTCTGCTGATTCTCCGTCTGGGTTTAATTCAATAACGGCAATTCACAAAATATTTGTGAAAACTGCCAGAGTGATTAGAGAGAGAGTTAACATCTCTGGGGAAACACAGTCACAAGTGGAAGGAGTACAGTTACCGTCTGCTCCTGCTCCTCTAACAGATTGTGATGCACATTAAAATAGCGAGTTACTCCAGAAGACAAGACATCGTACAGATGCTGAAAGTTTTGGGCAACACAAGACACACAACAGGTTGTCAGTACTCAACAGGTCAGGCAGCATCCATGGACAGGAATAAACAGTTAACGTTTCGGATCGGGACCACAAGGAAGAGAAAGTAATGTGACAATATCTAGAATTTCTGTCCCGTCATTACCAGTCCGATGAAGGGCCTTGGCTCGAAACATTGATTGTTCATTCTCCTTCATGGATGCTGCCTGTCCTGCTGAGTAGCTCCAGCATTTTGTGAGATATTCCAGAGATTTGCTGATGAAGGGGATTACCAGGCAGGCAGACAGTAACCCAGAGCAAAGTGGTGGTGATGGGCAGTACCAGGAGAGTGATGGTGATGGGTTTACTATATTTCCAGGAATTGGCAGAGTCTTTTGCAAACAGAGAGGTATATTCCCGGGGACTAGAAAGAACAGCCTTCAACAGACGGTTGAGCTTTACCGGCTAAGGTAACAATTCCCTGATTCACCCCACCCCTCCCCACAGTCTAGAAAAGGACTTATATTCTTCCCATTGGTGCGAAGCAATGTCAGTCACTGATTACAGCCAATAGCAGAGATGGACCAGCCAAGAGGGCATTACCCTCGCTGAGGATATCTCATACTCCCGCTACGAACGCCCTGTCAAAGCGGAACAAATCCCAAAGTAAATGCCCCGCTTTTTGAATTATTTCAATATCCCTCCGAGGGAAGCTGTGGGTGTTTAAGAAGCTTCTCCTGCGGTCGATGTCTGATGCATCGCTGAGAGGTAGGAGGAGACCACTCGGCCCACTGAATTGATGCCATCTCCCTGGGGAGGGAGGGAACCCAGCAGGAGGAGGAGGGAGGGTGAATTAATTGAGAGGATAAATATGGTGTGAGGGATTGAGTAGGATGGAGTCTGAGAGGTTGTTTGTCCCGGTGGGGGATCAAGGAGCAGGATGGGGGGAATGAGCCCATTGACAGCGGGAAAAAGAATGAGGGTCTCGTCTATGGAAACGTCTGAGCCCACAGTGGTGGTGAGCAGAGATATTCACCACTTCGGTGGGTAAACAGTGGGAGACTGTATGCTCATATTGTTAGTGACAGAAGATCGTATAATTTGTGTTCCGTGTGTTATCTGAATGTACTTGCCTGTGATGCTGCCACAACTCAGTGTTTCTCTGTCCCTGTACCTTCCCGTACTTGTGCACTTGGCAATAAATTCAACAGGACCTGAGAAATCTCAGTGAGATTTGATTAGTGACGATCATCTTGGCAGCTCGGTAGGTAAAATGTAAAGAAGATAGAACATAGAAATCTACAGCACGTTACAGGCCATTCGTCCCACATTATTGTGTCAATCGTGTAACCTACTCTAGAGGTTGACTACAATTTCCTTGCAGCATAGACCTTTATTTTTATAAGCACCGTGTACCTATCTAAGAGTCTTTTATAAGACCGAATTTTATCCACCACTACCATCGTCACTGCCAGTGCATTCCACACACCCATCCATTTCTGTCTGAAAAACTTACCCCTGACATCCCCCTTGTACCTACTTCCAAGCAGGTTAATACTATGCTCCCTCTTGTTAGGCATTTCAACCATGGGAAAAGCCTCTGGCTATAGTCACAAGCAAAGCCTCTCATCATATACACCTCTGTCAGGTCACCTCTCATCCTCCATCGCTTCAAGGAGAAAAGGCCAAGGTCACTCAAACTATTCTCATCAGGCACGCTCCCTAATCTAGACAACATCCTTGTAAATCAATGTGTTTTGTTACATCCTCAAATAATTCAATCAGGTTCTAAGCATGACCTGCCCTTGCAAAGCCATGCTGGCTATCCCTAATCAGACCATGTCTCTCCAAATGCTCATAAACCCTGCCTCTCAGGATCTTCTCCAAAACTTGCCCACAACTGAAGTAACACTAACTGGTCTGTAATTTCCTGAGTTATCTCTACTCCATTTCTTGAACAAGAGAGCAACATTTGCAACCTTCCAATCCTCTGGTACTTCTCCACACCTAATTGATGATGCAACGATCATCGTCAGAGGCTTAGCAATCTCCTCCCTCGATTCCTACAGCAGCATGGGGTATATCCTGTTCAGTCCCGGTAACTTATCTACTGAATACCTCTCAAAAGATTCAGCAGATGCTCTTTCTTTCATACACTCATGTGTTTCAGTCTGCTGTATGTCATCCCCACAATTGCCAAGGTCCTTTTCACTGGTGAATACTGAAGCAAAATACTCAGTATCTCAGAATATTCAAATCAATCGGCAGGTTGAGAAACATTTGTTGAGAATGTAGTGGTGAAATTTAACCAAGCTAATTTGCCATTGCTGGCAACTCCCCGTGGATTTATTATACTTGCATGATGCGCCCTCAACTCCAATAATGATCGTTACAAAAGTCGGTGATATGGTATTCCATCTTATTAGCAATGAGCAAACATACAATCTTGAAGTGATAAAACTCCACTGTACCCAAGCATAAATTCATCGTATTTGAGTGGATAATAACAAAATATATGACATCGGTCAGTCCCCAGCTGTGTACTGCATGGAACAAAGCAAATATGTAACTGATCCCCTTTGCATTTACCACACCCCCACTGATGCGACTTATTACCTCAAAAAAGCATCATAAATATACAACGCAGAATACAATGCTGATAGAGAACAGATACATGGCTCCTGCACACAGGCTCAGCTCTGATACAGGGTCCTCCACCTGAAATAGTAACATACTCTCGTCTTGTTGAATAATTCCATCATTCTGTTTTAATTATATTGACAATTTTTCTGAACTGACTGTTTTGGATGTATGGCGTGTCGACATTGTGTTTAACAAGGTGTCATATAACTAACTATCTAATAATAGCCAGGTGATA
The DNA here is from genome assembly GCF_048418815.1 of Hemitrygon akajei. Classification (NCBI taxonomy): domain Eukaryota; kingdom Metazoa; phylum Chordata; class Chondrichthyes; order Myliobatiformes; family Dasyatidae; genus Hemitrygon; species Hemitrygon akajei. Next base: position 821,518 of record NW_027331940.1, read on the forward strand.
TGCTCAAAGAAATCTTAACTGCGTTTTAGTGCTAATAATAGTTTTGAAGTCCTGCCGGAAAAACTATAGTGGTTCCGGACAAGATACTGTGATGCTATGTGTGAGATTGCATTGTTCAGATTGTCAGAGTGTTTCTGTATAGACACAAATCATATATTGCCATAGGTGTCAAGGCCAGGCGATGTTCACCTGAAAGGAGACGGTGAGAATCAGGTGTGACTGAGAAATCTGTATAATCCAGTGACGAGAGGAATAGAAGTCTCATCGTCAGCAGAAATGTTTCACCCCACACTGCTGTAACACTTGTCCATTACTCACCACAGCGCCACCAGTGGTAGGAGGACCAAAGCAGTGGGCGCTGTCTGCTCAATCTGCCTTGGCATTCCATAGACGCAACACTCCTGGTCCAGGACACAAAATTGGTTCCAAAAAGGGAATTGCCTGCAATACAGCGAGTAGATACCCTGGAGAATCCTGGTCCAGTGTACAATGCATGGAGAGTGTGGAAATGGACATTGTGTGACTGTGGGTGAAAGGATGCAGGTGGATCCGGCCATGTCACGTGTTCAGTGGATCGGCCCCAGATGTTTGGAAGTGTTCACCTCAGTTTAAAAACAAAACAGTGCTCTGCTTTAAACCCCAATTAATGTTTGACCCTCCTGTTATTTTTTTTTTTGTTACAGAGCAGCAAAAAATGAAAACTCCTGTCCACAAAATGGATCAAGGTTCGGGCAGTGGAGGAGTTCCAGTGGCGTCAGGATCGGGAAAGGACACGGGTCTGTTGGCGAATTATTTTAATTTATAAATACTCTGCTGATTCTCCGTCTGGGTTTAATTCAATAACGGCAATTCACAAAATATTTGTGAAAACTGACCAGAGTGATTAGAGAGAGAGTTAACATCTCTGGGGAAACACAGTCACAAGTGGAAGGAGTACAGTTACCGTCTGCTCCTGCTCCTCTAACAGATTGTGATGCACATTAAAATAGCGAGTTACTCCAGAAGACAAGACATCGTACAGATGCTGAAAGTTTTGGGCAACACAAAGACACACAACAGGTTGTCAGTACTCAACAGGTCAGGCAGCATCCATGGACAGGAATAAACAGTTAACGTTTCGGATCGGGACCACAAGGAAGAGAAAGTAATGTGACAATATCTAGAATTTCTGTCCCGTCATTACCAGTCCGATGAAGGGCCTTGGCTCGAAACATTGATTGTTCATTCTCCTTCATGGATGCTGCCTGTCCTGCTGAGTAGCTCCAGCATTTTGTGAGATATTCCAGAGATTTGCTGATGAAGGGGATTACCAGGCAGGCAGACAGTAACCCAGAGCAAAGTGGTGGTGATGGGCAGTACCAGGAGAGTGATGGTGATGGGTTACTATATTTCCAGGAATTGGCAGAGTCTTTTGCAAACAGAGAGGTATATTCCCGGGGACTAGAAAGAACAGCCTTCAACAGACGGTTGAGCTTTACCGGCTAAGGTAACAATTCCCTGATTCACCCACCCCACCCCACAGTCTAGAAAGGACTTATATTCTTCCCATTGGTGCGAAGCAATGTCAGTCACTGATTACAGCCAATAGCAGAGATGGACCAGCCAAGAGGGCATTACCCTCGCTGAGGATATCTCATACTCCCGCTACGAACGCCCTGTCAAAGCGGAACAAATCCCAAAGTAAATGCCCCGCTTTTTGAATTATTTCAATATCCCTCCGAGGGAAGCTGTGGGTGTTTAAGAAGCTTCTCCTGCGGTCGATGTCTGATGCATCGCTGAGAGGTAGGAGGAGACCACTCGGCCCACTGAATTGATGCCATCTCCCTGGGGAGGGAGGGAACCCAGCAGGAGGAGGAGGGAGGGTGAATTAATTGAGAGGATAAATATGGTGTGAGGGATTGAGTAGGATGGAGTCTGAGAGGTTGTTTGTCCCGGTGGGGGATCAAGGAGCAGGATGGGGGAATGAGCCCATTGACAGCGGGAAAAAGAAATGAGGGTCTCGTCTATGGAAACGTCTGAGCCCACAGTGGTGGTGAGCAGAGATATTCACCACTTCGGTGGGTAAACAGTGGGAGACTGTATGCTCATATTGTTAGTGACAGAAGATCGTATAATTTGTGTTCCGTGTGTTATCTGAATGTACTTGCCTGTGATGCTGCCACAACTCAGTGTTTCTCTGTCCCTGTACCTTCCCGTACTTGTGCACTTGGCAATAAATTCAACAGGACCTGAGAAATCTCAGTGAGATTTGATTAGTGACGATCATCTTGGCAGCTCGGTAGGTAAAATGTAAAGAAGATAGAACATAGAAATCTACAGCACGTTACAGGCCATTCGTCCCACATTATTGTGTCAATCGTGTAACCTACTCTAGAGGTTGACTACAATTTCCTTGCAGCATAGACCTTTATTTTTATAAGCACCGTGTACCTATCTAAGAGTCTTTTATAAGACCGAATTTTATCCACCACTACCATCGTCACTGCCAGTGCATTCCACACACCCATCCATTTCTGTCTGAAAAACTTACCCCTGACATCCCCCTTGTACCTACTTCCAAGCAGGTTAATACTATGCTCCCACTTGTTAGGCATTTCAACCATGGGAAAAGCCTCTGGCTATAGTCACAACCAAAGCCTCTCATCTTATACACCTCTGTCAAGTCACCTCTCATCCTCCATCGCTTCAAGGAGAAAAGGCCAAGGTCACTCAAACTATTCTCATCAGGCACGCTCCCTAATCTAGACAACATCCTTGTAAATCAATGTGTTTTGTTACATCCTCAAATAATTCAATCAGGTTCATAAGCATGACCTGCCCTTGCAAAGCCATGCTGGCTATCCCTAATCAGACCATGTCTCTCCAAATGCTCATAAACCCTGCCTCTCAGGATCTTCTCCAAAACTTGCCCACAACTGAAGTAACACTAACTGGTCTGTAATTTCCTGAGTTATCTCTACTCCATTTCTTGAACAAGAGAGCAACATTTGCAACCTTCCAATCCTCTGGTACTTCTCCACACCTAATTGATGATGCAACGATAATCGTCAGAGGCTTAGCAATCTCCTCCCTCGATTCCTACAGCAGCATGGGGTATATCCTGTTCAGTCCCGGTAACTTATCTAACTGAATACCTCTCAAAAGATTCAGCAGATGCTCTTTCTTTCATACACTCATGTGTTTCAGTCTGCTGTATGTCATCCCCACAATTGCCAAGGTCCTTTTCACTGGTGAATACTGAAGCAAAATACTCAGTATCTCAGAATATTCAAATCATCGGCAGGTTGAGAAACATTTGTTGAGAATGTAGTGGTGAAATTTAACCAAGCTAATTTGCCATTGCTGGCAACTCCCCGTGGATTTATTATACTTGCATGATGCGCCCTCAACTCCAATAATGATCGTTACAAAAGTCGGTGATATGTATTCCATCCTTTATTAGCAATGAGCAAACATACAATCTTGAAGTGATAAAACTCCACTGTACCCAAGCATAAATTCATCGTATTTGAGTGGATAATAACAAAATATATGACATCGGTCAGTCCCCAGCTGTGTACTGCATGGAACAAAGCAAATATGTAACTGATCCCCTTTGCATTTACCACACCCCCACTGATGCGACTTATTACCTCAAAAAAGCATCATAAATATACAACGCAGAATACAATGCTGATAGAGAACAGATACATGGCTCCTGCACACAGGCTCAGCTCTGATACAGGGTCCTCCACCTGAAATAGTAACATACTCTCGTCTTGTTGAATAATTCCATCATTCTGTTTTAATTATATTGACAATTTTTCTGAACTGACTGTTTTGGATGTATGGCGTGTCGACATTGTGTTTAACAAGGTGTCATATAACTAACTATCTAATAATAGCCAGGTGATATGCTCAAAGAAATCTTAACTGCGTTTTAGTGCTAATAATAGTTTTGAAGTCCTGCCGGAAAAACTATAGTGGTTCCGGACAAGATACTGTGATGCTATGTGTGAGATTGCATTGTTCAGATTGTCAGAGTGTTTCTGTATAGACACAAATCATATATTGCCATAGGTGTCAAGGCCAGGCGATGTTCACCTGAAAGGAGACGGTGAGAATCAGGTGTGACTGAGAAATCTGTATAATCCAGTGACGAGAGGAATAGAAGTCTCATCGTCAGCAGAAATGTTTCACCCCACACTGCTGTAACACTTGTCCATTACTCACCACAGCGCCACCAGTGGTAGGAGGACCAAAGCAGTGGGCGCTGTCTGCTCAATCTGCCTTGGCATTCCATAGACGCAACACTCCTGGTCCAGGACACAAAATTGGTTCCAAAAAGGGAATTGCCTGCAATACAGCGAGTAGATACCCTGGAGAATCCTGGTCCAGTGTACAATGCATGGAGAGTGTGGAAATGGACATTGTGTGACTGTGGGTGAAAGGATGCAGGTGGATCCGGCCATGTCACGTGTTCAGAGGATCGGCCCCAGATGTTTGGAAGTGTTCACCTCAGTTTAAAAACAAAACAGTGCTCTGCTTTAAACCCCAATTAATGTTTGACCCTCCTGTTATTTTTTTTTGTTACAGAGCAGCAAAAAATGAAAACTCCTGTCCACAAAATGGATCAAGGTTCGGGCAGTGGAGGAGTTCCAGTGGCGTCAGGATCGGGAAAGGACACGGGTCTGTTGGCGAATTATTTTAATTTATAAATACTCTGCTGATTCTCCGTCTGGGTTTAATTCAATAACGGCAATTCACAAAATATTTGTGAAAACTGACCAGAGTGATTAGAGAGAGAGTTAACATCTCTGGGGAAACACAGTCACAAGTGGAAGGAGTACAGTTACCGTCTGCTCCTGCTCCTCTAACAGATTGTGATGCACATTAAAATAGCGAGTTACTCCAGAAGACAAGACATCGTACAGATGCTGAAAGTTTTGGGCAACACAAAGACACACAACAGGTTGTCAGTACTCAACAGGTCAGGCAGCATCCATGGACAGGAATAAACAGTTAACGTTTTGGATCGGGACCACAAGGAAGAGAAAGTAATGTGACAATATCTAGAATTTCTGTCCCGTCATTACCAGTCCGATGAAGGGCCTTGGCTCGAAACATTGATTGTTCATTCTCCTTCATGGATGCTGCCTGTCCTGCTGAGTAGCTCCAGCATTTTGTGAGATATTCCAGAGATTTGCTGATGAAGGGGATTACCAGGCAGGCAGACAGTAACCCAGAGCAAAGTGGTGGTGATGGGCAGTACCAGGAGAGTGATGGTGATGGGTTACTATATTTCCAGGAATTGGCAGAGTCTTTTGCAAACAGAGAGGTATATTCCCGGGGACTAGAAAGAACAGCCTTCAACAGACGGTTGAGCTTTACCGGCTAAGGTAACAATTCCCTGATTCACCCACCCCACCCCACAGTCTAGAAAGGACTTATATTCTTCCCATTGGTGCGAAGCAATGTCAGTCACTGATTACAGCCAATAGCAGAGATGGACCAGCCAAGAGGGCATTACCCTCGCTGAGGATATCTCATACTCCCGCTACGAACGCCCTGTCAAAGCGGAACAAATCCCAAAGTAAATGCCCCGCTTTTTGAATTATTTCAATATCCCTCCGAGGGAAGCTGTGGGTGTTTAAGAAGCTTCTCCTGCGGTCGATGTCTGATGCATCGCTGAGAGGTAGGAGGAGACCACTCGGCCCACTGAATTGATGCCATCTCCCTGGGGAGGGAGGGAACCCAGCAGGAGGAGGAGGGAGGGTGAATTAATTGAGAGGATAAATATGGTGTGAGGGATTGAGTAGGATGGAGTCTGAGAGGTTGTTTGTCCCGGTGGGGGATCAAGGAGCAGGATGGGGGAATGAGCCCATTGACAGCGGGAAAAAGAAATGAGGGTCTCGTCTATGGAAACGTCTGAGCCCACAGTGGTGGTGAGCAGAGATATTCACCACTTCGGTGGGTAAACAGTGGGAGACTGTATGCTCATATTGTTAGTGACAGAAGATCGTATAATTTGTGTTCCGTGTGTTATCTGAATGTACTTGCCTGTGATGCTGCCACAACTCAGTGTTTCTCTGTCCCTGTACCTTCCCGTACTTGTGCACTTGGCAATAAATTCAACAGGACCTGAGAAATCTCAGTGAGATTTGATTAGTGACGATCATCTTGGCAGCTCGGTAGGTAAAATGTAAAGAAGATAGAACATAGAAATCTACAGCACGTTACAGGCCATTCGTCCCACATTATTGTGTCAATCGTGTAACCTACTCTAGAGGTTGACTACAATTTCCTTGCAGCATAGACCTTTATTTTTATAAGCACCGTGTACCTATCTAAGAGTCTTTTATAAGACCGAATTTTATCCACCACTACCATCGTCACTGCCAGTGCATTCCACACACCCATCCATTTCTGTCTGAAAAACCTACCCCTGACATCCCCCTTGTACCTACTTCCAAGCAGGTTAATACTATGCTCCCACTTGTTAGGCATTTCAACCATGGGAAAAGCCTCTGGCTATAGTCACAACCAAAGCCTCTCATCTTATACACCTCTGTCAAGTCACCTCTCATCCTCCATCGCTTCAAGGAGAAAAGGCCAAGGTCACTCAAACTATTCTCATCAGGCACGCTCCCTAATCTAGACAACATCCTTGTAAATCAATGTGTTTTGTTACATCCTCAAATAATTCAATCAGGTTCATAAGCATGACCTGCCCTTGCAAAGCCATGCTGGCTATCCCTAATCAGACCATGTCTCTCCAAATGCTCATAAACCCTGCCTCTCAGGATCTTCTCCAAAACTTGCCCACAACTGAAGTAACACTAACTGGTCTGTAATTTCCTGAGTTATCTCTACTCCATTTCTTGAACAAGAGAGCAACATTTGCAACCTTCCAATCCTCTGGTACTTCTCCACACCTAATTGATGATGCAACGATCATCGTCAGAGGCTTAGCAATCTCCTCCCTCGATTCCTACAGCAGCATGGGGTATATCCTGTTCAGTCCCGGTAACTTATCTAACTGAATACCTCTCAAAAGATTCAGCAGATGCTCTTTCTTTCATACACTCATGTGTTTCAGTCTGCTGTATGTCATCCCCACAATTGCCAAGGTCCTTTTCACTGGTGAATACTGAAGCAAAATACTCAGTATCTCAGAATATTCAAATCATCGGCAGGTTGAGAAACATTTGTTGAGAATGTAGTGGTGAAATTTAACCAAGTTAATTTGCCATTGCTGGCAACTCCCCGTGGATTTATTATACTTGCATGATGCGCCCTCAACTCCAATAATGATCGTTACAAAAGTCGGTGATATGTATTCCATCCTTTATTAGCAATGAGCAAACATACAATCTTGAAGTGATAAAACTCCACTGTACCCAAGCATAAATTCATCGTATTTGAGTGGATAATAACAAAATATATGACATCGGTCAGTCCCCAGCTGTGTACTGCATGGAACAAAGCAAATATGTAACTGATCCCCTTTGCATTTACCACACCCCCACTGATGCGACTTATTACCTCAAAAAAGCATCATAAATATACAACGCAGAATACAATGCTGATAGAGAACAGATACATGGCTCCTGCACACAGGCTCAGCTCTGATACAGGGTCCTCCACCTGAAATAGTAACATACTCTCGTCTTGTTGAATAATTCCATCATTCTGTTTTAATTATATTGACAATTTTTCTGAACTGACTGTTTTGGATGTATGGCGTGTCGACATTGTGTTTAACAAGGTGTCATATAACTAACTATCTAATAATAGCCAGGTGATATGCTCAAAGAAATCTTAACTGCGTTTTAGTGCTAATAATAGTTTTGAAGTCCTGCCGGAAAAACTATAGTGGTTCCGGACAAGATACTGTGATGCTATGTGTGAGATTGCATTGTTCAGATTGTCAGAGTGTTTCTGTATAGACACAAATCATATATTGCCATAGGTGTCAAGGCCAGGCGATGTTCACCTGAAAGGAGACGGTGAGAATCAGGTGTGACTGAGAAATCTGTATAATCCAGTGACGAGAGGAATAGAAGTCTCATCGTCAGCAGAAATGTTTCACCCCACACTGCTGTAACACTTGTCCATTACTCACCACAGCGCCACCAGTGGTAGGAGGACCAAAGCAGTGGGCGCTGTCTGCTCAATCTGCCTTGGCATTCCATAGACGCAACACTCCTGGTCCAGGACACAAAATTGGTTCCAAAAAGGGAATTGCCTGCAATACAGCGAGTAGATACCCTGGAGAATCCTGGTCCAGTGTACAATGCATGGAGAGTGTGGAAATGGACATTGTGTGACTGTGGGTGAAAGGATGCAGGTGGATCCGGCCATGTCACGTGTTCAGTGGATCGGCCCCAGATGTTTGGAAGTGTTCACCTCAGTTTAAAAACAAAACAGTGCTCTGCTTTAAACCCCAATTAATGTTTGACCCTCCTGTTATTTTTTTTTTTGTTACAGAGCAGCAAAAAATGAAAACTCCTGTCCACAAAATGGATCAAGGTTCGGGCAGTGGAGGAGTTCCAGTGGCGTCAGGATCGGGAAAGGACACGGGTCTGTTGGCGAATTATTTTAATTTATAAATACTCTGCTGATTCTCCGTCTGGGTTTAATTCAATAACGGCAATTCACAAAATATTTGTGAAAACTGACCAGAGTGATTAGAGAGAGAGTTAACATCTCTGGGGAAACACAGTCACAAGTGGAAGGAGTACAGTTACCGTCTGCTCCTGCTCCTCTAACAGATTGTGATGCACATTAAAATAGCGAGTTACTCCAGAAGACAAGACATCGTACAGATGCTGAAAGTTTTGGGCAACACAAAGACACACAACAGGTTGTCAGTACTCAACAGGTCAGGCAGCATCCATGGACAGGAATAAACAGTTAACGTTTCGGATCGGGACCACAAGGAAGAGAAAGTAATGTGACAATATCTAGAATTTCTGTCCCGTCATTACCAGTCCGATGAAGGGCCTTGGCTCGAAACATTGATTGTTCATTCTCCTTCATGGATGCTGCCTGTCCTGCTGAGTAGCTCCAGCATTTTGTGAGATATTCCAGAGATTTGCTGATGAAGGGGATTACCAGGCAGGCAGACAGTAACCCAGAGCAAAGTGGTGGTGATGGGCAGTACCAGGAGAGTGATGGTGATGGGTTACTATATTTCCAGGAATTGGCAGAGTCTTTTGCAAACAGAGAGGTATATTCCCGGGGACTAGAAAGAACAGCCTTCAACAGACGGTTGAGCTTTACCGGCTAAGGTAACAATTCCCTGATTCACCCACCCCACCCCACAGTCTAGAAAGGACTTATATTCTTCCCATTGGTGCGAAGCAATGTCAGTCACTGATTACAGCCAATAGCAGAGATGGACCAGCCAAGAGGGCATTACCCTCGCTGAGGATATCTCATACTCCCGCTACGAACGCCCTGTCAAAGCGGAACAAATCCCAAAGTAAATGCCCCGCTTTTTGAATTATTTCAATATCCCTCCGAGGGAAGCTGTGGGTGTTTAAGAAGCTTCTCCTGCGGTCGATGTCTGATGCATCGCTGAGAGGTAGGAGGAGACCACTCGGCCCACTGAATTGATGCCATCTCCCTGGGGAGGGAGGGAACCCAGCAGGAGGAGGAGGGAGGGTGAATTAATTGAGAGGATAAATATGGTGTGAGGGATTGAGTAGGATGGAGTCTGAGAGGTTGTTTGTCCCGGTGGGGGATCAAGGAGCAGGATGGGGGAATGAGCCCATTGACAGCGGGAAAAAGAAATGAGGGTCTCGTCTATGGAAACGTCTGAGCCCACAGTGGTGGTGAGCAGAGATATTCACCACTTCGGTGGGTAAACAGTGGGAGACTGTATGCTCATATTGTTAGTGACAGAAGATCGTATAATTTGTGTTCCGTGTGTTATCTGAATGTACTTGCCTGGGATGCTGCCACAACTCAGTGTTTCTCTGTCCCTGTACCTTCCCGTACTTGTGCACTTGGCAATAAATTCAACAGGACCTGAGAAATCTCAGTGAGATTTGATTAGTGACGATCATCTTGGCAGCTCGGTAGGTAAAATGTAAAGAAGATAGAACATAGAAATCTACAGCACGTTACAGGCCATTCGTCCCACATTATTGTGTCAATCGTGTAACCTACTCTAGAGGTTGACTACAATTTCCTTGCAGCATAGACCTTTATTTTTATAAGCACCGTGTACCTATCTAAGAGTCTTTTATAAGACCGAATTTTATCCACCACTACCATCGTCACTGCCAGTGCATTCCACACACCCATCCATTTCTGTCTGAAAAACTTACCCCTGACATCCCCCTTGTACCTACTTCCAAGCAGGTTAATACTATGCTCCCACTTGTTAGGCATTTCAACCATGGGAAAAGCCTCTGGCTATAGTCACAACCAAAGCCTCTCATCTTATACACCTCTGTCAAGTCACCTCTCATCCTCCATCGCTTCAAGGAGAAAAGGCCAAGGTCACTCAAACTATTCTCATCAGGCACGCTCCCTAATCTAGACAACATCCTTGTAAATCAATGTGTTTTGTTACATCCTCAAATAATTCAATCAGGTTCATAAGCATGACCTGCCCTTGCAAAGCCATGCTGGCTATCCCTAATCAGACCATGTCTCTCCAAATGCTCATAAACCCTGCCTCTCAGGATCTTCTCCAAAACTTGCCCACAACTGAAGTAACACTAACTGGTCTGTAATTTCCTGAGTTATCTCTACTCCATTTCTTGAACAAGAGAGCAACATTTGCAACCTTCCAATCCTCTGGTACTTCTCCACACCTAATTGATGATGCAACGATCATCGTCAGAGGCTTAGCAATCTCCTCCCTCGATTCCTACAGCAGCATGGGGTATATCCTGTTCAGTCCCGGTAACTTATCTAACTGAATACCTCTCAAAAGATTCAGCAGATGCTCTTTCTTTCATACACTCATGTGTTTCAGTCTGCTGTATGTCATCCCCACAATTGCCAAGGTCCTTTTCACTGGTGAATACTGAAGCAAAATACTCAGTATCTCAGAATATTCAAATCATCGGCAGGTTGAGAAACATTTGTTGAGAATGTAGTGGTGAAATTTAACCAAGCTAATTTGCCATTGCTGGCAACTCCCCGTGGATTTATTATACTTGCATGATGCGCCCTCAACTCCAATAATGATCGTTACAAAAGTCGGTGATATGTATTCCATCCTTTATTAGCAATGAGCAAACATACAATCTTGAAGTGATAAAACTCCACTGTACCCAAGCATAAATCCATCGTATTTGAGTGGATAATAACAAAATATATGACATCGGTCAGTCCCCAGCTGTGTACTGCATGGAACAAAGCAAATATGTAACTGATCCCCTTTGCATTTACCACACCCCCACTGATGCGACTTATTACCTCAAAAAAGCATCATAAATATACAACGCAGAATACAATGCTGATAGAGAACAGATACATGGCTCCTGCACACAGGCTCAGCTCTGATACAGGGTCCTCCACCTGAAATAGTAACATACTCTCGTCTTGTTGAATAATTCCATCATTCTGTTTTAATTATATTGACAATTTTTCTGAACTGACTGTTTTGGATGTATGGCGTGTCGACATTGTGTTTAACAAGGTGTCATATAACTAACTATCTAATAATAGCCAGGTGATATGCTCAAAGAAATCTTAACTGCGTTTTAGTGCTAATAATAGTTTTGAAGTCCTGCCGGAAAAACTATAGTGGTTCCGGACAAGATACTGTGATGCTATGTGTGAGATTGCATTGTTCAGATTGTCAGAGTGTTTCTGTATAGACACAAATCATATATTGCCATAGGTGTCAAGGCCAGGCGATGTTCACCTGAAAGGAGACGGTGAGAATCAGGTGTGACTGAGAAATCTGTATAATCCAGTGACGAGAGGAATAGAAGTCTCATCGTCAGCAGAAATGTTTCACCCCACACTGCTGTAACACTTGTCCATTACTCACCACAGCGCCACCAGTGGTAGGAGGACCAAAGCAGTGGGCGCTGTCTGCTCAATCTGCCTTGGCATTCCATAGACGCAACACTCCTGGTCCAGGACACAAAATTGGTTCCAAAAAGGGAATTGCCTGCAATACAGCGAGTAGATACCCTGGAGAATCCTGGTCCAGTGTACAATGCATGGAGAGTGTGGAAATGGACATTGTGTGACTGTGGGTGAAAGGATGCAGGTGGATCCGGCCATGTCACGTGTTCAGTGGATCGGCCCCAGATGTTTGGAAGTGTTCACCTCAGTTTAAAAACAAAACAGTGCTCTGCTTTAAACCCCAATTAATGTTTGACCCTCCTGTTATTTTTTTTTTTTGTTACAGAGCAGCAAAAAATGAAAACTCCTGTCCACAAAATGGATCAAGGTTCGGGCAGTGGAGGAGTTCCAGTGGCGTCAGGATCGGGAAAGGACACGGGTCTGTTGGCGAATTATTTTAATTTATAAATACTCTGCTGATTCTCCGTCTGGGTTTAATTCAATAACGGCAATTCACAAAATATTTGTGAAAACTGCCAGAGTGATTAGAGAGAGAGTTAACATCTCTGGGGAAACACAGTCACAAGTGGAAGGAGTACAGTTACCGTCTGCTCCTGCTCCTCTAACAGATTGTGATGCACATTAAAATAGCGAGTTACTCCAGAAGACAAGACATCGTACAGATGCTGAAAGTTTTGGGCAACACAAAGACACACAACAGGTTGTCAGTACTCAACAGGTCAGGCAGCATCCATGGACAGGAATAAACAGTTAACGTTTCGGATCGGGACCACAAGGAAGAGAAAGTAATGTGACAATATCTAGAATTTCTGTCCCGTCATTACCAGTCCGATGAAGGGCCTTGGCTCGAAACATTGATTGTTCATTCTCCTTCATGGATGCTGCCTGTCCTGCTGAGTAGCTCCAGCATTTTGTGAGATATTCCAGAGATTTGCTGATGAAGGGGATTACCAGGCAGGCAGACAGTAACCCAGAGCAAAGTGGTGGTGATGGGCAGTACCAGGAGAGTGATGGTGATGGGTTACTATATTTCCAGGAATTGGCAGAGTCTTTTGCAAACAGAGAGGTATATTCCCGGGGACTAGAAAGAACAGCCTTCAACAGACGGTTGAGCTTTACCGGCTAAGGTAACAATTCCCTGATTCACCCACCCCACCCCACAGTCTAGAAAGGACTTATATTCTTCCCATTGGTGCGAAGCAATGTCAGTCACTGATTACAGCCAATAGCAGAGATGGACCAGCCAAGAGGGCATTACCCTCGCTGAGGATATCTCATACTCCCGCTACGAACGCCCTGTCAAAGCGGAACAAATCCCAAAGTAAATGCCCCGCTTTTTGAATTATTTCAATATCCCTCCGAGGGAAGCTGTGGGTGTTTAAGAAGCTTCTCCTGCGGTCGATGTCTGATGCATCGCTGAGAGGTAGGAGGAGACCACTCGGCCCACTGAATTGATGCCATCTCCCTGGGGAGGGAGGGAACCCAGCAGGAGGAGGAGGGAGGGTGAATTAATTGAGAGGATAAATATGGTGTGAGGGATTGAGTAGGATGGAGTCTGAGAGGTTGTTTGTCCCGGTGGGGGATCAAGGAGCAGGATGGGGGAATGAGCCCATTGACAGCGGGAAAAAGAAATGAGGGTCTCGTCTATGGAAACGTCTGAGCCCACAGTGGTGGTGAGCAGAGATATTCACCACTTCGGTGGGTAAACAGTGGGAGACTGTATGCTCATATTGTTAGTGACAGAAGATCGTATAATTTGTGTTCCGTGTGTTATCTGAATGTACTTGCCTGTGATGCTGCCACAACTCAGTGTTTCTCTGTCCCTGTACCTTCCCGTACTTGTGCACTTGGCAATAAATTCAACAGGACCTGAGAAATCTCAGTGAGATTTGATTAGTGACGATCATCTTGGCAGCTCGGTAGGTAAAATGTAAAGAAGATAGAACATAGAAATCTACAGCACGTTACAGGCCATTCGTCCCACATTATTGTGTCAATCGTGTAACCTACTCTAGAGGTTGACTACAATTTCCTTGCAGCATAGACCTTTATTTTTATAAGCACCGTGTACCTATCTAAGAGTCTTTTATAAGACCGAATTTTATCCACCACTACCATCGTCACTGCCAGTGCATTCCACACACCCATCCATTTCTGTCTGAAAAACTTACCCCTGACATCCCCCTTGTACCTACTTCCAAGCAGGTTAATACTATGCTCCCTCTTGTTAGGCATTTCAACCATGGGAAAAGCCTCTGGCTATAGTCACAAGCAAAGCCTCTCATCATATACACCTCTGTCAGGTCACCTCTCATCCTCCATCGCTTCAAGGAGAAAAGGCCAAGGTCACTCAAACTATTCTCATCAGGCACGCTCCCTAATCTAGACAACATCCTTGTAAATCAATGTGTTTTGTTACATCCTCAAATAATTCAATCAGGTTCATAAGCATGACCTGCCCTTGCAAAGCCATGCTGGCTATCCCTAATCAGACCATGTCTCTCCAAATGCTCATAAACCCTGCCTCTCAGGATCTTCTCCAAAACTTGCCCACAACTGAAGTAACACTAACTGGTCTGTAATTTCCTGAGTTATCTCTACTCCATTTCTTGAACAAGAGAGCAACATTTGCAACCTTCCAATCCTCTGGTACTTCTCCACACCTAATTGATGATGCAACGATCATCGTCAGAGGCTTAGCAATCTCCTCCCTCGATTCCTACAGCAGCATGGGGTATATCCTGTTCAGTCCCGGTAACTTATCTAACTGAATACCTCTCAAAAGATTCAGCAGATGCTCTTTCTTTCATACACTCATGTGTTTCAGTCTGCTGTATGTCATCCCCACAATTGCCAAGGTCCTTTTCACTGGTGAATACTGAAGCAAAATACTCAGTATCTCAGAATATTCAAATCATCGGCAGGTTGAGAAACATTTGTTGAGAATGTAGTGGTGAAATTTAACCAAGCTAATTTGCCATTGCTGGCAACTCCCCGTGGATTTATTATACTTGCATGATGCGCCCTCAACTCCA
Source organism: Hemitrygon akajei (assembly GCF_048418815.1). Taxonomy (NCBI): domain Eukaryota; kingdom Metazoa; phylum Chordata; class Chondrichthyes; order Myliobatiformes; family Dasyatidae; genus Hemitrygon; species Hemitrygon akajei. The sequence continues at coordinate 836,592 of NW_027331940.1, forward strand.
ATAATGATCGTTACAAAAGTCGGTGATATGTATTCCATCCTTTATTAGCAATGAGCAAACATACAATCTTGAAGTGATAAAACTCCACTGTACCCAAGCATAAATTCATCGTATTTGAGTGGATAATAACAAAATATATGACATCGGTCAGTCCCCAGCTGTGTACTGCATGGAACAAAGCAAATATGTAACTGATCCCCTTTGCATTTACCACACCCCCACTGATGCGACTTATTACCTCAAAAAAGCATCATAAATATACAACGCAGAATACAATGCTGATAGAGAACAGATACATGGCTCCTGCACACAGGCTCAGCTCTGATACAGGGTCCTCCACCTGAAATAGTAACATACTCTCGTCTTGTTGAATAATTCCATCATTCTGTTTTAATTATATTGACAATTTTTCTGAACTGACTGTTTTGGATGTATGGCGTGTCGACATTGTGTTTAACAAGGTGTCATATAACTAACTATCTAATAATAGCCAGGTGATATGCTCAAAGAAATCTTAACTGCGTTTTAGTGCTAATAATAGTTTTGAAGTCCTGCCGGAAAAACTATAGTGGTTCCGGACAAGATACTGTGATGCTATGTGTGAGATTGCATTGTTCAGATTGTCAGAGTGTTTCTGTATAGACACAAATCATATATTGCCATAGGTGTCAAGGCCAGGCGATGTTCACCTGAAAGGAGACGGTGAGAATCAGGTGTGACTGAGAAATCTGTATAATCCAGTGACGAGAGGAATAGAAGTCTCATCGTCAGCAGAAATGTTTCACCCCACACTGCTGTAACACTTGTCCATTACTCACCACAGCGCCACCAGTGGTAGGAGGACCAAAGCAGTGGGCGCTGTCTGCTCAATCTGCCTTGGCATTCCATAGACGCAACACTCCTGGTCCAGGACACAAAATTGGTTCCAAAAAGGGAATTGCCTGCAATACAGCGAGTAGATACCCTGGAGAATCCTGGTCCAGTGTACAATGCATGGAGAGTGTGGAAATGGACATTGTGTGACTGTGGGTGAAAGGATGCAGGTGGATCCGGCCATGTCACGTGTTCAGTGGATCGGCCCCAGATGTTTGGAAGTGTTCACCTCAGTTTAAAAACAAAACAGTGCTCTGCTTTAAACCCCAATTAATGTTTGACCCTCCTGTTATTTTTTTTTTTGTTACAGAGCAGCAAAAAATGAAAACTCCTGTCCACAAAATGGATCAAGGTTCGGGCAGTGGAGGAGTTCCAGTGGCGTCAGGATCGGGAAAGGACACGGGTCTGTTGGCGAATTATTTTAATTTATAAATACTCTGCTGATTCTCCGTCTGGGTTTAATTCAATAACGGCAATTCACAAAATATTTGTGAAAACTGACCAGAGTGATTAGAGAGAGAGTTAACATCTCTGGGGAAACACAGTCACAAGTGGAAGGAGTACAGTTACCGTCTGCTCCTGCTCCTCTAACAGATTGTGATGCACATTAAAATAGCGAGTTACTCCAGAAGACAAGACATCGTACAGATGCTGAAAGTTTTGGGCAACACAAAGACACACAACAGGTTGTCAGTACTCAACAGGTCAGGCAGCATCCATGGACAGGAATAAACAGTTAACGTTTCGGATCGGGACCACAAGGAAGAGAAAGTAATGTGACAATATCTAGAATTTCTGTCCCGTCATTACCAGTCCGATGAAGGGCCTTGGCTCGAAACATTGATTGTTCATTCTCCTTCATGGATGCTGCCTGTCCTGCTGAGTAGCTCCAGCATTTTGTGAGATATTCCAGAGATTTGCTGATGAAGGGGATTACCAGGCAGGCAGACAGTAACCCAGAGCAAAGTGGTGGTGATGGGCAGTACCAGGAGAGTGATGGTGATGGGTTACTATATTTCCAGGAATTGGCAGAGTCTTTTGCAAACAGAGAGGTATATTCCCGGGGACTAGAAAGAACAGCCTTCAACAGACGGTTGAGCTTTACCGGCTAAGGTAACAATTCCCTGATTCACCCACCCCACCCCACAGTCTAGAAAGGACTTATATTCTTCCCATTGGTGCGAAGCAATGTCAGTCACTGATTACAGCCAATAGCAGAGATGGACCAGCCAAGAGGGCATTACCCTCGCTGAGGATATCTCATACTCCCGCTACGAACGCCCTGTCAAAGCGGAACAAATCCCAAAGTAAATGCCCCGCTTTTTGAATTATTTCAATATCCCTCCGAGGGAAGCTGTGGGTGTTTAAGAAGCTTCTCCTGCGGTCGATGTCTGATGCATCGCTGAGAGGTAGGAGGAGACCACTCGGCCCACTGAATTGATGCCATCTCCCTGGGGAGGGAGGGAACCCAGCAGGAGGAGGAGGGAGGGTGAATTAATTGAGAGGATAAATATGGTGTGAGGGATTGAGTAGGATGGAGTCTGAGAGGTTGTTTGTCCCGGTGGGGGATCAAGGAGCAGGATGGGGGAATGAGCCCATTGACAGCGGGAAAAAGAAATGAGGGTCTCGTCTATGGAAACGTCTGAGCCCACAGTGGTGGTGAGCAGAGATATTCACCACTTCGGTGGGTAAACAGTGGGAGACTGTATGCTCATATTGTTAGTGACAGAAGATCGTATAATTTGTGTTCCGTGTGTTATCTGAATGTACTTGCCTGGGATGCTGCCACAACTCAGTGTTTCTCTGTCCCTGTACCTTCCCGTACTTGTGCACTTGGCAATAAATTCAACAGGACCTGAGAAATCTCAGTGAGATTTGATTAGTGACGATCATCTTGGCAGCTCGGTAGGTAAAATGTAAAGAAGATAGAACATAGAAATCTACAGCACGTTACAGGCCATTCGTCCCACATTATTGTGTCAATCGTGTAACCTACTCTAGAGGTTGACTACAATTTCCTTGCAGCATAGACCTTTATTTTTATAAGCACCGTGTACCTATCTAAGAGTCTTTTATAAGACCGAATTTTATCCACCACTACCATCGTCACTGCCAGTGCATTCCACACACCCATCCATTTCTGTCTGAAAAACTTACCCCTGACATCCCCCTTGTACCTACTTCCAAGCAGGTTAATACTATGCTCCCACTTGTTAGGCATTTCAACCATGGGAAAAGCCTCTGGCTATAGTCACAACCAAAGCCTCTCATCTTATACACCTCTGTCAAGTCACCTCTCATCCTCCATCGCTTCAAGGAGAAAAGGCCAAGGTCACTCAAACTATTCTCATCAGGCACGCTCCCTAATCTAGACAACATCCTTGTAAATCAATGTGTTTTGTTACATCCTCAAATAATTCAATCAGGTTCATAAGCATGACCTGCCCTTGCAAAGCCATGCTGGCTATCCCTAATCAGACCATGTCTCTCCAAATGCTCATAAACCCTGCCTCTCAGGATCTTCTCCAAAACTTGCCCACAACTGAAGTAACACTAACTGGTCTGTAATTTCCTGAGTTATCTCTACTCCATTTCTTGAACAAGAGAGCAACATTTGCAACCTTCCAATCCTCTGGTACTTCTCCACACCTAATTGATGATGCAACGATAATCGTCAGAGGCTTAGCAATCTCCTCCCTCGATTCCTACAGCAGCATGGGGTATATCCTGTTCAGTCCCGGTAACTTATCTAACTGAATACCTCTCAAAAGATTCAGCAGATGCTCTTTCTTTCATACACTCATGTGTTTCAGTCTGCTGTATGTCATCCCCACAATTGCCAAGGTCCTTTTCACTGGTGAATACTGAAGCAAAATACTCAGTATCTCAGAATATTCAAATCATCGGCAGGTTGAGAAACATTTGTTGAGAATGTAGTGGTGAAATTTAACCAAGCTAATTTGCCATTGCTGGCAACTCCCCGTGGATTTATTATACTTGCATGATGCGCCCTCAACTCCAATAATGATCGTTACAAAAGTCGGTGATATGTATTCCATCCTTTATTAGCAATGAGCAAACATACAATCTTGAAGTGATAAAACTCCACTGTACCCAAGCATAAATTCATCGTATTTGAGTGGATAATAACAAAATATATGACATCGGTCAGTCCCCAGCTGTGTACTGCATGGAACAAAGCAAATATGTAACTGATCCCCTTTGCATTTACCACACCCCCACTGATGCGACTTATTACCTCAAAAAAGCATCATAAATATACAACGCAGAATACAATGCTGATAGAGAACAGATACATGGCTCCTGCACACAGGCTCAGCTCTGATACAGGGTCCTCCACCTGAAATAGTAACATACTCTCGTCTTGTTGAATAATTCCATCATTCTGTTTTAATTATATTGACAATTTTTCTGAACTGACTGTTTTGGATGTATGGCGTGTCGACATTGTGTTTAACAAGGTGTCATATAGCTAACTATCTAATAATAGCCAGGTGATATGCTCAAAGAAATCTTAACTGCGTTTTAGTGCTAATAATAGTTTTGAAGTCCTGCCGGAAAAACTATAGTGGTTCCGGACAAGATACTGTGATGCTATGTGTGAGATTGCATTGTTCAGATTGTCAGAGTGTTTCTGTATAGACACAAATCATATATTGCCATAGGTGTCAAGGCCAGGCGATGTTCACCTGAAAGGAGACGGTGAGAATCAGGTGTGACTGAGAAATCTGTATAATCCAGTGACGAGAGGAATAGAAGTCTCATCGTCAGCAGAAATGTTTCACCCCACACTGCTGTAACACTTGTCCATTACTCACCACAGCGCCACCAGTGGTAGGAGGACCAAAGCAGTGGGCGCTGTCTGCTCAATCTGCCTTGGCATTCCATAGACGCAACACTCCTGGTCCAGGACACAAAATTGGTTCCAAAAAGGGAATTGCCTGCAATACAGCGAGTAGATACCCTGGAGAATCCTGGTCCAGTGTACAATGCATGGAGAGTGTGGAAATGGACATTGTGTGACTGTGGGTGAAAGGATGCAGGTGGATCCGGCCATGTCACGTGTTCAGAGGATCGGCCCCAGATGTTTGGAAGTGTTCACCTCAGTTTAAAAACAAAACAGTGCTCTGCTTTAAACCCCAATTAATGTTTGACCCTCCTGTTATTTTTTTTTGTTACAGAGCAGCAAAAAATGAAAACTCCTGTCCACAAAATGGATCAAGGTTCGGGCAGTGGAGGAGTTCCAGTGGCGTCAGGATCGGGAAAGGACACGGGTCTGTTGGCGAATTATTTTAATTTATAAATACTCTGCTGATTCTCCGTCTGGGTTTAATTCAATAACGGCAATTCACAAAATATTTGTGAAAACTGACCAGAGTGATTAGAGAGAGAGTTAACATCTCTGGGGAAACACAGTCACAAGTGGAAGGAGTACAGTTACCGTCTGCTCCTGCTCCTCTAACAGATTGTGATGCACATTAAAATAGCGAGTTACTCCAGAAGACAAGACATCGTACAGATGCTGAAAGTTTTGGGCAACACAAAGACACACAACAGGTTGTCAGTACTCAACAGGTCAGGCAGCATCCATGGACAGGAATAAACAGTTAACGTTTTGGATCGGGACCACAAGGAAGAGAAAGTAATGTGACAATATCTAGAATTTCTGTCCCGTCATTACCAGTCCGATGAAGGGCCTTGGCTCGAAACATTGATTGTTCATTCTCCTTCATGGATGCTGCCTGTCCTGCTGAGTAGCTCCAGCATTTTGTGAGATATTCCAGAGATTTGCTGATGAAGGGGATTACCAGGCAGGCAGACAGTAACCCAGAGCAAAGTGGTGGTGATGGGCAGTACCAGGAGAGTGATGGTGATGGGTTACTATATTTCCAGGAATTGGCAGAGTCTTTTGCAAACAGAGAGGTATATTCCCGGGGACTAGAAAGAACAGCCTTCAACAGACGGTTGAGCTTTACCGGCTAAGGTAACAATTCCCTGATTCACCCACCCCACCCCACAGTCTAGAAAGGACTTATATTCTTCCCATTGGTGCGAAGCAATGTCAGTCACTGATTACAGCCAATAGCAGAGATGGACCAGCCAAGAGGGCATTACCCTCGCTGAGGATATCTCATACTCCCGCTACGAACGCCCTGTCAAAGCGGAACAAATCCCAAAGTAAATGCCCCGCTTTTTGAATTATTTCAATATCCCTCCGAGGGAAGCTGTGGGTGTTTAAGAAGCTTCTCCTGCGGTCGATGTCTGATGCATCGCTGAGAGGTAGGAGGAGACCACTCGGCCCACTGAATTGATGCCATCTCCCTGGGGAGGGAGGGAACCCAGCAGGAGGAGGAGGGAGGGTGAATTAATTGAGAGGATAAATATGGTGTGAGGGATTGAGTAGGATGGAGTCTGAGAGGTTGTTTGTCCCGGTGGGGGATCAAGGAGCAGGATGGGGGAATGAGCCCATTGACAGCGGGAAAAAGAAATGAGGGTCTCGTCTATGGAAACGTCTGAGCCCACAGTGGTGGTGAGCAGAGATATTCACCACTTCGGTGGGTAAACAGTGGGAGACTGTATGCTCATATTGTTAGTGACAGAAGATCGTATAATTTGTGTTCCGTGTGTTATCTGAATGTACTTGCCTGGGATGCTGCCACAACTCAGTGTTTCTCTGTCCCTGTACCTTCCCGTACTTGTGCACTTGGCAATAAATTCAACAGGACCTGAGAAATCTCAGTGAGATTTGATTAGTGACGATCATCTTGGCAGCTCGGTAGGTAAAATGTAAAGAAGATAGAACATAGAAATCTACAGCACGTTACAGGCCATTCGTCCCACATTATTGTGTCAATCGTGTAACCTACTCTAGAGGTTGACTACAATTTCCTTGCAGCATAGACCTTTATTTTTATAAGCACCGTGTACCTATCTAAGAGTCTTTTATAAGACCGAATTTTATCCACCACTACCATCGTCACTGCCAGTGCATTCCACACACCCATCCATTTCTGTCTGAAAAACCTACCCCTGACATCCCCCTTGTACCTACTTCCAAGCAGGTTAATACTATGCTCCCACTTGTTAGGCATTTCAACCATGGGAAAAGCCTCTGGCTATAGTCACAACCAAAGCCTCTCATCTTATACACCTCTGTCAAGTCACCTCTCATCCTCCATCGCTTCAAGGAGAAAAGACCAAGGTCACTCAAACTATTCTCATCAGGCACGCTCCCTAATCTAGACAACATCCTTGTAAATCAATGTGTTTTGTTACATCCTCAAATAATTCAATCAGGTTCATAAGCATGACCTGCCCTTGCAAAGCCATGCTGGCTATCCCTAATCAGACCATGTCTCTCCAAATGCTCATAAACCCTGCCTCTCAGGATCTTCTCCAAAACTTGCCCACAACTGAAGTAACACTAACTGGTCTGTAATTTCCTGAGTTATCTCTACTCCATTTCTTGAACAAGAGAGCAACATTTGCAACCTTCCAATCCTCTGGTACTTCTCCACACCTAATTGATGATGCAACGATCATCGTCAGAGGCTTAGCAATCTCCTCCCTCGATTCCTACAGCAGCATGGGGTATATCCTGTTCAGTCCCGGTAACTTATCTAACTGAATACCTCTCAAAAGATTCAGCAGATGCTCTTTCTTTCATACACTCATGTGTTTCAGTCTGCTGTATGTCATCCCCACAATTGCCAAGGTCCTTTTCACTGGTGAATACTGAAGCAAAATACTCAGTATCTCAGAATATTCAAATCATCGGCAGGTTGAGAAACATTTGTTGAGAATGTAGTGGTGAAATTTAACCAAGCTAATTTGCCATTGCTGGCAACTCCCCGTGGATTTATTATACTTGCATGATGCGCCCTCAACTCCAATAATGATCGTTACAAAAGTCGGTGATATGTATTCCATCCTTTATTAGCAATGAGCAAACATACAATCTTGAAGTGATAAAACTCCACTGTACCCAAGCATAAATTCATCGTATTTGAGTGGATAATAACAAAATATATGACATCGGTCAGTCCCCAGCTGTGTACTGCATGGAACAAAGCAAATATGTAACTGATCCCCTTTGCATTTACCACACCCCCACTGATGCGACTTATTACCTCAAAAAAGCATCATAAATATACAACGCAGAATACAATGCTGATAGAGAACAGATACATGGCTCCTGCACACAGGCTCAGCTCTGATACAGGGTCCTCCACCTGAAATAGTAACATACTCTCGTCTTGTTGAATAATTCCATCATTCTGTTTTAATTATATTGACAATTTTTCTGAACTGACTGTTTTGGATGTATGGCGTGTCGACATTGTGTTTAACAAGGTGTCATATAACTAACTATCTAATAATAGCCAGGTGATATGCTCAAAGAAATCTTAACTGCGTTTTAGTGCTAATAATAGTTTTGAAGTCCTGCCGGAAAAACTATAGTGGTTCCGGACAAGATACTGTGATGCTATGTGTGAGATTGCATTGTTCAGATTGTCAGAGTGTTTCTGTATAGACACAAATCATATATTGCCATAGGTGTCAAGGCCAGGCGATGTTCACCTGAAAGGAGACGGTGAGAATCAGGTGTGACTGAGAAATCTGTATAATCCAGTGACGAGAGGAATAGAAGTCTCATCGTCAGCAGAAATGTTTCACCCCACACTGCTGTAACACTTGTCCATTACTCACCACAGCGCCACCAGTGGTAGGAGGACCAAAGCAGTGGGCGCTGTCTGCTCAATCTGCCTTGGCATTCCATAGACGCAACACTCCTGGTCCAGGACACAAAATTGGTTCCAAAAAGGGAATTGCCTGCAATACAGCGAGTAGATACCCTGGAGAATCCTGGTCCAGTGTACAATGCATGGAGAGTGTGGAAATGGACATTGTGTGACTGTGGGTGAAAGGATGCAGGTGGATCCGGCCATGTCACGTGTTCAGTGGATCGGCCCCAGATGTTTGGAAGTGTTCACCTCAGTTTAAAAACAAAACAGTGCTCTGCTTTAAACCCCAATTAATGTTTGACCCTCCTGTTATTTTTTTTTTTTGTTACAGAGCAGCAAAAAATGAAAACTCCTGTCCACAAAATGGATCAAGGTTCGGGCAGTGGAGGAGTTCCAGTGGCGTCAGGATCGGGAAAGGACACGGGTCTGTTGGCGAATTATTTTAATTTATAAATACTCTGCTGATTCTCCGTCTGGGTTTAATTCAATAACGGCAATTCACAAAATATTTGTGAAAACTGCCAGAGTGATTAGAGAGAGAGTTAACATCTCTGGGGAAACACAGTCACAAGTGGAAGGAGTACAGTTACCGTCTGCTCCTGCTCCTCTAACAGATTGTGATGCACATTAAAATAGCGAGTTACTCCAGAAGACAAGACATCGTACAGATGCTGAAAGTTTTGGGCAACACAAAGACACACAACAGGTTGTCAGTACTCAACAGGTCAGGCAGCATCCATGGACAGGAATAAACAGTTAACGTTTCGGATCGGGACCACAAGGAAGAGAAAGTAATGTGACAATATCTAGAATTTCTGTCCCGTCATTACCAGTCCGATGAAGGGCCTTGGCTCGAAACATTGATTGTTCATTCTCCTTCATGGATGCTGCCTGTCCTGCTGAGTAGCTCCAGCATTTTGTGAGATATTCCAGAGATTTGCTGATGAAGGGGATTACCAGGCAGGCAGACAGTAACCCAGAGCAAAGTGGTGGTGATGGGCAGTACCAGGAGAGTGATGGTGATGGGTTACTATATTTCCAGGAATTGGCAGAGTCTTTTGCAAACAGAGAGGTATATTCCCGGGGACTAGAAAGAACAGCCTTCAACAGACGGTTGAGCTTTACCGGCTAAGGTAACAATTCCCTGATTCACCCACCCCACCCCACAGTCTAGAAAGGACTTATATTCTTCCCATTGGTGCGAAGCAATGTCAGTCACTGATTACAGCCAATAGCAGAGATGGACCAGCCAAGAGGGCATTACCCTCGCTGAGGATATCTCATACTCCCGCTACGAACGCCCTGTCAAAGCGGAACAAATCCCAAAGTAAATGCCCCGCTTTTTGAATTATTTCAATATCCCTCCGAGGGAAGCTGTGGGTGTTTAAGAAGCTTCTCCTGCGGTCGATGTCTGATGCATCGCTGAGAGGTAGGAGGAGACCACTCGGCCCACTGAATTGATGCCATCTCCCTGGGGAGGGTTGGAACCCAGCAGGAGGAGGAGGGAGGGTGAATTAATTGAGAGGATAAATATGGTGTGAGGGATTGAGTAGGATGGAGTCTGAGAGGTTGTTTGTCCCGGTGGGGGATCAAGGAGCAGGATGGGGGAATGAGCCCATTGACAGCGGGAAAAAGAAATGAGGGTCTCGTCTATGGAAACGTCTGAGCCCACAGTGGTGGTGAGCAGAGATATTCACCACTTCGGTGGGTAAACAGTGGGAGACTGTATGCTCATATTGTTAGTGACAGAAGATCGTATAATTTGTGTTCCGTGTGTTATCTGAATGTACTTGCCTGTGATGCTGCCACAACTCAGTGTTTCTCTGTCCCTGTACCTTCCCGTACTTGTGCACTTGGCAATAAATTCAACAGGACCTGAGAAATCTCAGTGAGATTTGATTAGTGACGATCATCTTGGCAGCTCGGTAGGTAAAATGTAAAGAAGATAGAACATAGAAATCTACAGCACGTTACAGGCCATTCGTCCCACATTATTGTGTCAATCGTGTAACCTACTCTAGAGGTTGACTACAATTTCCTTGCAGCATAGACCTTTATTTTTATAAGCACCGTGTACCTATCTAAGAGTCTTTTATAAGACCGAATTTTATCCACCACTACCATCGTCACTGCCAGTGCATTCCACACACCCATCCATTTCTGTCTGAAAAACTTACCCCTGACATCCCCCTTGTACCTACTTCCAAGCAGGTTAATACTATGCTCCCACTTGTTAGGCATTTCAACCATGGGAAAAGCCTCTGGCTATAGTCACAACCAAAGCCTCTCATCTTATACACCTCTGTCAAGTCACCTCTCATCCTCCATCGCTTCAAGGAGAAAAGGCCAAGGTCACTCAAACTATTCTCATCAGGCACGCTCCCTAATCTAGACAACATCCTTGTAAATCAATGTGTTTTGTTACATCCTCAAATAATTCAATCAGGTTCATAAGCATGACCTGCCCTTGCAAAGCCATGCTGGCTATCCCTAATCAGACCATGTCTCTCCAAATGCTCATAAACCCTGCCTCTCAGGATCTTCTCCAAAACTTGCCCACAACTGAAGTAACACTAACTGGTCTGTAATTTCCTGAGTTATCTCTACTCCATTTCTTGAACAAGAGAGCAACATTTGCAACCTTCCAATCCTCTGGTACTTCTCCACACCTAATTGATGATGCAACGATAATCGTCAGAGGCTTAGCAATCTCCTCCCTCGATTCCTACAGCAGCATGGGGTATATCCTGTTCAGTCCCGGTAACTTATCTAACTGAATACCTCTCAAAAGATTCAGCAGATGCTCTTTCTTTCATACACTCATGTGTTTCAGTCTGCTGTATGTCATCCCCACAATTGCCAAGGTCCTTTTCACTGGTGAATACTGAAGCAAAATACTCAGTATCTCAGAATATTCAAATCATCGGCAGGTTGAGAAACATTTGTTGAGAATGTAGTGGTGAAATTTAACCAAGCTAATTTGCCATTGCTGGCAACTCCCCGTGGATTTATTATACTTGCATGATGCGCCCTCAACTCCAATAATGATCGTTACAAAAGTCGGTGATATGTATTCCATCCTTTATTAGCAATGAGCAAACATACAATCTTGAAGTGATAAAACTCCACTGTACCCAAGCATAAATTCATCGTATTTGAGTGGATAATAACAAAATATATGACATCGGTCAGTCCCCAGCTGTGTACTGCATGGAACAAAGCAAATATGTAACTGATCCCCTTTGCATTTACCACACCCCCACTGATGCGACTTATTACCTCAAAAAAGCATCATAAATATACAACGCAGAATACAATGCTGATAGAGAACAGATACATGGCTCCTGCACACAGGCTCAGCTCTGATACAGGGTCCTCCACCTGAAATAGTAACATACTCTCGTCTTGTTGAATAATTCCATCATTCTGTTTTAATTATATTGACAATTTTTCTGAACTGACTGTTTTGGATGTATGGCGTGTCGACATTGTGTTTAACAAGGTGTCATATAACTAACTATCTAATAATAGCCAGGTGATATGCTCAAAGAAATCTTAACTGCGTTTTAGTGCTAATAATAGTTTTGAAGTCCTGCCGGAAAAACTATAGTGGTTCCGGACAAGATACTGTGATGCTATGTGTGAGATTGCATTGTTCAGATTGTCAGAGTGTTTCTGTATAGACACAAATCATATATTGCCATAGGTGTCAAGGCCAGGCGATGTTCACCTGAAAGGAGACGGTGAGAATCAGGTGTGACTGAGAAATCTGTATAATCCAGTGACGAGAGGAATAGAAGTCTCATCGTCAGCAGAAATGTTTCACCCCACACTGCTGTAACACTTGTCCATTACTCACCACAGCGCCACCAGTGGTAGGAGGACCAAAGCAGTGGGCGCTGTCTGCTCAATCTGCCTTGGCATTCCATAGACGCAACACTCCTGGTCCAGGACACAAAATTGGTTCCAAAAAGGGAATTGCCTGCAATACAGCGAGTAGATACCCTGGAGTATCCTGGTCCAGTGTACAATGCATGGAGAGTGTGGAAATGGACATTGTGTGACTGTGGGTGAAAGGATGCAGGTGGATCCGGCCATGTCACGTGTTCAGTGGATCGGCCCCAGATGTTTGGAAGTGTTCACCTCAGTTTAAAAACAAAACAGTGCTCTGCTTTAAACCCCAATTAATGTTTGACCCTCCTGTTATTTTTTTTTTTTGTTACAGAGCAGCAAAAAATGAAAACTCCTGTCCACAAAATGGATCAAGGTTCGGGCAGTGGAGGAGTTCCAGTGGCGTCAGGATCGGGAAAGGACACGGGTCTGTTGGCGAATTATTTTAATTTATAAATACTCTGCTGATTCTCCGTCTGGGTTTAATTCAATAACGGCAATTCACAAAATATTTGTGAAAACTGACCAGAGTGATTAGAAAGAGAGTTAACATCTCTGGGGAAACACAGTCACAAGTGGAAGGAGTACAGTTACCGTCTGCTCCTGCTCCTCTAACAGATTGTGATGCACATTAAAATAGCGAGTTACTCCAGAATACAAGACATCGTGCAGATGCTGAAAGTTTTGGGCAACACAAAGACACACAACAGGTTGTCAGTACTCAACAGGTCAGGCAGCATCCATGGACAGGAATAAACAGTTAACGTTTCGGATCGGGACCACAAGGAAGAGAAAGTAATGTGACAATATCTAGAATTTCTGTCCCGTCATTACCAGTCCGATGAAGGGCCTTGGCTCGAAACATTGATTGTTCATTCTCCTTCATGGATGCTGCCTGTCCTGCTGAGTAGCTCCAGCATTTTGTGAGATATTCCAGAGATTTGCTGATGAAGGGGATTACCAGGCAGGCAGACAGTAACCCAGAGCATAGTGGTGGTGATGGGCAGTACCAGGAGAGTGATGGTGATGGGTTACTATATTTCCAGGAATTGGCAGAGTCTTTTGCAAACAGAGAGGTATATTCCCGGGGACTAGAAAGAACAGCCTTCAACAGACGGTTGAGCTTTACCGGCTAAGGTAACAATTCCCTGATTCACCCACCCCACCCCACAGTCTAGAAAGGACTTATATTCTTCCCATTGGTGCGAAGCAATGTCAGTCACTGATTACAGCCAATAGCAGAGATGGACCTGCCAAGAGGGCATTACCCTCGCTGAGGACATCTCATACTCCCGCTACGAACGCCCTGTCAAAGCGGAACAAATCCCAAAGTAAATGCCCCGCTTTTTGAATTATTTCAATATCCCTCCGAGGGAAGCTGGGGGTGTTTAAGAAGCTTCTCCTGCGGTCGATGTCTGATGTATCACTGAGAGGTAGGAGGAGACCACTCGGCCCACTGAATTGATGCCATCTCCCTGGGGAGGGAGGGAACCCAGCAGGAGGAGGAGGGAGGGTGAATTAATTGAGAGGATAAATATGGTGTGTGGGGTTGAATAGGATAGGGTCTGAGAGGTTGTTTGTCCCGGTGGGGGATCAAGAAGCAGGTTGGGGGAAGGAGCCCATTGACAGCGGGAAAAAGAAATGAGGGTCTCGTCTATGGAAACGTCTGAGCCCACAGTGGTGGTGAGCAGAGATATTCACCACTTCGGTGGATAAACAGTGGGAGACTGTATGCTCATAATGTTAGTGACAGAAGATCGTATAATTAGTGTTCCCTGTGTTATCTGAATGTACTTGCCTGTGATGCTGCCACAAGTCAGTGTTTCTCTGTCCCTGTACCTTCCCGTACTTGCTCACTTGGCAATAAATTCAACAGGACCTGAGAAATCTCAGTGAGATTTGATTAGTGACGATCATCTTGGCAGCTCGGTAGGTAAAATGTAAAGAAGATAGAACATAGAAATCTACAGCACGTTACAGGCCATTCGTCCCACATTATTGTGTCAATCGTGTAACCTACTCTAGAGGTTGACTACAATTTCCTTGTAGCATAGACCTTTATTTTTATAAGCACCGTGTACCTATCTAAGAGTCTTTTATAAGACCGAATTTTATCCACCACTACCACCGTCACTGCCAGTGCATTCCACACACCCATCCATTTCTGTGTGAAAAACTTACCCCTGACATCCCCCTTGTACCTACTTCCAAGCAGGTTAATACTATGCTCCCTCTTGTTAGGCATTTCAACCATGGGAAAAGCCTCTGGCTATAGTCACAAGCAAAGCCTCTCATCTTATACACCTCTGTCAGGTCACCTCTCATCCTCCATCGCTTCAAGGAGAAAAGGCCAAGGTCACTCAAACTATTCTCATCAGGCACGCTCCCTAATCTAGACAACATCCTTGTAAATCAATGTGTTTTGTTACATCCTCAAATAATTCAATCAGGTTCATAAGCATGACCTGCCCTTGCAAAGCCATGCTGGCTATCCCTAGTCAGACCATGTCTCTCCAAATGCTCATAAACCCTGCCTCTCAGGATCTTCTCCAAAACTTGCCCACAACTGAAGTAACACTAACTGGTCTGTAATTTCCTGAGTTATCTCTACTCCATTTCTTGAACAAGAGAGCAACATTTGCAACCTTCCAATCCTCTGGTACTTCTCCACACCTAATTGATGATGCAACGATCATCGTCAGAGGCTTAGCAATCTCCTCCCTCGATTCCTACAGCAGCATGGGGTATATCCTGTTCAGTCCCGGTAACTTATCTAACTGAATACCTCTCAAAAGATTCAGCAGATGCTCTTTCTTTCATACACTCATGTGTTTCAGTCTGCTGTAAGTCATCCCCACAATTGCCAAGGTCCTTTTCACTGGTGAATACTGAAGCAAAATACTCAGTATCTCAGAATATTCAAATCATCGGCAGGTTGAGAAACATTTGTTGAGAATGTAGTGGTGAAATTTAACCAAGCTAATTTGCCATTGCTGGCAACTCCCCGTGGATTTATTATACTTGCATGATGCGCCCTCAACTCCAATAATGATCGTTACAAAAGTCGGTGATATGTATTCCATCCTTTATTAGCAATGAGCAAACATACAATCTTGAAGTGATAAAACTCCACTGTACCCAAGCATAAATTCATCGTATTTGAGTGGATAATAACAAAATATATGACATCGGTCAGTCCCCAGCTGTGTACTGCATGGAACAAAGCAAATATGTAACTGATCCCCTTTGCATTTACCACACCCCTACTGATGCGACTTATTACCACAAAAAAGCATCATAAATATACAACGCAGAATACAATGCTGATAGAGAACAGATACATGGCTCCTGCACACAGGCTCAGCTCTGATACAGGGTCCTCCACCTGAAATAGTAACATACTCTCGTCTTGTTGAATAATTCCAAAATTCTGTTTTAATTATATTGACAATTTTTCTGAACTGACTGTTTTGGATGTATGGCGTTTCGACATTGTGTTTAACAAGGTGTCATATAACTAACTATCTAATAATAGCCAGGTGATATGCTCAAAGAAATCTTAACTGCGTTTTAGTGCTAATAATAGTTTTGAAGTCCTGCCGGAAAAACTATAGTGGTTCCGGACAAGATACTGTGATGCTATGTGTGAGATTGCATTGTTCAGATTGTCAGAGTGTTTCTGTATAGACACAAATCATATATTGCCATAGGTGTCAAGGCCAGGCGATGTTCACCTGAAAGGAGACGGTGAGAATCAGGTGTGACTGAGAAATCTGTATAATCCAGTGACGAGAGGAATAGAAGTCTCATCGTCAGCAGAAATGTTTCACCCCACACTGCTGTAACACTTGTCCATTACTCACCACAGCGCCACCAGTGGTAGGAGGACCAAAGCAGTGGGCGCTGTCTGCTCAATCTGCCTTGGCATTCCATAGACGCAACACTCCTGGTCCAGGACACAAAATTGGTTCCAAAAAGGGAATTGCCTGCAATACAGCGAGTAGATACCCTGGAGAATCCTGGTCCAGTGTACAATGCATGGAGAGTGTGGAAATGGACATTGTGTGACTGTGGGTGAAAGGATGCAGGTGGATCCGGCCATGTCACGTGTTCAGTGGATCGGCCCCAGATGTTTGGAAGTGTTCACCTCAGTTTAAAAACAAAACAGTGCTCTGCTTTAAACCCCAATTAATGTTTGACCCTCCTGTTATTTTTTTTTTTGTTACAGAGCAGCAAAAAATGAAAACTCCTGTCCACAAAATGGATCAAGGTTCGGGCAGTGGAGGAGTTCCAGTGGCGTCAGGATCGGGAAAGGACA
Organism: Hemitrygon akajei; assembly: GCF_048418815.1. NCBI lineage: Eukaryota > Metazoa > Chordata > Chondrichthyes > Myliobatiformes > Dasyatidae > Hemitrygon > Hemitrygon akajei. The sequence continues at coordinate 853,440 of NW_027331940.1, forward strand.
CGGGTCTGTTGGCGAATTATTTTAATTTATAAATCCTCTGCTGATTCTCCGTCTGGGTTTAATTCAATAATGGCAATTCACAAAATATTTGTGAAAACTGACCAGAGTGATTAGAGAGAGAGTTAACATCTCTGGGGAAACACAGTCACAAGTGGAAGGAGTACAGTTACCGTCTGCTCCTGCTCCTCTAACAGATTGTGATGCACATTAAAATAGCGAGTTACTCCAGAATACAAGACATCGTGCAGATGCTGAAAGTTTTGGGCAACACAAAGACACACAACAGGTTGTCAGTACTCAACAGGTCAGGCAGCATCCATGGACAGGAATAAACAGTTAATGTTTTGGATCGGGACCACAAGGAATAGAAAGTAATGTGACAATATCTAGAATTTCTGTCCCGTCATTACCAGTCCGGTGAAGGGCCTTGGCTCGAAACATTGATTGTTCATTCTCCTTCATGGATGCTGCCTGTCCTGCTGAGTAGCTCCAGCATTTTGTGAGATATTCCAGAGATTTGCTGATGAAGGGGATTACCAGGCAGGCAGACAGTAACCCAGAGCAAAGTGGTGGTGATGGGCAGTACCAGGAGAGTGATGGTGATGGGTTACTATATTTCCAGGAATTGGCAGAGTCTTTTGCAAACAGAAAGGTATATTCCCGGGGACTAGAAAGAACAGCCTTCAACAGACGGTTGAGCTTTACCGGCTAAGGTAACAATTCCCTGATTCACCCACCCCACCCCACAGTCTAGAAAGGACTTACACTCTTCCCATTGGTGCGAAGCAATGTCAGTCACAGATTACAGCCAATAGCAGAGATGGACTAGCCAAGAGGGCATTACCCTCGCTGAGGACATCTCATACTCCCGCTACGAACGCCCTGTCAAAGCGGAACAAATCCCAAAGTAAATGCCCCGCTTTTTGAATTATTTCAATATCCCTCCGAGGGAAGCTGGGGGTGTTTAAGAAGCTTCTCCTGCGGTCGGTGTCTGATGTATCGCTGAGAGGTAGGAGGAGACCACTCGGCCCACTGGGTTGATGCCATCTCCCTGGGGAGGGAGGACACCCAGCAGGAGGAGGAGGGAGAGGGAATTAACTGAGAGGATAAATATGGTATGAGGGATTGAGTAGGATGGAGTCTGAGAGGTTGTTTGCCCCGGTGGGGGATCAAGGAGCAGGATGGGGGAAGGAGCCCATTGACAGCGGGAAAAATAAATGAGGGTCTCGTCTATGGAAACGTCTGAGCCCACAGTGGTGGTGAGCAGAGATATTCACCACTTCGGTGGGTAAACAGTGGGAGACTGTATGCTCATATTGTTAGTGACACAGAATTGTATAATTGCTGTTCTGTGTGTTATCTGAATGTACTTGCCTGTGATGCTGCCACAAGTCAGTGTTTTTCTCTCTCCCTGTACCTTCCCGTACTTGTGCACTTGGCAATAAATTCAACAGGACCTGAGAAATCTCAGTGAGATTTGATTAGTGATGATCATCTTGGCAGCTCGGTAGGTAAAATGTGAAGAAGATATAACATAGAAATCTAAAGCACGTTACAGGCCATTCATCCCGCAATATTGTGTCAATCGTGTAACCTACTCTAGAGATTGACTACAATTTCCTTGCAGCATAGACCTTTATTTTTATAAGCACCGTGTACCTATCTAAGAGTCTTTTATAAGACCGAATTTTATCCACCACTACCACCGTCACTGCCAGTGCATTCCACACACCCAGCCCTCTCTGTGTGAAAAACCTAGCCCTGACATCCCCCTTGTACCTACTTCCAAGCAGCTTAATATTATGCTCCCTCTTGTTAGCCATTTCAACCCTGGAGGAAAAAGCCTCAGGCTAACGACACAAGCAAAGCCTCTCATCTTATACACCTCTGTCAGGTCCATCACTTCAAGGAGAAAAGGCCAAGTTTACTCAACCTATTCTCATCAGGCATGCTCCCCAATCCAGGCAACATCCTTGTAAATCTCCTGTGCATTCTCTCGATAGCATCCATATCGATTCCTGTAGTGAGGTGACCAGAATTGAACACAGTACTCCCAAGCAGAGTCTGATCAAGGTCTTAGAACAGATCCGAGTGGAGCACTGTTAGTCACAATCATCCATGGAGAATACGAACCATCTACAACTAACCTTCACCTTCTGTGGGCAAGCCAATTCTGGATTCACAAAGCAATGTCTCCTTAGATCCCATCCCTCATTGTTTTCTGAATGAGCTTTCCATGGAGAACCTTAGCTAACCTCTTACTGAAATCCATATACAGTACTTCCACTGCTCTACCCTCATCAATCTGTTCTGTTACATCCTCAAAGAATTCAATCAGGTTCATAAGCATGACCTGCCCTTGCAAAGCCATGCTGGCTATCCCTAATCAGACCATGTCTCTACAAATGCTCATAAACCCTGCCTCTAGTTTTACTACAGCAAGTGTATGGGACATTGGAAAAAAAAGTTGAATTTCCCCATGGGGATGAATGAAGTATCTATCTATCTATCTATCTATCTATCTATCTATCTAACTATCTATCTATCTATCTATCTATCTATCTATCTATCTATCTATCTATCTATCTATCTATCTATCTATCTCTCAGGATCTTCTCCAAAACTTGCCCACAACTGAAGTAACACTAACTGGTCTGTAATTTCCTGAGTTATCTCTACTCCATTTCTTGAACAAGAGAGCAACATTTGCAACCTTCCAATCCTCTGGTACTTCTCCACACCTAATTGATGATGCAACGATCATCGTCAGAGGCTTAGCAATCTCCTCCCTCGATTCCTACAGCAGCATGGGGTATATCCTGTTCAGTCCCGGTAACTTATCTAACTGAATACCTCTCAAAAGATCCAGCACATGCTCTTTCTTTGATACACTCATGTGTTTCAGTCTGCTGTAAGTCATCCCCACAATTGCCAAGGTCCTTTTCACTGGTGAATACTGAAGCAAAATACTCAGTATCTCAGAATATTCAAATCATCGGCAGGTTGAGAAACATTTGTTGAGAATGTAGTGGTGAAATTTAACCAAGCTAATTTGCCATTGCTGGCAACTCCCCGTGGATTTATTATACTTGCATGATGCGCCCTCAACTCCAATAATGATCGTTACAAAAGTCGGTGATATGTATTCCATCCTTTATTAGCAATCAGCAAACATACAATCTTGAAGTGATAAAACTCCACTGTACCCAAGAATAAATTCATCGTATTTGAGTGGATAATAACAAAATATATGACATCGGTCAGTCCCCAGCTGTGTACTGCATGGAACAAAGCAAACTATGTAACTGATCCCCTTTGCATTTACCACACCCCCACTGATGCGACTTATTACCACAAAAAAGCATCATAAATACACAATGCAGAATACAATGCTGATAGAGAACTGATACATGGCTCCTGCACACAGGCTCAGCTCTGATACAGGGTCCTCCACCTGAAATAGTAACATACTCTCGTCTTGTTGAATAATTCATCATTCTGTTTTAATTATATTGACAATTTTTCCGAACTGACTGTTTTGGATGTATGGCGTGTCGACATTGTGTTTAACAAGGTGTCATATAACTAACTATCTAATAATAGCCAGGTGATATGCTCAAAGAAATCTTAACTGCGTTTTAGTGCTAATAATAGTTTTGAAGTCCTGCCGGAAAAACTATAGTGGTTCCGGACAAGATACTGTGATGCTATGTGTGAGATTGCATTGTTCAGATTGTCAGAGTGTTTCTGTATAGACACAAATCATATATTGCCATAGGTGTCAAGGCCAGGCGATGTTCACCTGAAAGGAGACGGTGAGAATCAGGTGTGACTGAGAAATCTGTATAATCCAGTGACGAGAGGAATAGAAGTCTCATCGTCAGCAGAAATGTTTCACCCCACACTGCTGTAACACTTGTCCATTACTCACCACAGCGCCACCAGTGGTAGGAGGACCAAAGCAGTGGGCGCTGTCTGCTCAATCTGCTTTGGCATGCCATAGACGCAACACTCCTGGTCCAGGACACAAAATTGGTTCCAAAAAGGGAATTGCCTGCAATACAGCGAGTAGATACCCTGGAGAATCCTGGTCCAGTGTACAATGCATGGAGAGCGGAAATGGACATTGTGTGACTGTGGGTGAAAGGATGCAGGTGGATCCGGCCATGTCACGTGTTCAGTGGATCGGCCCCAGATGTTTGGAAGTGTTCACCTCAGTTTAAAAACAAAACAGTGTTCTGCTTTAAACCCCAATTAATGTTTGACCCTGCTGTTTTTTGTTTTTTTTTTTGTTACAGAGCAGCAAAAAATGAAAACTCCTGTCCACAAAATGGATCAAGGTTCGAGCAGTGGAGGAGTTCCAGTGGCGTCAGGATCGGGAAAGGACACGGGTCTGTTGGCGAATTATTTTAATTTATAAATACTCTGCTGATTCTCCGTCTGGGTTTAATTCAATAATGGCAATTCACAAAATATTTGTGAAAACTGTCCAGAGTGATTAGAGAGAGAGTTAACATCTCTGGGGAAACACAGTCACAAGTGGAAGGAGTACAGTTACCGTCTGCTCCTACTCCTCTAACAGATTGTGATGCACATTAAAATAGCGAGTTACTCCAGAAGACAAGACATTGTGCAGATGCTGAAAGTTTTGGGCAACACAAAGAAACACAACAGGTTGTCAGTACTCAGCAGGTCAGGCAGCATCCATGGACAGGAATAAACAGTTAACGTTTCGGATCGGGACCACAAGGAATAGAAAGTAATGTGACAATATCTAGAATTTCTGTCCCGTCATTACCAGTCCGATGAAGGGCCTTGGCTCGAAACATTGATTGATTATTCTCCTTCATGGTTGCTGCCTGTCCTGCTGAGTAGCTCCAGCATTTTGTGAGATATTCCAGAGATTTGCTGATGAAGGGGATTACCAGGCAGGCAGACAGTAACCCAGAGCAAAGCGGTGGTGATGGGCAGTACCAGGAGAGTGATGGTGATGGTTACTATTTTCTCAGAAATAAGCAGAGTCCTTTCCAAACAAATGTGTCCAAAGCGGAGTTCATAAGGTTGAAACTTGATCTCCGGTTCCATCAACGGCTGTAATTTGCGTAGGGCGGTTAAGTTGTTGAGCCATGAGGATCTGACCAGGTAAGTATTCGCACTGTGACAGAGATCACAGTGAGACACAGGGAAACGTGTTTCTTAGAGGGAGAGTTTTCACAGGACATTTTGAGGAAAGAGGCAGAGGGCTGGCGAGTTTGAGGAAAGTGATCACACCGCTCTGGGACCTGCAACTACAGATCCCCACCGGAGTCCGAGTGGAGAAGGGGGCGATCTGGAGAATGAAAAAATAATATATTTCTTCACACCAAAAAGCCAAAACCTTCTATTACCAACCACTGCCCCCTCCTGAACAGCCTGATCGTTAACCATTTTTTAAACGCCCCAGTTCCTGCAGATGATCTTTTCTTAGAGTTGGGCGTCCACTGAAGTTCCATTCACAGAATAGTAATGATAGCATCGCAAAATGCTGGTGCAACACAGGAAGCATGTATAGGGAGAAGCGCTGTCGACGTTTTGGCCTGAAATGCTGTGTTCCACCAGCATTTTGTGTGTGTGTGTTGTTTGAATTTCCAGCATCTGCAGATTTCCTCGTGTTTGCTCTGCATAGTCTTAACAGCATCAGTTTAATTAGAAAAGCAGGTAACATCCCAACTGGTCTGTTCAACCACAGAGCAGCAGATGAACCCCGCTGTGTTCACATCTGCACTCCCTAGTGCAAACACTGCTACAGTGTTAGAGAGGGTGAGACTGGGGGACATATTCCACAGCTCAGTCCACAGAAGCTGAGATTCCTGTCTGCCGGTGTTGTGTGATGGACACTGTGGACGGGTGAGAGATGGGAATTAGGACAGGGAAACAGAGGGTTGTGGGATTGTGGCAAGGAAGGTGCAAAGAACTGGAAATATCTATAAATAATATTGCAATTAGTTAAATTGTGACCGTCTGGGTGGAAGATCACTACATCCATAAGCCCATCATGGGCCAAAAGTCCTGTTTCTGTGCTGTAATGTTCTATGTCTGTGAAAATGGAGCCCAGGACAGTGCATGGGCTCAGAGATTGTAAGGCTTCATCATCACAGACTGAGTTGGATCACTCAATTACACATTTAACAGAGGAGAGAGCGTAGGAAAAACAAATATCACAAAACATATTAATATTGCATCAGCCTATGTTTTATCTGATTATTCAAAGCTCTTAACAGAAATATAGGGAATCTCGGCCAGAGCCCTGGTTCAGTCTCTCTCACCTACAGGAACAATTCCCAAAGATGATAATTTAAATTTGGTACCAGAGATAGACCAATCAGGAAGTTTACAAACTACTCACGTTTCTGGGACCTCTGTAAATATTGCTCCAGTCCACACCCGGTCAATGAAACCCCTCAGTGTCCCTGAACTCGGGTTCAGTAAAGCGCTACAAGCTTGTTCATCATTGTCCTTCATCCTGCTTGCCGAGGGAACAGACACAACAGTGAAATACCCACACCCATTTCTGAATATGAAACAGATACAGTCCCTGATTATTGAAGAACATTATTTCTACCACTGTCGCATTCTCTAAAGTGAATATGTCCACAATCACTGTTTTCCTACACTCCCTATCACAGCCAAATACATGGAATGGAGACCCCACATATACCTGACAGGGTCCTGACACACTGTGAGACCCCACACACACCTGACAGGGTCCTGATACACTGTGAGACCCCACACACCCCTGACAGGATTCTGACAAACTGTGAGACACCACACACCCCTGACAGGGTCCTGACACACTGTGAGACCCCACACACCCTTGACAGGGTCCTGACACACTGTGAGACAAAGCCATCAATTTCTTCATCCAAACCATTGACTGACATCGTAAAGGGAAGGGGTCCTCACACAGAACACTGTGAGACCCCACACACCCCTAACAGGGTCCAGATACACTGTGTGACCCCACACACCCCTGACAGGGTCATGACACACTGTGAGACCCCACACACACCTGACAGGTTCAGGTCCTGACACTGTGAGACGAGAAAATCTGTAGAATCGGGAATTCTAAGCATCACACACAAAATTCTTGAGGAATTCAGCGGGCCATATATCAGCTATGGGAAAGAGTAAAGAATCGATGTTTTGCGAAGGGTTTCGCCCCGTAACATCGACTGTATACACATTTCCATTGTTGCTGCCTGAATTGTTGAATTCTTACAGCAGCTTGTGTATGTCTCTACTCACGTTTGGATGTATAAAATCCAGTGTACCGAATGTTTCTTTACACTCCTAACTCCACGTGACACCACTTTCAATCAATTAAAATCCTTGGGGTCGTATCCATGTTCCTCAGTGCACCACTCACTGCTCTGTCTTTCGCTGTGTAATACCTTCTCTGATCTGTCCTTCCAAATTCTAACACTACTGTGTGTCTATTTCAGATTCTGTTTGGTCACCTGCTGCACAGAAACCCCGGCATTAGGCTCCAGTTTGCTGTCCAATAGGTGTTCGATAATGTCTTTAATTTTCCCCATTTTCCTTCACAGATCCGAGAGTAATCACTGAGCTCCTAGCAATCTGTGACGATATCCAGCTGCTGCAGCTGACGGACTTCTACCGGGACAGGCTGGAGCAGGCGATGGAAGGAAGGGTGCACGGAGTGAGCCTGGCGTTAACGGCCGAGAATCAGTTCAGTGGAGAGGAACATCGGGTGAGTGGGAGGGAGAATGGGTTTACATTTTCACACATTACAGGACTGACGGGTGTCGGGACTCTGATTCATTGGGATATCAAAGCATAAAAACAAATCACAAGAAAGTATATATAATTCATAAAAATGTGAATCAACCAATGTTTGAAAAAGTTGTAAATACGCCTGCTGGCGGCTCAATGTTCAGAACGAGGGGAGTAGGCAACAATTCTATGATGTTGCAATAAAGGAGTTTAAATGGAAATACGGCAGGACTCTTTATTTCAGGAAGCCTGTACAGTGTGACGGCAGGATGATAGTGAGAACTGGGGCATTATCAATGGATGCCACAGGAGCTTTAGTGTGTTCTGTTCTGGGTGAAGATAATTGTGTTACAATCTGTAATTGCAAGGCTTATTCAAAAAGTAAGGAGGAATGGGATCCAAGGGAACATTGCTTTGTGGATCCAGAACTGACTTGCCTACCGAAGGCAAAGAGTGGTTGTAAACTGGTCATATTCTGCATGGAGGTCGGTGACCAGTGGTGTGCCTCAGGGATCTCTTCTGGGACCATTCTCTTTGTGATTTTTATAATGACCTGGATGAGGAAGTGGAAGGATGGGTTAGCAAGTTTGTGGATGACACAAAGGTTGGAGGTGTTGTGGATAGTGGGGACCGCTGTCAGAGGTTACAGCAGGACATTGATAGGATGCAAAATTGGGCAGAAAAGTGGCAGATGGAGTTCAACCCAGATAAGTGTGAAGTGGTTCATTTTGGGAGGTCAAATATGATGGCAGAATATAATATTAATGATAAGACTCTTGGCAGTGTGGAGGATCAGAGGGATCTTGGGGACCGAGACCATAGGACACTCAAAGCAGCTGCGTGGGTTGACTCTGTAGTTAACAAGGCATACGGTGTATTGGCCTTCATCAGTCGAGGAATTGAATTTAGGAGCCGAGAGGTAATATTGCAGCTATATAGGACCCTGGTCAGAGCCCACTTGGAGTGCTGTACTCATTTCTGGTCGCCTCACTACAGGAAGGATGTGAAAGCTATAGAAAGGGTGTAGAGGAGGTTTAAAAGGATGTTGCCTGGATTGGGGAGCATGCCTTATGTGAATAGGTTGAGAGATCTCAGCCTTTTCTACTTGGAGTGACGGAGGATGAGAGGCGACCTGATAGAGGTGTATACGATGATGAGAGGCATTGATCGTGTGGACAGTCAGGAGCTTTTTCGCAGGGCTGAAGTGATTGCCACAAGAGGACACAGGTTTAAGGTGCTGGGCAGTAGGTACAGAGGATGTCAGGAGTGTTTTTCACTCAGAGAGTGGCGAGTGCGTGAATGTGTTGCCAGCAAGGAAGGTGGAGGCGGATACGATAGGGTCTTTTAAGAGACTTTTGAATAGGTACATGGAGCTTAGAAAAATAGAGGGCTATAGGTACGCCTAGTAATTTCTAAGGTAGGGACATGTTCAGCACAACTTTGTGGACCGAAGGGCCTGTATTGTGTTGCAGGTTTTCTATGTTTCAATGCAAACAGTGTGGATCAGGGATACTGCCGTGTTGTAATGTGTAATCACTGAATAAACCTCCACTGGAAAAGGCAAAGGAAAGGAATCAGGTGTCAGCCAGTAATCCGCTGTCATGTTGGACACTGGCGGACTGAGGAGACGAATCACATCACCTTTTCAGCAACTTCTCTGAGACTGTTCACGCTGATACAATAACCTTCCTGATTCCTTTCATCTGTGATCGATATTTTCTGATTTCTGTTTTGCTACATCACATCCAGTGAGGAATTATTTATGGATTTGGAGCCACGTCAATGAAACGGTCACAGATCAGCCAGGCTCTCATTGACTGGTGGACCAGGTTCACGGTGAATGTCCCTCCGTGTGCTCTGCACTCAGAATGTACAGTCCATGTCCAGACAGGATCAGTACCCGTCCGGGTGACTGCTCAGTGTGATCCCGTTACAGAGCACATCATTTACTTCTCATTCTCTGTGTGAATCTGTCAGTCCCCAATATGTTCACTGTTACTCTTCACAGAAAATCTCTGATCTCGCTGATAAGGGAGAGCGGGCGGACAGTTCTAAACTCCTCCTGAGCCTGGTGATGGAGAAAGGCTCCCGCGCCCTGAGGGAAATGTGGGAAACCTTTCTAAAAATGCGGATTGGTGTCCCAAAGTTGGACAAAATACTGAAGGAAATACAGGCGTATGGTGAGATTATATCAGAGATTAATTTAAATTTTGTTCGCAACACAGCACACTTTACAAATTTACAAAAATGATTTGCTCAATTTGTTTAAATTCAAACAAGTTGTGATCCTTCCCATCGATCAGTTCCTGCTCAACTTTTACTAACGTTTCTCAGTGAGTTGAATTGCAAGAGATCGTTCATTGAACATTGCACAGTATAACACAGGAATAATATTGTGCCGAAACAGCTAACAAGTAAATCAAACAAACCTGAAGTCTAATCTCTCCTTCCTTCACCATGTCCACATGCCTCCATCTTCCTTACATCCATGTGACTGTCCAAAAGTCCCTTAGCAGCTTCTAATAATTTCCCTCGACCACCTTACCAGGCAGTGCGTTCCAGGCAGCCACGACTCTCTGACTTAAAAAATAAGCTATCTTTCACATCCCCCTTCATTCTATACCCTCTCACCTTCAATATATTTCCTCTTGTAATAGAAACTTCAACCGCAGGAAACCGATTGTCTCTGTCCACTCTATTTATGCCTCTCATAATCTTGTAAACCTGTGTCAGAGCCTCCCCTTCGCCTCCGATGATCCAGAAAAAACAATCAAATTGTATCCGGTCCCTCATGATAGCACATGGCCTGTAAACCAGGCGGCATCCTGGTAAACCTATTCTGCTCCCACTCAAAAGCCTCAACATCCCTCCGGTGGTGGGGCAATTGGAACGATACGTAATGGCCCAGGCGAAGCTGAATCAGAGTTTATAAAGTTGAAAGTTGACCTTTGTTTCCACCAACGGTTGTAATTTGACTCAGGTAATGTTAGGTATCTCACAACATTCAAACTGTCTCGGTTTATCGCTGCCTGTCAGTTTCTGAGGCACCATTTGCCCGTTGAAGGCAAGTTTCTGAAGTAGGTAAATGCAGGTGTAATTACTGAGAACTGAATGCCTCCAAGCTGATCCAAGTTCGAACTGCACGCAGTACTCCAAATCAGACCTCGCAAACGACCCATACGACTCCAACATGACATGCCAATTTCTCTGCTCAACAGAGACGAGAAAATCTGCAGATTCCGGTAATCTAAGCAATGCACACAGAATGCTGGAGGATCTCAGCAGGTCAGTCAGCAACTATGGGAATCAACGTTTCGGGAAGCGTCCCAGCCTACAACGTCGGCTGTATACACGTTTCCTTAATTGCTGACTGCCTGCTGAATTTCTCCAGCATTTTGTGTGTCTATCCTCAACAGTTAGATTTATAACATCCGGTGTATCAAAGCTTTCTTTACGACCCTATCTCCACATGACCCTACTTTCAATTAATTAAATCCTTTGAGTTGTATCTACTTTCTTCAGTGCACTCTTCAGAGTCCTTTCTTTCGCTGTATAATTCCTTCCCTGACTTGTCCTTTCAAATTGTAACACATTAGTGTGTCTATTTCGGATTGTGTTCCGTCACCTGCTGCACAGAATCCCCGTCTTTAGGCTCCAGAGAGAAATTTGCTGACCAATAGGTGTTCCGTAATGTCTTTAATTTTCTCCATTTTCTGTCACAGGTCCGGGCTCAGTGATCACCGAGCTCCTGGCAAGCTGGGACGATTCCCAGCTGCTGCAGTTGACGGACTTCTACCGGGACAGGCTGGAGCAGGCGATGGAAGGAGGGGTGCACGGAGTGAGCCTGGCGTTAACGGCCGAGAATCAGTTCAGCGGAGAGGAACATCGGGTGAGTGGGAGGGAGAATGGGTTTGAATTTTCACACATCACAGGACTGATGGGTGTCGGAACTCTCACTCATCGGATAGTAAAGCATAAAAATATTTCACAAATAAATTTATATAATTCTTAAAACTGTGAATCAGAAGCAATGATTGAAAGAGGTGTAAATACTCCCAGTGGCAGCTGAATGTTCAGTGCGAGAGGAGCAGGTAACAATTGAACGAGGTTGCAATAAATGAATTTAAATGGAAATAGAAACACAGGAAACATGGAAAACCAACCGGCAGCCCATTCCACGCACTCACCACTCTCTGCATAAAAAAAAAACAACTTACCCCTGATATGTCCTCTGTACCTACTCCCCAGCACCTTAAACATGTGCCCTCCTGTGGCAACCATTTCAGCCCTGGGATAAAGCCTCTGACTATCCATATGATCAATGCCTCTCATCATCTTATACCGCTCCATCAGGTCACCTTTCATCCTCCATCACTCCAAGGAGAAAAGGCCGAGTTCACTCAACCTATTCTCATAAGGCATGCTCCCCAATCCAGGCAACATCCTTGTAAATCTCCTCTGCACCCTTTCAATGGCTTCCACATCCTTCCTGTGGTGAGGCGACCAGAATTGAGCACAGTACTCCAAGTGTGATCTGACCAGGGTCCTATAAAGCTGCAACATTACCTCTCGGCTCCTAAATTCAATTCCACGATTGATGAAGGCCAATACACCGTACGCCTTCTTAACCATAGAGTCAACCTGCGCAGATGCTTTGAGTGTCCTATGGACTCGGACCCCAAGATCCCTCTGATCCTCCACACTGCCAAGAGTCTTACCATTAATACTATATTCTGCCAACATATTTCACCTAACAAAATGAACCACTTCACACTTATCTGGGTTGAACTCCATCTGCCATTTCTCAGCCCAGTTTTTCATCCTATCAGTGTCCCACTGTAACCTCTGACAGCACTCCACACTTTCCACAACACCCCCAACCTTGGCGTCATCAAATACGGTTGGAATTTTTATTTTGGGAAGACCGTGCAGCGTGACGGCAGGATGTCAGAGAGAACCGGGACATCATCTGTGGGTGCCACAGGAGCTCGAGTATATTCTGTTCTGGGTGGAAATGACTGTGTTACAATCTGTAACTGCAAACAGTGTGGATTGGGGAATACCGCCATGTTGTAATGTGTAGTCACTGAATAAACCTCCACTGGAAAAGGCAAAGGAAAGGCATCAGGTGTCAGCCGGTAATCCGCTGTCATGTTGGACACTGGCGGACTGAGGAGGTGAATCACATCATCTTTTCCGCAACTTCTCTGAGACTGCTCACGCTGATACAATAACCTTCCTGATTTCTTTCATCTGTGATCGATATTTTCTGATTTCTGTTTTTCACTGTCAAATCCAGTGAGGAATTATTTATGGATTTGGAGCCACGTCAATGAAGCGGTCACAGATCAGCCAGGATCTCATTGACTGGTGGACCAGGTTCATGGTGAATGTCCCTCCGTGTGCTCTGCACTCAGAATGTACAGACCATGTCCAGACAGGATAGGCACTCGTCCGGGTGACTGCTCAGTGTGATCCCGTTAGAGAGCACATCATTTACTTCTCATTCTCTGTGTGAATCTGTCAGTCCCCAATATGTTCGCTGTTACTCTTCACAGAAAATGTCTGATCTCGTTGATAAGGGAGAGCGGGCGGACAGTTCTAAACTCCTCCTGAGCCTGGTGATGGAGAAAGGCTCCCGCGTCCTGAGGGTGATGTGGGAAACCTTTGTCAAAATGCGGATTGGTGTCCCAAGTTTGGACAAAATACTTGAGGAAATCCAGATTTATGGTGAGATTATATCAGAGATTAACTTAAATTTGGACTGCAACACAGCACACTTTAAAATTTTACAAAAATGATTTCCTTAATTTGTTTAAATCCAAACAGGTTGTGATCCTTCCCATCGACCAATTCCCGATCAACATTTACTAAAGGTTCTCAGTGAGCTGAAAGGTAAGTGAACGTGCATTGAACATTGAAGAGTATAACACAGCAATAAGCATTTAGGCAAATAATATTGTGCCGAAACAGCTGAGAAATTAATCAAACAAACCCAAACTCTAATCTTTCCTTCCTTCACCATGTCCACATGCCCCCACCTTCCTTACATCCATGTGCCTGTCCAAAAGTCCCTTAAAAGCTTCTAATAATTTGCCTCGACCACCTTACCAGGCAGTGTGTTCCAGGCAGCCACGACTCTTTGATTAAAAAAATAAGCTATCCTTCACATCCCCCTTCATTCTGCACCCTCTCACCTTCAATATGTTCCCTCTGGTAATAGACCTTTCAACCGCGGGAAACCGATTCTCTCTGTCCACTCTATCTAAGCCTCTCATAATCTTGTCATCCTGTGTCAGAGCTCCCCAGAGCCTCCGATGATCCAGAGCAAACAACCTAATTTTATGCAGCCTCTCATGATAGCACATGCCCTCTAAACCAGGCAGCATCCAGGTTAACCTCTTCTGCTCCCTCTCTAAAGCCTCAACATCCCTCCGGTAGTGGGGTGATCGTAACGGTACGCAATGGCCCAGATGAGGCTGAAGCAGAGTTTATAAGGTTGAAACTTGTCCTCTGTTTCCACCAACGTTTGTAATTTGCGTCGGGCGGTTCAGTTGTTGAGCCACGAGGATCTGACCATGTAAATGTTGGCTCTGTAACAGAGAACACAGTGAGACACAGGGAAACATGTCTTCTGGAGGGAGAGTTTTCAAAGGACATTTTGAGGAAAGAGGCAGAGAGCTGGCGAGTTTGAGGAAAGTGGTCACACCGCTCTGGGGCCTGCAACTACAGATCCCCACCGGAGTCTGAGTGGAGAAGGGGCAATCTGGAGATGGGGTGAAAAAAAAATTATATTTCTGACGAAAAAGTCAAAACCTTCCCTTGTCAGCCACTGCCCCCTCCTGAACAGCCTCATCCTTAATTATTTTCTAAACTCCCCCAATTCCTGCAGATGATCTTTTCTTAGAGTTGGACGTCCACTGAGGTCCCAGTCACAGAATAGTAGTAATAGCATCACTTTAATTAGAAAACCAGGTAACATCCCAACTGGTCTGTTCAACCACAGAGCAGCAGATGAACCCCGCTGTGTTCACATCTGCACTCCCTAGTGCAAACACTGCTACAGTGTTAGAGAGGGTGAGACTGGGGGACATATTCCTCAGCTCAGTCCACAGAAGCTGAAATTCCTGTCTGCCGGTGTTGTGTGATGGACACTGTGGAAGGGTGAGAGATGGGAATTAGGACAGGGAAACCGAGGGTTGTGGGATCGCGGCAAGGAAGGTGGAAAGGTCTGAAAATATCTATAAATAATATTACAATTAGTTAAATTGTGACCGTCTGGATGGGAAGCTCACTACATCCATAAGCCCATCATGTCTGTGAAAATGGAGCCCGGGGCAGTGCATGGGCTCAAGAGATTGTAAGACATCATCATCGCAGACTGAGTTGGAACACTCAACTGCACATTTAACACAGGAGAGAGCGAAGGAAAGACAAATATCACAAGACGTACTAATATTGCATCAGCCCATGTTTTATCTGATTATTCAAAGCTCTTAACAGAAATATAGGGAATCTCGGCCAGAACCCTGGTTCAGTCTCTCTCACTTACAGGAACATATCCCAAAGATGATAATTTAAATTTGGTACCAGAGATAGACCAATCAGGAAGTTTACAAACTACACACGTCTCTGAGACCTCTGTTAATGTTGCTCCTGTCCACATCCGGTCAATGAAACCCCTCAGTGTCCCTGAACACGGGTTTAGTAAATCGCTACAAGATTGTTCCTCATTGTCCTTCATCCGGTTTACAGAGGGAACACACCTGACAGTGAAATTCCCACACCGGTTTCTGAATATGAAACAGATACACCCCCTGATTATTGAAGAACATCATTTCTACCTCTGTCACATTCTCTAAATTAAATACGTCCACAATCAATGTTTTCCTATGCTCCCTATCACAACTAAATACATTGAATAGAGACCCCTCACATAACTGACAGGGTCCTGACACACAGTGAGACCCCACAGACACCAGACGGGGTCCCGACACACTGTGAGACCCCACACACACACCTGACAGGGTCCTGACACACTGTGAGACCCAACACACACCTGACAGGGTCTTGAAACACTGTGAGACCCCACACACCCCTGACAGGGCCCTGAAACACTGTGAGACCGCACACACCCCTGACAGGATCCTGACACACTGTGAGACCCCACACACCCCTGACAGGGTCCTGACACACTGTGAGACCCCACACACACCTGACAGGGTCCTGACACACTGTGAGACCTCACACACCCCTGACAGGGTCCTGACACACTGTGAGACCCCACACACCCCTGACAGGGTCCTGTCACCCTGTGAGACCCCACACACACCTGACAGGGTCCTGACACACGGTGAGACCCCACACACCCCTGACAGGGTCCTGACACACGGTGAGACCCCACACACCCGTGGCAGGGTCCTGATACACCGTGAGGCACCACAATCCCTTAGCACGCTCCCGACATGCTGTGAGATCGCACACACACCTGGCAGGTTCCCAACACATTGTGAGAAACCACACACCCCTGAGAGGGTCCTGACACACTGTGAGACCACAAACAACCAAGGCATGGTCTCAACACACTGTGAGACCCCACACACGATTGGTATGGTCCTGACAGATTGTGAGATCCCACATACCCCTGAAAGGTTCTGGACATACCATGAAACCCCACATGCCCCGACAGAGCTCTGACACACTGTGAAACCCCACATACTCCTGGCAGGGTCCTGACACACTGGCAGACCACACACACCCCTGACAGGGTCCTGACACACTGGCAGACCACACACACCCCTGGCAGGGTCCTGACACACTGAGAGACACCACACCCTCTGAAGATGATACTGACAAACATTGAAACAGCACACACCCCTGACAGGTCCTGACACACCGTGTGACCCCACACACCCTGGAAGGGTCCTAAAACACTGTGAGGCACCACACACATCTGGCAGGGTCCTGATAGACTGTGAGACCCCACACACCCCTGACAGGGTCCTGACACCCTTTGATACACTACACACCCGTGACAGGGTCGTGACACACTATCACACCGCACACTCCCCCGGCAGAGTCCTGCACACTGTGAGACCCCACAGACATCTGGCAGGATCTTGACACACTGTGAGTCCCACACACTATTGGCGGGGTCCTGACACACTGTAAGACCCACACATCACTGAGAAGGTATGACATGCTGTGAGACCTCTCACACATCTGACAGGGTCCTGCCACACACCGAGACCCGATAAAACCTGGCAGGGTCGTGACTCACTGTGAGACGCCACACATCCCTGACAGGGTCTGACACACTGTGAGACCTCACACATCCCTGGCATGTTCATGACACACGGTGAGACACTACATACCACTGGCAGTGTCCTGACACACTTTCAGACCCCACGCACCCCTGCAGGGTCCTGATAGACTGTGAGACCACACACGTTCCTGACAGCGTCCTGACAGACTGTGAGACCACAGACTCCCCTAACAGGGTGTTGACATATTGTGTACGCCGCACACCCCTGACAGGGTCCTGACACACTGTGAGACCCCACGCCACCCTGACAGGGTCCTGACACAGTGTGAGACCCCGCAGAGCCCAGGCAGATTCCCGACAGACTGTAAACCCAACACAGCACTGACAGCGTCCTGACACACTGTGAGATCCCACATGCTGCTGACAGGATCGTGTCACACTGTGAGACCCACACACGATTGCCAGGGTCCTGACACAGTGTGTGAGACACTACACACTACTGACAGGGCTCTGACCCACTGTGAAAACCCAATCATAGCTGACAGGGTCCTGGCACACTGTGAGACCCCACGCCACACTGACAGGGTCTTGACACACTTTGATACACTACACACCCTTGACAGGGTCCTGACACACTGTCAGAACCCAAACTCCCCTGGCAGGGTCCTGACACACTGGCAGACCACACACACCCCTGGCAGGGTCCTAACACTCTGAGAGACACCACACCCTCTGAAGATGATACTAACAAACATTGAAACAGCACACACCCCTGACAGGTCCTGACACACCGTGCGACCCCACACACCCTGGAAGGGTCCTGAAACACTGAGGCACCACACACATCTGGCAGGGTCCTGATAGACTGTGAGACCCCACAAAACCCAGGCAGGGTCCTGACACACGGTCAGACCCCACACACACCTGCAGGGCCCTCTCACACAGTGAGCCCCCACACTCACCTGGTAGGGTCCTCACACACTGTGAGACCCACACACGATTGGCAGGGTGCTGACACACTGTGAAATTCCACACACCCTGAGAGAGTCCTGACACACTGCAAGATCCCACACACCCCTGACAGGGTCCTGACACCCTTTGATACACTACACACCCCTGACAGGGTCGTGACACACTATCAGACCGACACTCCCCCGGCAGAGTCCTGCACACTGTGAGACCCCACAGACATATGGCAGGATCTTGACACACTGTGAGTCCCACACAGTATTGGCGGGGGTCCTGACACACTGTATGACCCCACATATCACTGAGAAGGTATGACTCACTGTGAGACACCACACACCCCTGTCAGGTTCCTGACACACTTTGAGATTCCACACACACATGACAGGGTCCTGAAACACTGTGAGAGCCCACACACCCCTGACAACGTCCTGTCACACTGCAAGACCCTACACATCCCAGACAGGGTCCTCACTCACTGTGAGAAACCACACACCTCTGTCAGGGTACTGACGCACATTGAGATCCCACATACCCCTGTCAGGGTCCTGACACACTGTGAAACCCCACACACGATTGGTATGGTCCTGACACAGTGTAAGACCCCACACACCACTGACAGGGTCCTGACAGACTGTGAGATCCCAAACACCCCTGAAAGGTTCTGTACATACCATGAAACCCCACACGCCCCGACAGGGCTCTGACACACCGTGAAACCACACACACACTTGACAGGGTCCTAACACACTGAGAGACACCACACCCTCCGAAGATGATCCTGACAAACATTGAGACACCACTCACACCTGACAGGGTCCTGAAACACTGTGAAGCACCACACATCCCTGACAGCGTCCTGACAAACTGTGAGACCCCACAATCCCTTAGCACGCTCCCGACATGCTGTGAGATCGCACACACCCCTGGCAGGTTCCAAACACACTGTGAGACGCCACACACCCTGAAAGTGTCCTAAACCAAAGTGAGACCCCCAAACACCTCTGTAACGGTCCGGACACGCTGTGATATCGCACATACCACCGAAAGGGACCTGACCCACTGTCCGACCCCAGAAACCCCTGACAGGGTCCTGAGAAATTGTGAGACCACACAGACATATGGCAGGATCTTGATACACTGTGAGTCCCACACACTATTGGCGGGGGTCCTGACACACTGTAAGACCCCACACATCACTGAGAAGGTATGACATGCTGTGAGACCTCTCACACATCTGACAGAGTCCTGCCACACACCGAGACCCGATAAAACCTGGCAGGGTCGTGACTCACTGTGAGACGCCACACATCCCTGACAGGGTCTGACACACTGTCAGACCTCACACATCCCTGGCATGTTCATGACAAACGGTGAGACACTACATACCACTGGCAGTGTCCTGACACACTTTCAGACCCCACGCACCCCTGCAGGGTCCTGATAGACTGTGAGACCACATACGTTCCTGACAGCGTCCCGACAGACTGTGAACCCAACACAGCACTGACAGCGTCCTGACACACTGTGAGATCCCACATGCTGCTGACAGGATCCTGACACACTGCGAGACCCACACACACTTGACAGAGTCCTGACACACTGATAGACTCCACATACCTCTGGTAGAGTCCCAACACACTGTCAGACCCCACACTCCCCAGCATGGTCCTGACACACAGTGAAACCCCACACACATCCCCTGACAGGGCCCGGAAATCTGTGAGACCCACACACCCCTGGCAGGGTCCTGATTGACTGTGAGACCCCATACGACACTGGCAGGGTTCTGCACATTGTCAGACCCTACACACCCATGCTGGGTCCTAACACACTGAGAGACCCAACACACCCCAGGCAGGGCACTCATACACTGTGAGAAACCTCACACCTCTGTCAGGGTACTGAAACACATTGAGACTCAGCATAGCCTTGTCTAGTTCCTGACACACTGTGAGATGCCACAGCCCCCTGAAAGAGTCCTAACACAAAGTGAGACCCCAAACAGAATCTGTAAGGGTCCGGACACGCTGTGATATCGCACACACCACCGATAGGAACCTGACCCAATGTCCGATCTCAGAAACCCCTGACAGGGTCCTGACACACTGTGAGACCCCACACACCCCTGGTAGGGTTCTGACACACTGTGACACCCCAGACACCCCTGACGGTTTCCTGACACACTGCGAGACCCCACACACATCTGGCAGGGTCCTGATAGACTGTGAGACCCCACACAAACCAGGCAGGGTCCTGGCACACTGTCAGGCCCCACACACACCTGCAGGGCCCTCTCACACAGTGAGCCCCCACACTCAGCTGGTAGGGTCCTGACACACTGTGAAACCCCACACACCCTGAAAGAGTCCTGACACACTGCAAGATCCCACACACCTCTGACAGGGTCCTGACCCCCTTTTATACACTACACACCCTTGACAGGGTCGTCACACACTGTCAGACTGCACACACCCCCGGCAGGGTCCTGCACAGTGTGAGACCCCACACACATCTGGAAGGATCTTGACACACTGTGAGTCCCACACAGTATTGGCGGGGTCCTGACACACTGTAAGACCCCACACATCACTGAGAAGGTATGACACACTGTGAGACCTCACACACATCTGACAGGGTCCTGCCACACACCGAGACCCGATAAAACTTGGCAGGGTCGTGACTTACTGTGAGACACCACACACCCCTGTCAGGTTCCTGACACACTTTGAGATTCCACACACACATGACAGGGTCCTGAAACACTGTGAGAGCCCACACACCCCTGACAACGTCCTGTCACACTGCAAGACCCTACACATCCCAGACAGGGTCCTCACTCACTGTGAGAAACCACACACCTCTGTCAGGGTACTGACGCACATTGAGATCCCACATACCCCTGTCAGGGTCCTGACACACTGTGAAACCCCACACACGATTGGTATGGTCCTGACACAGTGTAAGACCCCACACACCACTGACAGGGTCCTGACAGACTGTGAGATCCCAAACACCCCTGAAAGGTTCTGTACATACCATGAAACCCCACACGCCCCGACAGGGCTCTGACACACCGTGAAACCACACACACACTTGACAGGGTCCTAACACACTGAGAGACACCACACCCTCCGAAGATGATCCTGACAAACATTGAGACACCACTCACACCTGACAGGGTCCTGAAACACTGTGAGGCACCACACATCCCTGACAGCGTCCTGACAAACTGTGAGACCCCACAATCCCTTAGCACGCTCCCGACATGCTGTGAGATCGCACACACCCCTGGCAGGTTACAAACACACTGTGAGACGCCACACACCCTGAAAGTGTCCTAAACCAAAGTGAGACCCCCAAACACCTCTGTAACGGTCCGGACACGCTGTGATATCGCACATACCACCGAAAGGGACCTGACCCACTGTCCGACCCCAGAAACCCCTGACAGGGTCCTGAGAAATTGTGAGACCACACAGACATATGGCGGGGGTCCTGACACACTGTAAGACCCCACACATCACTGAGAAGGTATGACATGCTGTGAGACCTCTCACACATCTGACAGAGTCCTGCCACACACCGAGACCCGATAAAACCTGGCAGGGTCGTGACTCACTGTGAGACGCCACACATCCCTGACAGGGTCTGACACACTGTGAGACCTCACACATCCCTGGCATGTTCATGACAAACGGTGAGACACTACATACCACTGGCAGTGTCCTGACACACTTTCAGACCCCACGCACCCCGGCAGGGTCCTGATAGACTGTGAGACCACATACGTTCCTGACAGCGTCCCGACAGACTGTGAACCCAACACAGCACTGACAGCGTCCTGACACACTGTGAGATCCCACATGCTGCTGACAGGATCCTGACACACTGCGAGACCCACACACACTTGACAGAGTCCTGACACACTGATAGACTCCACATACCTCTGGTAGAGTCCCAACACACTGTCAGACCCCACACTCCCCAGCATGGTCCTGACACACAGTGAAACCCCACGCACATCCCCTGACAGGGCCCGGAAATCTGTGAGACCCACACACCCCTGGCAGGGTCCTGATTGACTGTGAGACCCCATACGACACTGGCAGGGTTCTGCACATTGTCAGACCCTACACACCCATGCTGGGTCCTAACACACTGAGAGACCCAACACACCCCAGGCAGGGCACTCATACACTGTGAGAAACCTCACACCTCTGTCAGGGTACTGAAACACATTGAGACTCAGCATAGCCTTGTCTAGTTCCTGACACACTGTGAGATGCCACAGCCCCCTGAAAGAGTCCTAACACAAAGTGAGACCCCAAACAGAATCTGTAAGGGTCCGGACACGCTGTGATATCGCACACACCACCGATAGGAACCTGACCCAATGTCCGATCTCAGAAACCCCTGACAGGGTCCTGACACACTGTGAGACCCCACACACCCCTGGTAGGGTTCTGACACACTGTGACACCCCAGACACCCCTGACGGTTTCCTGACACACTGCGAGACCCCACACACATCTGGCAGGGTCCTGATAGACTGTGAGACCCCACACAAACCAGGCAGGGTCCTGGCACACTGTCAGGCCCCACACACACCTGCAGGGCCCTCTCACACAGTGAGCCCCCACACTCAGCTGGTAGGGTCCTGACACACTGTGAAACCCCACACACCCTGAAAGAGTCCTGACACACTGCAAGATCCCACACACCTCTGACAGGGTCCTGACCCCCTTTTATACACTACACACCCTTGACAGGGTCGTCACACACTGTCAGACTGCACACACCCCCGGCAGGGTCCTGCACAGTGTGAGACCCCACACACATCTGGAAGGATCTTGACACACTGTGAGTCCCACACAGTATTGGCGGGGTCCTGACACACTGTAAGACCCCACACATCACTGAGAAGGTATGACACACTGTGAGACCTCACACACATCTGACAGGGTCCTGCCACACACCGAGACCCGATAAAACCTGGCAGGGTCGTGACTTACTGTGAGACACCACACACCCCTGTCAGGTTCCTGACACACTTTGAGATTCCACACACACATGACAGGGTCCTGAAACACTGTGAGAGCCCACACACCCCTGACAACGTCCTGTCACACTGCAAGACCCTACACATCCCAGACAGGGTCCTCACTCACTGTGAGAAACCACACACCTCTGTCAGGGTACTGACGCACATTGAGATCCCACATACCCCTGTCAGGGTCCTGACACACTGTGAAACCCCACACACGATTGGTATAGTCCTGACACAGTGTAAGACCCCACACACCACTGACAGGGTCCTGACAGACTGTGAGATCCCAAACACCCCTGAAAGGTTCTGTACATACCATGAAACCCCACACGCCCCGACAGGGCTCTGACACACCGTGAAACCACACACACACTTGACAGGGTCCTAACACACTGAGAGACACCACACCCTCCGACGATGATCCTGACAAACATTGAGACACCACTCACACCTGACAGGGTCCTGAAACACTGTGAGGCACCACACATCCCTGACAGCGTCCTGACAAACTGTGAGACCCCACAATCCCTTAACACGCTCCCGACATGCTGTGAGATCGCACACACCCCCGGCAGGGTCCTGCACAGTGTGAGACCCCACACACATCTGGAAGGATCTTGACACACTGTGAGTCCCACACAGTATTGGCGGGGTCCTGACACACTGTAAAACCCCACACATCACTGAGAAGGTATGACACACTGTGAGACCTCACACACATCTGACAGGGTCCTGCCACACACCGAGACCCGATAAAACCTGGCAGGGTCGTGACTTACTGTGAGACACCACACACCCCTGTCAGGTTCCTGACACACTTTGAGATTCCACACACACATGACAGGGTCCTGAAACACTGTGAGAGCCCACACACCCCTGACAACGTCCTGTCACACTGCAAGACCCTACACATCCCAGACAGGGTCCTCACTCACTGTGAGAAACCACACACCTCTGTCAGGGTACTGACGCACATTGAGATCCCACATACCCCTGTCAGGGTCCTGACACACTGTGAAACCCCACACACGATTGGTATAGTCCTGACACAGTGTAAGACCCCACACACCACTGACAGGGTCCTGACAGACTGTGAGATCCCAAACACCCCTGAAAGGTTCTGTACATACCATGAAACCCCACACGCCCCGACAGGGCTCTGACACACCGTGAAACCACACACACACTTGACAGGGTCCTAACACACTGAGAGACACCACACCCTCCGAAGATGATCCTGACAAACATTGAGACACCACTCACACCTGACAGGGTCCTGAGAAATTGTGAGACCACACACACACCTGGCAGTGTCTGGATATACTCTGAGACCCCTCAGACCCCTGGCAGGTTCCCGACAGACTAGGAGATGTCACACACACATGACAGCGTCCTAACACATTGGGAAACCCCACACACCCCAAAGAGGATATTGACAAACATTGAGATCCCACACAATCCTGGCAGTGTCCTGAAACACTGTGAGACCTCACACAAACCTGACAGGTTCCTGACACACTGTGAGATCCCACACCTCCACTGACAGAGTGTTGACATTTTGTGAGAGGCCAGACACCCCTGACAGGGTCCTGATACACTGTGCGATCCCACACACACCTGACGGTTTCCTGACACACTGTGTGACCCCACACACCCCTGGCAGGTTCCCAACACACTGTGAGACGCCACACCCCCTGGAAGAGTCCTAACACAAAGTGAGACCCCAAACACCTCTGTAACGGTCCGGACACGCTGTGATATTGCACACACCACCGAAAGGGACCTGACCCAGTGTCCGACCCCAGAAACCCGACAAGGTCCTGAGACATTGTGAGACCACACACACATTTGACAGGGTCTTGATAGACTGTGAGATCACTCACACATCTGGGAGGGTCCTGACAGACTGTGAGACCCCACACAAATGACAGGTTCCTGACACACTGTGAGACACCACACACCCCTGACAGGGTCTTGATAGACTGTGAGATCCCTCACACATCTGGGAGGGTCCTGACAGACTGTGAGACCCCACACACCCCTGACAGAATACAAAGCCACTTTGAGATCCCACGCAACCCAACCAGCCACCCACAGTGCACGTGCTGATGTACAAAGTTACTTCTTTGTATTTTGAATTAGTGACGGTGGGAGGGGACGGGGAGCTGTGATTCCCCGACCTGTTCCTTTGACAGAATGCCCACCACCCTCTTCCCTATCTGCATTCGCCACATCAATACTGGGGATTAAAAGTTTCCTGCACAGGAAAAAATTACAGCTGTGACAGATTATTCCTCAGGAGCAATGATATATATGACAGTAGTGGGAGATTGTCCGGTACAGGACAGTCGGGGGTCAGTAAACTACCACGGAAATACTGACCTTCACAGCACAGTTAATGTGGAAGTGTGATGATCTGGTGGTTATCTGGACCAGGCCTCTCTGTCCAGTCAGCAGTCTGTTAATTGAATTTACTTTACTGTACGAACATCCATTGATGAATCCATTAATGCAACAGCTCTGAGCTAACTCTTGTGTGCTTAAATGCTGAGTTCTGAGTAGAGACATCTAACAGTTTGTCCACTGTCTGTTCCCATGGAAGATGTTCAACAGAAACACAAGGAGACTCTGCGGGCACAAACTGAAAAACTGAGAGTGAACACGATCCTAATGAGGGAGAAGGTGAAGGTTTTCCAGCTGGTCGATCGATACGCTGAGCTCACGGTCATTTCTACTGTTCGAGATCGGAGACTGGTGGAACATGAGCTGCTGGCAAGAGGCAGAGACCACGAGGAGTGGAGAGAAAAACATCTCCGTGGACTCCTGGAAAAACTCCGGACTGATCAACTGTTCCCGAGCAGCTTTTCGCGAAGTAAATCCAAATCTGGGTGTTCGGCAGCAGTGGCCGGAGTCCCGGGGATCGGGAAAACAACAAAGGTACAAAAGATTGTTTATGACTGGGCCACGGGGAAAATATACCAACAATTCCAGTGTGTCTTCAGTTTCAAATTCCGGGATTTAAACACCATTAACTGCAGAATAAATCTGACGGAACTGATTCTGGATCAGTATCCTTACTTTGGGAATATCCTGAGAGAGGTCTGGAAGAATCCAAAGGGATTGCTGTTTATATTTGATGGTTTGGATGAATTCAATGACACAATTGATTTTGCTGACAGTCAGAGAGACACAGAACCTCAGTACACATGCACAGATCCTGAATTCAAGAGCAAGGTGTCGGACATTGTGTACAGTTTAATCCAGGGCAAGCTGCTCCCAGGGTGTTCAGTGCTGGTGACCACCCGTCCCACTGCGTTACATTTATTGGAAAAGGCAGCGATCAGTACCTGGGCTGAAATCCTGGGATTTGTTGGTGAGGAACGGAAGGAATACTTCATCAGGCATTTTGAAGATCAGACGGTGGCAGCAGCTGTTTTCAAACATGTGAAGGAGAACGAGATCCTGTACACCATGAGCTACAACCCCTCCTACTGCTGGATCCTCGCTCTGACACTGGGCCCCTTCTTCACACAAAGAGTCAGAAACCCACAACGAGTTCCCAAGACCATCACTCAACTGTACTCCTACTATATTTACAACATGCTGAAAAATCACAGCCGTGAGATTGAGAATCCCCGTGATGTGTTACTCAGGGTTGGTCAGATGGCCTTCAGAGGAGTGTCCGAGAGGAAGATTGTGTTTACAGATGGAGATTTGATCAACTACAATCTGCAGCCTTCCCAGTTCCTGTCCGGGTTCCTGATGGAGCTTTTGGAGAGAGAGGATTCTGCCCGGAGTGTGGTGTACACATTCCCACACCTCACCATCCAAGAGTTTGTAGCTGCAGTCGCACAATTCCTGAATCCACATCCCGGGGATATCCTGAAATTCCTCACTGAAGTCCACAGCACAACAGCTGGGCGATTTGAGGTATTTCTCCGTTTTGTTGCTGGTCTCTCCAACTCAATGACAGCTCGAGGCCTGCAGGAGTTTCTGGGTCGATTTCCTCATCAAACCACCTGCCGGGTGATTGACTGGGTGAAGGAAGAGGTTAAACGCCAGAGTGGAAACACATGGAGTGAAGCTGGTAAAAGGAGACTCCTGAACACATTGCACTACCTGTTTGAGTCTCAGAATCGTGGGCTGGCTCAGGCCGCACTGGGATCAGTGGAAACACTTTCATTCAGTGAAATGACACTGACCCCGGTTGACTGCGCGGTCCTGTCTCATGTCATCGGACTCTGTGATACAATAAAACACCTCGACCTAAACTATTGCCAGATTCAGTTTGAAGGAATCCAGCGGCTGGGACCCGGGCTGCACAAGTGCCAGGAGTTGAGGTAACTTGATTTATCTCTCACTCTGAACTGTGAAACTGTCTCATTGTGTTGTTTCAATGTTAGGAATTTCAGTAAATTTGTAGTAAATCAGAATGTGAAGAATAGTGACAAATGCCCACGGGGTCAGTCAGTAATTCCCCAAGGATGGGAGGGTTCTGTGGTTCCTTGTGAAAGGATGCTGGAGACTTCATCAGATCAGTGAACAACGACCATTGGTTTAATGGTAGTAAATCACAGGAATGGCCGTGTTTCTCACTGCCTGTGACACGTCCATTGACAATGTTCCTTCTCACTGTTACTGACACCCAGACCGACACTGACTGCAGCAGCTGGGTCAGAGACTCACAACCCCTTCCCGGTGAGGGACAAGAGACCGTCAGCAGACTGTACCAGTGAGAAAGAAAGAAATACCATTGTGAGATTGTCCTCCCACTGCCCTTCCCCGTGTGTGACTTTGCTCACTTCCAGATACGCAAAGAGCGAGGGCGCATCTCCTCTGGGCCTCTGTTCAGACCCAACACACACGTAAAAAACATCTCTGCATCCTCTCGTTTTGTAAGATTATCGTTTACCCTTGGGATCCTCATGTGGGACCTCTCATCCCAATCCCCCTTCCATTCTTTTGAATCTCGTCCCTATTCCAATTCCTCCTGTGGGCTCTCTATTACCTTTTCCTTATTCTCCTGTGGGATTTATTTTCCCTTTTCCTTATTCTCCTGTGGGATTTCTTTTCCTCACCCCCTTCTTCCTGTGGGTCCTCTCATCCCAATCCCCCTTCCATTCTTTGGAATCTCACCCCCATCCCCCTTCCTCTTGTGGGATCTCTCCTCCCCATCCCTCTTCCTCCTGTGAGATCTCTCTTCCCCATCGACTTCTTCCTGTCGGATCTCTCTTTGGCCTTCCCCCTTTGTCCTGTGGACTTTCTCTTCCCCAAACCCCTTCCTCCTGTGAGATTTCTCTTCCCAATCCCACATTCTCCTGTGGGAACTCTCTTCCACATTCCTCCTACTCCTCGCCGATCTCTCAACCCCTTCCCCCTTCATCCTGTTCAAAATCTCTCTATATCCCCCTTCCTCCTGTGGGGTCTCGCTTCCTCATCCCCTTCCTCCTTTGGGATCTCTGTTCCCCATCCCCATCTCGCCTGTGGGAACCCTCCTCCCCATAGAATCATAAAATCATAGAACACTACGGCACAGAAAACAAGCCATTCGGTCCTTCTAGTCTGTACCAAAACCTTATTCCGCTAGTCCCATTGACCTGTACCCAGTCCATAACCCTCCAGACCTCTCCCATCCATGTATCTATCCAATTTGTTCTTAAAGCTTAAGAGTGAGTCCACATTTTCCACATCAGATGGCAGCTCGTTCCACACTCTCACCACTCTCTGAGTGAAGAAGTTCTTCCTAATGCTCCCCCTAAACCTTTCCCCTTTCACGCTGAAGCCATGTCTTCACATATTTATCTCTCCTAATCTATGTGGAAAGAGCCTATTCGCATTTACACTGTCTATACCCTCATAATTTTGTAAACCTCTATCAAATCTCCCCTCATTCTTCTGCGCTCCAAGGAATAAAGTCATAACCTGTTCAATCTTTCCTTGTAACTCAACTCCTGAAGACCTGGCAACATCCTAGTAAATCTTCTCTGCACTTTATCAAACTTACTGATATCCTTCCTATGGTTAGGTGACCAGAACTGCACACAATATTCCAAATTTGACCTCACCAATGTCTTATACAACCTCACCATAATGTTTCAACTCCTATACTCAGTACTTCGATTAATGAATGCCAGGATGCCAAAAGCCTTGTTTACAACCCTGTCTACCTGTGACACCACTTTATGGGACTTATGTATCTGAACCCCCAGATCCCTTGGTTCCTCCGCACTCTTCAGTGCCCAACCGTTTATCGTGTATGTCGTACCTTGATTTGTCCTTCCAAAATGGAACACCTCACACTTGTCTGCACTAAATTCCATCTGCCATTTTCTGGCCCATTCTTCCAGTTGGTCCAGATCCCTCTGCAAGCTTTGAAAGCTTTCCTCGCTGTCCACAACGCCTCTATCTTAGTGTCATCCACAAACCTGCTGATCCAATTTATCACATTATCATCTAGATCATTGATATAGACAACAAACAACAATGGTCCCAGCACAGATCCCTGAGACACACCACTAGTCACAGGCCTCCAGTTTGAGAAGCAATCATCCACCACCACTCTCTGTCTTCTTCCTCACAGCCAATTTCAAATCCAGTTTACAACCTCTCCATGGATACCTAGTGTCTGGACCTTTAGAACTAACCTCTTATGTGGGACCTTGTCAAAGGCCTTACAAAAGTCAATGTAGACAACATCCACAGCCTTTCCTTCATATGCATTCTTGGTAACCTCCTCGAAAAACACTACAGGATTCATTAAACATGATCTACCATGAACAAAGCCATGCTGATTATCTTTAATCAGCCCTTGGCTGTCCGAAACCTTGTATATCCGATCTCTCAGAACCACTTCTGATAATTTACCTACTACTGATGTTAGGCTTACTGGCCTGTAATTACCTGGTGTACATTTGGAGCCTTTTTCAAACAACGGAACAACGTGAACTACCCTCCAATCCTTCGGCACCGCACCCATTTTAAATATTTCTGCCAGGGCCCCTGCAATTTCTACACTAGTCTCTCTCAAGGTCCGAGAAAATATCATGTCAGGCCCGCAGACTTATCTACCTTTATTCACTGTAAGGCAGCAAGCAGCTCCTCCTCTTTAATCTCTATATGTTCCATGACACTACTGTTGGTTTCCCTGAATTCCATATTCGCTATGCCAGTTTCCTGAGTAAACACTGACCCAAAAAAAACTGTTTAAGATCTCCCCCATCTCGTGAGGCTCCACACATAGTCTCCACTCTGTGGAGGAACTCTGTCTCTGTCTACACTCTCTCCACATCTCCAATTTGATCTTCTAGGGGACCAATTTTGTCCTTTACTATCCTTTTCTCATAATATACTTGTAGAAATCCTTCGGGTTTACCTTCACATTATCTGCCAAAGCAACGTCATGTCTTCTTTTTGCCTTCCTGATTTCCTTCTTTCATATTCCCTTACATTTTCTATACTCTTCAAGTACCTCATTTGTCCCTTGTTGCCTATACCTGCTAAACACCTACTTAACCAGATCGCCAATATCCCCTGAAAACCAAGGTTCCCTATGCCTGTTAACTTTGCCTTTAATCCTGGCAGGAACATGCAAACTCTGCACTCTCAAAATTTCACCCTTCAAGGCGTTCCACTTACTGAACACATCCTTGCCAGAAAACAACTTATCCCAATCCACTTTTCCCAGATCCTCTCTCATTTCCACAAAATTGGCCCTTCTCCAAATCAGAACCTTAACTGGTGGACCAGTCCTATCCTTATCCATAATTAACTTGAAACTAATGACATTATGGTCACTGGACCCAAAATGTTCACCTACACATACTTCTGTCACCTGACCAGTCTGATTCCCGAATAGGAGATCAGGTACTGCACATTCTCTCGTTGATACCGCAATATATTGATTTACAAAACTTTCCTGAACACATTTGACAAACTCCACGCCATCTAACCCTTTCTCAGAGTGGGAGTCCCAGTCAATATGTGGAAAGTTAAAATCCCCTACGATTACAACTTTCTGTTTCTTACATTGGTCTGCTAACTCTCTACAGATTTGCTCCTCCAATCCTCTCTGCCTATTGGGCGGTCTATAATACAACCCTATTAGTGTGGTCACACTTTCCCCGTTCCTCAGCTCCACCCATATGGCCTCTATAGACGAACCCTCCGGGCTGTCCCGTCTATGCACAGCTGTGAGATTCTCGTGACTGGTAATGCCACTCCTCCCCCTTTCATCCCTCCCCCCTATCACGTCTGAAACAAGAGAACCCCGGAACATGAAGTTGCCAGTCCTGCCCCTCCTGCAACCAAGTCTTATTAATAGCAATAATGTCGAAATCATCATGTGCCAATCCACGCCCTAAAATTATCTGCCTTACCAACAGTACACCTTGCATGGAAATAGATGCACCTGAGAACATTTCTATCACGTACAATCTGCCTATACAAGCAGTCCTCGCATGACCCTTATCCTCCTCCACATCACTAACACTCCGCACCTCCCCCTGCAACCTTGTTTAAAACCCCCGGAACAGAACTTGCTAACCTACCGGCAAGGAGGTTAGTTCCCCTCCAGTTCAAGTGCAAACTGTCCAATTCGAACGGGTCCCACCTCCCCTGGAAGAAAGCCCAATTGTCCAGAAACATGAACCCCTCCCTCATGCACCATCCCCTCAGCCACGTATTTAGCTGCATTATCGTCCTATTTCTAGCCTCACTAGCACTTGGCACGGGTAGCAATCCACCTGTGGGATCTCACTTCCCCATTTCCCTTCCTCCTGTAGCATCTCTCTTCCCCATTACCCACCCTCTTGTGGGATCTCTCTACCCCAAACCCCTTCCTACCGAAGGATCTCTCTTCCCAATCCCCTACATCGGGTGGGATCACTCTTCCCCATCCCACTTCCACCCGTGGCATCTATTTTCCCCACCCCTCTTCCTCCTATGGGATCTCTCTTCCTGGTGTCTCCTCTTCCTATCGGATCTCTCCACCCCATGCTCCTTCCTACTGTGGCATTTATCTTCCCCACCCCCTTTCTTTCCTGGTGGATTTCCCTTCCCTTTCCCCCTTCCTCCTGTGGGATCTCTCTTCCCCATCTCCCTTCCTCCTGTGTGATCTCTCTTCCCCATCCCCCTTCCTCCTGCGGGATCCCTCTTCACGATCTCATTTCCGCCTGTTGGATCTCTCTTCCCCTTCCCACTTCCTCCTGTGGGATCTCTCTTCCCAATCCCCATTCCTCCTGTGGGATCTCTCTTCCCCATCCCTCTTCCTCCCGTGGGATCTCACTTCCCCATCCCCTTCCTCCTGTGAGATCTCTCTTCCCCGTCCCCCTTCCTCCTGTGGGATCTCCCGTCCCCATCACATTCCTCCTGTGGGATCTCTCTTCCCCTTCCCACTTCCTCCTGTGGGATCTCTCTTCCCAATCCCCCTTCCTCCTGTGGAATCTCCCGTCCCCATCCAACATCCTCCTGTGGGGTCTCTGTTCCCATCTCCCCCACTTCCTATGGGATCTCTTTTACCCATCCCCCTTCCTCCTGCGGGATCCCTCTTCACGATCTCATTTCCGCCTGTTGGATCTCTCTTCCCCTTCCCACTTCCTCCTGTGGGATCTCACTTCCCCATCCCCCTTCCTCCCGTGGGATCTCACTTCCCCATCCCCCTTCCTCCTGTGAGATCTCTCTTCCCCGTCTCCCTTCCTCCTGTGGGATCTCCCCTCCCCATCACATTCCTCCTGTGGGATCTCTCTTCCCCTTCCCACTTCCTCCTGTGGGATCTCTCTTCCCAATCCCCCTTCCTCCTGTGGAATCTCCCGTCCCCATCACATTCCTCCTGTGGGATCTCTCTTCCCCATTCCACTTCCTCTTGTGTGATCTCTCTTCCCCATCCCACTTCATCCTGTGGAATCTCCCTTCCCTATCACATTCCTCCTGTGGGATCTCCCTTCCCCATCACATTCCTCCTGTGGGATCTCTCTTCCTCATCAACTTCCTCCTGTGGGATCTCTCTTCCCAATCCCCCATCCTCCTGTGAGAAATCTCTTCCGAAGCCTCCTTCCTCCACTGGGGACTCTCTTCCTCATCCCCACTCCTCCGGTGGGATCGACTATTTTCCCCTTCCCCATTCACCTTCCTCCTGTGGGATCTATCTTCCCTTTCTCCCATCTTATGTGGAATCTAGCTTCCCCTTTCCTTTTGCTTCTGCGGGCTCTCTCTTACCCATCTCCCTTCCTCCTGTGGGTCCTCTGTTCCCATCCCTTACTCTTCTTGTGGGATCTCCCTTCTACATCCCCAGTCTTGCTTTTGGTTCGCTCGTCCACCCGACCTCCTCCTGTGGGCTCTCTCTTCACCATCCCCCTTCCTGCATTTGGGCCTCTGTTCCCATTCCCCTCTTCCTGTGGCATCTGTCTTTCGCATCTCCCTTCCTCCCGTGGCGTCGCTCTTCCCCGTCCCCCTACCTCCGGTGGGATATCTCATCCCCATCCACATTTCTCTTTGGGATCACTCGTCCATCCGAAATCCTCCTGTGGGATCTCCCTTCAACATCCCGCTTCCTCCCATGGGATCTCTCCTACTCATCCTCCATCCTCCTGTCTGATCTCTCTTCACTATGCTCGATCCTCCTGTGGGTTTCCCTTCCCCATCCACTTTCCTCTTGTGGGATTTCTCTTCCTCATCCCCCATCCTGTGGGATCTCTCTTCCCCGTCCCTCCTCTTCCTGTGGGATCTCTCTTCCACATGCCCTTACTCCGGTTGCATTTAACTTACCCACCCCCTTTCACCCAGTGGGATCACTCTTCCCCATCCGCCTTACTCCTTTGGGACCTCGTCCCCATCCAACATCCTCCTGTGGGGTCTCTGTTCCCATCTCCCCCACTTCCTATGGGATCTCTTTTACCCATCACCCTTCCTCCTGTGGGATCTCTCTTCCCCTTCCCCCTTGCTCCTGTGGGATCTCTCTTCCCCATCCCCCTTCCTCCTGCGGGATCCCTCTTCACGATCTCATTTCCGCCTGTTGGATCTCTCTTCCCCTTCCCACTTCCTCCTGTGGGATCTCACTTCCCCATCCCCCTTCCTCCCGTGGGATCTCACTTCCCCATCCCCCTTCCTCCTGTGAGATCTCTCTTCCCCGTCTCCCTTCCTCCTGTGGGATCTCCCCTCCCCATCACATTCCTCCTGTGGGATCTCTCTTCCCCTTCCCACTTCCTCCTGTGGGATCTCTCTTCCCAATCCCCCTTCCTCCTGTGGAATCTCCCGTCCCCATCACATTCCTCCTGTGGGATCTCTCTTCCCCATTCCACTTCCTCTTGTGTGATCTCTCTTCCCCATCCCACTTCATCCTGTGGAATCTCCCTTCCCTATCACATTCCTCCTGTGGGATCTCCCTTCCCCATCACATTCCTCCTGTGGGATCTCTCTTCCTCATCAACTTCCTCCTGTGGGATCTCTCTTCCCAATCCCCCATCCTCCTGTGAGAAATCTCTTCCGAAGCCTCCTTCCTCCACTGGGGACTCTCTTCCTCATCCCCACTCCTCCGGTGGGATCGACTATTTTCCCCTTCCCCATTCACCTTCCTCCTGTGGGATCTATCTTCCCTTTCTCCCATCTTATGTGGAATCTAGCTTCCCCTTTCCTTTTGCTTCTGCGGGCTCTCTCTTACCCATCTCCCTTCCTCCTGTGGGTCCTCTGTTCCCATCCCTTACTCTTCTTGTGGGATCTCCCTTCTACATCCCCAGTCTTGCTTTTGGTTCGCTCGTCCACCCGACCTCCTCCTGTGGGCTCTCTCTTCACCATCCCCCTTCCTGCATTTGGGCCTCTGTTCCCATTCCCTTCTTCCAGTGGCATCTGTCTTTCGCATCTCCCTTCCTCCCGTGGCGTCGCTCTTCCCCGTCCCCCTACCTCCGGTGGGATATCTCATCCCCATCCACATTTCTCTTTGGGATCACTCGTCCATCCGAAATCCTCCTGTGGGATCTCCCTTCCACATCCCGCTTCCTCCCATGGGATCTCTCCTACTCATCCCCCATCCTCCTGTCTGATCTCTCTTCACTATGCTCGATCCTCCTGTGGGTTTCCCTTCCCCATCCACTTTCCTCTTGTGGGATTTCTCTTCCTCATCCCCCATCCTGTGGGATTTCTCTTCCCCGTCCCCCTTCCTCCTGTTGAACCTCTCTTCCCCATCCCCCTTCCTCCTGTGGGATCTCTCATCCCCATCCCCCTTCCTCCTGTGGGATCTCTCTCCCCCATCACACTTCCTCCGGTGGGATTTCTTCTCCATCCCCGTTTCTCCAGTGCGGCCTCTATTCCCTTCCCAACCCCCCACTTCCTGTGGGGTCTCTTTTCACCATCCTCCTTCCTCCTGTTGGATCTCTCTTCCCCTTCCCCCTTCCTCCTTTGGGATCGCTCGCCCATCCGAAATCCTCCTGTGGGCTCTCCCATCCCCATCCCCCTTCCTGCTGTTGGCTCTCTCCTCCCCATCCCCCTTCCACCTGTGGGATTTTTCTTTCCCTCCCCCTTTCCTTCTGTGGGATCCCTCTTCCCCATCTTCCTTCCTCCTGTGGGATCGCTCTTCCCGAACCCATTCCTCCTGTGGGATTCCCTTCCCCACACAATTTCCTCTTGTGGGAATTCTCTTCCCCATCTCCCTTCCTCCTGTGGTATCTCTCTTCCCCATCCCCCGTCCTCCTGTATGATCTCTCTTCCCCATCCCCCTTCCTCCTGTGGGATCTCCCTTCCCTATCACATTCCTCCTGTGGGATCTCCCTTCCCCATCACATTCCTCCTGTGGGATCTCTCTTCCCCATCAACTTCCTGCTGTGGGAACTCTCTTCCCCATCCCCTTTCCTCCTGTGAGAAATCTCTTCCGAAGCCTTCTTCTTCAGCTGGGGTCTCTGTTCCCCATCCCCACTCCTCCGGTGGGATCGATTATTTTCCCCTTCCCCATTCAACTTCTTCCTGTGGGATCTATCTTCCCTTTCCCCCATCTTATGTGGGATCTAGCTTCCCCTTTCCTTTTCCTCCTATGGGCTCTCTCTTACCCATCTCCCTTCTCCTATGAGATCACTCTTCCCTATCCCCTTCCTCATGTGGGATTTAGCTTCGACACCCCCCTTTCTTCCTATGGGATCACTCTTCCCCATCCCCTTTCTTCCTGTGGGATCTCTTTTCCCCAACCCCCATCCTCCTGTGGGTCATCTGTTCCCATCCCTCACTCTTCTTGTGGGATATCCCTTCTACATCCCCAGTCCTGCTTTTCGTTCGCTCGTCCCATCGACCTCCTCCTGTGGGGTCTCTCTTCACCATCTCCCTTCCTGCATTTGGGCCTCTGTTCCCATTCCCCTCTTCCTGTGGCATCTGTCTTTCTCATCTCCCTTCCTCCCGTGGGGTCACTCTTCCCCGTCCCCCTACATGCGGTGGGATTTCTCATCCCCTTCCGCATTCCTCTTTGGGATCACTCGTCCATCCGAAATCCTCCTGTGGGCTTTCTCCTACTGATCTCCCATCCTCCTGTCTGTTCTCTCTTCAACATTCTCAATCCTCCTGTGGGATGTCCCATCCCCATCCCCCTTCCTGCTGTGGGCTCTCTCCTCCCCATCAAAATCCTGCTGTTGGATTCCTCTTCCTCATCCCCCTTTTTTCCTGTGGGATCTTTCTTTCCCAAACCCCTTCCTCCCTTGGGATTTCTCTTCCCCATCCCTGTTCCTCCTCTGGGATATCTCTTCCCCACCCTCCTTTCTCCTTTGGGATCACTCGTCCATCCGACTTCCTCCTGTGGGATCTGTCTTCCCCATCCCCCTTCCTCCTGTGGTATCTCTCTTCCCCATTCCCTTTCCTCCTGTGGGATCTCTCTTCCCCATCCCCCTTCCTCCTGTGGGATCTCTCTTCCCCATCCCTTTAGCTCGGGTGGGTCTATTACACTGTATCCCACTGACATTTCCGCATTTCGGTCAGGAACACTTTTCTCTCCATCGGGGAATGGGACAGAATGTGTGGAGTTTACAGGGTCACACCGACAGACGAAATTACTGACATTCGGTGAATACCCTGGAGCAGGGCAGTGAGGGGCATTGACAGTGATGGGAACTCCGATCAGTGATTTACTGAAGAGTTTAATGTTTCCTGAAATAACCGAGTGAGAGAAATTCCCTCAGAGCCACGGTTTGAATCACTTTGTTCATCAATCTGTCTGTTTGTGTTTAGACTTGGGTGGAATGACCTGGGAGATTCAGGAGTGAAACTGGTGTCTGCGGCTCTGAGGAAACCAGAGCGTAAAATACAGAAACTGGGGTAAGTTCCAGACTGTGGGAGATTGTGTTTACAGTAACTGGGTGTCTGACACTGAACATCAATGTGATCAGTAATTGTGTTACTGATAAACACTGGGGATTTGTACCGTCTCCTGTCTCTCTGTGTCCTTCACCCTCACTCTCTCTCATCTCCAGGCTGAATTATGTCCATCTCACAGATTCTGGTGCTGAGGATCTTGTCTCCGCTCTCAGTACAAACCCATCACTGACAGAGCTGGTCCTGAGTGGTAATAAACTGGGAGATTCAGGAGTGAAACTGGTGTCTGCGGCTCTGAGGAACCCGGAGTGTAAAATACAGAAACTGTGGTAAGTACCAGACTGTGGGAGATTCTGTTTACAATCACTGGGTGTCTGCAACTGAACATTAATGTGATCAGTAATTGTGTTACTGATAAACACTGGGGGATTTGTACCGTCTCCTGTCTCACTGTGTCCTTCACCCTCACGCTCTCTCATCTCCAGGCTGAGGGGTGTCGGTCTCACAGATTCTGGTGCCGAGGATCTCGCTTCTGTTCTCAGTGCAAACTCATCACTGACGGAGCTGAACCTGGGTGATAATAAACTGGGAGATTCAGGATTGAAACTGGTGTCTGCGGCTCTGAGGAACCCGGAGTGTAAAATACAGACACTGTGGTAAGTACCAGACTGTGGGAGATTGTGTTTACAGTCACTGGGTGTCTGACACTGAACATTAATGTGATCAGTGATTGTGTTACTGATAAACACTGGGGATTTGTACCGTCTCCTGTCTCTCTGTGTCCTTCACCTTCACTCTCTCTCATCTCCAGGCTGTGGGATGTCGGTCTCACAGATTCTGGTGCCGAGGATCTCGCCTCTGCTCTCAGTACAAACCCATCACTGACGGTGCTGGACCTGAGGTTAAACTCTCTGACAGACCGATCTGTCCCCGCTCTCCGCCGCCTCATACTGACCCTCCCGAGTCTGGAGTGGATCATGTGAGTGTTTGTGTTAATGTTCAATGTGATAAAATATCAGTGGATCCGCGGGTTTTCTGGTGATATTTGTCTGTTAGTGTTGTTGAAATATTAACCCCGATCCCCTGTTACTGACACTGTTGTGTAATCTGTTTATTTCATCTTTATTCTCCCATCTGTTTCAGGCTCGGGGGGAATCGGTTCAGTGAGACCGGGAGGAAGGAACTGAGACCTCTACAGGGAGTCAGACCCGGACTGAGAGTGGATCTGTGAACATCTGTATGTGTGAACATCCCCGCCCGCGGGATGGGGACATTTTGGCCGATTCCCCACCCTGACCTTTAATGGCCGCGCGCCGGGGGTGATTCCCAACGGTTTTAACGGAACCGGCTCAGGTCTTGCGCTGTGTGTCGCTCAGAACGGTCCCGCAGTGACGTATTTCCGCCTGTTGTCCGGCGGGGCAGCTTCCGCCGGATGTGCGTGTTGGAGACTCCCACGTGACACCCCGGAGAATTACCCAGACAGGAAGAGCCCGGGGTCCGGCGCTCAGTCTTGGACACCGATGTCCCGGGGTGGGATTATCCCGGGAGAGAATCATTTTGCTCCCTTTGCTGAGGACGGTGCATTCGGCAGCCTGGCCGATATAATGATGTTAAATTGACAAATCACTCGGCAGTGACCCTGGATCTGCAGCGATCCCGGACACGGCCCTGAAGTGTGATTTTATAATCATCGGTTCCCTGATGCAGAGTGACGGTGAGAAACGGGACTGATTATTCAAACTGTCACTCGTTGTCGCCGGTCAGTTAATTGTGTGTGACTGTGAGAGTGTCGATTTACATTTGTCATGATGATATCAATAAACCATTGTAACTTTCCATCTTGGTGTCGGACTTGAGTCTCATTAGAGGAGAAACAGTGACCTGAGGTTACTGCTGCTCCCTGCACCCGGTGAACTGAAATAATACATGGTAAATGTTAGGACATTGGGGAATGCAGTAGAACAGAGTGATCTAGGAATAATGGTGCATAGTTCCCTGAAGGTGGAAT
The DNA here is from genome assembly GCF_048418815.1 of Hemitrygon akajei. Taxonomy (NCBI): domain Eukaryota; kingdom Metazoa; phylum Chordata; class Chondrichthyes; order Myliobatiformes; family Dasyatidae; genus Hemitrygon; species Hemitrygon akajei. Next base: position 892,779 of record NW_027331940.1, read on the forward strand.
GTCATGTGAATAGGGTGGTGAAGAAAGGTTTTGGTATGCTGGCCTTTATAAATCAGAGCATTGAGTATAGGAGTTGGGATGTAATGTTAAAATTGTACAAGGCATTGGTAAGGCCTAATTTGGAGTATTGTGTACAGTTCTGGTCACCGAATTATAGGAAAGATGTCAACAAAATAGAGAGAGCACAGAGAAGATTTACTAGAATGTTACCTGGGTTTCAGCACCTAAGTTACAGGGAAAAGTTGAACCAGTTAGGTCTTCATTCTTTGGAGCGTAGAAGGTTGGGGGGGTGGGACATAATAGAGGTATTTAAAATTATGAGGGGGGATGGATAGAGTTGACGTGGTTAGGATTTATTTATCGTGAGTAGGGGAGATTCAAACAAGAGGAGGTGAGCTGAGAGTTAGGAGCAAATTTTAGGGGTAACACGAGGGGAAACGTCTTTACTCAGAGAGTGGTAGCTGTGTGGAACGAGCTTCCAGTAGAAGTGGCAGGGGAAGGTTCGATTTTGTTATTTAAAAAAATATTGGATAGATATATGGACAGGAAAGGAATGGATGGTTATGGGGTGAGTGCAGGTCAGTGGGACATGGTAGAGAGTGAGCGTTTAGCACGGACGAGAAGGGCCAAGATGGCCTGTCCCATCAGACACTCCCGGGGTTCAGTCACAGAGTGAATGTCCCTCCACACTGTTCCATCACAGACTCCCAGGGTGAGACGCAGACTGAATGTCCCTCCTCACTGTCCCATCACACACTCCCGGGGTCAGAAACAGAGTAAATCTCCCTTCACACTGTCCCATCACACACTCCTGGGGTGAGAAACAGAGTGAATCTCCCTCCACACCATCACATCACACACTCCCAGGGTGAGACGCAGAGTGAATCTCCCTCTGCATTGTACCATCACATACTCCCGGGGTGAGACACAGACTGAATGTCCCTCCACACAGTCACAACACACATTCCCAGGGTGAGACACAGAGTGAATCTCCCTATGCATTGTACCATCACACACACCCGGGGTCAGACACAGAGAGAATGTCCCTCCACACCGTCCCATCGAACACTCCCGGGATCAGAGACAGTATGAAGCTACCTCCACACCGTCCCATTTCACACACCCGGGATCAGACTCAGAGAGAAGTTCCCTCCACTTCTCCCATCACACACTCCCGGGGTCAGACACAGACTGAATCTCCCTCCACACTGTCCCATCACACACTCCTGGGGTCAGATACAGAGTGAAGATCCCTCGAAACCATCCCATCAGATATTCACGGGGTCAGACACACAGTGAATCTCCCTCCACACCGCCCCATCACACAATCCCGGGGTGAGACACAGAATGAATCTCCCTCTGCATCGTCCCATCATACACTCGCGGGATCAGACTCAGAGAGAAGTTCACTCCAAACCGTCCGATCACACACTCCAGGGTAGAGACACAGAGTGAAGCTCCCTCCACACCATCTCATCACACAGTCCCGGGATCAGACACAGAGTGAAGCTCCCTCCACACCATCTCATCACACACTCCCGGGGTCAGACACAAAGTGAATCTCCATTAACTCCGTCCCATCACACACTTCCGGAGACAGACACATAGTTAATATCCCCCCTCATCGTCCCATCACACACTCCCGGGGTCAGAGACAGTATGAAGCTACCTCCACATCGTCCCAATACACACACCCAGGGTAAGACTCAGAGAGAAGTTCCCACCACTTCTCCCATCACACACGCCCGAGGTCAGAGACAGTATGAAGCTACCTCCATATCGTCCCAATACACACACCCGGGGTCAGACTCACAGAGAAGTTCACACCACTTCTCCCATTAGACACTCCCGAGGTCAGACAGAGATTTTATCTCCCTCCACACTGTCCCATCACACAATCTTGGGGTAGGACAGAGTGAAGCTCCTTCAAAACCATCCCATCAGACACTCCCGGGATCAGGCACAGAGAAAATTGCCCTCTACACCGTTGCAACACACACTCCCGAGGTAAGACACAAAGTGAAGCTCCCTCTGAATCGTCCTATCACACACACCCGGGTTCAGACTGAGAGAGAAGTTCCCACTACTTATCCCATCACACACACCCGAGATCACATACGGAGTGAATCTTCCTCCACTCTATCACAACACACACTCCCGGGGTGTGACACAGAGTGGAGCTGCTCTGAATGCGCTGGGAGAAATCGAGGAAAAACTGCCGTATGAAGGTCGCGAGTTACTTGGAATTGGTTTGAAACGTCTCTTGAACATCTAAGTGAGCGGCTGGTTTAGTGTGGAAGCTTCGTTTGGAGTTTTTCTGCCGGTTTGGACGGGGTTCGTTGACGGTTGGGAACAGCGTAGCTCCCAGCTGTGGCCGCTGGCAACTCGCCAGGAAGCCGGGTCGCTCCAAAAACCGGAGACAAACGCCGTTGTTCGCCTACTGACATCGGGACAACCTCCTTCCACCTTTATCGTCGTGACTCCCGTTCGGTGTAGGAGCCGAAATATCGTTTGAGACGTCTCGACCTCTCACGGCCTGGAAGTTCTGCAGGACCGACGGAGCCTTTCCTGGAGTTGGCATTTCTGGCACGGAGCCAGCAAGGTACTGTCGAGTACAAACTTTTCCAGCCAGTTACTCAACTCGCTCCAGGACTTTATAACCGGCACATCCGTATATCTCTAGATTTGGACATAGTGTCAGCATGCCGGGCCGTTCTCCACGGAGTTGCAGGCCTTTGGGGAGTTAGACAAAGGCGGCTGCATCTCCAGCCTCGGACAACGCCCTGTTTCGGTCGGTGAAAGTTGAACGCGGGGTGCAATGTATTTTGCGAACTGGAACTACCCTGGAAAAGTGCGCGGAGGCTATGGAGGACTTGTTGGGGAGAGATGGTGTTTTGGCCACTGAGAAAGAGTTCGGGAAGGCCGTGTTTTATCTGAGGAATGATGAGTTGGTGCATCGGGCCCTCAGTAGAGGGATCACGGTGAAGAACATCTTTTTACAGATGGAGCTGGTGACAGCTCCCACACAACGCATCGTCCTCGGTCACGTAAAGCCTTTCATCCCCAACGAGGACCTGCTTCCCGCACTAGCCCGCTTGGGGCAAGTAAGGTCAGAAAACTGCCATCAGGCACAAATTCAGGAGACGCACCCTCCGTACCGTAATCTCTTTCCGGCGACAGGTATTCATGAAGCTGGAAAAGGAGGACGAAGTTGAGGGCCAGTTTACTGTCCAGCACGAGGGGGTAGATTATCAGGTGTATTGGAGCTCTGAGCGTCCACGGTGTCATGCGTGCGGGGAGGTGGGGCACTTTCGGAGGGACTGTCCTAGCACCCGAAAACCCAGGGAGTCCACTTCGGGAACTAGTGCCCCAGCTACCTCTGCCCCTGATCCCATTCCTGCTCCTACATTTGTGCCGGCCCCTGTCCGTATTCCTACGTCTGTTCCAGTCTCTGCTCCTACCCCTGTGGTTCAGGTGGGAGATCTTGAGGCTACGTACAGGGAGTTTCAGGCGAGGGACGGGTTGGAGCTTGTGCAGGGAAGGAAAGTGATGAAGAATTCCAAACACATGAAGAGGTCGGCCTCTGAGACCGCAGAGCTCACGCCCATTTGCCCTGAAGTGGAGCGGGAGACTCGGGGAAGTGCACAGTCGGACGGGGTGATGGAAGCGGAGAGTAACGCTCCATCGGTGAATCCCGCACCTGTGTGCTCCTCCGGCTTGAAGAGGAGAAGGGAATGTTCCCCCAAGAGGGCAGGGAATGTAGATGCGGGGGAGTCCCAAATAGGGGTGGGAATCCGGGTGGAAGTTGTGTCTAACCCTGAACCCCCAGATGTAGCCACCAGTCCTGTGGTAGGTGGTGTGGTTGTGCAGGAAGCTAGTGCTAGGCCTGTTTGCACAACTTAAACAGACCTGGAGCCCTCCACCCAGGACTTAGCCAAATCCGGCCCGCGGTGGAATTATCTTTGGCCCGCGAGATAATATCTAATTACTATTAAAGCTGGCCCCGGTAATCGAAGCGCCTATGGCGTATGATATGGCTAATGCTGAGTTTATTCAGGTACCAGGTTTTCAGGGTTTTTAGTGTTTATTCGGCAGTCTTGCTCGGCAGTCTTCTTCATAAGAAACGGAATTTGTAAAGTGAAACACTTTGTAGTAATAGCAGAGACTGAGACACATGAGAGCAGGCTGAAAAAAACGGAGGCAACGAAAGCTGCGTTCGCACGCGTCCGACTGATCCGGCCCGCATTAAGCTGCATTTTGCTCAATCCGCCCCGTGACCTAAAATGAGTTTGACACCCCTGACTTAAGCAGTGCTCACTAGTGTGTCTCTTGGTGCGTCTGAGGGGTGTCTCCCCAGACCTCACTTTTATCCCTACTCACTGGGTCTCAGGTGTCAATCGGTTTTGAATGGCTTAGCCCATCAAATCGGATGTCCACTGAGGAATTTTAATGAACAGAATGATACCAAGTAAACAGCCCTCTCCGGAGCCATAAGTCTTACAGGAGTCATAATATGGTGGAACAACAAGTCTCTTCCTCCCTGTGTTACCTCTCCCTTATCTGAAGCAAATGTTCCAGTCCAAGTATGTTGTTGTTACATCTCTTTCTCTCTCATTAGCAGCTTGGCAAGAGTAACGGTTTGTAATTCTCCCAGGGGAGGGGGACATGGGCAACCCTGCACCCTTCTGCCCATCAAAGCTGTTCATCCTTCGTAACACCCCCATCCTTCTAGGAATTTTCACCAAAGGGGAACATTAACTAGTACAGCGTTTTACAGGATTACAGAGTTTAGCAAAAAAAAAAATACAGAAGTGTTCTTAACTATAAAGCAATACAGATATACCTTCACTTAGCATCTAGATAAACAGTCAGCGATTACATTGTCACTTCCTTTAATAGGTTGTATCTGAATATCAAACTCTTGTAGCATCAGACTCCAATTTAATAATCTCCTGTTTTTATTTTTCATGTTAGCCAGGAATACCAAAGCGTTGTGATCTGTATAAACAATTAAAGGTCTTTGTGCTGAACAAATGTACACTTCAAAATGGTGTATTGCCAAAAAAAAGTGCCAACAATTCTTTTTCTACGGTAGAGTAATTCCTCTGGTGCACATTGAACTTCCGAGAGAAATATACTACCGGGTGTTCCACCCCATCCCCTGCTTTCTGCAATAGGGCTGCCCCTGCAGCCTCATCACTTGCATCAGTCGCCAGGGAGAAAGGTTCTAACAAGTCAGGTGCCTTTAACACAGGGTGATGGCACAGTATGGTTCTTAACTTGTCAAAAGCATCCTGACAAGAATTGTTCCACTCAAATTTTTCTTCCTTCTGTAGGAGTTTTGTAAGCGGGAGGGCGATATCAGCAAAGTTCTTACAAAATTTTCGATAGTACCCCACCATGCCCAAAAATCTTCTTAAGGCTCTCTTATTTGTTGGTAGAGGAACCTCAGAAATAGCCTGTACTTTTGCCTGCACAGGATCCAACTGCCCCTGCCCTACCACATACCCCAAGTAGGTGATTGTGGCATGCCCAAATTCACTCTTTGCAAGGTTCACTGTAAGTTGGGCTGCAGACATTCTTTTGAACAGGTTTTCTACAGCCTCAATGTGCTCATCCCAGGTGTCATTCCAAACTACCACATCGTCAATATAAGCCTTGATATTTGTTAACCCTTTTATCACCATGTCAATCATCCTCTGGAATGTCCCTGGCGCATTTTTCATTCCGAACGGCAAGACGTTGTACTCGTAAAACTCGGATGGGGTGACAAAGTCTGGAATTTCTCGAGCCCTGTCCGTTAAAGGAACGCACCAGTATCCCTTTAACAAGTCAATCTTAGTGGTGTACCTCGCTTTCCCCATTTTATCACTGCAATCCTCCACCCTAGGGATAGGGTAAGCATCTGTCTGCGTGACAGCATTCTCCTTTCTGTAATCGGTACAGAATCTTATGGTACCGTCCGGTTTCGGTACTACCACGCAGGGAGAGGCCCACGCAGAAAAGGATTCACGAATTATACCAGCAGCTAGCATATGTTCAATTTCTTTTTCTACTGGCTTGCTCTTTTCCAAATTCATCCGGGAAGGGGATTGTTTAATAGGCTGGTTCGAGGTAACAATGACATCATGCTCTGTTCCTTTACACCTCCTTGGAACATCTGGACATAAATCTGTATGCTGTTTAATGAGCTGTGTTAACTGCTCTCTTTGTTCAGGCTCTAAGTGATTGACTTTATCAGCAAGGTTGGCTATAATAACAGTTCTCTAGTCTGGTGGGTATTATACTTACCTTTTCAAAACGCTCTGGGTCCTACTCAACACTCTTCTCTTCCTCATCAGTTTTCGTGACTGCACCGACCTCCGCGGGGGTCGTTCCATGATAACCTTTCAGCATGTTTACATGAACCAAATGGTTCGGCTTGCGTCTATCAGAGGTTTCAATCACATAATTCAGCGAGTCTATTTTCTTAACTACTTTGTATGGTCCTTGAAACCTCGCCTGTAGGGGGTTGGTAACTACAGGGATTAGGACCAAGACCTTATCGCCCACGTGAAATTCTTGCTCTCGGGTACATTTGTCATACCATTGTTTCATTCTCGTCTGGGAGTCTTTTAAATTTTCCTTTGCCAAGGCGCATACTTTATGGAGTCTTTCCCGGAATTTTAAAACATAGTCAATCACACTGACTTGAACGTTCGGGCTAAACCACTTCTCTTTAAGTAGGGTTAAAGGTGCTCTGCGCCTGTGACCAAAAACGAGCTCAAACGGACTGAACCCCAGAGATTCCTGAACCGTGTCCCTCACTGCAAATAACAGAAGTGGTAATGCATCATCCCAGTCTCGAACGTCTTCCTGACAGTAAGTTTTAATCATAGTCTTTAGTGTAGCGTGGAATCTTTCCAACGCTCCTTGAGATTCCGGATGGTATGCAGAAGCTAAAATTTGTTTAACTCCCATCTGTGTCATCATTTGCTGAAATGCTCTGGATGTAAATGTACTCCCCTGATCCGATTGTATTTCCTTAGGTAGCCCCACTGTGGTAAAGAATTTAATGAGGGCCTTCACCACCGCAGGGATCCTAACATACCCCGGAGGCACAGCCTCTGGAAATCGTGTAGCGGCACACATCATGGTCATGACGTACTGCCGCCCACTCGCTGTTCTAGGCAAAGGTCCCACAAAATCCACAACGATTCGGGAGAAAGGCTCCTCAAAAGCGGGTATCGGTCTGAGAGGTGCCTTGGGGATAACCTGGTTCGGCTTTCCTACCACCTGACACGCATGGCACCTTTTACAATAATCAGCTATATCCTTCCTCATTTTTGGCCAATAGAAATCTTTCATAACCCTATCCACTGTCTTCCTTACTCCCAAATGTCCACCTAGAGGTCCCTTGTGAGCTATGTTCAAAATTTTATCCCGATACACCTTCGGTACTACTACCTGATGTTCCACCGCCCAGTCATCATCGACTGGCACCGTGGTCGGCCTCCACTTCCTCATCAACACTCCCTCCTTCAGGTAGTAACCCTCTGGTTCTTTATCCAGTTCTGTCTCAGAAAGAACGGACTCTCTCAATGCCACAAGCTCCTCGTCACGTCCTTGCTCCTTTATAAATTATTTTCTTGCTAAGGGTAGGTCCACCTCCTCTCCTTTATTATCCTTCCCCTCCCTATTCTCCGCTTTACCATCCCCTAACCCCTCTTGGTACAGGGTCGGTAAAAACGTCTCAGCCAAATCAACACAGGACTCATTTAAACTGTCCTCATTCTCAGCCGCCTTTCTCGACATGCTGCGAGTGATTGCGCATGCGGGATAGATCTTAGAATCCAGGAGCGGGTCCTCAGCCCTCACAGGCTTGCTTTTCAGTTTCACTGCTGAACACACGTCACCAGCTGCTAAATCATTACCAAGAAGGACGTCCACGCCGTCTCCCGGTAATTCTGACCGCACCCCTACTTCGACTGTCCAGATACTAGGTCACATTTTAACATGATCCTGTGCAAAGGTACAGCTTCTGTCCCTTTTCCTATGCCTCTTAATACCACCTCTCCAGTTTCAGGACCGAAATCTAGCACCTTACTTAGGATCAATGACTGATCAGCCCCAGTATCTCTCCAGATTCTCACTGGAAATGGGGTCTCTCCTTCTTTCACAGACACCGTCCCTTCTGAAATAAATTTCTCACGCCCCTCTCGTACTCTATCTACCTTTGCCTTCCTCGTCGATTTGCTGATCGACTCAATACACCCTGTAGGGACTGCGTTTTCCCTTTTCCTGTCCCCTTATTCGGAGCAAAGCACTTAGATGCAATATGACCAACCTTTCCACAATTATAACAGGTCAAGCCAGGAACTTTCCTGCCAGCCTGCTTGTCCTCCTCCTTACCTTTACCACTAGCTCCCGGCTTATTCTCTACCATAGCCGGTGGACTTTCTTTACCGTCCCTACTGCCTTTCTGTTAACTCTTATTTGAGGAAAACTTTGTCTTGTGGGTTAGGGCATATTCATCTGCGAACCTGGCAAATTCTGATATAGACTTATTCGTCTTCTCGTTCAGATACATCCTGATATTATCTGAAACACAACCTTTAAATTCCTCAATCAAAATTAACTCTCTGAAACGAGGGAAGTCCTCCTCCACCTTTTCTGCAGCACACCAGCGATCCAAGAGCACACCCTTTTCATAGGCAAACTCTGCATATGTCTGATTCCACAGTTTCTTTAAATCTCTGAACTTTTGTCTATACGCTTCAGGTACCAACCCATAGGCCCGAAGGATAGCCTCCTTTACTTGCTCATAATCCTCAGACTCGTCCATGGGCAACGCCGCATATGCCCGTTGAGCATTACTTTTTAATGCACTTTGTAACAACGCCACCCACTGATCTCTGGGCCACTTCGGATTCACTGCCACCTTTTCAAAATGCAAGAAGTAACTATCAACATCTGTCTCCTTGAACGGAGGTACTAACCTAAACTCCCTACTAATATTAATCTCCTCTCTTGAGCCTTCCCTTCGGTCTTTTCCCTGTTCCTTTAACCTCTCCATGTCCAGCGCATGCTGCCTATCTCTCTCCTTTTCCCTTCCCTCCATCTCCCTTTCAGCCTTTCCTTCTCCCCTTGTGCCTCCCAGGCAACTCTTTCCCGCTCCCTTTGCGCCTCTAACTCCTTTAGCTGGAGCTCATACTCCCTTTTCTTCTGTTCCGCGTCCAACCTTAATTTTTCCAACTCTAACTGAACCACCCCAACAACTGGTTTCTTTTCAGGGATAAGTTCCAATACCCCCGGCGTGAACACATCCTCGGATATATAATACTGGGCTATGGCCCTCTGAATCTCCCACTTTTTCATTGACGACTTCACCTCTGGTAGATTTAAACCTTTCACAATATTCACCAAGTCCGTCTTTTTGGCACTCTCTAGCACCTTCAAAGTTGGGTTTTCTATAAATTCAGCTATATCCATCTTTGCTGGTTTCCCATCTGGTTACCCACGCAACCAGAACAAATAATGGACTTAAAGCCCGATTCACTGACCCCCCAATTTGGTATCAAATCTCGAGACGAGGCCCCAATTTGTTACGTACCCCGTAACTGGGTGTCTTACCAGCAAAGATAGAAGTATCCGTTGGAGTCTGGTACTATTATCAAAACAGTGTTTATTAGTAAAATATACAAATCAATATCAACAATGCAAATATACAGATAATACACGTTAGCAATACTAAACCTAAAAGTGTGGGTATAATAATAATCAATAATAAACAAGCTCTATCGATGTCTAGGGGATAATGAATTGTCATATGTGAATATAAAGTTCAGTTCAGTTCATACAGGCTGAGGTAGTTGTTGGTCGATGCGTTGTAATTGTTGGAGAGAGAGAGAGAGAGAGAGCAATCAAACAGTGACAGCCAGTCAAACCTTCCTTTATGTTCTTGATCCGTCGATGTGTTTTTGTGGTCATTCTAGTATGACCCCTCTGTCCTTTAGATAGACCGTTCTTCTATGGTGGATTCGTCACCCAGGCAAGGGGTGGACACACACACAAGGCCCCACCGGCCTCGCTATAAACACTATGAGTTAAAATTGACCAATCCTTCGTTCGGTCTCCGATGCCCCACACTTTCTCGTGGGTTCCAACACTTAAGCAGTGCTCACTAGTGTGTCTCTTGGTGCGTCTGAGGGGTGTCTCCCCAGACCTCTCTTTTATCCCTACTCACGGGGTCTCAGGTGTCAATCAGTTTTGAATGGCTTAGCCCATCAAACCAGCCCACTCCGGCTGTCCACTGAGGAATTTTAATGAACAGAATAGTACCAAGTAAACAGCCCTCTCCAGAGCCATAAGTTTTACAGGAGTCATAATATGGTGGAACAACAAGTCTCTTCCTCCCGGTGTTATCTATCCCTTATCTGAAGCAGATGTTCCAGTCCCAGTATGTTTTAGTTCCATCTCTTTCTCTCTCATTAGCAGCCTGGCAAGAGTAACGGTTTGTAATTCTCCCAAGGGAGGGGGACATGGGCAACCCTGCACCCTTCTGCCCATCAGAGCTGTTCATCCTTCGTAACAATAGTAACTTAAACAAGATAAACAAAAGTTAACAGTGTTATGTGTATATATGTGTATAAATAAAACTCCCAAACTATTGAGCTCGGGGGAAACAAGGTTTGGAGTCTTGAGATGGTAAAGTATGAATGTTCAGTTCAACCACAGAATAGGTGATGAGAGAGATATTTGTAATCCAGGGTAAATGTCAAGAGAAGGCAATTATGTCGAATTCCACAGGTTCCATGGTCGTAAAACAAGAGAACAGTCACTGTAGATTTTATCTGTCATCTTTCCAAATTCACATACTAATTATCACCCAAAGTGACTTGTCACAAGGGGTATCGTCTTCAAATGAATTACCACACCACACCCAGGCAAGGGTTAACACATCAGTGGTCTTCACAGGATACCCCAAATCAGATCCACTCCTATAGCTCAAACAAGGTAACAACCACACATTTGATGTATGCTGAATTGATAATTAACCCACCCTTCTGGGCATAGGAGAATTCCAAACAGAGACCCTTGGCCACTAGTTCCCTGGTTTCGATCCTTCCATCTTTCCTCCTTCGTCTACGTCTGACTCTGAGTGTCTGTGTCCTCAGTTAAAACTAAACAAACTGCGAGCGATGTAAACAAGCTGCAAGTCAGACTGATTCACCTTCTTAATCTCTATCTCTCCCTCTCTCTCGAAATAACAGTCCACAGCAAACAAAACCTAGGGATTCATAACAACGGCCACTCCCCATTGTGAAATGACTGGTATGCCAGTAGTTGAGATGACAGAGTGAATCCTTACCCACATTCTCAGCAGGTGAACGGCTTCTCCCCAGTGTGAACTTGCTGATGTCTCTGTAGTGTGGAAGAGCGAATGTATCTCTTCCCACATTCTGAGCAAGTGAACAGCTTCTTCCCAGTGTGAATTTGTTGATGACTCCGTAGGTCAGATGACCAAGTGAATCTCTCCCCACAGACTGAGCAGGTGAATAGCTTCTCCCCAGTGTGAACTCGCTGATGACTCTGTAGGTTGGATGGATCAGTGAATCCCTTCCCAAAGACTGAGCAGGTGAATGGCTTCTCCCCAGTGTGAACTCGCTGATGACTCTGCAGGTTGGATGGATCAGTGAATCTCTTCCCACAGACTGCGCAGGTGAATGGCTTCTCCCCAGTGTGAACTCGCTGATGACTCTGCAGGTTGGATGGATCAGTGAATCTCTTCCCACATTCTGAACAGGTGAACGGCCTCTCTCCAGTGTGAATTCGCTGATGACTCTGTAGGTTGGATGGATCAGTAAATCTCTTCCCACAGACTGAGCAGGTGAATAGCTTCTCCCCAGTGTGAACTCGCTGATCACTCTGTAGTTGGGATGACTGAGTGAATCCCTTCCCACATTCTGAGCAGATGAATGGCTTCTCCCCAGTGTGAACTCGCTGTTGTCTCTGTAGGGTGGATGAATGAGTGAATCTCTTCCCACAGACTGAGCAGGTGAACGGCCTCTCCCCAGTGTGAACTCGCTGATGACTCTGGAGTTGGGATGACTGAGTGAATCCCTTCCCACATTCTGAGCAGATGAACGGCTACTCCCCAGTGTGAACTCGCTGGTGTCTCTGTAGGGTGGATGAATGAGTGAATCTCTTCCCACAGACTGAGCAGGTGAACGGCTTCTCCCCAGTGTGAACTCGCTGATGACTCTGTAGTTGGGATGACTGAGTAAATCTCTTCCCACATTCTGAACAGGTGAACGGCTTCTCCCCAGTGTGAACTCGCTGATGACTCTGAAGGTTGGATGAGTGAGTGAATCCCTTCCCACAGACTGAGCAGGTGAATAGCTTCTCCCCAGTGTGAACTCGCTGATGTCTCTGTAGGTTGCATGACAGAGTGAATCTCTTCCCACAGACTGAGCAGGTGAATGGCCTCTCCCCAGTGTGAACTCGCTGATGTCTCTGTAGCTGGGATGACTGAGTAAATCTCTTCCCACATTCTGAACAGGTGAACGGCTTCTCCCCAGTGTGAACTCGCTGATGACTCTGTAGGTTGGATGGATCAGTGAATCCCTTCCCACAGACTGAGCAGGTGAATGGCTTCTCCCCAGTGTGAACTCGCTGATGACTTTGTAGTTGGGATGACTGAGTGAATCCCTTCCCACATTCTGAGCAGATGAACGGCTTCTCCCCAGTGTGAACTCGCTGATGTCTCTGTAGGCTGGATAACTGAGCGAATCTGCTCCCACAGTCTGAGCAGCTGAATGGCCTCTCCCCAGTGTGAACTCGCAGATGACTCTGTACTTGGGATAACTCAGAGAATCTCTTCCCACAGACTGAGCAGGTGAACGGCTTCTGCCCAGTGTGAACTCGCTGGTGTCTCTGTAGGGTGGATGAATGAGTGAATCTCTTCCCACAGACTGAGCAGGTGAATGGCCTCTCCCCAGTGTGAACTCGCTGATGACTCTGTAGTTGGGATGACTGAGTAAATCTCTTCCCACATTCTGAACAGGTGAACGGCTTCTCCCCAGTGTGAACTCGCTGATGACCCTGTAGGTTGGATGGATCAGTGAATCCCTTCCCACAGACTGAGCAGGTGAATGGCTTCTCCCCAGTGTGAACTCGCTGATGACTGTGTAGTTGGGATGACTGAGTAAATTCTTTCCCACATTCTGAGCAGATGAACGGCTTCTCCCCAGTGTGAACTCGCTGGTGTCTCTGTAGGGTGGATGAATGAGTGAATCTCTTCCCACAGACTGAGCAGGTGAACGGCCTCTCCCCAGTGTGAACTCGCTGATGACTCTGTAGTTGAGATGACTGAGTAAATCTCTTCCCACATTCTGAACAGGTGAACAGCTTCTCCCCAGTGTGAACTCGCTGATGACTCTGCAGGTTGGATGGATCAGTGAATCTCTTTCCACAGACTGAGCAGGTGAATGGCTTCTCCCCAGTGTGAACTCGCTGATGACTCTGTAGTTGGGATGACTGAGTGAATCCCTTCCCACATTCTGAGCAGATGAACGGCTTCTCCCCAGTGTGAACTCGCTTATGTCTCTGTAGGCTGGATAACTGAGTGAATCTCTTCCCACAGACCAAGCAGATGAACGGCTGCTCCTTTGTGCGAACTCGCTGTTGATGCATTAGGTCAGATGACTGAGTGAATCCTTTCCCAGAAATTCAACAGATGATCAGCCTCTGCCCAGTGTGGTGTGAACTGACTGGTGTGTCCACAGGTGGGAAGACCAACTGAATCCTTTCTCACACACAGAACAGGTGAATGGCCTTGCCCAGTGTGAACTTGCTGATGTACCTTCAGTTGAGATGACCGAGTGAATTATTTCCCACTGTCTGAGCAGGTGAAAGGCCTTTCTCCTGTGTAAAATGATGGGTTGCCAGTTGGTCAAATGACCGAGTGAATCCTTCTCCACAGTCTGAGCAGGAAGGATGGTCGATAGGATCCCTTTTTCCACTTCTTAAATATCTAGACAGAGACAACAAAACTGGTGTGACGTGTTTGTGCTTCCTGGAGACAAATTCCTTCTCATTTTTAACCTGTAAAAAGATTTACAAAATCCATCAATGGGTTTAGGACAACATTTCAGATGAGATTACATGAGTTGCCAAGGTTTGATCTGGTATCACACTGATACAGTGAGGTTCAACACAAGTTAGAAGAGATATCATCTCCTGACTGGGCAGAGTGCTGGTTTCTGGAATGACCATCAATTCCCTGATACTCTTCCTGTCTCTATCAGAAAGGAGCATTTCTGCCATCTCCAATTTGAGCCTTAGTTTGACTCTCTCCATTGGTATTATTCCCCCCTCCTGCTGAACTGCATGGGTGCCTGGCCCCACAGTAACTGAAACAGTCTCACGCAAATAGTCTTTCTTGATGTGCATCTGGGATTTTCTTTTATGTATTATTAACTTAAAGTGCCACAGTTTTAACGCCATATAAAAAATTCCTGCTGAGATGAATGGTTGGTCCGCACAGCTGTTAAAAGGACTTAGAGTGAATTTTTGTATTATTGTCACTATTTAATCTGCACACTCCCATACCCCTACCATCCAGGTACCTACACAAAATGTTGAAATCGAGCTTGCATGCACCGCTTGTGCTGGCTGCTCATTCCACACCCTGATGACTGTCTGTGTGAAGAAGTTGCCCCTCATGTTACCCTTAACATTTTACCTTTCACCCTTAACCCATGGCCTCTGGTTGTAGTTCCACCCAATCTCAGTGGAGAAAGCCAACTTGCATTTACACTATCTATGCCCCTCTATCACAATCAAATCTCCCCTCAATCTTCTACATTCCAAGGAATAAAGTTCATACCAAAGTGCAACAACTCACACTTGTCTGCATTAAATTCCATTTTCCATTTCTCAAACCATTTTGCCAGTTGGTCCAGATCGCACTGCAAGTTTAAATGCTTTTTTGGCATTGACTAGATGGGACAAATAGCCTGTTTCTTTACTGAACTTCTCCGTGTTTCTATGGCAGAGAAGCTAGCCAAACTTGTTTGGAAGGGAAAGGGTAGGAGTGACAATTGAGCAGCAGTGGCTGGAGTTTCTGGAGCAATTCGGGACCTGAGTGATGCTACAGAAGTGGAAGCATTAGAAAGACAGGAGGACACAACTGTGGCTAAAATGAGAAGCCAAAGCCAACATAAATGTCAAAGAGAGGGCAAACAAAAGAACAAAAACTATTCGGAAGCTTCGAGAAACCAAAAGAAGACAACAAAAAAAGTCAGCTGAGCTCAGTGCATGGAATCATGATTTGTAGTCATTAATGGGTCTCGGTAGCACCCAACAGTCTGAGGCATTTAGAGGAACAAAATATACGAGGCTTCAATTTCTCTTCAAAAGCAAGGTTCCCTGGACCAGTTATCTTTCAACTTTCATTTTGGCAGCCACATACAAACTCTGCATCCTCAAAAATTCACATCTGAAGACTCCCACTTACAGGTACTCCTTTGCCAGGAAACAACCTGTCCCAAACCACACTTGTCAGATCCTTTCTGATACCATCAAAATTGACCTTTCTCCAATTTAGAATCTGAACCCATGGTCCAGACCTCTCTTTTTCCATATTTACTTTGAATCTCATGGCATTATGATCACTAATTTCTGTCACCAGCCCTGATCATTTCCTAACAGCTTATTGCTCATTTCTACGTTGGGAAATCTACGTACTGATTAAGGGCACATTTGACAAACTTTACCCCATCTAGTCCTTTTACATTATGGGAGTTCCAGTCAATATATGTAAAGTTAAAATCACTTACTGAATCAACCTTTGTTTATTGACATGGCCTACAATCTACCTACAACTTTGTTCCTCTAAATCCCTCAGACTGTTGGGTGTAAACAAGCCCCTATAATGGCTACAATATCATAATTCCCTGTCTTGAGCTCATCGGGCTTTCCTACGATGCTTCTTGCATTGTGATATACACAGCTCAGCACATTCATCGCACCATGCTCAACCATTTGATTGCTGACTCTGTCTGAGGTCTGAACAACATCTGTCGTGTCAAGAAAACAAACTCCCCCTCATTGTCACAAAAACAAAGGAGCTGATTGTGGACTGCAGGAGGAATGGAGACACTCTAACCCCTGTTGACATCAAAGGATCTGGGGCTGAGAGGGTGAACAGCTTTAAGATCCTCGGCATAAACATCGCCAAGCATCTCACATGGTCTGTACGTACCGGCTGTGTTGTGAAAAGAGCACAGCAGCACCTCTTTCACCTCAGATAGTTGAAGAAGTTGGGAATGGGGCCCGAAATCCTGAGGACTTTCTACAGGGACACAATTGAGAGCATCCTGACTGGCTGCATCACTGCCTGGTATGGGAACTGTACTTCCCTTAATCTCAGGAACTTGCAGAGATTGGTGCGGGACAGCCCAGCGCATCTGTAGATGTGAACTTCCCACTATTCAGGACATTTACAGAGACGGGTGTGGAAAAAGGGCCCAAAAGATATTGGGGACCCAATTCACCACAACCACAAACTGTTCCTACTGCCACCATCCAGGAAATGGTACCACAGCAAAAGGACCAACAGGCTCCGGGACATCATCTTCTACCAGGCCATCAGACTGATTAATTCATGCTGATACAATTGCATATCTATGTTATACTGACTGTTCTATGCACAAACTATTTATTATAAATTACTATAAATTACACATTGCACATTTAGATGGAGATGTAACGTAAAGACTTCTACTCCTCATGTATATGTATGTAAGAAAGTCAATTCAATTCAAATCACCCTCTCCACTATCTGTCCTGTCATTCTGGCTCCCATTCCCCCTGCAAATCATTTTAACCACATCAGCACCCCCCTCCACCACACTTGCTCTCGGAGCTCTTACCACGAGGATATTAGTCCCCTTCCTGTTCTGTTCCCCTAACTAATGAATCCCCTATCACTCCTTTGACTTTCCTCTGCCAGGTAATCCCCCCAATACTTTCTAAAGTGTTCCACCTGTTGTTGTGTGGGATAGCAACAAGAGTACTCTGTGATGGCTATTTAACCTCATTTCCCTTCCTGACTCTCACCCAGTTTCCTGTGTCCTGCACCTTGGGTGTAACTCACCTCTCTTCATGTCATATCTATCACCCCCTCCAACTGCTGGATGATCCGGAATTCATCCATTTACAGTTCCAACTCCTTAAAATGCAGCTGGATACATATCTTGTAGGTGAGGGCATCAACAACACTGGAGGTCTCCCCACCTTCCCACCAATGTCCCCTCTAATTTGTAATGACAAGTGTGCACATAAATCATGTACCGTGTATTTTTTTTTTACCCAGTGACAACCATATAACCATATATAACCATATAACAATCACAGCACGGAAACAGGCCATTCCGGCCCTCCTAGTCCGTGCCGAACTCTTAATCTCACCTAGTCCCACCTACCCGCACTCAGCCCATAACCCTCCACTCCTTTCCTGTCCATATACCTATCCAATTTTACCTTAAATGACACAACTGAACTGGCCTCTACTACTTCTACAGGAAGCTCATTCCACACAGCTATCACTCTCTGAGTAAAGAAATACCCCCTCGTGTTTCCCTTAAACTTTTGCCCCCTAACTCTCAAATCATGTCCTCTCGTTTGAATCTCCCCTACTCTCAATGGAAACAGCCTATTCACGTCAACTCTATCTATCTATCCCTCTCAACATTTTAAAAACCTCGATCAAATCCCGTGTGCAAAAACGTGTGCACAGTGAATTTTATATAGAGAGGTATTCATTTTCACAGCTAGCAAATCACTGTCGATAAAAACTTTGATCTCCTCTGGCTTGTATCGAGTTCATCTGCACTCTCACACAGACTACGTAGCAGGCCTATAGCGGGTTATGAAGGATTTTCTCGCCAGAGCTTTTGCACACTGTCCATATGTGACTTGTTTGCTAAATGACGCTTTAAAAAGTCAGATTTCCAAATTTCACTCCACTTCTTCCCATTTGCAAATTCTCCAGCAACTTTTGCATCACCACAATACAGACAGGTAACAGCAGTTTCTGTGTTGTACATAAATATTTCCCTTGAACCCTCTCCAGATGACTGAAGGTGATGAACTCGATTATGGCAATGCCAATGAATGTGAAGGGAAGGGTAGTAGTCTGTCCCATTGGAGTCTGGCACATTTGTGATGTGAAAGTTACTTGTTGCCAAGGGCAAAGGTTTTTGATATTATCATGTACCCAGAAAGAATGGGTCAAAACATGTTCTCACCTGTAGAAAAGTTCAGAACAGGAGGAGGTACAACAAACAACACACACACAAAATACTGGAGGAACTCAGCAGGCCAGGCAGCATCTATGGAAAAGAGTACTAATGCTGAGTTCCGCCGGCATTGTGTGTGTGTTGCTTGGATTTCCAGCATCTGCAGATTTCCTCTTCTTTGTGATTGGAGGTAGAACAAAGGTAATTTTCTCTATTGCTGATGTAAAAGATTTTGTTCCCTTCCTCTGAGTTCCTAATCCTTGCATTTAGATAGCTGGAGCTCAGCTCTGTCTGAGAGATCCATCGGTTCCCATTCCCTCATCAACCGGAAGCTCCCCGGGGCCCGTGTACGGATCGTGAGGCTGAGAGAGAGGGGGAAGAGAGCAGGACTGTTCCGGAATTGCTGGCCACCGTGACCGGATTTCACAGGAATCGTCCTGAAGTCGGTGTTTAATATAAAAACGGAGAGAATCGATCTTACCTGCGCCCGACATTTTTAAGGCCGTCTGTGTACTGCGCGCATGCGTGATACTCGGGGACGTCATCAGCCTGACGCCTGCGCATTTCATCTGTGCTTTAGGGCCGGCGAAATTTTTAACGCACCGCATTATGGGTAATTAGGGTGCCATTAATCATTTCTGCAAGCACCGGTTCATTGTCCATACCTCATTTTTTTTTCGTGTGTATAGAAAAATCAGCAGCTGTTTTAACGCAGAAAGCGGCTCCCATAAACAATATACTCAATACCAACGTGTATCTAATGCCAAAGTAAAATGCAGTTAAAAAACACAGGAGATTCTGCAGTTGTTGGAAATACAGAGACGCACACACACAAAATGCTGGAGGAACTCTGCAGTTCAGGCAGCAACTAAGCAGAGGAGTACACAGTCTAGGCATGCTGAAGGGGCTCGGCCTAAACATTGTCTATTTATTCCTCTTCACATTTTCTGGCTCATCTGTTGATTTCCACTAGTATTTTGCAGAAATTAACCACCTTTTTTTTCCGGTCAACCAGTTTCCAAATGTTTCTGATGTTTCTTTTGTAATCATATCCTGCTGGTCTGATTCCTCCTCCTCCTCGTAAACTCTAGACCCTATCTCTCTTTGCAGCCCCAAAGCCCTGACTCAGACTGGCAACTCTTCGGTTTCTGACTCTGCACCATCGAAGACTCACTCGCCAGTCTGCTGTCAGACTTTAGAGGCGCATTGTGTTGCGAGACTGCAGGTTCGCTTACTGTGAGTGTCGCTTTAAGTGCCTGAGTGAGGCGGGGCTGTGACGTCAGACACAAGCTCCGGCAGCCTGAGGGAGCGGGAGAGGGAGAGGGAGAGGGAGACAAGCTGTTGGAACTTCAGCGTGTGAATGCTATAGGCTGCAACTCTTCCATGCCCAAAAGGTTGGGTTGATCTGATCATTGGCACGCAGTGCACACCGGATGTGTGACTGTCACTTCGTATCATCCATATGTGTGGATTTGCTGGAGTATCCTGTGGTATCACTTTTGTTGGCCCTTACCTGGAATCGGGGTGTTCTGTGGTGACCACTTGAATACGATATTCCTGTGACTGGCAACTGGTGATATTTCTAAGTGGATTTCAGAACTTATCGATGGATAAGATCTTCGGCGACTGTTGTTTCGTTTACCCAGCGTGGAATGTGTGTGGAATTCTTCGTAATTGCCTTCTCTCTACATGTTCGTGTGGATTTACAAATCTCTCCTCTCACTCACTTTTTCCGTGGATTACTGAACTTTTCTATTTTACCATCTTAAGACTTTAAGCATTGTTTCCCAAGCTTGATAGTTTGGGAGCTATACATACGCATTACACTGTTAACTTCTGTTTATTTCGTTTAATCTTTTATATTTGGAGTAGATACTAATAAAGATAGTGGTTTTAACATCGAAACCAGACTCCGTTAGTGATCTGTTGCTGCTGCTATGTAACAAATCCAACAACCCAGCTGTCTGAGGCACAGTCCTTTAAAATTGGTGAAAATGACCCAAAACGTTGAAAAGAGCGGGGAAGAAGGAGTTTAACCAACTTCGTCCGGAGCCCTGAAGAACGTCACAACCACGGTGAGCTCATCGTCTTATTCAGCCTGGAGAAAATCATGCAGGGAATTCATGCAGGTGTATAAGATGATGAGAGGCATTGATCGTGTGGATAGTCAGAGGCTTTTCCCCAGGGCTGAAACGGCTAACACGAGGGGGAATAGGTTTAAGCTGCTTGGAAGTAGGTACAGAGGAGATGTCAGAGCTAAGATTTTTAAAGCAAAGAGTGGTGTGTGTGTGGAATGCACTGCCAGCGACGGTGGTAGAGGCGGATACAATAGGGTCTTTTAAGTGACTCTTAGATAGGTACATGGAGCTTAGGAAAATAGGTGGCTATGCAGTAGGCATTTTCTAAGCATTTTCTAGAGTAGGTTACATGGTGGGCAACCTGTCATCTCAGGGAGAGTGAGAGGGGAACGGCAAGGGTGGATTTTGATATACTGATATGGAACAGAAATATGGGCAGGGACCAGATGGGCCGAGTGGCCTCCCTAGTTTGCTTCGTGAGTGTGGTAGAGACAGTAAGTACCTGAGACACGGGACTTGATACAGAGCTGATTTATCTTTCACAGATCCACAATATTAAACACCAGTCTAGTTTAAGGCTAACATCAGCAGAACAGACTCCTCCAATGCTCAGTGACCAGGGTTCAGTCCTGGGTGCGATGAGCAGCCGCAAGAACTGCAGAATCTGACAGTAACAGTCCCTCATGAACCTGCAGCTGCCTTCAGTCACCGTGATGGTTAAACATTTAACACAGGACTCCGCCTCTCGCTCATGGACATGTAAGACACAGTCGATTTCTGTCCGCCTTTAATCTCTCCCTTTTCAGACTTAAACTTTGAAATTTCAACTTTATTCAGTGGGATCTGTAGAGCAACGGTTATAATTATGGCCCCCAGAGAAACAGAGGATTCAGGTGCTGCGTTATTTCCATTGGTGCGAAGCGATGTCAATTACTCATTACACCCAATAGTACAGGCGAAACAGCCGAGAGATCGTCTCCCCCGCTTCCTCGGCGGGATAAACCTCAAAGTAAATGTCCCGCTTTTTGATTTCTTTTCATTTCTTCCCGCTTCTGAAGCGTCCCCTGCGGCCGGAGTCTGATGTATCGCTGAGAGGTAGGAGGAGAACACTGGCCGAATCCCCGGGGATGGAGGGAATGAACCCAGCAGGGGAAGGAAGGGGGTGCATTTTATTGGAAAGATGGAGTGGTGGCGAGCAGAGGGATTCACCACATTGGGGGTCAAACCGGCAGTCTATTGACCTACAAGTGGGGCCAATGGTCCGAGCAAAGTGGGGGGCGAATGGACCAGTCCAAGGACTTATTGAATGACAGGACGGTTTGGAGGGGCCGAGTGGTCTTCGTCTGTGCTGGTAGTCCGTCTGTTTAAAGACCCTTCCTGGGCCTGTAAGATGTCCCAGTGGGTGTTGTAGGGACCAATACTTGGAACCCAGTTGTTCCCAAACTGTGTCCACTATTTGGCTAAGAGACCAAATCCAACATTTCCAAATCAGTTATTGACACAAAATGCATCTTCATAGAAACCGTACAGCACAATTCAGGCACTTCAGCCCACAATTCTGTGCCGAACATGTCCTTAACTTAGAAATTACCTAGTGTTACCCATAGCCCTCTAGTTTTCTAAGGTCCATCTACCTGTCCAGGAGTCTCTTAAAACACCCTATCGGTTCAGCCTCCAACACCGCCCCCGGCAGCCTATTCCACACACTCACCACTCTCTGTGTAATAAACACTTTCCCTCTGATGTTAGTCATTTCAGCCCTGGGAAAAGCCTCTGACTATCCACACGATCAATTCCTCTCATCACCTTATACACCTCTATCTGGTCACCTCTCGTCCTCCATCGCTCCAAAGAGAAAAGGCCGAATTCACTCAACCTATTCTCATAACGCACACTCCCCAATCCAGGCAACATTCTTGTAAATCTCCTCTGCACCCTTTCAATGGTTTCCACATCTTTCCTGTATTGAGGCGACCAGAAATGAGCACAGTACTCCAAGTGGACTCTGAACAGGGTCCTATATAGCTGCAACATTACCTCTTGGCTCTTAAACTCAATCGCACGGTTGATGAAAGCCAATGCACCTTATGCCTTTTTAACTACACAGTCAACCTGCGTAACAGCTTTGAGAGTCCTACGGACTCGGACCCCAAGATCCCGCGGATCCTCTACACTGCCAAGAGTTTTACCATTAATACTATATTCTGCCATCATATTTGACCTAACAAAATGAATGACCTCACACTTATCAGTGTTGAACTCCATTTGTCACTTCTCAGTCCAGTTTTGCATCTTATCAATGTCCTGCTGTAACCCCTGACAGCCCTCCACACTATCAACAACACCCCCCCAAACTTTGTGTCATCAGCAAACTTACTATCCCATCCCTCCACTTCCTTATCCAGGTCATTTATAAAAATCACGAGGAGTAGAGGTCCCAGAACAGTTCCCTGAGGCACACCAGACATACAGACAGATATCCTTTATTGATCCCGAGGGAAATTGGGTTTTGTTACAGTCACACCAACCAATAATAGTGTAGAAATATAGCAATATAAAACCATAATTAAATAATAATAAATAAATTATTCCAAGTGGAATAACACTCCGAGGGAGGAGTTGTAAAGTTCGATGGCCACAGGCAGGAATGACTTCCTTTGACGCTCAGTGTTGCATCTCGGTGGAATGAGTCTCTGGCTGAATGTACTTCTGTGCCTAACCAGTACTTTATGGAGTGGATGGGAGTCATCCACTAGTCCAGCAGTAATAGACCACTAGTCACCGACCTCCATGCAGAATATGACCCGACTACAACTATTCTTTGTCCTCTGTGGCAAGCCAGTTCTGGACCCACAAAGCAATGTTCTCTTGGATCCGTTGCCTCCTTACTTTCTCAATCGGCCTTGGATGGGGTACCTTGTTAAAGCTCATCTGAAAATCCAAGCAAACAACATCCACTGCCTCTGCTTTATCTATCTTGCCTGTTATTTCCTCAAAATATTGCAAGTGACTTGTCACACACGATTCCCTGCGAAGGAATTCTGCTGACTTTGTCCTACTTCATCATGCCTCCCCAATTACAGTACCCAAAAAACTCACCCTTAATACACCCGAACATATTCCTGACCACTGAGATCAGACTCACTGTCCTATAATTTCACTGGACAACAATTTTGTTTTTTCAAAAGTGTTGCTTCCTCTGAATTTTTTTGTTTATGATAAACTGCTTGTAGATTAACACGAATATAATTTAAGACTACTTGTATCACGCAGGAATTTGGAAAAACGACAAATTAACTGTTATTGAACATATTGTCTTTAATTGCATAATGGTGCTGCTGCTTTGCAATAATGCAACCAAGTAAAAAATATTTGGTTAATGATTTTCATTCGTACTCAGTGTCTGAGGCTTCTCGCTTAAGTGCCCAACACTAATTTGCAGCATTGCTGGATTCAGTTGCCCTGGTATCTTTTCTCCATGACCGCAATGTCCTGGTGAAAACTTTCACCATGCTCGTCACTAACAGCACCAGGATTTGCAGGGAGGAAGTCCAAATGTGAATGCAGAAAATGAATCTTTAGTGACATGTTGCATTTCATGGTTTTATATGCTTGAAGCATGGTTTCAACCGGCTGCATGAAGTTTGGTGCTCTGTTGATGCCGAGAAAATTTTCAACAACTTCCTTGAATGCCTTCCATGTAGTTTTCTCCAGTCCCACTAGAAATTCTTCAAATTGCCTGTCATTGATGACCTGTTTGATTTGTAGACCAATAACAATGCTTTCCTTAACCTTGGCATCAGTTATTCTGGGAAAAATTTTTCATAGATTTTATTTCCTCTGCCTGGTGATAGCAAATTCCATCCTTACAGTCCTGAACCCAATAATTATTACTGAAACCTGTCCTGCCTTGCAGCAGCCGCGCCGGCTCAGTATGCCCAAGCACGCCTGAACAAGATAGGAAACTTTCCAGCTTACATTGCAGGCAACATTTTAATTGACCTGAATTATGAATTGAAATAATAAACATAAGCGATTTCAAAAAATGGTGCGTGATAGGGAAATTCCATGGTGATTTTCATGATCAGTAGCCCAAAATTCATAAGATACACCTAAAGGTTTTCAGGAAGCAAAACCTTTGTTGTCCATTGTTTTTTTTTCTTCTGCCTCCTTCTCTTCTTAAAGAGTGGAGTGACATTGGCAAGTTTCTAGTCCGCCAGAACCATTCCAACATCTAGTGATTTCTGATAGATCATTACTCATCACTTGAAGAGAAAACTAAGGGGGAACTTCTTCATTCAGAGGCGGGGAGAGTGTGCACCGAGCTGCCAGAGCAAGTGGCAGGGACGATTGTAATCTTTAAGAGAAATTTGCTTAGGTCACTGGATGAGAAGGATATGGAGGTCTATGGTCCAGGTGGAAGTTGTTGGAACTCGGCAGATTAATGTTTTGGCACGGACTAGTTTGGCTGAAAGGGGTTTGCCTGGGTTGTAGTGTTCTTTGACTCTAATGCCTTCACAGTCTCTTCAGCTACCTCTTTCTGAACCCTGGGGTGTACACCTTCTGGTCCGGGAATCTTATCTACCTTCAGGCCTTTTTGCTTCAAAAACACCTTCTCTCCTTGGTAAAAGCATGTATCCTCACTTCTGTCCCAGATACTGCTGAATGTTTGGCATTTATGCAATAAATTTAATGACACAATTGTAGTGGGTGACTTCAATCTGCAGGAGAATGGGGAAAGTCAGATTTGTGTCCGATCGCAAGAGATGGAATGTGTACAAAATGGCTTTTTAGAGCAGCTGATGGTTGAGCCTACTCAGGGAACTGCTATCTTAGTTTTGTGTTTTTTAATAACCCAGATCTTATTAGGGAGGATAATGTAAAGGAACCATTAGAAGGCAGTGATCTTAATTTGAATGAATTCCCACTGCAACTTGTGAGGGAGAAGCATAGGTCACATGCGGAGTATGGCAATGGAATAAAGTGTATTACAGAGGCATGAGAGAGGTGATTCCCCAGGTGGCTGACGTCTCTGAGAATAGTTCATAACGTACAGGATAGATATGTCCGGCAGAAGTAGTTCTCAAACAGCAGGGCTAGACTACCACGGCTGACAAAGGAAGTTAAGGACTGTATAAAAGCCAAGGAAAGTGCATATAATGTAGCAAAAGTGAGTAGGAAGTTAGATAATTGGGTTTCTTTTAAAATCCAGCAACAGGCAACTGAAAAAAAAAGCAGATTATAGTCCAGTTAGCCGAACCTCAGTGGCTGGGAAAGCATTTGAGTCTAAAATATCAGATGAGGTTTTGGGGTACTAGGAGACTAATGATATAATAAATCAAAGCCAGCATAGCTTCTGTACAAGGAAACCTTGCCTGACAAGTCTGTTACAGATCTTCGAGGAAGTCATAAGGAGGATGGACAAACGAGAGGCAGTGGATATCATTTACTTGGATTTTCAGAAGGCATCTGATAAGGTGTCACACATGAGACTGCTTAACAGGATAAAAATCAGAGGAAATACTAGCATGGACAGAGGAATGGCTAACAGCCAAGAGGCAGCGAGTGGGAATAAAAGAGGCCTTTTCTTGTTGGCTAGCAGGGACTAGTGGTCTACAGGGGTCAGTATTCGGACTGCTACTTTTCAAATAGTTTGTCAATGAGTTGGATAATGGAACTGATGGCTTTGTGACAAGGTTTGTGGATGATACAAAGATAGGTGGAGGCGTTGGTAGTGCTGAGGAAGTAATCCGATTGCAGCAGGACACAGACAAATTTCAAGAACGGGCAAAAAAGTGGCAGATGGAATACAATACTGGGAAATGTACGATAATGCATTTTGACAAAAGGAACAATAGTGAACTATTATCTGATTGGGGAAAAGGTTCAAACAACAGAAGTACAGAAGGAAATATGAATCCTCGGGCAAGACTCCCAGAAGGTTAATTTACAGGTTGAGCCTATGGTAAAGAAGGCAAATGCAATGCTGGCATTTATTTAAAGTGAAGTAGAATCTATAAGCAAGGAGATGATGCTGGTACTTTATAAGATACTACTTAGGCCGCACTGAGAGTATTTGGGATGCATATCTCAGAAAAGGTGTGTTGTTGTTGGAGAGAGTCCAGAGGGTGTTCAAGAAGATGATTCCGGTAATAAAGGGGTTAAGATATGAGGAGCGTTTGCCAGCCTTGGGCCTGTACTCCTGCACTGACATATGTTTAATAAATGTGAGTGGTGTGGGGTAAATCTCACTGAAACCTACCGAATGTGGAAAGGTCTGGATCGGGTGGATGAGGATGAGGAGAGGACTTTTCGTATGGTGGGGGTAGCCATAACAGAGGGCACAGCCTCCAAACTGAGGAGCGACCTTTCAGAGTAGTTACGGAGGATTTTGTTTAGTCAGACAGCAGTGAACATCTGGAATTCACTGACACAGATGGTGGTGGGAGCCAAATCCGTGGGTACATTTAAGGCAGAAGCTAATAGTTTGCTGATCAATCAGGGCATTAGAGGATATGCCGAGGAGGCAGGTGCGTGGGGTTGAGTGAGAACCGGGATCAACCATGATAGAATGGCAGAGCAGACTTGATGGGCTGAATGGCCTAATTCTGCTCCTATGTCTTATGGTCTTATACTGCTAGTGTTTTACACAGTGAAGATTGACACAAAATACTTATTACATTCGACCGCTATTTCTTTGCTCTATTACTAACTCACCAGCATCATCTTCCAGCGGTACAATATCAACTCTTGCCTCTCTTTGACTCTTTATGTATCTGAACAACTTTTGATACTTGATATTATTGGCTCACTTACCTTAATTTTTCATCTTGTCTCTCCTGTGTTTTTTTTTTATTTGTCTCCTGTTGGTTATGTAAAAGCTTTCCAATCCTCTCACTTCCCACAGTTTTCTTGCTGTATTATATGACCCCACTTCTGTTTTTATCAAAAAATGCTGGAAGAACCATTAATAATATTACAGGATAAGCAAGCAGGAACAACTCCGTCAATAGATAAAACCATTCCCAACACAGGCATATTCCTCGACCAGTGGATCACCTCTCCACAGGTATTGTTTGCGTCATCAGTCAGACAAACAGAAGATTTTCTCTGTCTATCAGCTTCCAAGCATTGCTAATCTGTCATTCTTTGCCATGCCCCGCTGCTGATTCCCTACACCTCATCGTACATTCGTACCCTGACCATCGTCCAGAGCCCCAAACTCTGCCCTGAAAATGACCCATAATGTGGAAATGAGCCCTGAATAAGGAGGTTAACCCTCAATGTCATTCTTCCTCAGCCCAGAGATTTGAGGGGCGAAGAACATCTCTGACAGAACTGCAGGCAGCTCGACTTCTTCAGTCTGCAGAAAATTCAAGGGAAACCTCTTCACCCACAGAGTGGTGACTGTTTGGAACCCAACACCACATGAGAGCAGGAGATGAACAACAGGGGAGGATTTAAAAGTACTGTGATGGAACAGAATAACTGGCAGGGTCCAGCAAGCCTGAGTTGACTCTCTACTGTACACTAGGTGTGTTATAAATTCACTAAGTACCGGAGACAGAGTTTAATATAGAACTGATTTATTTGTCACATATCCAGAGTATTAAACTTCAGTCCCATTAAAGGTGAATGTGCAGCAGAAGAAACTCCTCCCATGCCCAGTGACCAGGGTGCAGAACTGGGTGTGGTGAGCAGCAGCAATAATTGCAGAGTTCAGCACCGACAGTCACTCTCGAAATTGCATTCAGCAACGGTGATGGACAAATATCCAGCATGCAGCTTATCAAAACTTTCTCCCCAGTGTGAACCCTGTAATGTATCACAAGGTTAGATTACTGAGTGAATCCTTCCCCACATTGACAGCAGGTGAACGGCCTCTCCCCTGTGTGAACTCAATGATGCACATTTGGTGGAGATAGCTGAGAGAATCTCTTCCCAAAGTCTGAGCAGGTGAACGGCCTCTTCCCAGTGTGAACTGACTGGTGTCTCAGTAGGTGAGATGACTGAGTGAATCCCTTCCCACAGTCTGAGCATGTGAATGGCCTCTCTCCAGTGTGAATTCGCTGATGTACCTTCAGTGTGGATGACTGAGTGAATCCCTTCCCACAGTCTGAACAGGTGAAAGGCCTCTCTCCGGTGTGAACTGACTTGTGTTTTTGTAAATCAGATGATGAAGTGAATCCCTTCCCACAGTCTGAGCAGGTGAATGGCCACTCCCCAGTGTGAACTGACTGGTGTGCCAGTAGTTCCGATGACTGAGTGAATCCTTTCCCACATTCTGAGCAGATGAAGGGCCGCTCCCCAGTGTGAACTCGCTGGTGTGCAAGTAGGATAGATGATCGAGTGAATCCCTTTCCACAGTCTGAACAAATGAATGGCCTCACCCCAGTGTGAACTCGTTGGTGACACTGTAGGTTGTATAAATGAGTGAATCCCTTCTCACAGTCTGAGCAGGTGAATGGCCGCTCCCCAGTGTGAACTGACTGGTGTGCCAGTAGGTGAGATGACTGAGTGAATCCCTTCCGACAGTCTGAGCAGGTGAATGGCCTCTCACCAGTGTGAACTCGCTGGTGTAACTTGAGTTGGGATGAGTAGGTGAATCTCTTCCCACAGTCTGAGCAGGTAAATGGCCGCTCCTTGGTGTGAACCTGCTGGTGAGCCATTAGGTCAGATGACCGAGTGAATCCTTCCACAAAAAATCAGCAGATGACCAGCCTCTGCCCAGTGTGAACTGACTGGTGTGTCCACAGATGGGATGACTGACTGAATCCCTTCCCAAACACAGAACAGGTGAATGGCCTTGCCCAGTGTGAACTTGCTGATGTAACTTCAGTTGAGATTAACGAGTGAATCCATTCCCACCGTCTGAGCAGGTGAATGGCCTCTCCCCTGTGTAAAATGACAGATGCGCCAGTTGGTCAGATGACTGAGTGAACCCCTCCCAACAGTCTGAGCAGGAAGGATGGTTGATTGAATCCCTTGCTCCTTAAATATCTAGACAGAGACAGCACAACTGGTGTGTTGCGTTTGAATTCCCATAGACAAATTCCTTGTCGATTTTAACCTGTAAAAAGATTTAAAAATCCATCAGTGGGTGAAGAAGAATATTTGAGATTAGATCACTTGAGTTGCCAAGGTGTGATCTGACATCACACTGTTACAGTGAGGTTCAACCCAAGTTGGAGAGAGAAATCACCTTCTAACTCTACACAGTGCTGGTGTCTGGAATGACCCTCAAACTCTCTGATGCTCTATAAGAATGGGGCATTTCTGGAATCTCCAATCTGAGACTTGGCTCGGTTTGACCCTGTCCATTCACATTATACCCTGTTCCCACTGAGCTGCAAGGATGCCTGGCCCCACTGTAACAGAAACCCTCTCATGCAAATAGCCTTTGTTGATGTGCCGTTAGGGTTTTCCTTTATGTAATGTTAATTTAAAGTGCCACTGTTTCAATGCCATGTCAATATCTCCTGACCTGGCTGGTGGCGTAGTGGCATCAGTGCCAGACTTCGGGACGAAAGGTCCTGAGTTCGAATCCAGCCAGCTCCCCTGCACGCTTTCCATCCGTGCTGGGTTACCAGCTGGTGATCTCTTTGGAAACTCACCCGGCAGAAGGCAATGGCATACTTGCCTCGTATGTGGTTGCCCATGACGTCAGAGAGGCATGGAGGGAAATCGTCCGCTAACCGGAGAGACTCCGGAATTGAGGTACCTTTCCTTAAATATCTCCGACTCAAGATATATGGTTGGTCTGCACAGCTGTTAAAATGAATTTGAGTGAATATTAGTATTATTTAAGGTTCTGTCACAGTCATGGAAAAGTACAACACAGAAATAGGCCTTTTGGCCCATCTAGTTTGTGTTGAACTATTTAAACTTTCTACTCCTGTACCCCTACCATCCAGGTACCTACACAAACCTCTTAAATGTTGAAATCGAGCTCGTATGCACCACTTGTGCTGGCTGCTCATTCCACACCCAGATTACCGGCTGTGTGAAGAAGTTTCCCCTCATGTTCCCCTTAACATTTCACCTTTCACCCTTAACCCATGGCCTCTGGTTGTAGTCCCACCCCATCTCAGTGGTAAAAGCCAGCTTCCATTTACCGTATCTATAAACCTCTAAATAGTCGTATAACTGCATCAAATCTCCCCTCAATCTTCTACGTTCCCTGACCTGTTCAATCTCTCCTTATAACCCAAGTCCTCCAGACCTGGCCACATCCTTGCAAATTTTCTCTGAACTCTTTCAAAGTCTTTATATCTTTCCTGTAGGTTGCTGACCAAAACTGCACTGAATACTCCAAATTAGGCCTCACCAATGTCTTGTACAAAGTCAACATAACATACCATTCAGTACTTTGGTTTATGAAGGACTATGTGCCAAAATCTTTCTTTCTGTCCCTATCTAACTGTGACACCAGTTTCAGTGAAATATAGACCTGTATTCCCAGATCCCATTCTTCAACAACACTCCTCCATGTCCGACCAGTCACTGTGTAAGACCCACCCTGGTAGGTCCCACCAACATGCAACACCTCGCACTTGTCTGCATTGAATTCCATTTTCCATTTCTCAAGCCATATTTCCACCTGGTCCAGTTCGCACTGCAAGCCATGATAGTCTTCTCACAGTCCGCTGAATCCCCAGTCTCGGTTTCATCCAGAAACTTGCTGATCCCTAACCATCTTATCATCCAGACTACTGATATAGATGACAAACAACAACAGATCCAGCACTGATCCCTGTGGCAACCACTAGACACAGGCCTCCGGTCAGAGAGGCAACCATCTGCTACCACGCTCTGGCTTCTCCCAAAGAGTCTCATCCAATTTACTGTCTAATCTTGAATGCTGAGTGACTGAACCTTCTTGACCAAACTCCCATATGAGACTTTGTCAAGTGCCTTGCTAAAGTCCATGTAGACAACATCCACTGCCTTGCCCTCATCCACTTTCCTGATACCTTCCTCGAGAGACTCGGTAAGATTGGTTAGACATGACCTACCATGCACAAAGCCATGCTGTCTATCCTTAGTCAGACCACATCGATCCAAATGCTTACATATCCGGATCCTGCACATATGTTCTAATAACTTTCCCACTACTGATGTCAAGCTCACCAACATATAATTTTCTTGTTTATCCTTACAGCCCTTCTCGAACAGCGGAACAACATTGTCTGTCCTCCAATCCTCCAGTACCTCACCTGTCACTAAGGAAGATTTGAATATCTCTGCTTGTGCCCCAACAATTTCTGCACTTGTCTTCCGCAGGGTCCTAGGGAACAACTTGTCAGG
Organism: Hemitrygon akajei; assembly: GCF_048418815.1. Taxonomy (NCBI): domain Eukaryota; kingdom Metazoa; phylum Chordata; class Chondrichthyes; order Myliobatiformes; family Dasyatidae; genus Hemitrygon; species Hemitrygon akajei. The sequence continues at coordinate 924,448 of NW_027331940.1, forward strand.
CCCTGGGGATTGATCCATGCTAATTTGCCAAAAGACAGCAAACACCTCCACCTCTGTAATCTGTACAGGTCCATGAAGTTGATGCTGCTTTGCCTTACCTCTACAGACTCTGTGTCCATCTCCTGAGTAAATACAGATGCAAAACTACTATTTAAAACCTCCCCCATCTATTTTGTCTCCTGTATAGATTACCATTTTGATCGTCCAGAGTGAGCATGTTTCTGTTCTGACCTTCTCCATGTTTCTGTGACAGAGAAGCTGGCCAAACCTGACTGGAAGGGGAATCTGGTAGGAGTGACAACAGAGCAGCAATGGCTGGAGTTTCTGGGAGCAACTCGGGAGCTGAGTGATCGATACATCCCAAAGAAGTGGAAGCAATGGAAAGGCAGGAGGACACAACCGTGGCTGAAATGAGAAGCCAAACCCAACATAAAAGCCAAAGAGAGGGCAAACAAAAGAGCAAAAACTATTGGGAAGCTTTCAGAAACCAACAAAAGACAACTAAAGAAAGTCAGATGAGCTCAGGGTGTGGAAATATGATATTGTAGTCATTAATGTGTCTTGGTAGCACCCAACAGCCTGAGGAATTTCGAGGAACAAAATTTCTGGGGCCTCAATACCTGTTGAAAACTGACGTTCCCTGCACCAGTTACCTTTCAACTTTTATTTTGGTAGGCACGTACAACCTCTACACCCTCAGAATTTCACTTCTGAAGAACTCCCTCTCACCAAATACTCCTTTGCCAGAAAACAGCCTGTCCCAATCCACACTTGTCAAATCCTTGAAAATACCATAAAAATTGATCTTTCTCCAATTTAGAATCTCAAGAGAGGTCCAGGCCTCTGTTTTTCCATATTTTCTTGGAATCTCATGGCATTATGATCACTATACACAAGGTGTTGACATACACTAATTTCTGTCACCAGCTCTGATCATTTCCTAACAGCTTATTGCACACTTCTACATCAGGAATTCTACGTACTGATTAAGGGTACATTTGACAAACTTTACCCCATCTAGTCCTTTTACAGTATGGGAGTCCCAGTCAATATATGGAAAGTTAAAATCACTTGCTATATCAACTTTTGTTACTTGGTATAGTCTATGAACTCTCTACAAATTGGTTCCTCTAAATCCCTCAGACTGTTGGGTGCAACCAATTCCCAGTAATGCCTACGATATCATAATTCCTTGCCCTGGGCTCATCTGGCTTTCCTACGATGCTTCTTCCATCGTGATTTCCACAGCTCAACACATCCATCGCACCATGTTCAAGCATTTGATTGCTGACTGTATCTGAGGTCTGAACAACATCTGTCTGGTGTCAAGAAAACAACCTCTCCCTCAATGTCAGAAAAACCTCTGACGCTGAATTTTGCGGTGAGGATGCAGGAAAGGTTTTCTTCTGATGACACTTCCATGAAGGTCATATTTGTGCAGGTGTCACTGCAGAGTAGAACAGCGCACCACCACTCCAGAGTCTGTTACATCTTCCTGAATGAATTTTTTACATCAAACAGGGGTTTTGATTTGCCTTTCTAGCAATCCAATGAGTAGTTCTCTCATAAAATTTTCTTGGTCTTCCAGACATCAACTTGATCTCCACCGTTCCTGTTAACTGCCATTTCTTAATTACATTGCGAACTGAGGAAACAGCTACCTGAAAACACTTTGCTATCTTCTTATAGCCTTCTCCTGCTATGTGAGCATCCATTATTTTAAATTTCAGAGTGCCAGGCAGCTGCTTAGAGGAGCCCATGGCTGCTGATGGTTGGGACAAGGTTTGAGGGGTCAGGGTATTTATGAAGCTTTGCGATTTGCATAACCTGGCCTGTCCTAACGATGACTGTGAACAAGCCATAGCCCTAACAAGCTAACTCAGGCCTGAGACCTTGGTAAAAGTTATCTGAGAGCTCAAATCTCTTGGGGTGGCCAAACATTTCCATGGTGCTCCTTTCCTTTTTCTCACTCTAAAATTGTACAAAACAGAAATAATACACTAAATTGCTTAAAATGTTGAAGAATATTTCATCTTTAACTTTATGACTTTTGGAGATCAGTTCACCTTCTACTCACTTAACTATTCACAGTAACAGGAAGTTTGACCAGTGGTGCCTAACCATTTGCAAAGCACTGTATGGGATGGGGTGGAGAGCACGGGGTGTGATGGGAGAGAGGGGGAGGAGGAGGAGGACTGACAGAGAGTGAAGAGGGAGAATGTGAGCGGTGACTGGTAGATTTAGAGGGTGAGAAAGAGGGGCCAACAATGTGGGATACGGGAGCCAGCAGTGAGAGTGTTTGGGAGAGTGGGGGTGGTGGAATGTCGGGAGAGAGATAGAGAGAGAGAAAGCTGGAAATGGAGGAGGTTACAGAGTGGTGGAGGTGACTGAGTGAGAGAGAAAAGTTTGGTTGAGGTGAGAGGGTGCGTGAGAGAGGAGGAGATGGAGATGAGAAGGCAGAGGGTGACTGAGATTGAGAGTGAGGTGGCGGATGATAGGGGTAGGGACAGGGATTGTGGGATGGGAGAGAGAATGGAAAAGGAAGAGAAACAGAGTGGATAGAAGGGGAGAAGGGGAGATAGTGTGAGAGAAATGAAGAGAGAGGCATGAGAGAGTGAGTAGGTGAAGAGAGACACAAGAGAGGAGTACTATTTGCTAATAGAGGAGTAGAGAGAGGTGAAAAAGAAGGAGAGTGTGAGGAAAGGGGCGAAAGAGAGTGGGAGGCTGGTTGAGTAGCAGCGTAACTGAGAGGGATAGGGAAGAGGGAAGGGAGAGGGAGAGAGTCGGTGAGGAAGCAAGGATGATTGACAGGGGCGATGATAAGGAAGGGGTATGGGAGAGGCGAGACAGTGAGGGAGAGAGGGAGCAAGAAGGGAGGGCTGAAGTAGAGGGCCCTATGAGGAAGAGGGACTGTGAGGAGGGAGTGGTGAGGGACACGGGGTAAGTAGCCAGGGATGAGGGAGAAAGGTGAGAAGATGGTGTGTCTGATTAGAATTGTTAGACTAACTATTTATTCAGTCCCCTGTTGTAGGGTCATTAATCACATTCCATGCCCTGACATTTACCATGTATGATTCTGGTCTACATATCCGACAGCGGGGAGCCTTAACAGTATGGTTCTGGTCTACATATCCGACAGCGGCGAGTCTTAACAGTATGGTTCTGGTCTACATATCCGACAGCGGGGAGTCTTAACAGTATGGTTCTGGTCTACATATCCGACAGCGGCGAGTCTTAACAGTATGGTTCTGGTCTACATATCCGACAGCGGGGAGTCTTAACAGTATGGTTCTGGTCTACATATCCGACAGCGGCGAGTCTTAACAGTATGGTTCTGGTCTACATATCCGACAGCGGGGAGTCTTAACAGTATGGTTCTGGTCTACATATCCGACAGCGGCGAGTCTTAACAGTATGGTTCTGGTCTACATATCCGACAGCGGGGAGTCTTAACAGTATGGTTCTGGTCTACATATCCGACAGCGGGGAGTCTTAACAGTATGGTTCTGGTCTACATATCCGACAGCGGGGAGTCTTAACAGTATGGTTCTGGTCTACATATCCGACAGCGGGGAGTCTTAAAAGTATGGTTCTGGTCTACATATCCGACAGCGGGGAGTCTTAACACGTATGGTTCTGGTCTACATATCCGACAGCGGGGAGTCTTAACAGTATGGTTCTGGTCTCCATATCCGACAGCGGGGAGCCTTAACATGTATGGCTCTGGTCTACATATCTGACAGCGGGGAGTCTTAACAGTATGGTTCTGGTCTACATATCCGACAGCGGGGAGTCTTAACACGTATGGTTCTGGTCTCCATATCCGACAGCGGGGAGTCTTAACAGTATGGTTCTGGTCTACATATCCGACAGCGGGGAGTCTTAACAGTATGGTTCTGGTCTCCATATCCGACAGCGGCGAGTCTTAACACGTATGGTTCTGGTCTCCATATCCGACAGCGGGGAGTCTCAACAGTATGGTTCTGGTCTACATATCCGCCAGCGGGGAGTCTTTACAGTATGGTTCTGGTCTCCATATCCGACAGCGGGGAGTCTTAACAGTATGGTTCTGGTCTCCATATCCGACAGCGGCGAGTCTTAACACGTATGGTTCTGGTCTACATATCCGACAGCGGGGAGTCTTAACAGTATGGTTCTGGTCTACATATCCGACAGCGGGGAGTCTTAACAGTATGGTTCTGGTCTACATATCCCACAGCGAGGAGTCTTAACGCGTATGGTTCTGGTCTCCATATCCGACAGCAGGGAGTCTTAACACGTACGGTTCTGGTCTCAATATCTGACAGTGGAGAGTCAACGCATACGGTTCTGGTCTACATATCCGACAGTGGGGAGTCTTAACACGTACGGTTCTGGTCTACATATCTGACGGGGGGAGCTTCACAGCATACGGGAACCTGCTGCAAATCGCAGTGCAATGCCAACCCCAGCTGATGCGGGTGTTTCTCCTGTTCAGGTAGTGGGGAGGAAGGTGTTAATCTCGGGTTTGTGTAAATCGAGGGCCGGTTGCAGTGGGAAAGGGCCGGGACCGAGCCGGACAGCTGGAGGCTCCGGGCTCTCCAGTCTTGCATCCCTGGTTTTAGTTTTGTACTGAGTCAGGATTGCGGGATCAGTTTGCTCTGGTTCCCCAAGCTGGGAGGGTGGATGTGGGTGAAGGGGGCCTGTCTATGTGTCGGTGTGGGGTGAATGGTCAGAAGGGTGTGAGGCCACTGGGGGGACGGAGGGTGGTTGGGGTACTGCGGGTGATCGGAAGTAACACGACCTGGGTGGATGGGCAAGGGGTAAATTACGTTGTCAACGAGGGTGGATCTGGTCCAATGAATCAGACAGCTCAGCTCGCGTATCCTTTCAGGAGGCCACAATTCTCTCATCATCTTAATCAGTGAGTAATCTTCCTGTTAACATTGAGTTTGTTACAGAGCCCCAGGGTCTGGGAATGGCTGGGTGGTAGGAGGCAGAGTGTTATGGTGACTGCCTGTTTCTTGGACTCGAGTCCCGTGCTTAGTGACATTCCCTGGGGTTACACCCATTGCTACTTGTCTTCTATGTCAATAATTTAGTGAGAAAGTACAGGGTATGGGGAGAGAGTTTGCAGCAAGTTCAAACAATTACTCTTTTTGAAAGACAGTCAGTATAAACCCTCCCCTCTCTTTCCCTCTCCCCACTCAGAACTGACCAAAAGCTACTTCAGGAGATGCAAGATCTTGAACTGAGTAACCACTGTGCAGGAATGGGAGTGATTTCAAAGGGCTGGGCTGCTGGCAGCACATTACCAGACCTGGAGTGATTGTAAATGGGTCTGGCAGAGGCATAACTGTTACTTCTGGGCACATTCAGTCTCACTCCAACTATTTCCTACCTTCCTTTGTGCAGGTATGTAATGTCTAAAGGACCAGTGTTTGAGTAAATGAGACTCACCAAACTTTCTCCTGACTGAATCACTGGAATCTCTGAGTCAGATGGGATCTCTCCAGTTGGTGCTCTCAATCCTCGGGCTGGTTCACTTGTTGCTGTTCCCTCGTCTTCAGTCATGGTTTGCTTCCATTTGGGGTTTTTCTTCCAATAAATCTCTCACCACATGTCTAACTTTAACATGAAAGACAATGAAGCCGATTAGCAATAAAAAGGAGAACCAAACATTTCTATTAAATGTTACTATGAACAAAACTCACTGAACATTAAACATTGAAGACTGAGCAGAAAGGAAAACACCACCCACCCGGAGACAGTGAGCATGTGTGAAGAGATTGTTACATCTGCGGATAAATGGGAGGGGCAAACAGGATCACGTGACTGGTGGGGGTCTCCCACCCCAGGCAGAGGGTCCAGCTACCCACTGCTCTGTGGAAAGAGACAAACTTGTCGCTTACATCTGGTCTCACCTTAAGTGTATTAGACATTTCAATCCCCAGGAAAAATATATCGTCTATCCACTCAGATTCATAATCAAGTTTATTATCACCAGCATGTGGTGTAAAATTTGTTAACTTTGCAGCAGCATTTCAATGTAATACATGATATAGAAAAAAAAAACAAAATAATAAAAAATTACAGTATATGTATATCTGGGACCATTGATCGTCGTAATTTTTATAAATGACCTTGATGGGAAAGTGAAGGGATGTGTTAGTAAATTTGCTGATGACACAAATGTTGGGAGTGTTGTGGATAGTGTGGAGGGCTGTCAGAGGTCACAGTGGGACACTGAAAGGATGCAAAACTGGGCTGAGAAGTCCCAAATGGAGTTCAACCCGGATAAGTTTGAAGTTGTTCAATTTGTTAGGTCAAACATGATGGCAGAATATCGCATTAATGGGAAGACTCTTCACAGTGCGGAGGATCAGAGGGATCTTGGGATCCGAGTCCATAGGATACTCAAGTCTGATATGCAGGTTGACTCTATGGTCTACGGTGCATTGACCTTTATTAATTGTGTGATTGAGTTTAGGAGCCGAGAGTTTTTGTTGCAGCTATATAGGACCCTGGTCACACTCCACTGTGCTCAATTCTGGTCACCTCACTACAGGAAGAATGTGGAAATCTTAGAAAGGCTGCAGAGGAGAGTTAAAAGTATGTTGCCTGGATTGGGGATCATGCCTTATGAAAATAGGTTGAGTGAACTCGGCTATTTCTCCTCAGAGCGACAGAGGATGAGACGTGACCTGAAAGAGGTATATAAGGTTATGAGAGGCATTGATCATGTGGGTAGTCAGAGGCTTTTTTCTAGGGCTGAATTGGTAACTACAAGAGGACACAGGTTTAAGGTGTTGGGGAGTAGGTACAGAGGAGATATCAGGGGTGAGTTTTTTTAGTCAGAGAGAGGTGGAGAGTGGTGTAATGGGCTGCCGGGAATGGTTATGGAGGTGGGCATGATAGGCTCTTTTCAGAGATTTTTGGATGTACCTGGCGGCACCGGAGGAAAATAGAGAAAAACTAGCTTAGAAAAATAGAGGGCAATGTGTAACCATAGTAATTTCTAAGGCAGGAACATGTCAGCACAACTTTGTGGGCTGAAGGGACTATACTGGGCTGTAGGTTTTCCGTTATTCTATGAATAAATTAAAAATCATGCAAAAAGCAGAAATACTATATATTTAAAAAGTGAGGTCGTGTTCAAGGGTTCAATGTCTATTCGGCAATCAGAAGACAGAGGGAAAGAAACTGTTTCTGTGTCACTAAGTGTGTGCCTTCAGGCTTCTATATCTCCCTCTCTGATGGTAACATTGAGAAAAGGGCATGCCCTGGGTGCTGGAGTTCCTTAATAATGGACGCTGCCTTTCTGAGACACTGCTTCTAATCCTTTGGTAATCTTATAAACGTCTATTCAGTCTCACCCCAGCCGGCACGGCTCCAGAGAAAACAACATAAGATTGACCAACCTCCCGTTATAGCTCAGGCCCTCTATTCCAAGCAATATCCTGGTAAACCTCTACTGCGCCCTCTCCAAAGCCCCGATATCCTTCAGAGAATGAGAGCGACCACAACTGTATAAAACACTCCAGATGTGGCCTAATTAATCTTATAAAGCTGCAACATAACTTCCCAACTTTTGAACTCAATGATAAAGACAACCACGCCATTTGCCTTCTTAACCACCCGATCAATCTGTGCGGACTCTTTCAGGGAGCGATGATCTCGGACTCCAAGATCCCTCTGATCATCAACACTGTTCAGGGTTTTGCATTTAACAGTGTACTGTCTCATACATTCGACCTACCGAGCTGCCAAGATGATCATCACTAATCAAATCTCACTGACTTTTCGCAGGACCTGTTGAATTTATTGCCAAGTGCACAAGTACGGGAAGGTGCAGGAACAGAGAAACACTGACTTGTGGCAGCATCACAGGCAATTACATTCAGATAACACACGGAACACAAATTGTACAACTCTCTGTCAGTAACAATAGGGAAACATGTTTTACTTCATCGTGCTAATAGGACCAGAACAACAGGGGCTGAGCGGACCGACCCGGACCGACCCCGGCAGATTCTGTGAAGGAAGCGAGGCGAGGCCGCCAGTTCGGGAAAGTTCATCCCCTCCCCCTTCAGGTTTCACCGATCACCTTGTGTTTCTCTCTCCCTCCCCACCCCCACCTTTTATTCTCCAGTCCTGCCGAAGGGTTTCGGCCGGTAATGTCGACTGTATTCTTCCCCTAGATTCTGCCCGGCCTGCTGAGTTCCTCCAGCATTTTGTGCGCGTTGCTCGCATTTCCCGCATCTGCAGGCTTGATCTTGTTTGAATTCGGGAAAGTTAACTCACCACCCAACGTCAGACCTCCCCGCTCGGGACCGGCTTCAATACTCACCGAAGGGAAATTGTTGGTGTTGCCCCGCAGAGAATAATCCGTCTCCGGCACCCCGTCCAAGGGGGCGAGAACCCCCTCCCGATCCCGATCTCACCGCCGTCCCGCTTTCACAAAGAACGAAAAAACAGCACTGCCTTTACCGGGAATGTGAGCATGCGCAATCTGCTTATTGCGTCACGGGCGTTGGGCGGAGCCTCGGAAAATGCTGACGATCGGCGGTAAAACAGGATCACGTGACTCGGTGACTGTTCCTCCCGCTTCACATATTGCCCGACCCACCGCCGCACTTCCCAAATTATTTCATTATTTCCCTATATTATTTCCATATTTACACCAGACACGTATTTAGTTTTTCCCTCCATATCTTCCCCGATCCCTTTTCAGCCACCCCCAGGTCACAGAGTTCTCAGGGTTATAATTTCGATTCCCATCCCATCCCGACACACAATTCAGACCCACACAGGAAATGTGCGGGTTTCAGTTAAATCAGTCGATGTTTATAAACACTTAATTATTAGCCCAGCCGTTAAACCGATAAAGCTCGAGCACAGCAGCACGTGGGTGACGTAACACACCGCGACCGTCAGGGCAGATCCCGGTGTGGGGAGCCCATGTGTGACGTCAGGCGAATGGGGGGGAGGGAGTTGTGTGACGTCACCTGTGGGGAGCGCTCGTATTTAAAAGCACTTTAATGGATTTTTCGGTGGGACAACAACATTAATCACGGGTTTCATCACTGAATCCAGTGTTGTGGGATGTAAAGTCCCCTGTTATGTGTCCGGCTGTGCCGTGTTGTTGGTGGAGTGGGCAGCGTGGTGTTTGTCTCGATTCGGGTCACAACACCAGAATTGCCAGCGGGGTCCACACACACTGTATTAGTCAACAGAAAACCTCTCGTCCCTGCAGTCTTTGTCTCCTAGTAAACTCAACACCCTGACAGTGTGGACCATAGATACCCCTGCCTCTCAGAGTCAGGGAATCACTCAGACAGCTGATCGCTGAGAGGAATTATATTTATTGGTCATTAAATTTCACCCAGATTCGTTTGGACGGATTTGATGTGGAGTTCGGGGTGTCACAGTGAAAGGGCCGGACGGTCGAACTCTCTCCGTTGTCCAAACATCCTTCCAGGTGAGGCGACACTTCACCTGTGAATCTTCCGGGGTCGCCCGTTGTGTCCGCTGCTCCCGACGCGGCCGCCTCTACACTGGTGACATCGGCTCCTCCGCAGTTGTGCGGGGTAGGGTTGTTTTTTTGCGGGGGGGGGGGTGGCGGTCGACGATATTGTTCCCTGTTGTGCGGGAGGGGTGGATTTTGGGGGTTTGATGATCGGGATGCTGTCTTTTTGATGCGGGGGTTGAGGTGGGAGTTTGATTTTTCTCTCTGAACGACTTTCGTGGTTTTCCGGAGAAGAAAAAAAGCTCAAGAATTGTTTACGGATACCTGCTTTGATAATAAATTAACCTTTGAACTATCCGCTCCGAGCGGGACTTCCTGATGTTCAAACATTTTCATTCCGATTCCCACTGGGGAATCTACTGATGTTGAAAATGATCATAACATGATAAGGAATGGCTACAAATGGCACATGCAACTCGTTCATTATCTGATCCAGAAACACGTTATGCCCAGATTGAAAAAGAATTGCTCAGCATTTTGTTTCCTTGTGAGGCATTTCATCAGTTTGTGTCAGGGCAATCTTTTGATGTTGAAAATGATCATAAACCTCTGATTGCATTGTTTTATGCGGGGGGTGGAGTGGGAGTGTGGCTTTTCTCTCTGATAGATGCTGCCCGGCCAGCTGAGTGGTGGTGTGTCCTTTTAGGAAGCAACAATTCTCTCTTCAAATGAATTGCTGTCTAATCTTGCTGTTAACATTGTGTTTGTTACAAAGCCCCAGTGTCTGGAAGAGCTGTCACCGTCATGGGCTGTTGGTGCAGACTGGGATGCGGTGGAGTGTCAGTGACCTCTGTATCAGAGAACAACACGGGTTTCTACATCCTCCTGTGAGATATAAATGTCCTCACAGTGGGTTCGGATCAGCTGGCATATCTGGAGTTTGCAAAGGGAAAGGGAATAGTGAAAGGGCTGAGGAGAGAGAGTTTTAATCAGCAAACCATCATCCGGGGTGGAGGGGTACAGGAGCTGTCTGATAGATCGTTTTACAGTGATTGTATTTTTATATAATCTCACAGACGGTGACTGAGGAAGAGGCTTGTTGAGGGAGGATACTCGGAGGTGAGCAGGTCAGACACGTTATCAGGAGAGTGACAGTGATGTGATTTCCTGTGTCACGGGTACAGACAGTCGTCTCAAGTGGGGAGTTTGTGTGGAGATGCAGCTTCCCTGGCGGTGGAGGAAAGAGGACACACCAACAGGTGGAACCAGCTGTGGGAAGACATGGTTTGTCAGGTCTGACGTCGAGCTGAATGTACCATAACCTTCAGACTGAATCAGAAAACCATTCTGAGGGTATTTGAATTGTCAGAAGCAGGGCAGATGTGATCCCATGTCTCGATCAGACCCTCAGTGAGGTGGTTCCAGTTATAACGTGCAGGGATGAAAGCACAGTGTTTGGGGTCTGATTTAATCACTGATTCTGACACAGTGAGAGGGTTAGTTTTACTGTAAGGCAGCAACATTAATGGAAGAAGACACAGAAACTTCATCAATTGCCAGTTGTTTAGCAGAAGTGATCAATTTGTATGTTACCTTGACAGAAACAGATATTCCCAGTGGTGACAAAGGGGTGCAGTCAGATTTATTTCAGGTTGGAGAGGGGTGTGGAGTTTTGAAATCAATGCCTTGCATCATTAATTTAGCATGTCCGGAGTGGTGGATCACACAGCACGGAAACAGGCCTTTGGCCGGCCATACCTGTTCTGACCATCCACTCACAGTCTACACTGGTCCCATTTATCAGCACTTGGTTCACAGCCGACTGTATCTCGACAGTTTCAATGCTCATCCTCTTCGTAAATGTTGTGAAGGGACCTGCCTCCACCACCACCTCGGGCAGTGTGTTCCAGATTTCAGCTACCCTCTGAGTGACAAATCTTTTCCACAGATCCCTCTAATCCTCTTCATCCTCTGCTTAAATCCATGCCCTCTGATCGGTGACACCTCTGTCCCAGGATCGGGGCCGATATGGGCATCAGTGAGGCCTTTGATAAGGTTCACATGGTAAGTTGCTGTGGAAAGTCAGATCACATGGGATCCAGGGAGAGCTGGCTCACTGGATGCACAGTTGTCTTGATGGTAGGAAGCAGAGAGTGATGGTGGGAGGCTGTTTATTGGACTCGAGGCCCGGGCCTAGTGAGGTTCCCCAGGGTTACACCCCATTGCTCTCATTATTCATTGATATTTAATTATATTTGCATTTGCACAGTTTGTTGAATTCTATGCTCCACTTGATCTTTCATTGATCCTGTTACTATTCTATAGATTTGCTAAGTGTTCCTGTAGGAAAAACAATCTCAGGGTTGTATGTGGTGACATATATGTACTCTGATAATAACATTTACTTTGAACATCAACCATTATTGTCATCTAGATCAATAATTTGATTAAGAATGTACAGGATATGGAGAGTAGGTTTGCAGCAAGTTCAATTACTTTTTCTGAAAGATTTTCAGTATAATCTCTCTGCTCTGTTTCCCTCTCTGCATTTGACCACCCCTCCCCTTACTGTCTTCCCTCTCTGCCCCATCCTCCCTCTCACCCTGACATTGGGCATACGTTCAGGGTGAAAGTGAATTATTTTCGGGGAATTCTTCACTCAGAGGTTGGTGAGAGTGTGGAATGAGCTGCCAGTGGAAGTGTAGGATGTGGGTTTGATTTAGACACTAAGGAGGAATTTGGGTGAGGACGTGGGTGGGAGGTGTATGGAGGCTCTGGTGCAGATTGTTGGAACTAGGCAATAACAATAAAAACAGGTCGGCATTTACTAGAAGGGCCGAGCGGCCTGTTTCAGTGCTGCTGCTCTCTGTGACTCTAATAATATTCTGACTTGTAATTTCCACAGTCAGTACTTTGCTACTTATGACTGACCCCAGACATTTACCCAAACAAAAACTGAAAGACTCTTGGCTGGCTACAGAAAGTGTTTACAAGCTGTGATACTTGCCAAAGGGGGTGTTACTCAGTACTGACAATACAGGGCACACAAACTTTTGCTTTGGGCCCTTCTCCTTCTTTGTTATTTTGACATTGTAAAAGATGGAACTAAAAATGTAATCTTGCTTAAAATATTAAAGAAATGTGTCATCTTTAACTTTATGCCTTTTGTAATCAGGTCAACTCTTACTCGCTTAGCTGTTCACAGGAACAGAAATTTTGACCAGGGGTGCCCAAACTTTTGCATGCCACTGTATATATCCTGTGCCTTCCAAATTGCTTCCAAAAATTCCAGCCATTGCTGCTCCATTTTTGTCCCTGCCCATGTTCTTTTTAAATCAATTTTGACCAATTTTTCTCTCATGCCTCTCTAATTCTCTTTATTCCACATCTGACTTTAGCTTCTCCTTCTCTAATGTCAGGGTGAATTTGATCAAATTAAGATCACTTGCCCCTAAGTGTTCTTTGGACTTTAGTGACCTAATTAATTCCAGTTCATTACAACAATCCAGAATATCTGATCCCCAAGTGGGCTCAACCACGAGCTGCTCGGAAAAAAAAAGCATCTTGTAGGCATTCTAGGAAATTCCTCCTCTTGAGACTAACACCATCCTGATTTTCCTAATCACCTGCATGACAATCCCCCATGACTATTGTAACATTGCCCGTATGGCACGTATTTTCTATTTCCCATTGAAATTTGTGGACCTCATTCTTACTACTGTTTGGAGGTCCCTATACAATTCTCATCAAGGATTTGTTTTGTACATTTGCTGTTCTTTGATTCTACCCACATATTCTACACCTTCCAACCCTATGCCACCTCTTTCTAATTATTTTATTTAATATTTTAACAACAGAGCCACACAACCCAATAGCAGCTTGATCTTTCAATAAATATGTAAGTATCTGGGAAACAAGAGGAACTGCAGATGCTAGAAATCTAGAGAACTACACACAAAGTGCTGGAGGAGCTCAGCATGTCAGGCAGCATCTATGGATGGGAATCAACATTTCAGGCCAAGACCCTTCACCGGAACGCTGGGTACCCACGTATCTGGAATATCAACAAGCAAAGAACATAGAAAGTAGTGCGGAATACGGAAAACCTTTGACAAAAGTTAGTTCAAGGCTTTAAAAAACCTACCAAATAGAGCTCAATAATTAGCAAATACCACACAGGCAATAAACATTTTCATCAATACCGACATTGAATTTTTTTTAATAAAATTATCTTGGTCCCATTTCAATCAGTAAAATTTAGAAAGATAAACAAGATCTTAAGAAAGCTTTAGAAAAGACTATTTCCACTCAAACCCACTGAGATTAACACGACCTTGGACAGAAGGAGGAAGAGAAATAACACACATGAGGAAAGATCACACAACAGTCAGATAAAACTTCTAAGTATATGATTTAATCAAAAATGAACTGGATTCAGCACTCCATGTGTGTATATGCAATCGTGATAAGAAATACAGACCAGAAAACTTAAATGAGAGGCCAACTCAAAAAAATGAATCATCACTCTGGAAGGAAACATTAAACAGTGGAATGAGTATGACCCTCCATGGGAGACATTCCAACGATCTAAGAAGACGAGATGGTGACAAAATTATACGTTAATCAATACATTATTTCAGATAGGACAATCCATAATAACCATCCGGATATAATATTACAAGATAAACAAGCAGGAACAACTCCCTCAGTAGATAAAGCATTTCCCAATGCACACAAGTTCCTCGACCAGTGGAGCACCTCGCCATGGGTATAGTTTGTGTCATCAGTCAGACAAACAAAAGATTTTCTCTGTCAATCAGCTTCCGAATGTTACTACTCTGTCATTCGTTGCCATGCCCTGCTGCTGATTCCCTTCTCCTCGACATCTTCACTCTGCAGAAAACTCAAAGGAAACCCTCTTCACCACAGAGTGGTGTCTGTTTGGAATCCGTCACCACTGGATGATGGATCCAGTGGTGGATCTCACCACCCAGGGAGAGCGAGATATGAACAACAGGGGAGGATTAAAAAGGAATGTCATGGAACTGAATCACTGGCAGGGTCCAGCTGGCTTGAGTTGACTCCCTACTGTACACTAGTTGTGTGAAACCTAAATACCGAAGACAGAATTCAAAATAGAACTGATTTATTTGTCTTAGACCCAGAATATTAAACTCCTGTCCCATTAAAGGTGAATATGCAGCAGAATAAACTCCTCCCATGCCCAGTGACCAAGGTGCAGAACTGGGTGTGGTGAGCAGCAGCAATAATTGCAGAGTTCAGCACCAACAGTCACTCCTGAAATTGCATTCAGCAACGGTGATGGACAAATATCCAGCATGCAGCTCATTGAAACTTTCTCCTCAGTGTAAACCCGGTAGTGTCTCACAAGTATAACATGCTGTAAGGTTTCACTGCTCATGTAACGGCCTCTCTGTAATGTTTCACTGCTGAGGTAATGGTTTCTCTGTAGCAGCAATGTTTAGGTTACGACTAGAGATAACAGGGTTTTGGAGTGTGGGGCTGTCCAATGACAGAAATGTTCTTTCTTGTGAGTCTGGAAGAGATATTACCACGGTCTTTTGCCAGGGAGACATCAGAAGATGCAAATGGAGAAAGTGAGCACTTTTTCTTTTTTTTAATTTTTCTTTACTAATGCTAAGGTCAAAGTAAGAATTATAAAGCTCAATCATTTAATCACATATTGTTTACTGTTTGTTATTTCAGCATACTAATTTGTAACGGGGACACCTCAAGCAGCATCCACCCAAACGAGATTTCTTAAGTTTGACCGGGCTGGGGTGGGGGGCTATCACCCCGTATATTAAGCTGCTAGCCAAAGCGAGAGTTACATAAGCTTAGATGACTGAGTGAATACATTCCCACATTCGCAGCAGGTGAACCGCCTCTCCCCAATGTGAACTCAATGGTGCACATTTGGTTGATTTGGCTGAGAGAATCTTTTCCCAAAGTCTGAGCAGATGATCGGCCTGTCCCCTGTGTGAACAACGCTGCTGTCTGTAGATGAGATGACTCAGTGAATCCCACACATGGAGCAGGTGAACGGCCCAGTATGAACTGGTGTGCCAATAGGTCGGATGACCGAGTAAATCCCTTCCCACAGTCTGAGCAGGTGAACGGCCTCTCTCCAGTGTGAACTCGCTGATGTGCCATTAGGATGGATGACCGAGTGAATCCCTTCCCATAGTCGAACAGGTGAACCGCCTCTCTCCAGTGTGAACTCTCTGATGTACCTTCAGTTGAGATGACCGAGTGAATCCCTTCCCACAGTCTGAGCAGGTGAACGGCTGCTCCCCACTGTGAACTTGCTGGTGTGCCATTAGGATGGATGACTGAGTGAATCCCTTCCCACAGTCTAAGCAGGTGAACGGCCTCTCTCCGGTGTGAACTCTCTGATGTACCTTCAGTTTAAATGACTGAGTGAATCCCTTCCCACACACTGAGCAGGTGAACGGCCGCTCCCCAGTGTGAACTCGCTGATGTACCTTCAGTTCAGATGACTGAGTGAATCCCTTTCCACAGTCTGAGCAGGTGAATGGCCTCTCCCCAGTGTGAATTCGCTGATGTACCTTCAGTTGGGATGAGCAAGTGAATCCCTTCCCACAGTCTGAGCAGATGAACGGCCGCTCCCCAGTGTGACCTCGCTGATGTACCTTCAGTTTGTATGAGAAAGTGAATCCCTTCCCACAATCTGAGCAGGTGAACGGCCTCTCCCCAGTGTGAACTCGCTGATGTACCTTCAGTAGGGATGAGCAAGTGAATCCCTTCCCACAGTCTGAGCAGGTGAATGGCCTCTCGCCAGTGTGAACTCGCTGATGTACCTTCAGTTCAGATGACTGATTGAATCCCTTCCCGCAGTTTGAGCAGGTGAACGGCCTCTCCCCAGTGTGAACTCTCTGATGTACCTTCAGCTCGGATGAGCAAGTGAATCCCTTCCCACAGTCTGAGCAGGTGAACGGCCTCTCTCCAGTGTGAACTCGCTGATGTCTCAGTAGGTGAGATGAGGAAGTGAATCCCTTCCCACAGTCTGAGCAAGTGAATGGCCTCTCTCCAGTGTGAACTGACTGGTGTCTCAGTAGGTGAGATGAGCAAGTGAATCCCTTCCCACACTCTGAGCAGGTGAATGGCCTCTCTCCAGTATGAACTGACTGGTGTGCCAGTAGGTCGGATGACTGAGTGAATCCCTTCCCACAGTCTGAGCAGGTGAACGGCCTCTCCCCAGTGTGAACTCGCTGATGTACCTTCAGTTGGGATGAGCAAATGAATCCCTTCCCACAGTCTGAGCAGATGAACGGCCTCTCTCCAGTGTGAACTGACTGGTGTCTCAGCAGGTGAGATGACCTAGTGAATCCCTTCCGACAGACTGAGCAGGTGAACGGCCGCTCCCTAGTGTGAACTCGCTGGTGAGCCATTAGGTCAGATGACCGAGTGAATCCTTCCCCAAAAATTCAGCAGATGACCAGCCTCTGCCTAGAGAGAACTGACCGGTGTGTCCACAGGTGGTATAACCAACTGAATGCCTTCTCACCCACAGAACAGATGAATGGCTTTGCCCAGTGTGAACTTGCTGATGTACCTTCAGTTGAAATGACTGACTAAATCCACTCCCAGTGTCCCAGCAAATGACGGGCACACCAGTCGGTCAGATGATTGAGTGAATCCTTCCCCACAGTCTGAGCAGGAAGGATGATCGAGTGAATCCCTTGCTCCTCTCTTAAATATCTGGACAGAGACAGCAAAACTGGCATGTTGTGTTTGAGGTTCCCGTAGACAAATTCCTTGTCATTTTTAACCTGTGAAAAGATTTACAAAATCCATCAATGGGTGAAGGACAACATTTCAGATGAAATGACTTGAGTTGTCAAGGTGTGATCTGACATTACAGTGAAGTTCAACTCAAGTTGGAGAGAGAAATAATCTTGTACCTTGGCACAGTGCTGGTATCTGGAATGACCATTAAATTCTTTGATGCTCTTCCCGTCTCTATAATAATAGGGCATTTCTGCCATCTCCAATGTGTAAACATCACCAAGCATCTCACATGGTGTGTACGCACCGGCTGTGTTGTGAAAAGAGCGCAGCAGCACCTCTTTCACCTCAGACAGTATTTAGAACTTTGGGATGGGGCCACTGAGGACTTTCTACAGGGACACAATTGAGAGCATTGTGACTGGCCGCATCACTGCCTGGTATGGGAACTGTACCTCCCTTAATCGCAGGAAACTGCAGAGAGTGGTGCAGACAGCCCAGAACATCTGTAGATGTGAACTTCCCACTATTCAGTACATTTACACAGACAGGTGTGTAAAAAGGGCCCAAAGGATATCAGGGACCAAATTCACCACAACCACAAACTGTTCCTGCTGCTACCATCCAGGAAATGGTACCACAGCAAAAGGACCAACAGGCTCCGGGACATAATATTCCACCAGGCCATCAGACTGATTAATTCATGCTGATACAATTGCATTTTGATGTTATATTGACTGTCCTTTGTACAGACTATCTATTATAAATTACACATTGCACATTTAGATGGAGACGTAACGTAAAGATTTCTACTCCTCACGTTTATGAAGTATGTATTTAATAAAGTCAATTCAATTCAATTCACCCTCTCCACTATCTGTTCTGTCATTCTGGCTCCCATTCCCCCTACAACTTATTTTAACCACGTCACCCCCCCCCCCCCCCACCCCAACATTACCTCTAGCAAGTTTTACTACTAGGATATTAGTCCCCTCTTGTTCTGTTCCCCTAACTAACCAATCCCCTATCACCCCTCTGACTTTCCTCTGCCAGGCAATTCCCCCCAACAGTTTCTAAAGTGGTCCACCTGTTGCTGTGTTGGCTAGCAACAAGAGTACTCGGCGATGGCTATTTAACCTCCTTCCCCTTCCTGATTCTCACCCAGTTGCCTGTGTCCTGCACCTTGGGTGTAACTCATCTCACTTCATGTCATATCTAGCACCTCCTCCAACTCCTGGATGATCTGGAATTCATCCATTTCAAGATCCAACTCCTTAAAGTGCAGAGTTACAAGCTGCAGCTGGATGCACATCTTGTTGGTGAGGACATCAGGGACACTGGAGGTCTCCCCACCTTCCCGCCAATGTCTCCTCTAATTTGTAATGACCAGTGTGCATGTAAAGCTTGTACTGTGCATTTTTAGCCAGTGACAACATGTGCGCAGTGTATTTTATTATCATTCAGATGTATTCATTTTCACTGTCAATAGGAACTTTGATCTCCTCTGGGTTCCATCCAGTTCATCTGCACTCTCACACAACCTATGTACCAGGCCTGTAACGGGTAATGAATGATTTTCTCACCAAAGCTTTTGCACATTGTCCATATGTGGTTTGCTAGCTAAATTACACTTTAAAAAGTCAGATTTCCAAATATCACTCCACTTCTTCCCACTTGCAAATTCTCGGGCAACTTTAGCACCACCACATGCACACAGGTATCACCAGTTTCTGCATTCTACATAAATATTTCCTCTGAACTCTCCCCCGGGTGACTAACGGTGGTGAACTCAGTGATGGCAATCCCAATGAATATGAAGGGAAGGGCAATAGTCTGTCTCATTGGAGTCTGGCACATTTGTGATGTGAAAGCTACTTGTTGCCCAGGGCAAAGGTGTTTGATATCATTACGTACCCATAGAGAATGGGACAAAACATGTCCTCACCGGTAGAAAAGTCGAGAACAAAAGGAGGTAGAACAAGCAACACACACAAAATGCTGGAGGAACTCAGCAGGCCAGGCAGCATCTACGGAAAAGAGTACTAATGCTGAGTTCCTCCGGCATTTTGTGTCTGTTGCTTGGATTTCCAGCATCTTCAGATTTTCTCTTGTTAGTGATTGGAGGTAGAACAAAGGCGATTTTCTCAACTGGTGATGTAAAAGATTTTGTTCCCTTTCTCGGAGTTCCAAATCCTGGCATTTAGATAGCTGGAGCTCAGCTCTGTCTGAGAGATCCATCGGTTCCCATTCCCTCATCAACCGGAAGATCCCCGGGGCCCGTGTACGGATCGTGGGGCGGAGAGAGAGGGAAGAGGGCAGGGCTGTCCTGGGATTGCGGGTCACGGTTTTCGAAGTTCACAGGAATTGCCCTGAAAACGGTGTTTAAGATAAGACTGAGAATCGCTCTTACCCGCAAACGATATCTGCAAGGCCTTCTGTGTACTGCGCGCATGCGTCATATTCGGAGACGTCACAGCCCTGACGCCTGCGCATTTCATCGGTGCTTCAAAGCCGGTCAAAATCTTTTAACGCAGGACTTTATGGGTAATCACGGTGCCATTAAACATTTCTGCAAGCACCTGTTCAATGTCCATACCTCATTTTTTTTATAGTGTGTATAGAAAAATCTGCAGCTGTTTTAACGCAGAAAGCGGCTCCCATAAGCAATATAGTCAATATCAACGTGTATCTAATGCCAAAGTAAAATGCAGATATAAAACACAGGAGATTCTGCAGTTGTTGGAAATACAGAGACGCACACACACAAAATGCTGGAGGAACGCTGCAGTTCAAGCAGCAACTCTGCAGCGGAGTACACAGTGTAGGCATGTTGAAGAGGCTCGGTCTAAACGTTGTCTATTTATTCCTCTCCACATTTGCTGCCGGATCTGTTGATTTCCTCCAGTATTTTGCAGAAATAAACCATCATTTTTTTCGGTCAACCAGTTTCCAACTGTTTCTTTTGTAGCCACATCCTGCTGGTCTGATTCCTCCTCCTCCTCGTAAACTCTACACTCCATCTCTCTCTGGAGCCCCAAAGCCCTGACTCAGGCTGGCAACACTTTGGTTTCTGACTCTGCACCATCGAAGTTTCACTCGCTAGTCTGCTGTCAGACTTGTGTTGCGAGACCGCAGATTCGTTTACTGTGAGTGTCGCTTTCAGTGCCTGAGGGAGGCGGGGCTGTGACGCTAGTCACACACTGCGGGGGGCGGGGGAGAGAGAGAGAGAGAGAGAGAGAGACAGAGAGAGAGAGAGAGAGAGAGAGAGAG
This sequence comes from Hemitrygon akajei, assembly GCF_048418815.1. Taxonomy (NCBI): domain Eukaryota; kingdom Metazoa; phylum Chordata; class Chondrichthyes; order Myliobatiformes; family Dasyatidae; genus Hemitrygon; species Hemitrygon akajei. The sequence goes on from NW_027331940.1 coordinate 944,936, forward strand.
AGAGAGACACACACACACACACAAGCTGTTGGAACTTCAGCTTGCCACTTCTATGGGGTGGAGTTCTTCCATGCCCAGAAGATTAGGTTGATCATCGGCACGCAGTGCACAACGGATGTGTGACTGTCACTTCGTATCATCCATATGTGTGAATTTGCAGGAGTATCCTGTGGTATCACTTTTGTTGGCCCTTACCCGGAATCCGGGTGATCTGTGGTAACCACTTGAAGACGATATTCCTGTGACTGTCACCTAGTGATTTTTCGAAGTGGATTTCGGAACTAATCGACGGATAAGATCTTCGGCGGCTGTTATTTCGTTTACCCAGCGTGGAATGTGTGTGGAATTCTTCGTAATTGCCTTCTCTCTACATGTTCGTGTGGATTTACAAATCTTTCCTCTCACTCACTTATTCCGTGGATTACTGAACTTTTCTACTTTACCATCATAAGACTTTAAGCATTGTTTCCCAAGCTTGATAGTTTGGGAGCTATATCTACGCACAACACTGTTAACTTCTGTTTATTTCGTTTAATCTTTTATATTTGGAGTGGATACTAATAAAGATAATGGTTTTCACATCGAAACCAGACTCCGTTAGTGATCTGTTGCTACTGGTACGTAACAATTGCAACAAGACAGCTGTCTGAGGCACAGTCCTTTAAAATTGGTGAAAATGACCCAAAACGTTGAAAAGAGCAGGGAAGCAGGAGTTTAACCAACTTCGTCCAGAGCCCTGAAGAACGTCACAACCACAGTGAGCTCATCGTCTTATTCAGCCCGGAGAAAATCATGCAGGAAGTTCATGCAGGTGTATAAGATGATGAGAGGCATTGGTCGTGTAGATAGCCAGAGGCTTTTTCCCGGGGCAGAAACGGCTAACATGAGGGGGAATAGGTTTAAGCTGCTTGGAAGTAGATACAGAGGAGATGTCAGAGCTAAGTTTTTTAAGCAAAGAGTGGTGTGTGTGTGGAATGCACTGCCAGTGACGGTGGTAGAGGCGGATACAATGGTGTCTTTTAAGAGACCCTTAGATAGTTACATGGAGCTTAGGAAAATAGGGGGCGATGCGCTAGGGTAATTCTTCGCAGTTTCCAGAGTAAGTTACATGGTCGGTACAACAGTGTGGGCCAAAGGGTCTGTAATGTGTTGAAGATTTCTATGATTCTATGAAATTCAAGGGAAATCTCCGATCCCACTGAGTGGTGACTAGTTGCAACTTGTCATCTCAGGGAAAGTGAGAGGGGAACGGCAGGGATAGATTTTCATAAACTGAAATGGAACAGAAACATGGGTAAGGATCAGATGGGCCGAGTGGCCTCTCTAGTGTACATAGTGAGTGTGATAGAGACAGTAAGTACCTGACACACGGGATTTGATAAAATCTGATTTATCTTTCACAGATCCACAATATTAAACACCAGTCTAGTTTAAGGCTAACATCAGCAGAACAGACTCCTCCAATGCTCAGTGACCAGGGTTCAGTCCTGGGTGCGATGAGCAGCCGCAAGAACTGCAGAATCTGACAGTAACAGTCCCTCATGAACCTGCAGCTGCCTTCAGTTAAACATTTAACTCGGAGCTGATTTGAACTTCCTCCCTGATGTGAAGTTGCTGGTGTTGCAGCAGCTGGGATGATTGAGTAAAACTCTTTGCTCACTCCGGACAGAAATGTGGCCTCTATTTATTGTGAACTCACCGGAGCATCACAAGGTGGGTTAACTGAATGAGTCTCTTCGCACACACGGAGCAGGTGAACGGCCGCTTCCCAGTGCGAAGCTGTAGATCTCGATCTTCGGTCTCGGGCCGAAACGTTGACTGCTCATTTACACGGATGCTGCCCGACCTGCTGAGTTCCTCCAGCGTCATTTACGTGTTGCTTTGACCACAGCATCTGCAGTGTACTTTGTGTTCAAGCGCTGGTGAACTGAGAGATAGAGCGGAACTAACGTGCTGTTGTGTTCGACATTCCCATACACAAATCCTTTTAATTTTCGACACTGTTAAAAGTTTACAAAGCAGGTCAGTGGGTGAAGGACAACATTTCAACTGAAATAATTTTAGTCTCCATGGTGCCTTCTGATTAAAACACTGTCACATCTCAAAACAATTTAGAGGAACAAGATTTCATTTTCTAACTGCCCACAATTCCTGCATCAGGCACAATATCAAACTCTCTGCTTCCCTCTCTGTATCAAAATGGATCATTTCTCCCTTTCATCAGTCTGTGACTTGGCTCAGTTTGTCTGTCTCCTTCGCATTCTGAGCATGCGCCACACACCCACTCAGATAACATTTTATTTACACGGCTGTGACGAGAGACTTTCTGATTATTATGTCCCTCCCGGCATTTGACGGTGGTAAACTCAGAGTCAGCAATGGTATTGAACCTCAGGAGTAGGTGATTAGGCTTTTTCGTTGGAGATCGATAAACTGCCGGTAGTGTGTGTCTGGATGAGTGGGTCGTTTTCAGAATGGAAGGAGGTAGCGTTTGGAGTACCCCAGAGATCAGTCCCTGACCACAGTTGTTCACAGTTTAATGTCCTGGCGGAGGCAGCGAGATGTGAGATGCCCCAGTCTGCTGGTGACGCAGAAAGAGTAGAGTTGGGGGAGGGGAGTCTATTCACATGCAATTCCGTAGCTTTGCAATCAGTACATAGTGCACTGTGGGGCTGCAGTGGCGGGTTCCAAACTGATAATTAGATTTGCTGACGGCACTACATTGATCGGCCGAATCCCAAATAATAACGAGGCAGCCTACAGAGAAGAAGTCATCTTTCTGAGACAGTGGTGTCAAGAAAACAACCTCTCCCTCATTGTGACAAAAACAAAGGAGCTGGTTGTGGATTACAGGAGGAATGGAGACAGGGAACAAATTCAACATTTCCAAGTCTGTTATTGATACAAAATGTACATTTTAATATTGATCATGACACAATGTATTTTAAATATCGGTAATGACATAAAACATATTTATAGACTGTTACTGACAGAGAATCGTATAATTTCTGTTCCGTGTGTTATCTGAATGTACTTGCCTGTGATGCTGCCACAAGTCAGTGTTTCTCTGTCCCTGTACCTTCCCGTACTTGTGCACTTGGCAATAAATTCAACAGGACCTGAGAAATCTCACTGAGATTTGATTAGTGATGATCATCTTGGCAGCTCGGTTGTTCGAATGTATGCGACAGTACACTGTTAAATGCAAAACCCTGAACAGTGTCGATGATCAGAGGGATCTTAGACTCCAAGTTCATCGCTCCCTGAGAGAGACAGCACAGATTTATCGGGTGGTTAAGAAGGCAAATGGCATGGTTGTCTTTATTAGTTGAAGCATTGAGTTCAAAAGTCGGGAAGTTGTGTTGCGGCTGTTACGAGCCTGCGGTCGTACTGTGACTGTTTCTTTAAGAGCGCCGGCGTGAGGAGGCGGGGCTATGACGTCAGTCACAGGCTGACAGCGCTGACTGTGGACTGAACCATAAGAGAGAGAGCGATCTGCAGACAGGCAGTCGGCCAGTCTAAAGAGAGAGAGAGACTGGAAAAGCTGATAGCTTCGGTTAGTCGCAGCTGAGGCTTGGAACTCTCCTATGCCCACAAGAGTGGGTTGATCATCGGTACACGGAACCACAACGAATGTGTGTGGCTGTCACTTCGTATAATCCATAGGAGTGGATTGTGGAATATCTTGTGTTAACCCTTGACTGGGTATGTTGTGTGGTAACCCCTGGAAGACGGTATTCCTGTGACAGGTCACTTCGCTGATAACTCGTCTGTGGACGGATTCAGCGGATAAGAACTTCGACGGCGGTTATTTTGAAGTAACCGCCTTTTCTCTACGTTTCACCCTGGATTACAAATATCTCTCTCCCATCATTTATTCCGTGTATTACTGAACTTTCCTACTTTACCATCTCAAGACTCTGAGCTTTGTACCCTCAGGCTCGATAGTCTGGGAGTTACATTTACACATATATACACTTAACACTGTTAACTTTCCTTTATTTCGTTAAGTTACTATATTATAAGTAGATGCTAATAAAGAGAGTGGTTTTAACATCAAAACTAGACTCCAGTGTGAACTCTATTGCTGCTGGTTCGTTTCTAAAACGCTACAGTTCGTAACACAGTTTTATAAAACTAGTTAGACCACATCTGGAGTGTTTCATACAGTTCTGGTCGCCCCCATTCTCGGAAGGATGTTGGGGCTTTGGACACGGCGCAGAAGAGGTTTACCAGGACACTGTCTGGATTAGAGGGCATGAGCTATAACGAGAGGCTGGACAAACTTGTGTTGTTTTCTCCAGAGCGGCGCAGGCTGGGGTGAGACTGGATGGACGTTTATAAGATTACGAGAGGAATAGAGTGGACAGACGATATATTTTTCCTGGGGTTTGAAATGTCTAATACATTTAAGGTGAGAGGAGATCTGAGCGGCGTTTGCTTCTTTCCACAGAGTAGTGGGTAAATGGACATCTGTCTGGGGATTCGAGACCAAAGCGGCCATGTGATCCCGTTTCCTGTTCACGTTTTCCGCAGATCTGCAGCATCTGCGGGTCACTGCTCTACGTGTACGTGTAGCTTCATCTTTCCCCGTTCAGACAAGACAGTGAGATCCGGATCGGTCACGTCCTGTCGTTGTCGGTGGACAATATGTTTTTTTTCGGCAATATTTTCAGCATGTTTCATTCCACTGTTTTCACCTGCTGAAGTGCTGCCGATGTTTCTGGGTGTCTGACCCACTTATGTGAGAATTTAGCTTTTTATAATTATCTGAGCTTCTCATAAATGTGTACAGTTCAGTTAAGCTTCACTCCACTACTTCCAAAGCAACAACCCAGTCAGTCAAACAGTCGGCACAATTAAAATAGTTTATTACATCTTTTTTTCATTTTGCACTATTTATATAATTTAACAATGTGATATTTATATTCTTATATTAAATCACAATTGTTAACATCTATGGTTAAAAATTAGGTTCTACTGCTGAACGAATTTCATGACATATGCCGGTGCTATTAAACTTGATTCTGGTATTGATATGGGAGACCCACCACCGGTCACCTGATCCCAGTTACCGCAGATCGTAATGAGAGATTAAAGCCTTTTCTACTTATTTGCGTTCCTCAGAAAGACAACAGTTCAGTTCCCTTCTGTGGTTCCAGAGCAGAAGCTCAGTCTGTCTAATATTTCCACACAATTAAAATGGGGAATTTGTTTATTATCATCATGTACTGAGCTACAGTGAAAATCTTGCCTGACGTACTATCCACACAGATCGATACATTACAACAGTACATTGAGCTGATATACAACAAAATAATCACTGTAACAAAGCATTATGGCTGCAGAGAAAGTGCAGTGCAGATAGACATATGGTGCAGGGTCACGTCGAGTTACATTGTGAGGTCGAGTCCAATTTATCTTTCATTTGGCTTATAACTGCAAACAGGAAGCCGTCCTTCAGCCTGGTGTTACGCACTTTATGGCTTTTGTATCTCTCCGCCAATGTGGGAGCGGGTTTGCAGCAAGAACGTCCAGGTTGTGAGGATCTTTGTGTACATACCCTGCTTTTCCGAGGGAGGGGAAGTGTAGGAAGAGTCCATGAGGGGAGGCATGTTTCTCTGATGTTCTCTGTTCTCCATAGTTCTCTGCAGTTCCTTGCAGTCATGGGCAGAGCAGTAGACATACGAAGGCGTGAAGTATCGACAAGGAGCTCAGAGACCTCGGACTTCACCCTGTCTTGTGTAGCTGGATCCTGGACTTCCTGTCAGATCACCGGCAGGTGGTAAGAGTGGGATCCATCTCCTCTGTCTCTCTGACCCTCAGGACACATAACCCACAGGGTTGTCTCTTTGGCCCCCTCCTTTACTCTCTGTGCACCCATGACTTGTGTTGCCACCCACAGCTCCAATCTGCTAATGAAATTTGCTGACAACACTACATTGATTGGCCTAATTTCAAATAATAAATTTCAATCGATCAAATGCATCCTGACAAGGCTCGGCCCAGACAAACTTTTCACCCTTCTTCAGGAGATTGGTCAGAGGAAGAGCGATAGCAGCAAAGTTCTTACACAACTTACGGTAACATCCATCCATTCCCAGAAACCTTCTAAGAGCCTTCTTAGCAGTCAGAATAGAAACTTGAGAAATTGCCTGGACTTTTGCCCGAACAGGAGCCAACTTGCGTTGACCAACAACATAGCCAAGACAGGTCACAGTGGCATGGCCAAATTCACTCTTAGATAACTGTAAGGTTGTCCTGAGAAAGCCTGTCAAACAGCTTCTCTACTGCAGAGATATGCTTTTCCCAAGTGTCACTCCCTGTGACTAAGTCATCAATATAGGCATCTGTGTGTTCCAACCCTCGAATTACAGAATCATTCATTCTCTAAATTAATTACAAATATAAAAAACAAATTAATTAATTGCTTAAGTATTCACTCCTTTTAATATGACACACCAAATCAGCACTGGTGCAGCCAGTTGGTTTTCGAAGTCAAATAATTAGTTAAATTGAGATCAGCTGTGTGCAGTTGAGGTGGTTCAATTAATTTTAGTAAAAATGCACCTGTCATTAGAAGGTTCATCTGCTGGTAAGTCAGTATCCTGGCAAAAGCTACACCATGAAGACAATAGAACACTCTGAGCAACTCAGTGAAAAGGTTATTGAAGAGCACAAGTCAGGAGATGGATACAAGAAAATTTTCAAGTCACTGAATATCCCTTGGAGTACAGTTAAGTCAATCATCAAGAAATGAAAAGAATATGGCAGAGCAGCAAATCTGCTTGGAGCAGGCTGAGTGATTATGCAAGAAGGGGACTAGTGAGGGAGGCCACCAAGAGACCTATGACAACTCTGTAGAAGCTACAAGCTTTGGTGGTTGAGATGGGAGAGACCGAGCATATAACAACTGTTGCCCAGGTACTTCACCAGTTGCAGCTTTATGGGAAAATGGCAAAGAGAAAACCACTGTTAGGGGGAAAAAAATAGAAATTTCAACTGGAGGTTGCTAGAAGGCATGCAGGAGACTCAGATGTCAGTTGGAAGAAGGTTCTGTGGTCTGATAAAACCAAAATTGAGCTTTTTGGCCATCAAACTAAATGCTCCTGTATGTTTGGCAAAAGCCAAACACAGTACATCATCAAAAACACACCATCCCAACTGTGAAGCATGGTGGTGGCTGCATCAAGCTGTGGGGATGCTTCACTGCACCAGAATCCCATAATCAGTGCAAAATCTAACTCTACCATCAGGTTTGGGCACAATAACGCAGGGTGAGCTCCAAACTGATGCTGCAGGACTAATAATACCATTTTCAGCATCTATTCCATTCCTTGCTCAGCCAATTTACACTTTTCGACGTTCATGCAATATGGGTGTTGTTTAATCGGTTTGGCTTGACCAATATCTACATCATGTACTGCAACCGTGGTTTGCTTGGGAACATCGGAAAATAAATCTTTAAACTTCAGAATTAATTCCTTCAGCTGTTGTTGCTTTGGCTGCAGATGAGCCAACTTGTTAACAATGTTTTCTGGAACAACCGAATTCATTAGCCTAACTGGGACCACATCTGGTTTGTGAAAATTCTCAGACGAGTCAATTATTTCATTCTCAGGGTTGCCAGATTCATATGTTTTGACAACAACACTCACAGATGGTGCCTGCTTGTCAAAATAAGGCTTTATTATATTTATGTGTACCACCTGTGTTAGCTTACGTTGGTCGGGTGTTTTAATAACATTATTCAGATCATTAATTTGAGAGACTATTTCATGCGGTCTATTGAACTTCGCCTGAAGTGGATTCATCAATATTGGAGATAAGGCAAGCACCTTATCTCGCACCTGGTATTTTCTTTCTCAAGCCCACTTATCAAACCAACACTTCATTTTGTTTTGAGAAATCTTTAAGTTTTGTCTCACTAGACAAGTCTGTAGATTTGGTGTAGTTTATTCTTGAACTTCTAAACAAAGTCTAACAAGTTAACAAGTACATCCCCATCAATCCACTGATCCTTTAACAAGGTCAAAGGTCCCCTCACTCTATGACCAAATACAAGTTCAAATTGACTAAAGACCAGTGATTCCTGTACCGACTCTCTTACTCCAAACAAAAGCAAATTTATTCCTTCATCCCAGTCTTTTCCATTTTCAACACAGTATGTCTGAGTCATTGTTTTGAGAGCAGAATGATATCTTCCTAAAGCCCCTTGTGATTCCGGATGGTACACAGACGATGTAATTTGTTTCGCTCCCAGTTCATAAACTACCTGCTGGAATAATCCAGTTGTAACATTACTTCCTTGATCAGACTGGATTTCTTTAGGCAAACCAGATAAAGTAAAGAACTTGGTAAAAGCCTTCGCCAGTTTTAGCTTTAACATTTCTGAGAGGTATTGCCTCTAGGAATCTGGATGCAGTACACACAATAGTTAGCAGATACTGATGGCCAGCTTTAGTCTTTGGCAATGGGCCAGCACAATCCACTATAAATGTTAAAAAGGGTTCACCGAATGCAGGTATAGGCCAGAGTGGGGCTACTGGCGTGACCTGATTCGGTTTACCCTCAACTTGACAAGTGTGACAGGTTCTGCAAAAGGTCACAGCATCTTACCTCAAATTAGGCCAGTAGAATTATTTCATAATCCTGTTTACAGTTTTATTCACTCCAAAATGTCGACCTAATGGCATACTGTGGGCCAAAGTTAAAATTTCAGCCCTATAACTTTAGGAACTACAACTTGGTGAAAAATTTCCCATTTCTCACTCGCTGGTATAGCAGGTGACCTCCACTTCCTCATTATCACTCCATCCTTGAGATAATACCCTACTGGCACTTTCTTAATCTCATCATTTCAGAGAGTTGTTTCCTTTAAAGCTTCAATGTCAGCGTCTTGGTTCTGTTCTGCTATAAACTCCTTCCTACACAGGGATAAATCTTTCTCATCAGACTTATGACCTGAATCCTGTTGAAACAATGAAGGCAGAAAAGTCCCTGACAAGTCATCATAACCTGAATCCCAATTTTGGCTATCAGGGGTATCAGAGTCATGCTGCACAGAACCGTCTGCGTCGGCAGACTTTTTAGCCATACTTCGAGTTACTGGGCAGGAAGGATAAATGTTAAAATCCATCTGTGGGTCGTCCGTGGTTGACTTAGTTGTCAACAGCACTGTAAGAACAACTTCACCATCTGCCAGGTCATTCCCTAACAGCAAACTAACATCTTCCAATGGTAAACTGGAGTATAATCCAATTTTAACAGGTCCCAAAACCAACCCTGACAGTAAAGTTACCTTGTACAACGGCACAGAAACCATGCCATCCCCAATGCCTTTAATAAGATTTACCTCACCAGTGTTAGTCTCATCACCAAACTTTAGAACGCTGTCTAATATAAGTGACTGAGTAACCCCAGTAACTCGAAGAATTTTCACTGGTACCGGGGTTGACCCTTCCTTTACTAATACAAACCCATCTGACATAAAATGATCAAAAGCCTTCTTAATTCGGTCAGAACTCTCAGTCCATAACTGAGCCTCAACAGAATGTTCAGAACCCTGTGGGTTTACTGGTGCTTCAACATGCTGAACACAGGCATTCGGGACTGCCTCCTTTTCCTTTTTCTTATTCAGGACAGAACAATTAGCCATCATATGACCAGCTTTCTTACAATAGTAACAGGTATGACCAGAAAATTTCTCCTTCAACTGCTTCCCTTCATCCTTACTCTTGTCACTAGTCCCAGCTGTAATTTCTGGTTTACCCTGGTGATCCCTGGCACTCTTTTGGAAGCTCTTATTCTGGGTAAACTTAACCTTGTGAGTTAAAGCAAACTCATCTGCTAATCTAGCAGACTCCTGCAAAGTGGCAGCATCCTTTTCATCTAAATACGTCTTTATGTCATCAGGAGCACACCTTTTGAATTCTTCAATTAAAACTAACTCTTCCAAGCTATTAAAATCATCATATATTTATCATCATCATATATGTGCACCAGCGATCAAAACACACAGATCTCTCATAAGCAAATTACATATGTCCGGTTCACAGATTTCCTCAAACTTCTGAACTTTTGCCTGTATGATTCTGGGACCAACTCATAAGCTTTGAGCACAGCCTGTTTCACTAGGACATAATCATCTGCTTAATCAACTGACAAAACAGAATAGGCTTGCTAAGCCTCCCCCTTAATTACACTTTGTAAGAGAATAGGCCAACCCTCTTTTGGCCACTTTAAATTCTTAGCAACCTTCTCAAAATGCTGGAAGTATTTATCAACCTCTGTCTCATCAAATGGAGGTACCAATTTAATTTCCTGACTGGCCTCAAACTTATCACCAGAGTCTAACGCTAGACCCCTTTGCTGCAACCACTCTATCTTTTCCAGCTCGAATAGCCTCTGTTTTTCTGCCTCCTCTCTGATTTTCTGCCTCTATGGCCTCAAACTGCCTCTGCCTTTCCGCAGCCTCCATCTTTAATTTTTCTCACTCATACTGGAGCTCAAGCTCACTAGGTTTACTTTCAGGAAACACTTCCAACTCCTCCACTTTAAACACACTCTCAGATATATAATGTTCAGCTGTTATCCTCTGCAACTGTGCCCTCCTCATTGCCAATTTCAAAATAGAAAGTTTTAACCTTCTAGCAAGACTCAACAACTCAATCCATCTGGAATTCTCTAATGCCTCAGAGGTTGCCGCTTCCAAACAATAATCAGCATCTGCTGCTGATTTTCCACACACAAATCAATCAAAAGGGACTTCCCCAATGAAATCAATAATTAATGACTACGCCCCCATAGCTGTTCATATCCCGGATGCAGGCCCCAATTTTGTTATGAATCGTAAAACTTCAGAAACGAATCAGCACCAATAGACTACACCTGGAACAACACACACAAAATGCTGGTGGAACACAGCAGGCCAGGCAGCATCTATAAGGAGAAGCACTGTCGACGTTTCAGGCCGAGACCCTTCGTCAGGACTGCCTGAGACTGCCTGACGAAGGGTCTCGGCCTGAAACGTTGACAGGGTTTCTCCTTATAGATGCTGCCTGGCCTGCTGTGTTCCACCAGCATTTTGTGTGTGATTGAATTTCAAGCATCTGCAGATTTCCTCATGGAGACTACACCTGGAGTCTGTTTTTGATGTTAAAACTACCTTTATTAGAATCTACTTATAATATAGTAACTTAAGCAAGATAAACAAAAGTTAACAGTGTTATGTGTATATACGTGTGTAAATATAAATCCAAAACTATTGAGCTTGGGGGAAACAAGGTCTGGAGTCTTGAGATGGTAAATTATGAAAGTTCAGTTCAACCACAGAACAGGTGATGAGAGAGATATTTGTAATCCAGGGTAAATGTCAAGGGAAGGCAATTATGTTGAATTCCACAGGTTCCATGGTGGTAAAACAAGAGAACAGTCACTTAGATTTTATCTGTCATCCTTCCAAATCCACATACTAATTATCACCCAAAGTGACTTGTCACAAGGCGTATCGTCTTCAAATGAATTACCACACCACACCCAGGCAAGGGTTAACACATCAGTGGTCTTCATAGGATACCCCAAATCAGATCCACTCCTATCGATTAAACGAGGTGACAACCATACATTCGATGTACGCTGAATCGATAATTAACCCACACTTGTGGGCATAGGAAAATTCCAAACAGTGACCCTTGGCACCTATTTCCCTTGTTTCGATCCTTCCATTTTTCCTCATTCATCTCCGTCTGACTCTGACTGTCTGTGTCCTCAGTCAAAACTAAACAAGCTGGGAGTGATGTAAACAAGCTGCAAGTCAGACTGATTCAGCTTATTAATCTCTCTCTCTTAAAATGACAGTCCACAGCAAACAAAACCTAGGGATTCATAACAGCTGACTGGTGTGCCAGTAGTTGGGATGACTGAGTGAATCCTTTCCCGCATTCTCAGCAGGTAAATGGCTCCTCTCCAGTGTGAACTCGCTGATGTTCCAGAAGGTGGGATGACAGAGTGAACCGTTTCCCACATTCTGTGCAATTGAACGGCTTCTCACCGGTGTGAACACGCTCATGTCTCAGTAGGGTGGAAGATTGAGTGAATCTCTTCCCACATTCTGAGCAGGTGAACAGCTTCTTCCCAGTGTGAATTTGTTGATGACTCTGTAGTGTGAAAGAGCGAGTGAATCTCTTCCCACATTCTGAGCAGGTGAACGGCCTCTCTCCAGTGTGAACTCGCTGATGACTCTGTAGGTGGGATGACTGAGTAAATCTCTTCCCACATTCTGAACAGGTGAATGGCTTCTCCCCATTGTGAACTCGCTGATGTCTCTGTAGGTGGAATGACTGAGTAAATCTCTTCCCACATTCTGAACAGGTGAATGGCTTCTCCCCAGTGTGAACTCGCTGGTGTCTCTGTAGGGTGGATGGATCAGTGAATCTCTTCCCACATTCTGAACAGGTAAATGGCTTCTCCCCAGTGTGAACTCGCTGATGACTCAGTAGTTGGCATGACTCAGTGAATCTCTTCCCACATTCTGAGCAGATGAACGGCTTCTCCCCAGTGTGAGCTCGCTGGTGTCTCTGTAGGCTGGATGAATGAGTGAATCTCTCCCCACAGACTGAGCAGGTGAACGGCCTCTCCCCAGTGTGAACTCGCTGATGACTCTGTAGTTGGGATGACTGAGTAAATCTCTTCCCACATTCTGAACAGGTGAACGGCTTCTCCCCAGTGTGAAGTCGCTGATGACTCTGTAGTTGGGATGACTCAGTGAATCCCTTCCCACAGACTGAGCAGGTGAATGGCTTCTCCCCAGTGTGAACTCGCTGATGACTCTGTAGTTGGGATGACTGAGTGAATCCCTTCCCACATTCTGAGCAGATGAACGGCTTCTCCCCAGTGTGAACTCGCTGATGTCTCTGTAGGTGGGATAACCGAGTGAATCCTTTCCCACAGTCTGAGCAGATGAATGGCCTCTCCCCAGTGTGAACTCGCTGGTGAGCCATTAGGTCAGATGACTGAGTGAATCCTTTCCCAGAAATTCAGCAGATGACCAGCCTCTGCCTGGTGTGGTGTGATCTGACTGGTGTGTCCACAGGTGGGAAGACCGACTGAACCCCTTCTCACACACAGAACAGATGAATGGCCTTGCCCAGTGTGAACTTGCTGATGTACCTTCAATCGTGATAACCGAGTGAATCCATTCCCACTGTCTGAGCAGGTGAACAGCCTTTCTCCTGTGTAAAATTACAGGCTTGCTATTTGGTCAAATGACCAATTGAATCCCTCTCCACAGTCTGAGCAGGAAGAATGGTCGATTGAATCTCTTGCTCCACTTCTTAAATATCCAGACAGAGACAGCAAAACTGGCGTGCCGTGTTTGAGATTCCCGGCGACAAATCCCTTCTCATTTTTATCCTGTGAAAAGATTTACAAAATCCATCAATGGGTTTAGGACAACATTTCAGATGAGATTACTTTAGTTACCAAGTTTTGATCTGGTATCACACTGTTACAGTGAGGTTCAACAAAAGTTGGACAGAGAAATCATCTCCTGACTGGGCAGAGTGCTGGTATCTGGAATGACCATCAATTCTCTGATGCTCTTCCTGTCTCTATAAGAATGGGGCATTTCTGCCGTCTCCAATCTGTGCCTTAGCTCAGTTTGACTCTCTCCATTGGTATTATTCCCTGTTCCTGCTGAGCTGCATGGGTGCCTGGCCCCATAGTAACTGAAACAGTCTCACGCAAATTGTCTTTGTGGATGTGCATCTGGGATTTTCTTTTATGTATTATTAACTGAAAGTGCTACAGTTTTAACACCATATAAAAAAAATTCCTGCTAAAATGAATGGTTGGTCCGCACAGCTGTTAAAAGGGGTTAGAGTGAATTTTTGTAATATTTCAGGTTCTTGTAGAAAAGTACAACACAGAAACAGGTCCTTTGGGTCATCTAGTCTTGTGCTGAACTATTTAAACTGCCACTCCCACACCCCTACCATCCAGGTACCTACACGAGCCTCTTAAATGTTGAAATCGAGCTCGCATGTACCACTCGGGATGGCTGCTCATTCCACAGCCGGATAACCGTCTGTGTGAAGAAGTTTCCCCTCATGTTCCCCTTAACATTTCACCTTTCACCCTTAACCCCTGGCCACTGGTTGAAGTCCCACCCACAGAGGCGGGCTCTGTCGTGGGCAAAGTACTAGAGAGTTTAACATCGGTAGCTGAACGAAGGGCGCTGAGTAGGCTACGGTCAATTATGGAAAACCCTGAACATCCTCTACATAACACCATCCAGAGACAGAGAAGCAGTTTCAGCGACAGGTTACTATCGATGCAATGCTCCTCAGACAGGATGAAGAGGTCAATACTCCCCAATGCCATTAGGCTTTACAATTCAACCAGGACTTAAGAACTTTTTAAAAGCTATTATTAATGCTTTTTGAGATAGTGATTTAGATGCATATCATATTTTTACTGAGTTAAGTATTGTATGTAATTAGTTTTTGCTACAACAAGTGTATGGGACATTGGAAAAAAGGTTGAATTTCCCCATGGGGATGAATAAAGTATCTATCTATCTATCTCAGTGGAGAAAGCCAGCTTGCATTTACACTATCTATGCCGCTCTATCACAATCAAATCTCCCCTCAATCTGCTACATTCCAAGGAATAAAGTCCCGACCTGTTCAATCTTTCCTTATAACCCAAGTCCTCCAAACTTGGCAACATCATTGTGAATTTTCTCTGAAATCTCTGAATCTCTTTTAAATCTTTCCTGTAGGTAGGTGACCAAAGCATCACACAATACTCCAAATTAGGCCTCTTTTACAAGTCAACATAATATCCATCTATTGTCAGTATTTGGTTCATGAAAGCCAATGGGCTAAAATCTTTTTTTTCCATCACTATCTAACTGTGATACCACTTTCAGTGAATTAAGGACTTGTATTCCCAGGTCCCTTTCTTCCACAACACTCCTCTGTGCCCGACCAGTCACTGTGAAAGACCTCCCTTGGTAGGTCATACCGAAGTGCAACAACTCACACTGGTCTGCATTAAATTCCATTTTCCATTTCTAAAACCATTTTCCCAGTGGGTCCAGGTCACACTGCAAGCCATGATAGTCTTCCTCACTGACCACTACACCACCAGTCTTGGTGGTCATGAATCTGCTAATCCAGTTAACCACACTATCATCCAGATTACTGATATAGATGACAAACAACAACAGATCCAGCACTGATCCCTGTGGCAACCACTAGTCACAGGTTCCAGTCAGAGAGGCAACCATCTGCTACCACACTCTGGCTTCTCCCAAAGACAGTGTCTCATCCAATTTACTATCTCATCTTGAATGCTGAGTGACTGAACCCTCTTGACCAACCTCCCATATGAGACTATGTCAAGTGCCTTGCTAAAGTCCATGTAGACAACATCCACTGGCTTGTCTTCATCCACTTCCCTGATAACTTCCTCGAGAGACTCTGTGAGACTGGTTAGACATGACCTACCATGCACAAAGTCATGCTGTCTATCCTTAATCAGTCCATATCTATCCAAATACTTATATATCCGGTTCCTGCACATACATTCCAGTAACTTTCCCACTATTCACTACTAGTCACCACTCCGTGGGTTTGGAGATTTCCCTTGAATTTCATAGAATCATAGAAATCTATAGCACATTACAGACCCATTGGCCCACAGTGCTGTGCCGACTATGTAACTTACTCTAGAAACTGCCTGGAGTTTCCCTAGCACATAGCCCTCTATTTTTCTGAGCTCCATGTAACTATCTAAGAGAGTGTTAAAAGTCCCTGTTGTATCTGCCTCGACAACCACTGCTGGCAGTGCATTCGACACATCCAACACTCTCTTTGTAAAAAACCTACCCCTGACATCCCCTCGGCATATATTTCCAAGCAGCTTACAACTCTGCCCCCTCCTGTTAGCCATGTTAACGCTGGGAAAAAATCCTCTGGCTATCCACACACTCAATGCCCCTCATCATCTTAAACACCTAAACAAGGCTCTAAACATAAACAAGGAAATTATACATTGCTTTGAGGATTTGTTAGAAGTAAACAAAATTATGAGGGTATAGATAGGGTAAATGCAAGCAGCTTTTTCCACTGAGGTTGGGTGGGACGACAACCAGAGGTCATGGGTAAGTGGGGAAGGTGAAAATTTAATGGGAACATTTGGAAAAGTTCTTTGCTGAAATGGTCGTGAGAGTGTAGAATGAGATGTCAGCACTAGTGGTGAATATGAGCTCGATTTCACCATTAAGAGAAGTTTGACAGGTACCTGGATGGTAGGGGTATGGAGGGTGATGATCCTGGTGCAGGTAGTTGCATTAGAGAGCTTAAATGTTTTTGTGGCATTGACTAAATGGGCCAAATAGCCTGTTTCTCCACTGAACTTCTCCATGTTTCTGTGACAGAGAAGCTGGCCAAACTTGTTTGGAAGGGAAAAGGTAGGAGTGACAACGGAGCAGCAATGGCTGGAGTTTCTGGGAGCAATTCGAGAGCTGAGCGATCGATACATCCCAAAGACGTGGAAGCATTGGAAAGGCAGCAGGGCACAACCGTGGGTTAAATGAGAATCCAAAACCAACATAAAATCAGAGGAGAGGGCAAACAAAAGAGCAAAAGACCATTCGGAAGCTTTTAGAATCCAACAGAAGACAACTAAAGGAAAGTCAGATGAGTTCGGGAGTGGAATTATGAAATGGTTGTCATTAATGAGTTTTGGTTGCACCCAACAGTTTTAGAGGAACGAGATATCCAGGGCCTCAATATCTCTTGAAAACCAAGATTCCCTGCAAGAGTTACCATTCAACTTTTATTTTGTCAGACACATACAAACTGTACACCCTTAAAATTTCACTTCTGAAGAACTCCCACTTACCAAGTACTCCTTTGTTAAAAAACATCCTGTCCCAATTAACGCTTGTCAAATCCTTGCAAATATCATAAAAATTGGCCTTTCTCCAATTTAGAATCTCAAGAGAGGTCCAGGCCTCTGTTTTTCTGTATTTACTTGGAATCTCATGATCAGTAGATACAAAGTGTTCCCATACACTAATTTCTATCACTAGCCCTAGATCACTTCCCAATAGCTTATTGCACACTTCTACATCGGGAATTTTACGTACTGATTAAGGTAGATTTGATAAGCTCTACCCCATCTAGTCCTTTTACAGCCTAGGAGTCCAGTCAATAAATGGAAAGTTAAAATCACTCACTTTATCAACCTTTGTTTCTTGGCATATCTTGGCAAATCTCCTACAGATTTGTTCCTTGAAATCCCTCAGACTGTTGGGCGCAAGCAAGTCCAAGTAATGGCTACAATATCATAATTTCATGCCCTGAGGTCTGAACAACATCTGTTTGGTGTCAAAAAAACAACCTTGCCCTCAATGTCACTGAAAGAAAGGAGCTGGCTGTGGACTACAGGAGAAATGGAGACAGGCTGACCCAGGATCTGGGGTTGAGAGGGTGAACAGCTTTAAGTTCCCTGGCATACACAACACCGAGGATCTCACCTGGTCTGTACATACTGGCTGTGTGGTGAAAAAGGTACAACAGCACCACTTTCACCGCAGGCGGTTCAGGAAGTTTGGGATGGGGCCCCAAATACTAACAACTTTCTACAGGGGCACAATTGAGAGCATCCTGACTGGCTGCATCACTGTCTGGTATGGGTGCTGTACTTCACTCAGTTGCAGGACTCTGCAGAGAGTGGTGCGGACAGCCCAGCGCATATGTAGATGTGAACTTCCCACTATTCAGGACATTGACAAAAACAGATGTGTAAAAAGGGCCACTGTGTAAAAAGGATCATTGGGGACCAGAGTCACCCCAACCACAAACTGTTCCAGCTGCTACCATCTGGGAAACGGTACCACAGCCTGAAAGCCCGGACCAACAGGCCCAGGGACAGCTTCTTCCACCAGGCCCTCTGATAGATTAATTCATGCTGATACAATTGTACTTTTATTTATCCTGACTGTCCTGTTGTACATACTATTTATTATAAACTATTATAAATTTCACATTGCACATTTAGACAGAGACATAACATAAAGATTTCTACAACTCATGTATATGAAGGATGTATGTAATAAAGTCAATTCAATTCAATTCACCCTCTCCACTATCTGTTCTGTCATTCTGGCTGCAATCCTCCCTGCAACTTTAGTTTAACCACCCACCCCACAGGGGAGAACAGGCAAACCTTGCCACTAGGATATTAGTCCCTTTCTAGTTCTGTTCTCCTAACTAACAAATCCCCTATCACCCCCTTTGACTTTCCTCTGCCAGGTAATTCCTCCCAACAGTTTCTAAAATGGTCCACCTGTTGTTGTGTGGGATAGCAACAAGAGTACTCTGCAATGGCTATTTAACCCCATTCTCCTTCCTGACTCTCACCCAGTTTCCAGTGTCCTGCACCTTGGGTGCAACTCACCTCTCTGCACGTCATACCTATCACACCCTCCGACGCTTGGATGATGCAGAATTCATCCATTACCAGCTCCAACTCCTTAAAGTGCAGCTGATATACACCTTCTACGTGAGGGCATCAGGGACACTGGAGGTCTCCTCGCCTTCCCACCAGTGTCCCCTCTAATTTGTAATGACCAGTGTGTGCAAAAATCTTGTGCTGTACAATTTTTACCCAGTGACAACAACATGTGCAAACTGAATTTTATATAGACAGATATTCATTTCAGATCACTGTCAGTAAGAACTTTAATCTCCTCTGGGCTTGATTGAGTTCATCTGCACTCTCATACAACCTATGTAACAGGTTAATGAAGGATTTACTTGCCACAGCTTTTGCAAACCACCTCTTTGTGATTTTCTTGCTAAATGATGCTTTAAATTTCAGATTTCCAAACATCAGTCCACTTCTTCCCACTTGAAAATTCTCCAGCAACTCTTGCATCACCATAATACACACAGTATTGTACATAAATATTTCCCCTGAAGTCTCACCCAGGTGACTGACGGTGGTGAACTCAGTGATGGTAATGCCAATGAATATGAAGGGAAGGGCAGTAGTCTGTCTCACTGGAGTCTGGCACATTTGTGATGTGAAAGCTACTTGTTGGCCAGGGCAAAGGTGTTTCATATCATTATGTAGCCAGACAGAATTGGTGGAAGCATGTTCTCACTGGTAGAAAAGTGCAGACCGAGAGGAGGTAGAACAAGCAACACACACAAAATGCTGGAGGAACTCAGCAGGCCAGGCAGCATCTATGGAAGAGAGTACTAATGCTGAATTCCTCCAGCAATTTGTGTAGCTTGGATTTCCAGCATCTGCCGATTTCCTCTTTGTGATTGGAGGTAGAACAAAGATGATTTTCTCAACTGGTGATGTAAAAGATTTTAGAGCCATAGAATAGAACACTACAGCACAGTACAGGCCCTTCAGTCCTCCATGTTGTGCCGACCCATATAAACCTTAAAAAGAAAGAACTAAACCCACACTACCCTGTAACCCTCCATTTTCTTTCATTCATGTGCCTGTCCAAGAGGCTATTAAATACCCCTAATGTTTTAGCCTCCACCACCACCCCTGGCAAGTCATTCCAGGCGCTCACAAACCTCTGTGTAAAAAAAACCTTACCCCTGATGTCTCCCCTAAACTTCCCTCCCTTAATTTTATACATATGCCCTCTGGTGTTTGCTATTGGTGCCCTGGGAAACAGGTACTGACTAACCACCCTGTCTATGCCTCTCATAATCTTTTAGACCTCGATCAAGTTCTAGACCTTCCATATAATTTCACGTTTCATAAAGATTGAAACAGAATAGTCTGAAACACACCGTTCAAAAGTGCTGGCGTTCAATCCACTTGGTGCATTGACTCATAACATTTTTTGGGTGTATGTTTGTCAGAAACACATCCAACAGATTTCTCATCAGAAGTGCAGGTAAATTCTGGACCTGATTTCAAATGAACCACTGAGCGCTCTAAAAAAAAAGCTGCTGCAGAGGCCGATTTCTCCCTTGTGCTTTTATTTTTAGTGTGAACTATGTAACATTGATGGTGATTAATGATCATTACTTTCAGGCGACGGCCCTCCAAACCTGTGACTAACCACAGTAAAACTTAGTGAACCTGCCATGGTTGGGTCTTGGGTGTCGGACTAGCAGATTTTCTGTATTATTAGATGTTCTCCTATTAATACATCATACCTCACTTCCAAATCACTGTTTTTAGACATCACATTATAGAATGATGTGTTCCACATAACCGGCAATTTTAAAAGAAGCTCAGAAAATAAGGTCAAAGTAAGTTTCAAAGGCATCTGGGGAACAGAAACGTGCAAGTTTAAAGGGTGCAGAGATACCTGACTGACCTGCATCAGGTGTTGAGCTACCTAAAATGCATTCTTGAATGTATAATGTAGATTTAAAGCAATAATTTGATTTAAATTATTTTATTAAATACACATTATCTTGGATCTCTTAATCATAATTCACATTTAATGTAGGTTTAACCTTTCTGCATTTGGATAACTACAATTTTTGTTCTTTTCTTTCGAAAAATGCAGTCACATCATAACACTATTCAAACTTCAGACCAAAAGTCTTCTTTTTCCCCCTTTTATTTTTTCCCAGGGAAAAAATACTATAACCTTTTTGCTATTTAAAATTGGTAACATTTATCAATTCATGCTGTTGTTTAAAATTAAATTGCTTAACTCCCTGAAGCAAACTTGTAAGTTCACTAGCTAACAAAGAATTGAACAAAGAGGATTTTATATTTTACGCACAAAGCAGCATAATATCAATGCTCCTACATCATAAATTGGGAGACGAATGTACACATCCCAACCTTATTAGGTATTTGTACTCAATTTTTCCCACAGATGGTGAACTGCTAATCTTGACTGGTTCATCAGCCACAGCCCGGAGTAGATCTGAAGGGAGGTGGGGTGGTTCGTGTATTTGCGGCAGTGCTGGGAGGAAAAATCAGCATGAATGATGAATGTCTTTAATGTCCCTTCCTATAAAATGCTCTACAAATGTTTCACACTTATTTGACCTTGAGCTTTTTTTAAAAACCATTATTACACTTTAGTCAGGATTACTTAGAATTTCAAGATCTCTTTTCCAGCGAAAATAATAAGTGGGAAGGGGTATAATTTAAAGATCCTATATATTCAGTTTAATCTACCCCGTTCTAATGAAATGTTTATTCAGTTATTCATGCTATTGACAAGGCTCCGAAAAAAGCAAATGAAGACCAATAGGTGTGGTCCATTCTTACAACCAGTTCGATGGCATAATTTTAAACTCACTTCTCCATGTCTTCACATTTAGGAGCAGAATCACAAGAAGCGGTGGCAAATGACCAGGGAAAGCTTCACACAGAATAATTATTATAAAATTATTGTTGGCATGAAAGGAGATCATCAACCAGAACTATCCTTTCAATTCCAATCCTTTTCTCTTGCCCTGCATCACTGCAAAAATTCCCTCTCATTTCCTTTCCAATTCTATTTGAAAGTACCGTCTTAGTCTTCGACAGTACTGTCCTGTGGATATCCAGTAAGTGTGCTCTGGAAGTCCAATCCAAAGTAGAATCTTTGCTAATCTACAATGTTAGCACTGTACCTCACCATACTTTATGTCTGGTAATTTAGCCAAGATTCCTATTTTCTGATCACAGGAAAGACTAAGTGCTAATTTAAAACAAAGGCTAAGATTTAAACTTTCATCTTATGTGGATGATCATCTGATGTTATACTGCTTTTCTATACATATATATATATAAATAAATAGATAAAAAAATAAA
This sequence comes from Hemitrygon akajei, assembly GCF_048418815.1. Lineage (NCBI taxonomy): Eukaryota > Metazoa > Chordata > Chondrichthyes > Myliobatiformes > Dasyatidae > Hemitrygon > Hemitrygon akajei. The sequence continues at coordinate 966,749 of NW_027331940.1, forward strand.
TAAGGAATGATAGATAAGTTTGTGGCCTAAGGTAGAAGGAGTCAATTTTAGAAAATCTAGCACATCTATTTTTCAACATAGTCCACTCCTACATTTACATACTTAGTCCAGCGCTCGTATAACATACGAATCTTGGACCTCCAGAAAGTGTCCACAGATGGGTGATTGATAAGTTTTGTTCCCTTTCTCCCAGTTCCTAATCCTTGCATTTAGATAGCTGGAGCTCAGCTCTGTCTGAGAGATCCATCGGTTCCCATTCCCTCATCAACCGGAAGCTCCCCGGGGCCCGTGTACGGATCGTGGGGCTGAGAGAGAAGGAAGAGGGCAGGACTGTCCCGGGATTGCTGGCCACGGTGTCAGAAATTCACAGGAATCGTCCCGAAGTCGGTGTTTAAGATAAAAACACGGAGAATCGTTCTTACCTGCAACCGACATTTTCAGTCTTCTGTGTACTGCGCGCATGCGTGAGACTCGGGAACGTCGTCAGCCTGACGCCTGCGCAGTTCATCAGTGCTTCAGCGCCTGATAAAAATTATTCGCGCAGGGCCTTATGGGTACTAACGGTGCCATTAAGCATTTCTTGCAGCACCTGTTCAAAGTCCATATCTCATTTTTTTCGGCTGTATAGAAAAAATCTGCAGCTGTTTTAACGCAGAAAGCGGCTCACATAAACAATGTACTCAATATCAACGTGTATCTAATGCCAAAGTAAAATGCAGATATAAAACACAGGAGATTCTGCAGTTGCTGGACATACAGAGACGCACACACACAAAATGCTGGAGGAGCTCTGCAGTTCAGGTAGCAACTAAGCAGCGGAGTACACAGTCTAGGCATGCTGAAGAGGCTCGGTCTAAAAGTTCTTTATTTATTCCTCTCCACAACTGTTGCCTGATCTTTTGATTTCCACCAGTATTTTGCAGAAACTAACCATCTTTTTTTTTCGGTCAACCAGTTTCCAAATTTTTCTGATCTTCCTTTTGTAGCCATATCCCGCTTATCTGTTTCTTCCTCCTCCTCCTCCTAAACTCTAGACCCTTTCTCTTTGGAGCCCCAAAGCCCTGACTCAGTCTGGCAACTCTTTGATTTCTGATTCTGCACCATCGAAGTTTCACTCGCTAGTCTGCTGTCAGACATTAGAGGTGCATTGTGTGACGAGACCGCAGATTCGTTTACTGTGAGTGTCGCTTTAAGTGCCTGAGTGAGGCGGGGTTGTGACGTCAGACACAAGCTGCGGCAGAGACAGAGAGACAGAGGGGAGAGGAGAGAGGGAGAAGAGGGAGGGGAGGGAGAGAAATAGAGGGAGAGGAAGAGAGAAAGAGTGAGAGATACTTCAGCTTGTCACTGCTATGCCCAAAAGATTGGGTTGATCATCGGCACGCAGTGCACAACGGATGAGTGACTGTCACTTCGTATCATCCATAAGTGTGGATTTGCTGGAGTATCCTGTGGTATCACTTTTGTTGGCCCTTACCCGGAATCGGGGTGTTCTGTGGTAACCACTTGAAGTCGATATTCCTGTGACTGTCACCTGGTGACATTTCTAAGTGGATTTCGGAACTAATCGACGGATAAGATCTTCGGCGACTGTTATTTCGTTTACCCAGCGTGGAATGTGTGTGGAATTCTTCGTAATTGCCTTCTCTCTACATGTTCGTGTGGATTTACAAATCTCTCCTCTCACTCACTTATTCCGTGGATTTCTGAACTTTTCCACTTTACATCTGAAGACATTAAGCATTGTTTCCCAAGCTTGATAGTTTAGGAGCTATATATATGCACAACACTGTTAATTTCTGTTTATTTCGTTTGGTCTTTTATATTTGGAGCAGATACTACTGAAGAGAGTGGTTTTCACATCGAAACCAGACTCCGTTAGTGAACTATTACTGCTGGTACGTAACAATTGCAACAACCCAGCTGTCTGAGGCACAATCCTTTAAAATTGGTGAAAATGACCCAAAACGTTGAAAAGAGCGGGGAAGAAGGAGTTTAACCAACTTCGTCCGGAGCCCTGAACAACGTCAAAACCACAGTGCGCTCATCGTCTTATTCAGCCCGGAGAAAATCATGCAGGGAATTCATGCAGGTGTATAAGATGATGAGAGGCATTGGTCGTGTGGGTAGTCAGAGGCTTTTTCCCAGGGCTGAAATGGCTAACACGAGGGGGAATAGGTTTAAGCTGCTTGGAAGTAGGCACAGGGGAGATGTCAGAGCTAAGTTTTTATAAGCAAAGAGTGGTGTGTGTGTGGAATGCACTGCCAGTGACGGTGGTAGAGGCGGATACAAAAGGGTCTTTTAAGAGACTCTTAGATAGGTACATGGAGCTTAGGAAAATAGGTGGCTATGCGGTAGGGTAATTCTAAGCAGTTTCTAGAGTAAGTTACATGGTCGGCACAACATTGTGGGCCAAAGCATCGGTAATATGTTGTAGATTTCTATGATGCTATGAAATTCAAGGGAGGTCTCATATCCCACGGAGTGGTGACTAGTTGGAACCTGTCATCTCAGGGAGAGTGAGAGGGGAATGGCAGGTATAGATTTTGATATACTGATACGGAAAATTAACATGGGCAGGGACCAGATGGGCCGAGTGGCCTCTCTAGTGTACATTGTGAGTGTGGTAGAGACAGTAAGTACCTGAGACACGGGATTTGACACAGAAGTGATTTATCTTTCACAGATCCACAATATTAAACACCTGTCTAGTTTAAGGCTAACATCAGCAGAACAGACTCCTCCAATGCTCAGTGACCAGGGTTCAGTCCTAGGTGCGATGAGCAGCCGCAAGAACTGCAGAATCTGACAGTAACAGTCCCTCATGAACCCGCAGCTGCCTTCAGTCACCGTGATGGTTAAACATTTAACACGGAGCTGATTTGAACTTCCTCCCTGATGTGAAGTTGCTGGTGTTGCAGCAGCTGGGATGATTGAGTAAAACTCTTTGCTCACTCCGGACAGAAATGTGGCCTCTATTTATTGTGAACTCACCGGAGCATCACAAGGTTGGTTAACGGAATGAGTCTCTTCGCACACACGGAGCAGGTGAACGGCCGCTTCCCAGTGCGAAGCTGTTCGTGTATCTGCGATGGCTGACTGAATCCCTTCCAAAATGAGAGCCAGTGAATGACGTCCCACTGCTAATCGTCATGGCGATGTATCCAATCAGGTCACGGAGATGGACACGTGCTCGGGCTCTCCTTGTAGCGAGTGGGACGCTGTCTTCTCCAACATCTCCGCCTCCACATTCAAGGATCGGCGGCATTCAAGCGCTGGTGAACTGACAGATACAGCGGAACTAACGTGCTGTTGTGTTTGTGATTCCCATACACAAATCCTTTGATTTTCCTACACAGCTAAACGTTTACAAAGCAAGTCAGTGGGTGAAGGGCAACATTTCAACTGAAATAATTTTAACCTGATTAAAACACTGTCACATTTCAAAACAATTTAGAGGAACAAGATTTCATCTTCTAACTGGTCACAGTTCCGGCATCAGGCACAATATCAAACTCTCCGCTTCCCTCTCTGTATCAAAATGGATCATTCCTCCCCTTCATCAGTCTGTGACTTGGCTCAGTTTGTCTGTCTCCTTCGCATTCTGAGCATGCGCCACACACCCACTGAGATCACATTTTATTTACACGGCTGTGACTAGAGACTTTCTGATTATTATGTCCCTCCCGGCATTTGACGGTGGTAAACTCAGAGTCAGCAATGGTATTGAACATCGGGAGTAGGTGATTAGGCTTTTTCGTTGGAGCTCGATAAACTGACGGTAGTTTGTGTCTGGATGAGTAGGTCGTTTTCAGACTGGAAGGAGGTGGCGTTTGGAGTAACGCAGAAATCAGTCCCTGACCACAGTTGTTCACAGTTTAATATCCTGGCGGAGGCAGCGAGATGTGAGATGTCCCAGTCTGCTGGTGACGCAGAAAGAGTTGAGTTGGGGGAGGGGAGGCTATTCACATGCAATTTCGTAGCTTTGCAATCAGTACATAGTGCACTGTGGGGCTGCAGTGGCGGGTTCCAATCTGCTAATTAGATTTGCTGACGACACTACATTGATCCGCCGGATCCCAAATAATAACGAGGCAGCCTACAGAGAAGAAGTCATCACCCCGACACAGTGGGGTCAAGAAAACAACCTCTCCCTCATTGTGACAAAAAGAAAGGAGCTGGTTGTGGATTACAGGAGGAATGGAGACAGGGAGCACATTCAACATTTCCAAGTCTGTTATTGACACAAAATGCACATTTTAATAGTGATCATGACACAATGTATTTTATATATCGTTAATGACATAAAACATATTTATAGATTGTTACTGACAGAGAATCATATAATTTGTGTTCCGTGTGTTATCTGAATGTACTTGCCTGTGATGCTGCCACAAGTCAGTGTTTCTCTGTCCCTGTACCTTCCCGTACTTGTGCACTTGGCAATAAATTCAACAGGACCTGAGAAATCTCAGTGAGATTTGATTAGTGATGATCATCTTGGCAGTTCGGTAGGTCGAATGTATGAGACAGTACACCGTTAAATGCAAAACCCTGAACAGTGTTGATGATCAGAGGGATCTTAGACTCCAGGTTCATCGCTTCCTGAGAGAGACTGCTCAGATTGATCAGGTGGTTAAGAAGACAAATGACATGGTTGTCTTTATTAGTTGAAGCACTGAGTTCAAAAGTTGGGAAGTTTTGTTGCAGCTGTTACGAGCCTGCGGTCGTTCTGTGACTGTTTCTTTAAGAGCGCCGGCGTGAGGAGGCGGGACTATGACGTCAGTCACAGGCTGACAGCGCTGACTGTGGACAGAACCATAAGAGAGAGAGAGCGATCTGCAGACAGGCAGTCTGCCAGTCTAAAGAGAGAGAGAGAGACTGGAAACGCTGATCGCTTCAGGTAGTTGCAGCTGAGGCTTGGAACTCTCCTATGCCCACAAGAGTGGGTTGATCATCGGTACACGGAACCACAACGAATGTGTGTGGCTGACACTTCGTATAATCCATAGGAGTGTTTGTGGAATATCTTGTGTTAATCCTTGCCTGGGTATGTTATGTGGTAACCCCTGGAAGAAGGTTTTCCTGTGACAGGTCACTTTCGCTGATAGCTCGTATGTGGACGGATTCACCGAATAAGAACTTCGTCGACGGTTATTTTGATGTAACAGCCTTTTCTCTACGTTTCACCCTAGATTACAAATATCTCTCTCCCATCATTTATTCCGTGGATTACTGAACTTTCCTACTTTACCATCTCAAGACTCTAAGCTTTGTTTCCTCAGGCTCGATAGTGTGGGAATTATATTTACACATATATACACCTAACACTGTTAACTTTCCTTTATTTAATTAAGTTACTATATTATAAGTAGATACTAATAAAGAGAGTGGTTTTAACATCAAAACCAGACTCCAATGTGAACTCTATTACTGCTGTTTCGTTTCTAAAACGTTACAGTTCGTAACACAGTTTTATAAAACTAGTTAGACCACATCTGGAGTGTTTCATACAGTTCTGGTCGCCCCCATTCTCGGAAGGATGTCGGGGCTTTGGAGAGGGCGCAGAAGAGGTTTACCAGGGCACTGCCTGGATTAGAGGGCATGAGCTATAACGAGAGGCTGAACAAACTTGTGTTGTTTTCTCCAGAGCGGCGCAGGCTGGGGTGAGACTGGATGGACGTTTATAAGATGAGGAGAGGAATAGATAGAGTGGACAGACGATATATTTTTCCCGGGGGTTGAAATGTCTAATACATTTAAGGTCAGATCAGTTGTGAGCGGCGTTTGCTTCTTTCCACAGAGTAATAGGCAGCTGGAGTCACTGTCTGGGGTGAGAGACCCTCCACCCGTCACGTGATCTCGCTTCCTGTTCACGTTGTTCCCCAGATCCGCAGCTCGACGTGTAAGAGTGGGCTCCCTCACCTCTGTCTCTCTCACCTTCAGCACACATACCCCACAGGGGTGTCTCCTTGACCCCTCGTTTACTCCCTGTATTCCCATGACTTTTGTCGCCACCCACAGCTCCAATCTGCTAATTAAATTTGCTGACGACACTACACTGACTGTCCTAATTTCAAATAATAACGAGGCAGCCGACAGAGAAGAAGTCATCACCCCGACACAGTGGTGTCAAGAAAACAACCTCTCCCTCATTGTGACAAAAACAGAGGAGCTGGTTGTGGATTACAGGAGGAATGGAGACAGGGACCAAATTCAACATTTCCAAGACTGTTATTGACACAAAATGCACATTTTAATATTGATCATGACACAATGTATTTTATATATTGTTGAGGATATAAAACATTTTTATAGATTGTCACTGACAGAGAATCGTATAACTTGTGTTCCGTGTGTTATCTGAATGTACTTGCCTGTGATGCTGCCACAAGTCAGTGTTTCTCTGTACCTGTACCTTCCCGTACTTGTGCACTTGGCAATAAATTCAACGGGACGTGAGAAATCTCAGTGAATTTGATTAGTGATGATCATCTTGACAGTTCGGCCCACCTGGACAAAAACGACACGTACGTTCGGATGCTGTTCATAGACTTCAGTTCAGCATTCAACACAATCACCCCTCAGAAACTGACTGGAAAGCTGAATTTACTGGGCCTGAACACCTCCCGCTGCAACTGGATCCTAGACTTCCTGGCTGGGAGACCTCAGTCAGTCCGGATCGGGATCAGCATCTCCAACACCACCACACTGAGCACGGGTGCTCCCCAGAGCTGTGTGCTCAGTCCACTGCTGTTCACTCTGCTGACCCACGACTCTGCTGCAACACACAGCTCGAACCACATCATCAAGTTCGCCGATGACACGACCGTGCTGGGTCTCATTAGCAAGAACCATGAGTCAGCTTACAAAGCGGAGGTGCAGCGGCTAACGGACTGGTGCAGAGCCAACAACCTGTCTCTTAATGTGAACAAAACGAAAGAGATGGTTGTTGACTTCAGGAGGGCACGGAGCGACCATTCCCCGCTGAACATCGACGGCTCGTCGGTAGAGATCGTAAAGAGCACCAAATTTCTTGGTGTTCACCTGGCGGAGAATCTCACCTGGTCCCTCAACACCAGCTCCGTAGCAAAGAAAGACCAGCAGCGTCTCTACTTTCTGCAAAGGCTGAGGCAAGTCCATCTCCCACCCCTCCATCCACATCACATTCTACAGGGGTTGTACTGAGAGCATCCTGAGCAGCTGCATCACTGCCTGGTTCGTAAATTGCACCATCTCGGATCGCAAGACCCTGTAGCGGGTAGTGAGGTCAGCTGAGAAGATCATCGGGGCCTCTCTTCCCGCCATCACGGACATTTACCCTACACGCGGTATCCGCAAAGCAAACAGCATCATGAAGGACCCCACGCACCCCTCATACAATCACTTCTCCCTCCTGCCGTCTGGGAAAAGGCACTGAAGCATTCGGGCTCTCACGACCAGACTATGTAACAGTTTCTTCCCGCAAGCTATCGGACTCCTCAATACACAGAGCCTGGACTGACACCTTACTGCCCTATTGTCTTATTTATTATTTATTGTAATGCCTGCACTGTTTTGTGCACTGTATGCAGTCCTGGGTAGGTCTGTGGTCTGGTGTAGTTTTTTGTTTCTTTTCTGTCTTATTTTTTATGTGGTTCAGTCCAGTTTTTGTAGTGTGTCATGTAACACCATGGTCCTGAAAAAAAAACAACACGTTGTCTCATTTTTACTGTGTACTGTACTAGCAGTTGTGGTCGAAATGACAATAAAAGTGACTTGACTTGAATCGGCAGCATCTGCGGGTTTGTCTCCGAGGCCCCGCCCACGCTCTGATGACGCATTAAGCACACTGCGCATGCTCACATTCCCGGGCTGGACAGTGACTTTTTTTCTTTGTGTTGAAGCGAGTCCGGAGCGGCGGATTGTACGGGATCCGGATCGGGAGAGGGTCCTCGCCCCCTCGGGCGGGGAGCCGGGGGGTCGGATCATTCTCTGCGGAGCGGAACCGACAAGATCCATGCGGTGAGTATTGAGTCCGGTCCCGACCGATGCTGGGCAGTGAGTCCCGTTAACTTCCCCGAACTCGCGGTCTCACCCCGCTTCCTGGACAAAACCTACCGGGTTGTGAGACCTTCACATCGAACCTGGGGATACTTCCTATGATGTTTGATAAAAGTTGTTTCGGGGAGAAGTGTAAATGCCAAAGTTCCTGTTGCTCTATCTTTGTAATTTTATTACATAGTAGTATGTACTGTTAATTCTGTATCTGTGCATTGCTGGAGGGCCATCAGAGATCGTCCTTGATCCCTTCTCCCACCCGTTCCATCTGCTTAATCCCTGCCCATCTTGTTCAACCTCTGTCCAGCCTGCATCCCACCACCTCGATGATAAATATCGACAATCTCTCGTCTACCGTTGCCTTCATTGTGAAGTCTTTTGCCTCACGGAGTTATTTCTGAAATCAGTGTTTGTTACCTGGAACTACCAGAGGATTTATCTAATGCAGAATGTGGAAGGATAGAGACAGTCACTACAATTTTAGTTTCAAAGTTATCAAATGGCCGCTGTGTTAGACGGAAACTCTCAGTGTTTACAGTTGAGTCCGATATTTCCTGTTTTGGTCATGTTTGGAGAGGCAATTTTCCTGTTGCCGGGATCTGCAGGGAGTGGTGCACAATTTTATCGCTCTCTGGTCATTTCCCCTCATTGAGAGTTAGTGGCCTCGGGAGCAGATGGAACATACTGATAGTGGGGTGGGGAGGATGTTGTGAGCATTCACTGTGTCGACTGTATTAACCCTGTGTTGGAATGCAGAGAAAACTAATGAATGTGGGACTTAAATTTGTGCAACTTTGTTCAGGCCGTCACAAACTTCTTGTAATCAGTCAATAGTTGTGCATCATTTAAAGTCAAAAGAGAAAATGCTGGAACCGTTCAGCAAATCGGGCAGCATCAGTTCTGATACTGAGTCTTCCACAGTTTCTCTTTCCACAGATCCAATCTGATGTACCGAGTTTCCAGCATTTAATTTCAATTTGAAATGAAAAGCCTGTTATTCCTGTTAGCCTACAGGAAATGTGACGGCCAATTGTGCTGGGCAAAATCTCATTTAACAATCGGACAATGATAAAGTGCTTTCAATTTAGCTGTTGGAGACAATGTGAAACGTATCCCTGCCTGCTGGTGACCCACGCCCAGTTTTCCAGCCCAATATCTGCTCCAGTCAGAGGATTATCAGGTTCCCATTCTGCCACAGGTTGATGTAGGAGTGTTAGTTTTTGAACTCTGAATGGCCGACACACTACAGCATGTTATCAGCAGCAAGGGTGTCCTGGGAAATTGGTGCGTGGACTGTAATCCCGGTATGTAGACTCCTGGAATATGGAACTGTCAGTATTTGGGATTTGACCAGGTCTGTACCTCTGTAGCTGGGGCTGAATGTTCCTCCTCCCACAATGAATCAGAAGTCTCGGGTTGCTGGACATTGGTTGTGGGGAAATCCCTGATGTGGGGACGATGAGTGAGGATTCTGGTGTCGGTAAGTGACACGTTCAGCTGTGTGACCCTATCACACATTTTGACCCTGGTGAAATGGATGTGGGGATCGAGCTGCTCGGGCTCATGAGGTGTTGAGCGAGTGTTTATGGTCTGGTCTCAGATGTTAGATTCTGGAGTTCCTTTGGAGGCAATGAGTGCTAATCTGAGGAGAGAATGAGTTCCTATACCATCCCTCACATGGAGAGGAGGTCATTAAATGTTTGCAGCAGTAGAATTGGACCCAGAGGTTCAGTGTTCAAAGCGTGTTTGGACATTTTCCCTCACTGTCTCCTGTCTGTTAGGCAATGGTCCTGGACCTGTGCTCATTGGAGTTCAGAAGGACAGTGGGAGTGGTGGTTGTGCTTGTTTAAGGTAACCTACTGAATACTGAAGAGCCTGGATACAATGGACATGGAGAGGATGTTTCCATTAGACGGAGAGTCTGGGATCTGAGAACACAGTCTCAGAATAAAGAAGCTTCCCTTTAAAATTGAGATGAGGAGAATATCAAGTAAAGGGTGACTGATCTGTGGAATTTGTTGCCACAGAGGGTGGATGAAGCTGTTATTGGGGTATATTTATGGCAGAGGTTAATATATTCGTGTTTGTTCCTAGTAGCTTCAGGGTTACAGGAGGAAGGCAGGAATATGGTGTTGGAATGAAATCAGCCATGGTTGAATGGTGGGGCAGACCAGATGGATCAAATTACCTAATTCTGTTCCTGACTGAATGATGGCTCCTTCTTATCCCATATTGTTTTGTGACGTGTGAGGAACAAATACAGATTTGTTCACTCAGATCATTATATTTGTCTTAATGTTTAAATTTCAGTGAGTTTTATTTTCAGGAACATTGAGCAGTAATGTTTTGTTCTCCTTTGTGTTGTTAACGTGCTTCATTATTTTTCATGTTAAAGCTAGATCAGCGGTGAGAAATTTACTGGAAGAAAAGCCGACAACTGGAAGCAAACCAGAACTGAGGACGAGGGAAGATCAACAAGTGAACCAGCCCGAGGAGTGAGAGCATCAACTGGAGAGAACCCTTCAGACTCAGAGTTTCCATTGATTCAGTCAGGAGAAAGTTTGGTGAGTCTCATTTACTCAAACACTGGTCCTTTATACATTACATACCTGCACAAAGAAAGGTAGGAAATAGTTGGGTTGAGACTGAATGTGCCCAGAAGTACCAGTTATGCCTCTGTCAGACCCAGTTACAATCACTTCAGCTCTGGCAATGTTCTGTCAGTATCCTAGCCCTTTAAGGTCACTCACATTCCCTCAGTATTTTCTCATTTCAAGGTCTTGCGTCTTGTGAAGTAGCTTTTCGTCACTTTTGAGTGGGGAGATGGAAACAAAGTGGAGAGTTTATACTTAATATCGTTCAAAAAAAGTAATTCTTTAAACATACCTGCTACAAACTTTCCTGGCACTTTCTCCTTGGAGTGATGGAGAATGAGGGGTGACCTGATAGAGGTGTATAAAATGATGAGAGGCTTTGATCGTGTGGATAGCCAGAGGCTTTCTTCCCAGGGCTGAAATGACTGACATGAGGGGGTTGAGTTTTAAGGTGCTTGGCGGAAGGTAGAGGGGGAATGTCAGGGGAATTTTTCCACACAGAGTGGTGGGTCTGTTATGCATTGCTGGCGACGGTGGTGGAGGCAGATACAACAGGGTATTTTAAGAGACTCTTAGATAGGTACATGGAGCTCAGAAAAATAGTATTATGCAGTTGGGTAATTCTAGACAGTTTCTAGAGCAGGTTACATGGTTGGCAGAACATTGTGAGCCAAAAGGCCTGTAATGTGCTGTTGGTTTCTATGTTCCATGTTCAAACTTACTACCTATACCCTATATATTCCCAAACAAATGATTGATATACATGACAAGTATAACCATGGGGAACATCACGAAGCACTGGCCTGGAGTCCAATAAACAGCCCCTCCCCATCACCCTCTGCGTCCTGCCATTTAGCTGTTCCCAGACACTGGGGCTCTGTCACAAACACAACGTTCAGGAAGATTAGTCAGTAATTAACATGCAAAGGGAACTGTTGCTTCCTGAAAGGTCTGATCCTGTCTGATTCAATGGACCAACTCATCCCTTCTTTATGACTCAATTTTTCCTGGGACCCATCCTCCCATGTTATGCTGTGTCTGATAACCCACATCCCCTACCTCCCTCCATCCCGCAAATGGCCCCATACCCTTTCCACCATTTACCCCACACCCACACACGTAAACCGATCCACATCACCCACATCTTCCCAGCTTAGGGAACCACAACTAATTGACCCCACAGTCTCGTCTTGGGCACAAAACTAAATACAGATCTGCAAGAGCAGACAGCTGGACTCTCCAGCTGTCTGGCTCGGACCCGCCCACTTCCATGGCAACTAACCATATAACATATAATATAATATATAACATATGACATATAACCATATAACAATTACAGCACCGAAACAGGCCATCTCGGCCCTTCTAGTCTGTGCCAAATGCTTACTCTTACCTAGTCCCACTGGCCTGCACCCAGCCCATAACCCTCCATTCCTTTCCTGTCCATATACCTATCCAATTTTACTTTAAATGACAATACCGAACCTGCCTCTACCACTTCTACTAGAAGCTCATTCCACACAGCTACCACTCTCTGAATAAAGAAATTCCCCCTCATGTTACCCTTAAACTTCTGTCCCCTAACTCTCAACTCATGTCATTTTGTTTGAATCTCCCCTACTTTCAACGCAAAAAAGCCTATCCACGTCAATTCGATCTATCCCCCTCATAATTTTAAATACCTCTATCAAGTCCCCCTCAACCTTCTATGCTCCAAACAGTAAAGACCTAACTTGTTCAACCTTTCCCTGTAACTTAGGTGCTGAAACCCAGGTAACATTCTAGTAAATCTTTGCTGTACTCTCTCTATTTTGTTGAAATCTTTCCTATAATTCGCTGGCCAGAACTGTACACAATACTCCAAATTTGGCCTTACCAATGCCTTGTACAATTTTAACATTACATCCCAACTCTTATACTCAATGCACTGATTTATAAAGGCCTGCCTACAAAAAGCTTTCTTCACCACCCTATCCACATGAGATTCCACCTTCAGCGAACTATGCACCATTATTCCTAGATCACTCTGTTCTACTGCATTCTTCAATGCCCTACCATTTACCATGTATGTCCTATTTGGATTATTCCTACCAAAATGTAGTACCTCACGCTTATCAGCATTAAACTCCATCTGCCATCATTCAGCCCACTCCTCTGACTGGCCTAAATCTCTCCGCAAGCTTTGAAAACCTACTTCATTATCCACAATGCCACCTACATTAGTATCATCTGCATACTTACAAATCCAATTTAGCACCCCATCATCCAGATCATTAATGTATATGACAAACAACATTTTACCCAATACAGATCCCTGAGGCACACCACTAGTCACCGGCCTCCAACCTGACAAACAGTTATCCACCACTACTCTCATGCATCTCCCATCCAGCCACTGTTGAATCCATTTTACTACTTCAATATTAATACCTAACGATTGAACCTTCCTAACTAACCTTCCGTGCGGAACCTTGTCAAAGGCCTTACAGAAGTTCATATAGACAACATCCACTGGTTTACCATGGTCAACTTTCCTCGTAACCTCTTCAAAAAATTCCATAAGAGCTGTCAAACATGACTTTCCACGCACAAATCCATGCTGACTATTCCTAATCAGACCCTGTCTATCTAGAGAATTATATATACCATCTCTATGAATACTTTCCATTAATTTACCCACCACTGACGTCAAACTGACAGGCCTATAATTGCTAGGTTTTCTCTTAGAAACCTTCTTAAAAAATGGAACCACATGAGCAATAACCCAATCCTCCGGCACCATCCCCGTTTCTAATGACATTTGAAATATTTCTGTCAGAGCCCCTGCTATTTCTACACTAACTTTTCTCAATGTGCTAGGGAATATCCTGTCAGGACCAAGAAATTTATCCACTTCTATATTCCTTAAAAGCGCCTGTAATTCCTCCTCTTTAATGGTCATAGTTTCCATAACTTCCCTACTTGTTTCCCTTACCTTACACAATTCTATATCCTTCTCCTTAGTGAATACCGAAGAAAATAAATTGTTCAAAATCTGCCCCATCTCTTTCGGCTCCACACATAGCTGTCCACTCTGATTCTCTAAGGGACCAATTTTATCCCTCACTATCCTTTTGCTATTAATATAACTGCAGAAACCCTTCGGATTTATTTTCACCTTACTTGCCAAAACAACCTCGCATCTTCTTTTAGCTTTTCTAATTTTTTTCTTAAAATTCTTTTTACATTCTTTATATTCCTCGAGCACCTCATTTACTCCATGCTGCCTATATTTATTGTAGATCTCCCTCTTTTTCCGAACCAAGTTTCCAATATCCCCTGAAAACCATGGTGCTCTCAAACTTTTAACCATTCCTTTCAACCTAGCAGGAACATAAAGTTACCCTCAAATTTTCAGCTTTTAATGACTTCCATTTCTCTATTACATCCTTCCCATAAAACAAATTGTCCCAATCCACTCCTTCTAGATCCTTTTGCATCTTCTCAAAGTTAGCCTTTCTTCAATCAAAAATCTCAACCCTGGGTCCAGTCCTATCCTTCTCAATAATTATATTGAAACTAATGGTATTGTGATCACTGGACCCGAAGTGCTCCCCAATACATACATTCAACACATACTAACACTCAATTTACACAAACCCGTGATCAGCCCCCTTCCTCACCCCCTCCTGAACAGGAATACTACCGACATCAGCTGGAATTGGCACTGTGATGCGATTTGCTGGAGGTCCCTGTGGAACCTCCGGAGGTCAGAGGGACAGAACAGAGGGTTTGGCTGACCGTAATTTCACTGTGACATCCCAGAACTCCCCAACAAATCCATCGAACTATATCTGGGAGAACTTCACTGACCAACAAATATAGTGCATCTCAGCAATCAGCTGTTTGAATGATACACTGACTTAGAGGAAGGAGTATCTGTGGTCCACATTGTCAGAAGGCTGCAGGGATGAGAGGCCTTCTGTTAACTGATACGAATCTGTGTGTACACTGCTAGCAATTCCAGTTTACATCAGCAAAACAATTCTTTATGAAATTATAAACAACAGGATACTGCATTGACTGATGCACCCCACAACAGATCACCCTGGAAAGTTTTCCCCAGAAACATTTGGGGTTTTGTGACCCAGTTCGAGAAAAGGGCCATAATGCCCACTCCATCAACAACATGGTAACACTGGGCTGATAGCAGGAGACTTAAACTCATACAATACAAGATTCAGTGATGAAGCCTGTTAAATTTCCTTCATTGTCCCCCTGAAATCATTAAAAACGTCCATTGAACAGCTTTTGAAAACAAGTTCTCACCCACACGTGACATCACTGTGCACCCCCACATGCCTGTTGTCACGTGTGGGTTCCCCACACCGGGGTCTGACTTCACTCTGTACTCCCTCATGCCTGTTGTCACGTGTGGGTTCCCCACACCAGGGTCTGACTTCACTCTGTACCCCCACATGCCTGATGTCACGTGTGGGTTCCCCACACCGGGGTCTGACTTCAGTCTGTACCCCCTCATGCCTGATGACACGTGTGGGTTCCCCACACCGGGGTCTGACTTCAGTCTGTACCCCCTCATGCCTGATGACACGTGTGGGTTCCCCACACCGGGGTCTGACTTCACTCTGTACCCCCTCATGCCTGATGACACGTGTGGGTTCCCCACATTGGGATGTGACGTCACGTGTACCCCCTCATGCCTGATGTCACGTGTGGGTTCCCCACATCGGGATGTGACGTCACGTGTACCCCCTCATGCCTGATGTCACGTGTGGATTCCCCACTCCTGGAGCTGACATCGTGTGCGCAGTTCCTTACGTCACACTGGCGCTGAGACGGTTGAACTTTACCAGCTGAGGTAAAAATTACCTGACCCACCCACACCACCCCACAGTCAACAGAGGAGTTACGCTCTTCCCATTGGTGCGAAGTGATGTCAATCACTGGTTGCATCCAATTGCAGAGGCAGACCAGCTGAGAAGGCGTTACCCCCACTGAATTCATTTCTTGCTCCCGCTTCGAACTTCCCGTCACAGCAGAACAAATCCCAAAGTAGATGTCCAGCTTTTTGAATTATTTCCTTTTTCCTTCCACGGGAAGTTGGGTGAGTTTGTGAAATGACTTCTGCGGCCGAAGTATAATCGGTCAGTGACAGGTAGGAGGAAACTGCTCCTTGATGCAGGCTTCTCGTGGAGTAAGTGATCTGGCAGAAAGACGTAGGTGAGGGATTTTACTGAGAGGATAAAGGTGGTGTGAGAGGGGGTGAACAGCATGGGGTCTGAGAGGATGTTTGTTCCAGCGGGGGTTCAATGAGCACGATGGGGAAGAAGCCCATTGAAAGTGGGGAAGGGACATGAGGGGCTCGTCTGTGGAAATGTCTGAGCCCGTTGGTGGCAAGCAGAGATATTCTCCACTTTGGGGGGGGGGGGGGTGCAAACATTGGCAGACTGTTGACCTGCAAGTTTGGCCAATGGTCTGGGCAAAGCGGAGATTGGACTGGTGTTGGGGAGTAAGGATGCACTGGTCTTGGATCTTATTGAATGACAGGATGGACTGGATGGGCTGAATGACCTTTTCCTGTTGTCTGTGTATTTAATGAGAAGGAATAACCAGACCCTGCTTGGGTTTGCAGGATTTCCCAGTGAGTGTTGAAAGGACAAGTGCTTGGAGCCCAGTTTTTCTCAAACTGTGTCAACAATTTGGCTGAGGGACCAAATTCAACATTTCCAAGGCTGCTTTTGAAAAAAAAAATTTTTATACATTGATAACGACACAAAATGTATATTTATGATTATTGACACAATATATGTATTTGTATATTGTTAATTATATAGAACTTGCATTACCATATTGATAATGACATAGAATTGTGTAATTTATGTTCCGTGTGTTATCTGAATGTACTTGACTGTGATGCTGCCACAAGTCAGTGTTTCTCTGTACCTGGATTAGAGGGCATGAGTTGTAACGAGAGGTTGGACATACTTGTGTTGTTTTTTCAAGAGCAGCGCAGGCTGGGGTGAGACGATGGAGGTTCATGAAGCTACAAAATGTATAGATAGAGTAGATAGAGAATAACCTTTTACCCAGAGTATAAATGTCTAAATCAAGATCGTGCATTTAAAGTGAGAGGGGTAGTTTGAAAGAAGATGTGAGGGGAAAGTTTTTTTTTACACCGAGTGGTGGTTTAGTGGAATGTGCTGCTTGGTGTGATGGTAGTGGCAGATACATTGGGGACTTTTAAGAGATGTTTAGATAGACATGTGGATGTGAGGGAAAATTGTGTAGGCAGAAGGGATCAGTTTAGTTGGCAATTTGATTAATTGAATAGTTTGAGCACAACATTTTGGGCCGAAGGGCCTGTTCCTGTGCTGTACTGTTCTATGTTCTGTGTCTCTTGTCGAAAGGTTTTGTGGTTACAGAGGCAAAATAAGTGAGTGAGAACAACAGGTCAACTGGAGACCAATATGGGAAATCTGAGATCTCCCACTACTATAGGACAAATTGAAATCCTGAGTGTGATTCAATGGAGATGGACTTAGATGCAGAGGGTAGGGAGGGAGGTCCAAGGTACATTGTATTTATTGGAAGAGTTATTGGTATAAGAATGAAAATCATTTTAACAATTATTTGGGTTTTGTGGAGATTGTACCTGGAATATGGTGTAAAATCCCCCTCCCCATACTAACACGGGTTATACAGACCAAAGAACAAACTGCCGGAGGAACTCAGTGGGTCGGGCAGCATCTGTGATTGAGAAGGGACTATCAATATTTCGGGCCGAGACCCTCCCTCTGGACTGAGAGTAGATGGGAAATAGTCAGAGAAAAGAGGTGAGGGGTGGGGATGGGGCAAGAGCGGGGAAGTGAGAGGTGGATCCAGGTGAGGGGGAGGTGGGAAGGTGGAAATAGTGACAGGGATGGGAGTTGAATGGTTGGGGCAACACGGGGCTGCAGAAAATGGAAATTATTTCCATAGAGGATTAACAAAGAGGTAAGAGAGTATTTGTTATAGAGAGTGCAATGAAGATTCACCTGACTGATCCCTGGAGTGGTGGGGTCATCATATGAAGAAAGATCAAATGCGATAACCCTTTCATTTAGAGAATCGAGGACTGAGAGATGAACACATTGAAATGCACAACATCATTACCGGTTGAACCAGGGATCCCAGTCTCTGAAAAAGGGGTTGGACTGTCCGGGACTGAGATGAGGGGAAATGTCTCCACTCCGAAGATGGTGAATGTTTGTAGATCCTCACCACAGAGGCGGTGAAGACTCAATGATCTCCCTCACAGAATAAAGAGGCTGGGAGATGGGTGGAGACTGAAGGGATTGAGGCAATGAGGATTGGGAAGAAATGTGGCTGAGATGGGAGAGCATCCATCATTGTCATTGGTTGAGGGTCTGAATGGCCTCCTCCTGCTGTTTCTCACGATGTTTCAGTGTTCCTGTCCAGTGATTCCAAAGGAATATGAATAGAAATTAGTGTTTGTAAACATAGAAGTGGTTTGAACAAAACCTGCACGATTCCTGTTTGGGTCTGAATCGTCTGTTAGACAGTAATGGGAATCGAACCTGTATTTCTGTGACCTATGCAGTACAGGGATGGGATGTGTAAGATGCAGAGAGAGCAAAATTAAAAATGTAGCTGGTGTAAATTTGAAATGTGGAAATTTTGGCGGGTAGATCAGGCAGCGTGTGAGGAGTGAAGAGCAGAGTCACTGTTTTAAATGAGAGACCCTGCTCCCATCACATGACCCTGTTTCCTGCTCCCTTTTTACCACAGATCGGCAGCATTTGCAGGTTTGTTTCTGAGGCCCTGCCCCCACTCTATGACGTACGATCACACTGCGCATGCTCAGTCCCAGGATGGGCAGTGATTTTTGTGTGGATGAAAGCGGCGGATCGTCTGTGGGGCAGGGATCAGGAAAGTGACCTTGCCCCCTGGGGCGGGGAGCCAGGGGAACGATCATTCTCTGTGGGGCAAGACCAACGAGATCCTGCAGGTGAGAATTGAGGCCGGTCCCGAGCAATGTTGGGCAGTGCTTCCCGTTAATTCCCTGAACAGCCGGCTTCCACCGCTTCCCAGACAGAACATATTCTGTGGGTCCAGGTTGTGGGACCTTCACACCGAAACTCCTGAGATGACCTGCCGCTCAGCCTCTGGTGCTGCGGTCCTAGGAGCGGGATGAGGTGGTGAGGCCGGGACTGGATCCATCCTTTGAGATATATCCTGGGAACTTTATCTCCATCACCTGGCCCGGTAGCGGATCCAAACTTCACCTGGATTGATGCCTGGGTTTGATAATTATTTCTGTGTAACTGGGCTCCTATAAGTATTTCTACACTTCACTTAACTCTCCCTGCCAACCCAGCAACCCAGGCCGCCTAATAATTTCCAAACGATTAAATTGAGAAATCTGTTTATTATTGTCATATATAGAGGTTCATTGGAAATCTTATCTTGTGTACTATCCACACACATCAATTCATTAAACAGTACATTGAGGTGATACAAGGTAAAATAATAACAGTGTTACAAAGCATTATGATTCCAGAGAAAGTGCAGTGCAGAAAGTGTCAGGTCATTTCAAGTAACACAGTGTGGTCAGCTGTCCATCTTATCACACTGGGGACATTCAGTTTGCTCAGAACAGCAGAATGGAAACCGTCTTTGTGGGACATGGCTTCAGGGTTTTGTAGCTCCTCCCTGTTGGGGAATATGTGAGAAGTGAGGATGTCCCAGGTTGTGGGGATCTTTGACTACACGGCCTGCTTTACTGAGGCAGTGGGAAGTGTAGACAGAGTCCATGGTGGGGAGGTTGGTTTCTGTGATGTACTCAGCTGTGCCCACAACTCTCCGCAGTTCTTTGCAATCATGGGTGGAGCAGTAGCCAGACGAAGGTGTCAGGTATCTGGATGGGATACTTTCCATGGTGCATTGATAAGATTTAGTTAGGAGAGAAGGGCAGATGCCAAATTTCCTGTTGTTCTATCTTGGTCATTTTAGAATCTTTTATACAGTAGTATCTACTATTAATTCAGTATCTGTGTATTGCTGGAGGACCATCAGTGATTGTCCTTGATCCTTTCTCCCAGCTGGTTTCATCTCCACATCCACCGCCATCTCGTTCAACTGGTTTCCCCCTCTTATTTTACCGCAGATCTGCAGCATCTGCGGGTTTCATTTCGAGGCTCCGCCCCCCACACTGATGATGTAACAATCACAGCGCATGCTCACTGTTCCTGGATGGGCGGCAGTTTCCTTTCCATTCTGTGTTGGGATATTCTGCGGGGTCGGGATTGGGAGAGGACCCTCGCCCCCAGGGGCAGTGAGCCGGGGGAAGCATCACCAGCACAGGTTGAATTAAATGCAGCACGAGGCAGGGTAGAAGGAGACAATACAACTTTAATTTATTGATAGAAAATGTTGCTGTGCTACTCTTGGTCATAACTAAATTCAGGATATGTTGTAGATCTTTGTTATTCATGTTTTCTGTTATTTTTGCTGAGCCGTTACTCAGTAACAGCCCACGAAGGATTGTTGCACGTTTTATTTTTCAGTATCTGATCACTGCCCCTCAGTGAAGAGACAAGTGACCTCAGGAGCAGATGTAACAGATTGACAGTGAGGTTGGTGGCGGGGAGGATGTTGTGAACACTCACTGTCTGGACTGTATTGGAATCAAGAGAAGACTAATGAATATAGGCATTGCATTTCTGCAAAATCTGTTCAGGATGTCAGAAGCATCTTGAAAACCGTTGGTGCTTGTGCAGTATTTAAAATAAAAAAGGGAAATTACTGGAAATTCTGAGAGACCCCCAGCCTCCCAGATGATCACATCCGCACCAGGTGCACCAAGCTGCAACTCCTCAGAGCTCGATGTCATTCACAGTAAGTTATCAGGGAACGTTGAACATCATCATCTCCTCAAAACTAATCAGTAAACTCCAACACCTGACCTCAATACCTCCTGGTGCAATTGAGTCCTGGATTTCCTCACTTGTAGACCCCACCCAGTTCAGATTGGCAAAAACAGCTCCTCCACAATCTCCATCAGCACAAGAGCACCACAGGGATGTGTACTTAGCCCCCTGTTCTACTCGCTTTACACCTGTGACTGTGCGGCTAAGTACGGCTCCACCACCATATATAAGTTTGCTGATGATAGCTCTGTTGTGGACTCTATCAAAAGGGGAGGTGAATCAGCATACAGGAGGGAGACTGAAAACTTGGCTGACTGGTGTAATAACAACAACCTCTCACTCAATATCAATATGACCAAAAAACTGATTGTAGAATTCCGGAGAGGGAAGCCCGCGGTCCTTGAGCCAGTACTCATCGGAGGATCAGAGTTGGAGGGGGTCAGTAACTTTAAATTCTTGGGTCTCACTCTCAGAGGTCCTGTCCCAGACCCATCATATAAATATAATTGCGAAGACAGTACAACAGTGTCTCTACTTCCTCAGGGGTATGTGGAGATTCGGTATGTCGCAAAAACGTTGGCAAACCTCTGCAGATGTGTGGTGGAAAGTCTGCTGATTGGCTGCATTACGGACTGGTCGGGGAACACCAATGCTTTTGAGCAGAAAATCCTTCGAAAGGTACTGGATTTGGTCCAGTATGTCACGGGTAAAGGTCTCCCAAATATTGAGTTTATCTACATGAAATGTTGCCGTAGAACAGCAGCATCCATCATCAAAGATCCTCACCGCCCAGGCAATGCACTTTTCTCGCTGCTGCCATCAGGTAGAAGGTACAGGTGCCTCAGGACACGCAACACCATGTTCCAGAACAGTTACTATCCTCCAAACATTTGGATGTGAATGTACAAGGCTTGACCAGTAAGTTCGCAGATGGCACAAAATTAGTGGATAGTGTTCACGGTGAAGATTATGGTAGCTTATTGGGGATCTAAATGGGCAGAGGAGTTGTAAATAGATTGAAAAACCAACGCGAGCAACAACGGTTTCATATAGAGGCTGGTGATTATGTGGAGGGAATTGCCAGAGGAAGTCGATGAGGCAGACCCAATTGTATTATTCCAGAAGCAGTTGGGATGTGTAGATGGAGTGAAGAGGCCAGTAAGGAAATGGGCCCATCACAGGAAATTGGGACCATCTCGGTGAGCACTGTAGTCAGCATTGTCTCATTGGGCTGAAAGGTCTCTATCTGTGCTCTGTTGCTCTGTAACTCTATCAGTAGATGCACTGGACAGGATTACAGACATGGTGTGGGAGTTCATGTTAACAGGGAATGTTTTGTCCCTAAGCCAACGGATGCTCTGATACAGTGGATGGCGATACTGTTATTTGCAAATACTTTAATCGTACTCTCTCTGACTCACTATCTGCTTGTTTGTAATTCAGGGTATCACCAGCAGGTGGAGCTTTCCTGCACCGGGACCAAAGTATAAACAAGACGACGGCAATCAACAATCGTCAGTCAGATACAGAATGGACAAAGGTATGATCACTGGGATCATTCTAACTGAACTTCTGTCCTGTTGGCACACACTAGTACAAAAGAAAAACTTACACAGATGCTAACTGGGCACAGAAAACTTTCATCAAGCAGTATCATTGATCCCAGTGGTAAAGCAGCCTTGATGTAATTGATCAATCTAACAGTTCCAGCTCAGGGACCTGACACCGATAATGGTCGAATCACTCCACTCACCTGAGTGAGTTTCAAAGCTTCACCTGAGTGAAAGGAGCAGGTACTCCTGGATCAGGTGGCTGTGAGTGAAACACAGGAAGGCAATTGCGGGCTTGTGGGCTATGTAAAAGTCCTGGGTCAGTTTCTGTTTCACCTCGAGACAGGCCCTGATGTGTAAGATATCTCCAACTTTCATTTATAAAATTCAGAACCAGATGGTAGGAGCATTTCCAGGAATTCAGAGATTGTGTGATAAACGAGCATTTCAGGATTTGGAAAGGCAGCTATCAACTCCCTCCTGGTTTTCTTGGCTGCTGCGGAAAGGAGATGAGGGGAGTTTCTGAAATCTGTTTTCTGTAGCTGAGCCAAGAACATTGGCAGCATTGGGAATGGTTGAAGATCAGTTGACATCTCATTCCGGATAAATATGTGGTTTGCTTCAGTACTTTAATACCCGAATCCATGTCTGCGCTGTGTACAAATGGTGAATGTGAGTTCTCAATATTTCCCTATTCAGTTGGCCTGCTACCTGGATTTAAAATTCCCAGGATCTCTGATGGAAAACCCGGTATAGCCAGTGAACAAATGTCTCAGTCCCCAATAGGCACTGTGATTGTGCTCAACTCTGATTCTGGGGGGAATAAAACAGACATAACAGCCTGGACACAGGTCCTTCGACCTAGCTAATTCATGCTGATCCAAATGTCTTTTGTGCTTGCTCCATTTTCCAACAGCTTTTCCCAAATTTCCCTTATAGACTTCTATCCATTTCCCTGCCCACATCCTCTCAACTTTGTAAATTAATTTGTGTTTACTGCCTCCTCTGGCTGCATGTAATTTATACCCATCACCCGCCACGTGAACGAATGCCCCTTCGGTCCATATTAAATTCTGCCCTCGAGTCTTAGACTCCTCTACCCCGGGAAAAAGACTATGACCATCTACCCTAACTACGTCCCTGATTATTTTTATGTACGTGTGTAAGGTCACCCTTCAAGCTCCAATTATCCAGGGCAAACGGTCCCAGACCAACCATAAAACAGAAAACCCAACATCTTAGTCCAGTGACGTACTGGTCATTCTCCACTAAACTCTTTCCAGCTTAATCTAGTCCATTCTATAGAACCAGAGCTCCAGAGCAGATAGTGGAGCGGGGGTGAAAATAAATAATGTTAAAAGTTCATGCAAAGTCAGAAAAAGTCTTTTGTGGTGGTAATAATCTTCTGAGGTGTGTCTATTTCAATGCAAGGAGTATTGTGGCGAACGCTGACGAGCTGAGGGCATGGATTGACAAATGGAATTACGACATTTTAGCCATTAGTGAAACTTGGCTACAGGAGGGGCAGCTTAATGTTCCAGAGTTCCAATATTTCAAACGTTGGTAGGGGCAGAGGAATGAAGGATGGGGAGGTAGCACTGCTAGTCAGGGAAAATGTTACAGCAGTGCTCAGGCAGGACAGATTAGAGGGCTTGTCTACCAAGGCCATATGGGTGGAGCTGAGAAACAGGAAAGGTATGACCACATTAATGGGGTTGTATTATAGACCACCCAATATTCAGCGAGAATTGGAGGAGCAAATCTGCAGAGAGATAACAAACAACTGCAGGAGACAGAAAGTTGTGATTGCAGGGGATTTTACTTTTCCACACATTGATTGGGAATCCCATGTTGTTAAAGGTCTAGATGGGTTAGAGTTTGTAAAATGTGTTCAGGAAAGTTTTCTAAATCAATATATAGATGTACCAACTAGGGAGGATGTAATATTAGATCTCCTATTAGGAAATGAGTTAGGGCAGGTGATGGAAGTGTGTGTCGGTGAACAATTTGGTTCCAGTGATCATAACGCCATTAGTTTCAACTTGATCATGAATAAAGATAGATCAGGTCCTCGGGTTGAGGGTCTAAACTGGAAAAAGGCCAAATTTGAAGAAATGAGAAAGGATCTAAAAAGCGTGGATTGGGACAGGTTGTTCTCTGGCAAGGATGTGATTGATAAGTGGCGTGCCTTCAAAGGAGAAATTTTGAGAGTGCAGAGTTTGTATGTTCCTGTCAGGATTAAAGACAAAGTGAATAAGAATAAGGAACCTTGGTTCTCAGGGATATTGGAACTCTGATAAAGAAGAAGAGAGTGATGTATAACATGTATAGGTAACAGGGAGGAAATAAGGTGCTTGAGGAGTATAAAAATGCACAAAATACTTAAGAAAGAAATAAAGAGGGCTAAAAGAAGACATGAGGTTGTGTTGGCAGTCAAGGTGAAGGATAATCCAAAGAGCTTCTTCAGGTATATAAAGAACAAAAGCATAGTAAGGGGTAAAACAGGTCCTCTTGAAGATCTGAGTGGTCGGCTATGTATGGAACCAAAAGAAATGGGGGAGATCTTAAACATGTTTTTTGCATCTCTATTTACTAAGGAAACTGGCATGGAGTGAACGGACATAAGGCAAACAGGTAGTGAGGTCATCGAACCTATACAGATTGAAGAGGAGGAGGTGCTTGCTATCCTGAGGCAAATCAGAGTAGATAAGTCTCCAGGACCTGACAGGGTGTTCCATCAGAGCTTCAACGAGACTTGACAGAGCTTCAACGAGTGTTGAAATTGCACGGGCCCTGGCAGATAAATTTAAAATGTCGGTATCTACGGGTGAGGTGCCAGAGGATTGAAGGATAGCTCATGTTGTTCCATTGTTTAAAAAAGGATCTAAAAGTAATCTGAGAAATTACAGGCCGGTAAGTTTAGTTTCCCAGAATCACTGGACACCGTTGCATTAAGTTCCTGGGGTCATCATTCAACTGCTGTGATTGGCATTACTGTGTCTATCCTGTTATTTTACTGGGAGTGAATGTGTCCAGTCACCGGCTTATTGGGGTGGTCAACAAGCAGGATGTACGGTTCACAGTAACCAGC
This sequence comes from Hemitrygon akajei, assembly GCF_048418815.1. NCBI lineage: Eukaryota > Metazoa > Chordata > Chondrichthyes > Myliobatiformes > Dasyatidae > Hemitrygon > Hemitrygon akajei. The sequence continues at coordinate 991,950 of NW_027331940.1, forward strand.
ACAGTTCCACTCCAAATCTGGTCAGCCAGAGTCATGGCTCCATTGCATTCTGAATCAGTCTTGCTCAACTCTAAATCATACTCGTATCACCTGTAATTCATATTTATTTCAGGTAGGAAATCGAAACGAGTGCAGAAAGTAGTGAAGAAGTTTTTGCCAGGTGGATCATCGAGGAAAGATGATCGGGACAAGGGAAGCAATGTACCAAAGCAGGGTCCGGTTGGGAGCAATGTCCCAGAATGCAGTATGGCCGCAGCGGAAGTGGAGCAAATTCAGCCCAGAGACATCGATCAGGACCCTGGAACCAGCACAACAGAGGCGACTGCCTGTCAGCCCAGTGACACCGATCAGGACCCTGGAACAAGCACAAGTGAGGCGACTGTCTGTCAGCCCGGAAGCTCATTGAACACGGAATTGTCAAGTCCCCAACAAGCAGCGGGTGTGTGAAATATGAGGGTGATGTGTTTGCAGAATGTGGCAGGGAGGAGGGTAAATGCGATTCGTTGCTGGAGGGTTGATCAGAGAGAGGGGGGATGTGTGCCTGTGGTACATGTGGTGTAGTGGGGCACCCGTTACCCCACTACAGGAAATGTACTACCTGCTCTGAGGATTTCCAGGATGTGTATTGGAGGAAATGCAGTTGTCCAGATAAGAGAGTATTTCCGGGATGTGAATCAAGGGAAATGTATTCGCCAGGATGGAGAGAGCATCTCTGGGAAGTGAATATTACCGACAGTCCCAGCATTTATTGCCAATCCAAAACTGAAATAGGTGAGTGGGTCGGATGGGGGATGGAGTGATTTGCATTAAATATGGACCTTCTATTAACGTAATGCCTAGAACATTGTTGGTTCAGTTTTAAGGCCAGTGTTGGCGATTCGGAATAAATCTGTTTTTGTGTCTGTAGGCAGGTTCAAGACATGTTTTTTTTTTGTTGAGTTTGGTGAGAGCGGTGGAAATGAAGAATATCTGAGTTCAAGACTACATTTTCCTTTTTACATTCACAGAGCCAGAGTTTACAATCTCTGACCTCCTGGCAGAGGGGGAGGAGTATCAACTGTACCAAATGACAAAATTCTACAAGGACAGACTCAAACAAGCGATTGAAGAAAAGGTTGAGAGACTCGGTTGGATGTTGACAAAGGAGGGACATTTCAGTAGAGAAGAAAATGAGGTGAGTGTAGTTTGTGTATTGTCACTGAACTGCTGGGAATAATGACCAAAATTAATCTCTTTCACATTCTTGGCGTTCTACCTGGGAAGGGAGACTTTGATCTCTGACTTGTCTCCAGTAGATCTGGTTTCAGCTGTTAAGGTGGGGAGCACTGGGAACTATAGGATCAGCCTCAGCTTTTTTCTCTCACCTGCTGTATTTATGTATTTATATCATGTATTTATCAAGAGCAGTGGCGGCATATCTGGACTTCGAACAGGCATTCAGTCTGAAACTAATTTCAATTCTTGTTTGGACCATCGGGCAGATTTACCTCATCTCATTAATCCAGGATGAATATTAAACTGTCAGATTGTAAACTGAGACAACCGACTTTACCGCCGTACTTGACAGAGGAAAACCTGCTAACCATATCTGGTCTTGGCTCCGTGAGTTCCCAAAGAATGTGTGGCTGATTTGTCATAGTCATAGGAAAGTACAGCACAGAATCAGGCCTGTTGGCCCATCTATTCAATGCTGGACTACTTAACTATGTATTCCCATTGACCTTCACCAGGCCATAGTGCACTATACCCTTATCATTCATGGATCTATCCAGACTTCTCTGAACCGCTTTTACGGCTTGCGCTGCTAGCTAGTTTCACACTCATAGCACCTTCTGAGTCAACAAATTTCACCTTTGTACCCCCTGAACTTTTCACCTTTCACCCTTTACTGATAACCTCTTGTTATAATATCTCTTTACCTCTGTACAAAATGTTGCTGCATTTATCCTGTCTATATCCCATGTAATTGTGTAAACTTCTCTCAAATCTCCCCTCAATCTTGCATTTTCCAATGAATAAATTCTGATCCGGGTCACTCTTTTCTTATAACTTAGGTCTTCTAGTCCCGACAACATCCTTGTTTTTTTTTGTGTACTCTTTCAAACTTATTTCCATCTGCCCTGTAGGTAAGTGAGCAGAACTGCACATAATATCCAAATTAGGCCTCACCAACATCTTATACAACTTCATATCCCATCTACTGTACACAATATTTTCATTTATGAAGGTTAATATGCTAAGAGACTTTCTTTCAGATCTGCAACTTGAGCACATTTGCCGTCACTTTCAATGACATGGACCTGTATTCCCAGAACAATTCGTTCTACCACACTTTTCAGTGCTCTACCGGTCGCTGTGTAAGATCTACCCTGCTTGGTCCTTCCGAAGGGCAATTTGTCTGCATTATATTGCATCGGCCCCTGTTAAGCCCATTCTCCAGTTGGTCTAGATCTCACTGCAAGCTCTTGTAGTCTTCCTCTTTGTCCACTGCACCTTCCCAATGTTGGTGTCATCTGCAAATTTGCTGATTCTGTTAACCATAATTTCATCCAGATCATTGATATAGATGACAAACAACAACGGACACAGCATCGATTCCCGTGACACTGCAGGAGTTTCAGGAGCCAATCAGAAATGCAACAGTCTATAGTCACGCTCTGGATTCCTCCAAAAAGCCAGTGTCTAATCCAGTTTACTACCTCATCTCGGATGCTGAGCAACTGAAACTTCTTGACCGACCTGCTATGAGGGAACTTGTCAAATACCGTGCTGAAGTCCATGTAGACAATATCCACAACCTTGGCCTACAGCAAATTTCCTGGCAACTTGCTCAAAAATCTCTAAGATAGGTTAGGTGTGAAAGATCACGCACAAAGGTGATATCTCATGGCCACAAAAGTCAATAGTTTGACCTAAAAGGGAAGAAGAACTCACAAAATATAAAATAAATCTGCTGACTAGCTGATACCAAAAATCAACAGGTTGTCCTAAGAAAGAAGAAGATCAATAGGTTGTCCTGAAAGGGAAGGGAAAAAAACGAAAAAAATAAATCTGATAACTTGCTGAATATCTAACTAATGAGAGACAGGGACACTCTCCTTGGAGCTCACAAACAGTGATTGTCTTGTCCTAGATCTGACCTACTCAGCCATGAGTGGTATTAGAAAATCAAGTGTGTTACACCCGTGAGTGACTCTGTTCTCGTTGGGATTTATTGGCGCTGTCTGTAATGAATCAGACAGGCATTACCCAAAGGTAAGAGGAGTAATCTGTAAATATGATGCTCATCTATAAATTCATCATCTGAAGACAACTGCTTCACTGGAAAACCATTAAGTCAAGTCAAGTCAAGACATCGTTTTTCAGGACCATGGTGCTACATTAAGCAGTACAAAAACTACACTGAACTACGTAAAAATCAACACAGATTAAAAAAAAACTGCACTATACTACAGACCTACCCAGGACTGCATAAAGTGCACAAAATAGTGCAGGCATTACAATAAATAGTAAGCAGACAATAGGCACAGATAGCTTGGGGGGAAAGAAACAGTTACATAGTCTGGTTGTGAGAGCCCGAATGCTTCGGTGCCCTTTCCCAGACGGCAGGAGAGAGAAGAGTTTGTATGAGGGGTGCGTGGGGTCCTTCATAATGCTGTTTGCTTTGCTGATGCAGCATATAGTGTAAATGTCCGTAATGGCTGCAGGGTCTTGCGATCCGAGATGGTGCAATTTCCGAACCAGGCAATGATGCAGCTGCTCTGGATGCTCTCAATACAACCTCTGTAGAATGTGATGAGGATGGGGGTGGGAGATGGACTTTCCTCAGCCTTCGCAGAAAGTAGATTCACTACGGGGCTTTCTTTGCTATGGAGCTGGAAGGGCAGGTGAGATTCTCTGCCAGGTGAACGCCAAGAAATTTGGTGCTCTTAACGATCTCTACCGAGGAGCCGTCAATGTGCAGCAGGGAATGGTCGCTCCATGCCCTCCTGAAGTCAACAACCATCTCTTTTGTTTTGTTCACACTCAGATAGAGGTTGTTGGCTGTGCACCAGTCCGTTAGCCACTGCACCTCGTCTCTGTTAGCTGACTCATCGTTCTCTTAATTCTCTTGTTAAATCTCTTTCACAACTGCAACTCCTCAGACCTTGTAGCAGTGAAACTGAGGGATTATTTTACAGTACTGTGGACCATCACGGAATTATGCTGATTTATTCCATAATTGTTGTCCATTATTCGTGTTATGGAAAACCATTCCAATTCCGTACTGGTAACTGTTCTGGAAGATCAATCATTCAAACCGGGACATCATTCCTCTTGTTTCTCAGAGCAATGTCCTAAGCCCATCCATGTTCAGTTGCATCCTCGATTATCTTAATTCCACCATCGGTGTATGTTCTGGTCAGACCACTCGTCTGAGTGCTACCGGTACCATGTAACCCAGTACTGCCTTTTGCATGGTCAGATGGTCGGTGACTAAACCAGCTCCCCCACCAGGCTGGCCTGGTGAGGAGGGTGGCTAGACACCCTGCAGGACGAAAAACAAGACCCGTCAAAGGGTGGATGACCCCTCTGTTAGGGTCAACGGTCATCTAGCAAAGAAGAGTGGAAGGGGCATCCCTCGCATCGAAGCTTGGTCTGGCCATTCACTGCAACAGAACTTCCCCCAGCCGTCTTGGACCCAACCAGGCTGCTGGATCCGGGAGGGGATGTCGAGAGGGTGAATCTGGACCGGTGCGACGCCCTACTCACCTAAAATCCACTCACGCACACGGTTCCTTTCTGAGGAGTGGGGTACCACCCCACTAACTGACTGAAAGGAACCATCATCATCCTATGGGATGGATAGCCAGAGATAGAGAGAGAGAGATGTTGCTTGAAGACGGTTCAATGTTTAATTCATAAATCGTCAGTAAATGAGGAAGCCCATGCCTGCATTCAGGAAGTGATCACCATTTTACAGCATGAGTGCCAGGCAGTAACCATCTGCATCACAAGACGGCCGCACTGACATTCCTTAACTTTCTGTTGTCCTTACACATCATAAGACCATAAGGTATCGGAACACAAGTAGGCCATTAGGCCCATCTTCCTACTCCGCCATTACATCATGGGTGATTTACTATCCCTCTCAACTCTATTCTCCTGCCTTCTCCCAGTGAACTTTGCTTACCTGACTAGTCAAGAAGGTACCAACCTCTGATTTAAATATACCCAATAACCTGGTCTCCGCAGCTGTCAGTGCCAATGGATTCTACAGATTCACTACTCCTCGGCTAAAGAATCTCCTCATCTCTGTTCTAAATGGACGTCCCTCTTATTCTGAGGCTGTTTTGTCTGGTTCCAGACTTCCCCACTTTGAAACATCATCTCCACATCCTCTCAATGCCTTTTGGTATTCCACAGGTTACAATTAGATTCCCCTCATCCTTCCACACTCCAGCCAGTACAGGCGCATCCAGGAATCATTCTCATCAAAATCAGGTTTAATATCACTGGATCTGTCAGTTTTGATTCCTCTCTGGACTTTCCACAATGCATCACGTATTTTTACTAATCAGGGGACTGAAACCGTTCACAATATACAAGTGAGATCTGGCCAGTGCTTGTTCTTATATTCTAATCCTCTCGAAATGAACGCTAACATTTGTTTTTGCCTTTCCTAACACCGACTCAACCTGGAAGGAATCCTGCACCAGGTCTCCTGAGATTCTTTAGAACTCTCAAAAATATTCTATGTCTTCATTATTTCTGCCAAAGTGTATGGCCATGTACCTCCCTATACTACATTCCTATTGTCACTGATTTGTCTATTTTCTCATCATTCATGTCCTGCTGCAAAATTCGTGCTTCCTCAACGCTTCCTGTCTTTTCCCATATCTTCGTAACGTGCGCAATCTTGTCCATAAAGCCTTCAAATTATTGACATAACGGAAAAAGCAATTCTCCCAAAACCAACCACTGCAGAACACCATTGGTCACCAACATCCAACAAGACAAAGCCCTGTTAGTTCCATTCTGTGCTTCCTGACAGTCAGACAAAATCAGTCTGGAGAAAATCATGGATCCTCTATCAATGCTAGTGTCTCTCTTGTCATACTGTCGTCCCCTGTCTTGTTAAACGGCGTCATGTGCGGTACCTGGTCAAAGGTCCTCAGGAAGTTCAAGTAAACAACTTGCACTGACTCTCCGTTGTCGACCCAGCATGCTGTTCTTTCAAAAAATTCCAACAGTTCTGTCAGGCAAGTTTCCCTTCCATGGATGTTGGACTTTTTCTTATCATGTGCGTCCAAATACCCGAAACATCATCCTCAATTATCGACTGCTGACATCTTCCCAAACGCTGATCAAACTAAGTGGCCTATAGTTTAAAATGATCAGTCCTCCGGAACCATTCCGGAATCTAGTGATTCTTGAGTGATCATCACTCAATCTCTTCAGCCTCCTTTTTCAGAAGCAATCAAGTGCAGTTGATCGGGTCTTGTAGCTTTAGTTTTTGGTTTGTTGGGTGGTAGAGTTGGTCTCCTGACTTGGTGTGTCTGGGTATTCTTGTTTTGTCTGGTGTACTTGGAGCTCCCTTCCGGGGAGCGCGCTAAGACAGTAGCGCGACATTAATACGCAGCATCCTCTCTGGACTATGGATTTGGGGATTACAAAACGTTATGTAAATTTTCTGGTGTAGTCTGTTTTGCATATGCTTTTGTGATATCATTCTGGGGGAACGTTGTCTCATTTTTTAACTGCATTGCTTTTGTGGTTTCTAAATGACAATAAACTGAAACTGAACTGAACTGAACTGACTCATCTATCTTCAGAACTTCCAACTTCCCGAGTGCCTTCTCCTTAATAATGGCAAATACACTCACTTCTACCACTTGACATTCTCAAATATCTGGCACGTTCTAGTGTATTTTTTTACAGTGAAGACTGACGCAAAACACTTACTAATACCTTTTGTCATTTCTTTGTCCCCTGACAGTACCTCTCCACTGTCATTTTCCAGTGGCCCAAAATCCACTTTCCTCTCCTTCACTCTTCATATATCAGACGGACCTCTTGGTGAGCTATTTTACGTTATTCGCTAGCCTACCTTCATTTTCCATATTTTCTCTACTTACGGCTTTTTAATTGGTTCTGTTGGTTTGTAAAAGCATCCCAGTCCTCCAGCTTTCTACTATATTTTGTAATATTATGTCCCCTCTCCTTTGCTTTCGTGCTGCTTTGATTATCTTGTCAGCCATAGTTGATCATCCTCCCTTTCGAATAATTCTTCATCTTTGTGATCACTTGTCCTGAGCCTTCTTAATTGCGCCGAGAAACTTCAGCCATTCCCGCTCTGCCATTGTCCCTGTTAGTCATGTTCGAATATATTTTTGCCCAGGTCTTCTCCTATGCCTCTGTAATTCCTTTATCCAACTGTCGCACTGATCCATCTGACTTTACCTTCTCCCTCTCAAACTGCAGTGTGAGTTTTGCTATTTTATGATCACTGCCTCTTAAGGGATTATTTACCTGAAGCTCCCCAATCAAATCTGGCTCAATACACAACACGAAATCCAGATCCGTCTTTCCTATAATGGGATCAACCATAGGCTTCTCTCAAAAGCCATCTCATAGGCATTCTATAGATTTCGTCACTCGGGATTCAACACTGACCTGATTCTCCAAAGCTTCCTGCATATTGAAATTCCCCATGACTATTTTCACATTCACCTTTTTGCATACCTCTTCCCTCTCCTGTTGTAATTTGTAGCACACATCCTGGCTACTGTTAACAGGCCTGTATCATCAGGGTCATTTTACTTATGCAGTTTCTTAACATCTACATCGTCCAATCCGATATCACCTCTTTCTCAGGACTTTTCATTTTTAATGACAGCAGCTTCGACCCAACACTTTCACCTACCTGCGTATCCTTTCGATTCAATATTTATCTTTTGATTTAAGCACCCAACTATAAACTTTTGTCAGCCACTATCCATTTGTTTTTGCTCTCTCTCTCTCCCCTCTCTTCAGTTCTTGTTGTCACATCTTGTTGATGTAATACTGCACATTGACAGACTGAGGAAAGTAATCACATTGCATCTACTGCAGGATGTCAGTAAATCCTTATTCTTACACACTATTGATTGAGAATTTCCTTCAGTTATTGTTTCTCTGTTAATGACTGAACCCAGAGAGGATGAGGCAGCAGCCCAGTGACTGCATCTGTTCTGAAGCTACCGGGGCCATGAACAGATATTTTCCTGCACATTCTCCATGCCTGTCTGTCTGCTGCACAATAAATTCATTGTTTGCTTTTATAGAAAGTCACTGAACTGACAGCGAAGGGAAACCGGACAGAGAGTTCCAGACTCTTCCTCAGTTTGGTGAATGGCAAAGGCTCCCGGGCCCGGAGGGCGATGTGGGAATCCTTTGTGACATGGAGGACTGAGTTACCGAAGTTGGACAGGATACTGAGGGAAATACAGGAACTCGGTATGTTAAAACCACACACTGAACACAAAGCACATTGAGATAAACATTTTAGTTATTTTAATTATTTTAGCTCTGTTTCCATGGATGTTTTTTTTTAAATATTTAAACAGGTCCTGATCCACAGGAATACATGAACATCGCCCAAGGTTTATCTGAATTACCCACTCAGCTGATAGGTGAGTGATGAAATGCACAGTTCAAGCCACATCTCAAATGTTAGTCTCTGACTTGGCAAAACTTGTGAATCAAAATTCGCCATTAATCATTCGCTGATCTCTGGATTCAAGTAACAATTTAAAGAATCTCTCTTTGCAGCCTGAATATTCTACAATATATTTTTTTCTATTAATACAGCTGTTGGTTCTGCTGAATCCATGTAGACCACATCTACTACCGTACCTTCATCAATTGCTTTTTGTTACCTCTTCAAAAACCTCAATTAGCCTCGTGAGGCACGACCTTCCCTTCACAAAGCCATGTTGACCCAAACAATAAATTCCAGGCACCGACAACTCTGTTAAAAAGCTACCCACAATTGCTGTAAATTTACCCCATCTCACCTTAACCAAATGCCCTCTGGTATTAGACATCAGTCATATGTAAAAATAAACAGACAAAATACAGGCTGTCGACCCAAACTCTTATCTCTCAAACTTGTACACCTCAGTCAGATCTGTATTCTACCACCAGAGTAAACAAAGCAAGTTTATCAGACCTCTACTTGTAGCACGTGTCTCTGAATCCAGGCAACACCCTGATGAACCTGTTCTGCGCCCTCTCCAATCCTTCCAAGAGCTGGACAATCAGATGTGAACACAATACTCCAGATGCTCCGGAAAGCCATTAGATCCAGGAGCAGAATTAAGCCATTCGGCTCAGTGAATTTGCTCTTCAATTCCTCTCTACCCCACTATCCCAGTAAACGTTGACACTTTTCCTAATCAGGAACATATCGACCTGCATTTTAAATATACTCAATGAGGTGTCTATGGCAATAATTTCACCGATTCACCACCCGCCAGCCAATAAATTTCTCCCCGTTTGGGTCCCCGGCAGCCAGGCCAATTCCCCACAGTTCTCAAGCATGTTAATTTTCTGTATGAGCCTCCCATGTGGGATCTTGTCAAAGACTCTACCAATATATAAGTAGACAATTTCCATGTGTAACTTCATCCATCACCTTTGTCACCTCCTGGAGGAACTCAATCAAGCTGGCAAGACACAAACCCGACACAAAGCCTTGCTACTGAACCCCAAACCACCTCATACATCCTCTCTGTCATACTCCCATGGGGCAGAACATATTAAAGGCTGAAGGTATGTACCACCAGCCTCAACGACAGCTTTATTCTGCATTTATAAGACTACTAAATGGTCACCTACTATGTTATTATTAGCTCTTAATAATAATAAGACAATTTTATATCTAAAATTATAGCATCGTACATCCCGTAACTAATTACGACTCAGATAACAACTTAGATAACCACAATATACTCAGAGGACAGCAGACAGAATACCGTTCGGGTTTGAACAACAGATAAAAGATCATGTAATTCTATTTCAAACCCTGTGGAAAGCAGAAATCTTTCAGTGTTATATTGTCTATCAAAAAAAAACCACATCTGATTCTTTTCCTCGTGTGTTTAAGAGAAGTTCCAAATATATATAAAATTCAAACAATACTTGTAAAATTTCTGCAACATCCGATGAAGCATTCGCCTAAAATAAACGTCCTATTAACAACCACAGAGGAACGACCACTATCAAAATAAATGGAGGGATTTTCCAGAGAGACTCACTAAGCACACTATGGTTTTGTCTAGCTTTAAGCCCACTCATAATTTACTGAAATAGACAAAATCAGGTATCTAATCAGAAGAAAATACGAATTATACCTTGACACAGTTATACATTGATGATTTTAAATTATTTGCTCTTGCATCAGTAAAGCTGAAACAAATAATTCAAATAATGGAACTAATTTCCAAATATATAAGCATGAACTTTAGACTAGGAAAGTACAGAACATGATTAAACATAAAGAAAGGTGCAATAGAACCGGAAGAATATCAAACAGAGCATCAGGATACAATGCAATAGAGTATGATACGTATATTTAGGATATCAATAAGCAAAGAAAATAGATAATCGTGTGATAAAGGAAAACCTTCCAACAAAATTTACTTCAAGGCTGAAGAAAATCTGAATTTACTACAAGGCTGAACAAACTTTGAATTTACATCGAGGATCAAGAAAATCTGCCAAACAGAGCTGAACAGTAAAAATATAACAAAGATGGTGAACACTCACTGTGCCCATATTGACGTATTGGTTTGGTATAATATCCTGCTCTGAAACGGATCCGGAAATATGCAAAGAAAAATAAGAACTTAAATATCAATTTCTGGAAAACTCCATGTGTACTGGAATGCGCGAAGACTGATATGAACGAGGACAGTATGAGGATGATGAATAACAGATTAAAAAAATGAGACAACAGCCAGATAAAAATTTTCAGGGTCAGGGTTAAAATCATGGACACATTTCGTGAAAATTGTTTTTCTGCACCAGCAGCACAATTACAGTAAAGCATGTGCGGTGAGCGTGTATTTATGTATACAATTGTAGAAATAGAATTGTATCAGCATGACTTAATCAGTCTGATGGCCTGATGGAAGAAGCTGTCGCGGAGCCTGTTGGTCCTGGCTTTAACACTGCAGTACCATTTCCCGGATGGTAGCAACTGGAACAGTTTGTGCTTGGTGAGACTTGGGTCCAGAATGATCCTTCGGGCACTTTTTACCCCCTGTCTCTGAAATAGTAGGAAGTTCACATCTACAGATGCACTGGGCTGTCTGCACCACTCTCTGCAGAGTCCTGCGATTGAGAGAATGCAGCCAGTCAGGATGCACAAAATTTAGGGGCCCATCCCAAATGTCCTCAACCATCTCAACCATCTGTTTTGCTGTTTTTTTTTGTTTTTTTTTGTTCAGACTAGAGAATAAGCCAGGCAGGATGTTGGAATGCTCCTCTTGCAGGATGTGTGAAGTCAGGGAGACATCCGGTGTCCCTGACAACGACACCTGCAAGAAGTGCACCCAGCTGCAGCTCCTAACAGACCGCGTTAGGGAACTGGAGCAGGAGCTGGATGACCTCCGGATCATTCGAAAGACTGAGCAGTTTATAGATAGTAGCTTCCAGGAGGTAGTTACACCTAAGGAACAGGGCACAGGTAATTGGGTTACCGTCAGGCGAGGGAAGGGGAAAGGGCAGTTACTGCAGTGTTCCCCTGTGGCCATTCCCCTCCAGAACAGGTATACCAATTTGGATACTGTTGGGGGGAAGGATTGCCTGGGACAAACTGCGGCAGCCGGATCTCTGGCACTGAATCTGGTGCTGCAGTGCAGAACGGGGGGAGGAAGAAGAGGAGAGCGGTAGTGATAGGGGACTCCATAGTCAAGAGTACAGACAGGAGATTCTAATGTCGTAACAGAGACTCCCGGATGGTTTGTTGCCTCCCGGGTGCCAGGGTCAGGGATGTCTCTGATCGCCTGCACAGTATTCTGAGGTGGGAGGGTGATCAGCCAAATTTCGTGCTACACATCGGTACCAATGCCATAGGTAGAAAGAGTCAGGGTGTCCTGAAGAGTGAGTACAGAGAGCTTGGTAGGAAGTTGAAAAACAGGACATAGAGGGTAGTAATCTCCGGATTGCTTCCTGTGCCACGTGCCAGTGAGGGTAAGAGTGCGATGCTCTGGCAGATGAACACGTGGCTGAGAAACTGGAGTAGGCGGCAGGGTTTCAGATTTCTAGATCATTGGGACCTCTTCTGGGGCAGGTGGGACCTGTACAAGAGAGACGGGTTACACCTGAACTACAAGGGGACCAATATACTTGCAGGGAGGTTTGCTAGTGTTATTGGGGAGGGTTTAAACTAGATTGGCAGAGGGATGGGAACCAGAGTGCCAGAGTAGATAGTGGAACGGTGGTAAACATAAATAATGGTGGTAGTTCATGCAAAGCCACAAATAGCAAGGTTGTGGGTTGTAGTAATAATATTCTGAGGTGTGTATATTTCAAAGCGTGGAGTATTGCAGGAAAGGCAGACGAGCTGAGGGCCTGGATTGACACATGGAATTATCACATCATAGCCATTACTGAAACTTGGCTACAGGAGGGGCAGGACTGGCAGCTCAATGTTCCAGGGTTCCAATGTTTCAGACGTGATAGAGACAGAGGGATAAAGCGTGGGTGGCGGCTTTGCTAGTCAGGGAAAATATTACAGCAGTGCTTCGGCAGGATAGATTAGATGGCTTGTCTACTGAGGCCCTATGGGTGGAGCTGAGAAACCGGAAGGTATGACCACATTAATAGGGTTGTATTATGGACTACCCAATAGTTAGCGAGATTTGGAGGAGCAAATTTGCAGAGAGATAACAGACAACTGCAGGAGACAGAAATTTGTCATTGTAGAGGATTTTAATTTTCCACACATTGCTTGGGACTCCCATCCTGTTAAAGGTCTAGATGGGTTAGAGTTTGCAACATGTGTTCAGGAAAGTTTTCTAAATCAATATATAGATGTACCAACTAGGGAGGATGCAATATTAGATCTCCTATTATGAAATGAGTTAGGGCAGGTGACGGAAGTGTGTATCGGGGAACACTTTCCTTCCAGTGATAATAACGTCATTAGTTTCAACTTGATCATGGATAAAGATAGATCTGGTCCTCGGGTTGACGTTCTAAAACTGAAAAAGGCCAAATTTGAAGAAATGAGAAGGGATCTAAAAATCGTAGATTGGGACAGGTTGTTCTCTGGCAATGATGTGATTTGTAAGTGGGAGGCCTTCAAAGGAGAAATTTTGAGAGTGTAGAGTTTGTATGTTCCTGTCATGGTTGAAGGCAAAAAGAATAGGAATAAAAAGCCTTGGTTATCGAGGGATATTGGGACTCTGATAAAGAAGAAGAGAGAGATGTATAACATGTATAGGCAACAGGGAGGAAGTAAGATGCTTGAGGACTATACAAAGAGTAAGAAAATACTTAAGAAAGAAATCAGGAGGGCTAAAAGAAGACATGAGGTTGCTTTGGCAGTCAGGGAGAACGATAATTTTAAGAACGTCTACAGGTATGTTAAGAGCAATAGGATAGTAAGGGATAAAATTGGTCCTCTTGAAGATCAGAGTGGTCGGCTATGTATGGAACCAAAAGAAATGGGGGAGATCTTAAATGGGTATATTGCATCTCTATTTACTAAGGAAACTGGAATAGAGTCTATGGAAACAAGGCAAACAAGTAGGGAGGTCATGGAAGTTATGCAGATTAAAGAGGAGGAGGTACTTTCTGTCTTGAGGCAAATCAGAGTAAATAAATCCCCAGGACCTGACGGGGTATTCACTCGGACCTTGAAGGAGACTAACGTTGAAATTGCAGTGGCCCTGGCATAAGTATTATGTCGATATCCACGGACCGGGTGCCAGAGGATTGAAGGATAGCTCATGTAGTTCTGTTGTTTAAAAAAGGCTCAAAATGTAAGCCATGAAATTATAGGCCGGTAAGTTTGACATCGGTAGTAGGTAAATTATTGGAAGGAATACTAAGAGATAAGGTCTCCAGGTATTTCGGTAGACAGGGACTTATTAGAAAAAGTCAGTATGGCTTTATGCGTCATGTTTAACCAATCCATTAGAGCTTTTCGAGGAAGTTTCCAGGAAAGTGGATGAAGGGAAAGCAGTGGATGTTATATACATGGACTTCAGAAAGGCTTTTGGCAAGGTCCCGCATGGGAGGTTAGTTAGGAAGATTCAGTCGCTAGGTATACATGGAGAGGTAGTAAATTGCATCAGACATTGGCTCAATGAAAGAAGCCAGAGAGTGGTAGTGGAAGATTGCTACTCTGAGTGGAGGCCTGTGACCAGTGATGTGCCACGGGGATCAGTGCTGGGTCCATTCTTATTTGTCATCTATATCAATGATCTGGATGATAATGTGGCAAATTGGATCAGCAAATTTGCTAATGATACAAAGATTGGAGGTGTAGTGGACAGTGAGGAAGGTTTTCAAAGCTTGCAGAGGGATCTGGACCAGTTGGGGGAATGGGATGTAAAATGGCAGATGGAGTTTAATGCGGACAAGTGTGAGGTATTGCACTTCGGAAGATCAAACCAAATTAGAACATACAAGGTAAATGGCAGAACACAGAGGAGGGCAGTAGAGCAGAGGGATCTGGGAGTATAGATACATAATTCCCTAAAAGTGGCGTCACAAGTAGATAGGGTCGTAAACAGAGCTTTTGGTACATCGGCCTTTATAAATCAAAGTACTGAGTATAAGAGTTGGAATGTAATGGTGAGGTTGTATAACACATTAGCGAGACCGAATTTGGGGTATTGTATGCAGTTTTGGTCACCGAATTACAGGAGGGATATTAATAAGGTTGAAAGAGTGCAGAGAAGGTTTACAAAGATGTTGCCCGGACTTGAGAAACTGAGTTACAGAGAAGGTTTGGATAGGTTAGAACTTTATTCCCTGGCATGTAGGAGAATGAGAAGTGATTTGATAGAGGTGTTTAAAATTATGATGGGTATAGGTAGAGGGGATACAAGCAGGCTTTTTCCACTGAGGCTAGGGGAGAAAAAAAACAGAGGTCATGGGTTAAGGGTGAAGGGGAAAAGTTTAAAGGGAACATTGGGGCAGGTGCTTCTTCACGCAGAGAGTGGTGGGAGTGTGGAATGAGCTGCCAGCTGAAGTGGTGAATGCGGGCTCACTTTTGACATTTAAGAAAAACCTGGACAGGTATATGGATGAGAGGTGTATGGAGGGATATGGGCCAGGTGCTGGTCAGTGCGACTAGGCAGAAAAATGGTTTGGCACAGTCAGGAATGGCTGTGCTGTAATGTTCTACGGTTCTATGGTTCTATCTGAGGTGAAGGAGGTGCTGTTGTGCCTTTTTTCACCACACAATTGATGTGTACAGACCACGTGAGGTCCTCAGTGATGTGAATGCCAAGGAACTTAAAGCTGTTCACTGTCTCAACCCCAGATCCATTGATATCAGTGGGGGTTAGCCTATCTCCATTCCTCTTGTCTTTGCGACATTGCATCCAGCTCCTTTGTCTTTGCGACATTGAGGGAGAAGTTGTTTTCTTGACACCAGTGTGTCAGGCTGATGACTTCTTCTGTGTAGGCTGCCTCGTTATTACTTGAGATTTGGCCAATAAATATAGTATACTCAGCAAATTTAATTAGCAGATTGGAGCTGTGGGTGGCGACACAGTCATGCGCATACAGAGAGTAAAGGAGGGTGCTTCTGACACAGCCCTGAGGGGCTCCTGTGTTGAGGGGCAGAGGGGCAGAGATGAGGGAGCCCACTCTTACCACCTGCCGGCGATCTGACAGGAAGTCCAGGATCCAGCTGCACTAGGCAGGGTCAAGGCCGAGGTCTCTGAGCTTCTTGTCGAGCCTGGAGGGAACTATGGTGTTGAATGCTGAACTGTAGTCTAATAACATCATTCTCACATAAGCATCCCTCTTCTCCAGATGTTTAAAGAGGTGTGCAGAGCAGTGGCTATTGTGTCATCTGTTGATCGGTTGTGTAGGTAGGTGAATTGTAGGGGGTCCAGTGTGGGTGGTAACAAGCTGCAGATGCAGTCCTTGACCAGCCTCTCAAAGCATTTGCTTATTACTGAGGTGAGTGCGACAGGACTCAAACGTTCAGGCATGTTGCCTTAGTCGTTTTAGGTACAGGAACAATGGTGGATGATTTGAAGCAGGAGGGAACTCTTCACTGGGAGAGGGTGTGATTAAAAATATCCGTAAATACACCTGCCAGTTGTGCCGCGCGCATCCTGAGTACCCGCCCTGGGACGCCGTCCGGTCCCTCAACCTTGCGACTGTCCACTCGTTGGAAACATCTGCGAACTTCATCCTCAGAGATGGCCAATGTGCAGGTCGCTTTGTCGGCTCTCCTCGGGGTCTCAGTGTTGGCGATATCAAACCGAGAGTAAAGAGACTTAGATCCTCTGGGAGACAGGCAGCGATGTTGGCAGCACCACAGCACTTAGCTCTGAAGTCTGCATTGGGGTGCAGAGCTTGCCATAAGCTGTGTGTGTTGTTGGTGGAGAGTTGTGCCTGAATGCGATCTCTGTATTGTCGTTTCGCTGCCTGGATGACTTTGCACAGATCAGAGCTGAATTTCTTGAGCTCCTGCTGATCACCGGCATTGTAAGCAGTCGGTCACACGGCAAGTGCTGTTTACACGGAACTGTTGATACAAATGTTGTGGTTTGGGAAGTCCTGACCGATTTCTGAAGGGAAGCATCCCCCCTCTGTGACAATAACACACAACTGGGGGATGTTGTTATTACACAGTTGTGATAATAACAGCCGGGAACTCCCTTGGTAGCCAGAAAGGTTTATACAGCAGCACCAGGTACTCCAGATCCGGGGAACAAAAGGATTTGAGGGAATGGGCATTCCGGGGTTCCACCAAGCATTAATGATCATGAAACATACCCTAAATCCTGTTCTCTTCCCAAATGTGTGTGTGTGTGTGTGTGTGTGTGTGTGTGTGTGTGTGTGTGTGTGTGTGTGTGTGTGTGTGTGTGTGTGTGTCTGTGTCTGTGTCTGTGTGTGTGTAGGGGGGGGGAGGGTGGTGGCACTGGATGACGACACGATTGTTGGTGACTGTAGGGGCCAATTCTGGATCTGCAGACCCGGGAGCAGTTGGGACAGAGGGGCAGCTGGGATGCAGGCGCTTGGATAGTTGGATCCTTCTTGCATCCCCTCTTCTTTTCAGCAGTCGCTCTTCTGGGTTCCTCAAAATTCTTGGTTTTTCCGTGGATCAGCGGCTGCCACTCATTGACTTCCATATTTGCCTGAGAAAGCCTCTGCTTAATTTGGTCCTTGTACCTCCTGCGCGGGGCACCACGATCTCTCTTGCCCTGAGAGAGTTCTCCGTAGAGTACTGCTTTCGGTAACCTGGAGTTATCCATGCGAGACATGTGGCCTGTCAGACGGTGGATCTGGCTGAGCAGCAAAGCGGCTTCAGGGCCTGGAAGTTGAACATATAGAGCTATCCATGTCCGTGTGATTATATGAAATATTAAACTAAATAAGTAGTGCAGAAATAGAAATTTAAAAAGAGATTAGTGAAACAGTATCGATGGGTCCAATGTCCATTCAGAAACTGGATGGCAGAGGAGAAGTTGTTCTGAATCGTTGAGTGTACGCCTTACTCTGATCGTGTGCAGTAGTCCCCATGAACCAGACGGTGATGCAGCCAGTTACAATGCTCTCCAAGTTACACCTGTAGAAATATTCGAGTGATGTTGGAAACTCCTGATGAAATATAGTCACTGTTGTGCCTTCTTTGTAGCTGCATCGATATATTGGGTCCAGGTTAGATAGTGGGAGATACTGACAGCCAGGAATTTGGAATTGTTCACTCTTTCCACATCAGATAACTTTATGAGGACTGGTGTGTTGTGTTCCCTCATCTCGCCTTTTCTGAAATCCACAATTAGCTCTATTGACATATTTTTATAACGCAAGCAGGATTCAGCACTCCGTACAAGCATATGCAAATCCAATAAGGGGTACACATCACTGAACGAAAATGAAGGCTTAACCCATAAAACATGAAGAAACTGTCATAAAACGCTAACCAATGGAAGAGTCTGACTCCCCGTGGAAGACAACCACACGATCTGAGCCGACTAGATGTCGACAAGGAAGCGTCGAGCCCTTGGCTCAGAGTTGGAGAACTCTTCCCAGAAACAGAAGGGATCATTGTCGCAATACAGGACAAGGTTGTTAACACATGTAGTTATCAAAAATACAGAATAAACGACCAATAGGTTCATGACGATAAATGCTGAAAATTACAAGAGAAACCAGAAACAATCCGACTTTACAAGATCCTGCAGTAGTTTAACTGAATCTCATTACTTGCACAAGCACAGTCAAGTGGTGGACAACGTTCACAAAAACATTGCTTAAACTACAACTGATGAAAAACACCACAACTTGCAGTAAGTACAAGCCTGCTCCACTTTTAGAGTCCTATCGGAGTCCTTCATATCATACTGCGTCCGATCATTATTTCAGATAGCATAATCCATGATATGCGTTCGGATGTAATTTTACAGAATAAACAAGCAAAAGCAACTTTTTAAATATATATAGCCATTCCAAACACACATAGCTTACAGAAATGAATTAGTAAAAAAATGCCAGAAATATGTTGAATTAAAAGGACAAAATGAATGACTATGGAAGACGAACAGGGTATTCGTTATCCCAATCGTAATATCATTAACTGGTATCATCCTAAAGGCTTTACAGAATAGTATTAATAAATTAGGCCCACACGGCAATACTTGTGTAAATCTTCGAAAACCCTCGATACTATACACCACGAGAATAGTCAGAATTCTCCTATCAATTGAGACATGAGTGTGCTTGGCTATGCCTGTACCTCAAGTTTTACCAGTTTAGGCTAAGATGATGATGATAATAATAATAATAATAATAATAATAATAATAATAATAATAATAATAATAATAATAATAACTTATTTATAAAGCACCTTTCATCCAGACGATGCCGTTCAAACCGCATCACAACGGGATAAAGTGCAAACTAGAAAATGAAAGACAAAATGTGTCAGTCCTAATATACACCTTAGACCTGCACAGTACTGTAGGTTTAGGTGTTGAATTCTACAGTTTAGGGACATCGTCCCAAAAAAAACTCAACGCTGACCTCCCAATGATCCTTTGACCTTCTACCTTATTGTCTGCCTGCACTGCATTTTCTCGGCAACTGAAACACTGTTTCCCTGAACTATCCTGTTCCATTTTTCCTTCTAGATAGATAGATAGATAGATAGATAGATAGATAGATAGATAGATAGATAGATAGATAGATAGATAGATAGATAGATAGATAGATAGATAGATAGATAGATAGATAGATACTTTATTCATCCCCATGGGGAAATTCAACTTTTTTCCAATGTCCCATACACTTGTTGTAGCAAAACTAATTACATACAATACTTAACTCAGTAAAAAAATGTGATATACATCTAAATCACCATCTCAAAAAGCATTAATAATAGCTTTAAAAAGTTCTTACGTCCTGGCGGTAGAATTGTAAAGCCTAATGGCATTGGGGAGTATTGACCTCTTCATCCTGTCTGAGGAGCATTGCATCGATAGTAACCTGTCGCTGAAACTGCTTCTCTGTCTCAGGATGGTGCTATGTAGAGGATGTTCAGAGTTATCCATAATTGACCGTAGCCTACTCAGCGCCCTTCGCTCAGCTACCGATGTTAAACTCTCCAGTACTTTGCCCACGACAGAGCCCGCCTTCCTTACCAGCTTATTAAGACGTGAGGCGTCCCTCTTCTTAATGCTTCCTCCCCAACATGCCACCACAAAGAAGAGGGCGCTCTCCACAACT
Source organism: Hemitrygon akajei (assembly GCF_048418815.1). Taxonomy (NCBI): domain Eukaryota; kingdom Metazoa; phylum Chordata; class Chondrichthyes; order Myliobatiformes; family Dasyatidae; genus Hemitrygon; species Hemitrygon akajei. The sequence continues at coordinate 1,011,901 of NW_027331940.1, forward strand.
GACCTATAGAAAATCTTCAGCATCTCACTACAAACATTGAATGACGCCAACCTTCTTAGGAAGTACATTCGACTCTGTGCCTTCCTGCACAAGGCATCTGTGTTGGCAGTCCAGTCTAGCTTCTCGTCTAACTGTACTCCCAGATACATGTAGGTCTTAACCTGCTCCACACATTCTCCATTAATGATCACTGGCTCCATATGAGGCCTAGATCTCCTAAAGTCCACTACCATCTCCTTGGTCTTGGTGACAGATAGATAGATAGATAGATAGATAGATACTTTATTCATCCCCATGGGGAAATTCAACTTTTTTTTTTCCAATGTCCCATACACTTGTTGTAGCAAAACTAATTACATACAATACTTAACTCAGTAAAAAAATATGATATGCATCTAAATCACTATCTCAAAAAGCATTAATAATAGCTTTAAAAAGGTTCTTAAGTCCTGGCGGTTGAATTGTAAAGCCTAATGGCATTGGGGAGTATTGACCTCTTCATCCTGTCTGAGGAGCATTGCATCGATAGTAACCTGTCGCTGAAACTGCTTCTCTGTCTCTGGATGGTGCTATGTAGAGGATGTTCAGAGTTTTCCATAATTGACCGTAGCCTACTCAGCGCCCTTCGCTCAGCTACCGATGTTAAACTCTCCAGTACTTTGCCCACGACAGAGCCCGCCTTCCTTACCAGCTTATTAAGACGTGAGGCGTCCCTCTTCTTAATGCTTCCTCCCCAACACGCCACCACAAAGAAGAGGGCGCTCTCCACAACTGACCTATAGAACATCTTCAGCATCTCACTACAGACATTGAATGACGCCAACCTTCTAAGGAAGTACAGTCGACTCATTCTACGACCTCATTGCACCGATGTGATATGATGATCTGTACGGATCGCATGCAGAAAAGTTTTCCATTTTACAGTGGTGCATGTGACAATAATAAACTAATTTACAGATTGATTGCCAAAAATACAGTGCCCCTTGGTTGCTTAAGATTGTTATACCCGGGGGGGTTGGCAGTGCGGATGAGCTGCCACGTCCTATTAAATGATCCCAGTGGCAAGTAGCCTCTGTCCAGCTCCTGCCCTTCACGTGTGGTTCAGCCTCTAAGCCTGGTAAAGCGTTTCTTCTGACAGGAGAAGGGGCAAAGGTGGGTTACTGATGCCTTACAGCCAGTCGCTTTGTTCAGATGGGGCTCATCGGCTGTGATTGGCAGCTCACCCAGGAACAAGAAAACTCTGATCTCAAAGCTCCGCTGCCTTGCAACTGTACCCCTCATGGGGAAGAGTTTGGGAGTAAACCCAGTGGGAAAATTCTTGACCTGGAACCCCTAAGTCAGTGTTAAATGGTGTTCAACGCAGACTGGCATATCCTATGACACCTCTGGTGCCAAGCTATGTCAGTCTCTGCCGATCCCTTGTGTTCATCAGATGCATGGAGAGAGGGAGCTTGCTACATCGGCAAAAGCTTCCTCTCCATATCGGAGTGTCCCGGCTTGCAGGGGCAGGACATCTACGGTCGACTCTGACAGACGGAGGCCTCATTAGACAGAGCCCCACACCCCAAGAGCAAGACTGATGAGTAGCATTTGCCAAGACTTCACCACCCTCGCCCACAGACACGATGTACATCACTGAGACAGACGCTTGTGGTTTCTTCCATTATCACAGATTTCATCTTTCCATCAATCCTCCATCACTGCGATTGAAAACTACCCATTGGAATTGGAAAGCACCCATTTTCTTTCTTATCATTCCGATGGGTTATCGATCCACAACTTCAATGTGATTCTCCCCCAGACGCTGCCCGACCTGAGTATTTCCCGCATATTCTGCTCCTGTTTTGATGCAAGAGCAGTGGACACCTGTGACTCCCCAGTGTACAGCTTTGACAAAATGCACAGTGTCCTGCTCTCCATATTTCCACACCAGATCAATATTAACATCGTCTGTTAATGATGCAAGCAATGCTTTAAATATAGTGAAATGTTGTAACGGGAGTGCAGTCAGGATTGCAATAGAATATTCAAGATTCGAAAACTTTATTGTCATTCTAACTGTACATCAGCTCTGCAGGGCAGAATGAGACAGCGTTTCCCCAGGAGCAATGCAATCATAACATAACAAACGCAACAATAAATAGTAAACACAACAATAAAAAGAAAAACACAACAGCCACATGTCAGTTAAAATCAAGTTACAAGTGTCCAGTGCAGTTAAAAATGTCCAAAGTAGAGTCAGATCGAGCAGCTATTTAGCAATCTGACTGCCTGTGGGAGGAAGCTGTTTAGCAGCCTTGTGGTTTTAGTTTTGATGCTCCTGTAACGTTTGCCTGATGGCAGAAGAACAAACAGTTCATGGAGAGGGTGTGCGGGGTCTTTAATGATGTATCGTGTCTTCTGGAGGCATCGACTCTGAAAGACGTCTTGGACAGAAGATAGGGAGACCCCAATAACCTTCTCTGTTCCCCTAACAGCCCTCTGCAAGGTTTTCTGTCGGCAGCACTGCAGCTGGAGTTGGTACTCCACAACCTGGTGGTTGTGATGCAAAAGGTCAGCACACTCTCAACCACTCCTCTGTAGAACGTAGTTAAGATGTTAGTGGGGAGTGATGCTTGTTTAAGCTTCCTCAAAAAGTGCAATCAGGGGAATGTTCACTTTCACAAATAACTAGAACCAGAAAATGAGGATTGGACATTTCCAGGGACATCCGTTACTGTCAATGCCGGTGTCTGTGAACAGAATTTTACTTTCTGTCCTAATATCCATGGAAGCATTGAATTTATTCACGTAATCTCAAACACTGAATGTTGAAATGCAGTTATAAAGTTCTTTGTCAGATGAGCCATTTAACATCTTGAATATGTTCTCTGTTCCCATGGAAGATGTTCAACAGAAACACAAGGAGACTCTGCGGGCAGAAACTGAAACACTGAAAGTGAACACGATCCTGATGACGGAGAAGGTGAAGATTTTCCAGCTGGTTGATCGATACGCTGAGCTCACGGTTATTTCTACTGTTCGAGTTCGGACACTGGTGGAACATGAGCTGCTAGCAAGAGGCAGAGACCACGAGGAGTGTAGAGAGAAACATCTCCGCGGAGAGTTGGAAAAAATCCGGAGTGATCAGTTGTTCCAGAGCAGCTTTTCCCGGAGTAAATCCAAATCTGGGAGTTCAGCAGCAGTGGCGGGAGCGCCAGGGATCGGGAAAACAACAATGGTACAAAAGATTGTTTATGACTGGGCCACGGGGATAATATACCAACAGTTCCAGTTTGTCTTCAGTTTCAAATTTCGTGATTTAAACAGTATTAACTGTCGAATAAACCTGAAGGAACTGATTCTGGATCAGCATCCTTACTTTGGGAATTTCCTGAGAGAAGTCTGGAAGAACCCAAAGGGATTGCTGTTTATATTTGATGGTTTGGATGAATTCAATGACACAATTGATTTTGCTGACAGTCGGAGAGACACAGAGGCTCAGTCCACATGCACAGATCCTGAATTCAAGTGCAAGGTGTCTGACATTGTGTACAGTTTAATCCAGGGCAAGCTGCTCCCAGGGTGTTCAGTGCTGGTGACCACCCGCCCCACTGCGTTACATTTATTGGAAAAGGCGAAGATCAGTGTCTGGGCTGAAATCCTGGGATTTGTTGATGAGGAACGGAAGAAATATTTCATCAGACATTTTGAAGATCAGACGGTGGCGGAAGCTGTTTTCAATTATGTGAAGGAGAACGACATCCTGTACACCATGAGCTACAACCCCTCCTACTGCTGGATCCTCGCCCTGGCACTGGGCCCCTTTTTCACACAACGAGTCAGGGACCCGCAGCGAGTTCCCAAGACGATCACCCAACTGTACTCCTACTATATTTACAACATCCTCAAAAACCACGGCCGTGAGATTGAGAACCCCCGTGAAGTGTTACTCAGGGTTGGTCAGATGGCCTTCAAAGGAGTGTCCGAGAAGAAGATTGTGTTTACAGATGGAGACCTGATCAACTGCAATCTGCAGCCTTCCCAGTTCCTGTCCGGGTTCCTGATGGAGCTTTTGGAGAGAGAGGATTCTGCCCGGAGCGTGGTGTACACATTCCCACACCTCACCATCCAAGAGTTTGTAGCTGCAGTCGCACAATTCCTGAATCCACATCCTGGGGATATCCTGAAATTCCTCACTAAAGCCCACAGCACGAAAGATGGGCGATTTGAGGTATTTCTCCGTTTTGTTGCTGGTCTCTCCAACCCAATGACAGCTCGGGGCCTGGAGGAGTTTCTGGGCCCATTTCCTCATCAAACGACCTGCCGAGTGATTGACTGGGTGAAGGAGGAGGTTGAAAACCAGATATATAACTCTGCTGGTGAAGATGATACAAGGAGGCTCCTGAACGCATTACACTACCTGTTTGAGTCTCAGAATCGTGGACTGGCTCAGGCCACACTGGGATCTGTGGAAAAACTTTCATTCTGTGAAATGCCACTGACCCCGATTGACTGCGCGGTCCTGTCTCATGTCATCGGACTCTGTAATACAATAAAACAGCTCGATTTTTGGAACTGCCGAATTCAGTGTGAAGGAATCCAGCGGCTGGGAACCGGGCTGCACAAGTGCCAGGAGTTGAGGTAACCAGATTTCTCTCTCACTGTGAAATGTGAAACTGTTCCATTGTGTTGTTTCAATGTAAAGGAACTTGGGGAAAAAATGGAGTAAATCAAATTATGAAAAATTGTGACAAATGACCAAGGGTCAGTAATTCCCCAAGGACAGGAGGGTTCTGTGGTTCTTTCTGATGGGATCTGGAGACTTCATCAGATCAGTGAACAACGGCCATTGGTTTAATGGTAGTAAATCAGAGGAATGGCCATGTTTCTTGCTTCCTGTGACACGTCTATTGACAATGTTCCTTCTCACTGTTGCTGACAGCGACACCGACAGTGACTGCAAGAGTTGAGTAGGAACTTCACACCCTCTTCCCGTTGAGGGACAAGGGAGGGTTAGCTGGCTTTCCCAGTGACAGGTAGGGAAATACCACTGTGAGATTGTCCTCCTCTGCCCTTCCCTGCAAGTTGCTATCGCCATCACTCCACCTGTACCCAGTACATACTCCATACCCGATACCCAGTCACCATGTGGGCATCTTTTCTCCTGATTGTGGACCTCAGTTCAGACCAACCTCTCCCATGGATCTACTTCTGCATCACCTCCTCTTGTGGGAACATCTTTACTCAACGCTATACTCTTGTGGAACCTCTCTGCACAAGTCCCATTCATCCTGTGCATTCGCTTCTCCACAGCCTTCCATCACCCTTTCCCCTGTGGTGATCTCTCTTCCAACCCCCGATCACTCGTCTTCATTCCGCTTCATGCTGTGGATTGTCTCTTCTCCATCCTCCATCCCCCTATGAGATCACTCTTCCCCACCCTCCTTCATCCTGTGGGATCTCTCTTCCCCATCCCCATCATCCTCTCAGGATCACTCTTCCTCATTCCCCATCACTCTATAGGGAACCCTCTTCCTTGTTCCCCTTCTTCCTGTAGGGATAATTTTCCCACCGTGTTTCCTTTGGCAATTCTCACATGAGGGACACTATACCAACTGTTGGGGAAGGAGACAGAATATGGGAAATTACAGAGTCACACTGTTACACTAAATTACTGACATTTGATAGTGACATTTGACAGTGATGAGAATTCCGATTAGTTAATTACTGAAGGGTTTCATGTTTTCTGAAATATCTGAGTGAGAGATATTCCCTCAGACCCACGGTTTCAATCTCTTTGTTCATTAGTTTGTCTCTTCGTGTTTAGACTTGGGGGGAATGACCTGGGAGATACAGGAGTGAAACTGGTGTCTGCGGCTCTGAGGAACCCGGAGTGTAAAATACAGAAACTGCGGTAAGTACCAGACTGTGGGAGATTGTGTTTGCAGTCACTGGGTATCAGACATTGGACATCAAGCTGAACAGTAATTGTGTTACTGATAAACACTAGTAATTTCCAATGTCTCCTGTCTGTATGTCTTTCACACTCTCTCTCTCATTCCAAGGCTGAATGATGTCGGTCTCACAGATTCTGGTGCTGAGGATCTTGCCTCTGCTCTCAGTGCAAACCGAACACTGATAGAGCTGAACCTGAGTGTTAATAAACTGGGAGATTCAGGAGTGAAACTGGTGTCTGCGGCTCTGACGAACCCGGTGTGTAAAATACAGAAACTGTGGTAAGTACCAGACTGTGGGAGATTGTGCTTACAGTCACTGGGTGTCTGACACTGAACATTAATGTGATCAGTAATTGTGTTACTGATAAACACTGGGGATTTGTACCATCTCCTGTCTCTCTGTGTCCTTCACCCTCACTCTCTCTCATCTCCAGGCTGTGGGATGTCGGTCTCACAG